>NC_138202.1:228119921-228719921 GCF_964194415.1 Vipera berus
AACTTGGGCGTCCTCCTGGATTCACGGCTCAATTTTGAAGATCACATAGGAGCCGTGACCAGGGGGGCTTTTGCACAGGTTCGCCTGGTGCGCCAGTTGCGTCCCTATCTGGACCGAGACGCCCTACGCACAGTCACTCATGCGCTTGTGACCTCCCGTTTGGACTACTGTAACGCTCTCTACATGGGGCTGCCCTTGAAGACCACTCGGAGGCTTCAACTGGTGCAGAATGCGGCCGCGCAAGTTGTAATGGGGGTTTCCCGATACTCCCATGTAACACCTCTACTCCGCGAGCTGCATTGGCTTCCGGTTGCCCTCCGGGTGAAATTCAAGGTGCTGGTTATTACCTATAAAGCCCTACATGGCCTGGGTCCGGGGTATCTGAGGGAACACCTGCTGCCGGCTTCAAACGCCCTTCGCCCAGTGCGCTCCCACAGGGAGGGTCTGCTCAGGGTTCCGCCGGTGAGAGATTGCCAGCGGGTGACACCCAGGGATAGGGCCTTCTCAGTGGGAGCGCCTGCCCTCTGGAACCAGCTGCCGGTGGAGCTGAGAACTGCCCCCGACCTCCGATCATTCCGCCGGGGCCTGAAGACCTGGCTCTTTGAGCTCTCGGGCCCAGGCTGAGGAGAAATTTTTAATTGGGGTTTTAATCGTGTACAGGGTCAATTTAATATTTTTTAATATGGTTTTAACTTTTGTATGTTGGATTTTTTTTTTTTTTTTTTTTAATTCCCTGTAAACCGCCCTGAGTCCTCAGGGAAAGGGCGGTATACAAATGCAACTAAATAAAATAAATAAATAAATAAATAAATGTTTAATTCCTGCTGTTTCCTCACCTACATCCTCTTTGCCCTCTCACCTAGCCTAGCGGGATGGAACTGCTTCTTGCTATTTCACCAGGTATGTTCAGAGATAAAAATTCACCACCACCATAACTTCAAAGCAACAAGCCAATCAAAAGATTCAAAATTCTCAGCCTGTTTGAAACAATGTCACATTCAAATAAGCTCCCACCTCGTGTGCTGAACAAATCCATGTGTTTTGTTCCAAGATCAGGAAAAACTCTTGGGATTGGGATGCTCTGTTTTGAATTTAAAACATTCAAAACAGATTGTTTTAAGATGAGAAAGCTTTGCATAGCTCTAGCTTTGAGTGGCTGTGAATATGGTGGCAAGGTGTCACATCAAGCCTTTATGGAAACTCTTCTGAGCAGTGTGAGATGAATGGAACAAGATAAATTGTAAATGATGCATACATAATCAGCAGGTTATTGAAGCACCAAGATTCTAAAATTCAGTGAGGAGGGGAAGAGAAGATTGATTGCAGATGCTACATCTGTCTTATTCCAGATGCAAATGAAATGCTGAAGGTGAATACAGGAGTTGAGAAGTGGGGTCACAGTAAAAAGACTGCCCCATGGAAAACCTAGCAGAAAGGGCATTGACAAAATCAACATCAGTCAATTGCAAAAGGCAGCTTTATTTGGAACAGCTTACATCTTGTAGTGTCATCTTTAATATTATTAAACAAGAACATTTGTCTATGCGAGGTCTTTCAGAAGGAACCAATAGGTGGATAAAGATGTCAAATCCAATCTAAACATCTGGCTGATTGTGTGACCAGCCATAATAATAATAATAATAAACTTCCAATGAGGTACTACCTTGATGTGGTTGTGGGGCCTGCATTCTCTGAAGGAGATAAAAGCAATGCCAGAAGTTCAACCATACTGGACAGGTCTTGTTAAAGGAGTCAGACAAAGAGTGCCTTTCTTGTAAACAATATAATGAGATGTAACTTACAGAAACCTATACCAGTTTTTCACCTGGGTCAGTAAGCACCATGTTGGGTCTCAGAGTTCTGAAGCATCTGATGGCATGGGTCACTGGAATCAGGACTGATAGCTAAGCAATCAGGGCCAAAAGCTGTAAGACTACTGTTTTGATCTTCTTCATTGAAGGACATTGGCTGCAAACATCTTACACCAAACTACCAAGGGAAATCCATGATAGAGCCTCTGTGTTGAACTACTCTGCATTTTAATATGTTCTCTATGCCAACATTTTGCTTTTGTACTTGTAATCATTGAAGACAAAAAGCTTGGCTCATAATATATTCTTGTATTTTCACATAGGGCAGTTCATAACAAAACAGCAATTTGCTTCTAAAAATATGAAGCAAATTTATAATTTAGAACTTGCAGCTGTAGAACAAGCTGGCATGATTACACAGCCATATACTTTTGCAGAGATGCAAACTAATATTTAAGCTTCAGCCAAGGTTACTGGTGTTGGTTAGAAAGCAAGCAGAATCCCTGAAGAATTGCAAACGACCTTGTGCATGTCTTGTGAATTGTTATTTCTCACACCTTCGAGCACTATAGTATTTTGGGTGCTACGGAAAAATAAACAGTAGCACGTTCAGGTAGAATGATTGAGCTCAATGGATTAAAATATATGTATATTTAATTTTACTAGAGGAATGATAACAAACCAATACTTTTGGAAATTCATGATGGGTTTCCTGTGGGTTAAGTCAGCAATAGCTTACAGAGTCTCGAAAGGGTGGCAGGGGATATAGAACAAGGTTTAAGCTTAGATTTAAATACTTATAAGGTGTTCCTTATCCAGCTGGGGAGTTTTGGAGTTTAAAGCTACCTGCACATGAGGCTAGTATTGCAGCTCTCACATAAATTGCCTGATTCATCTTTTATTTGTATCTATATATTATTTGTGCATTTGCATACATTGCTAACATTCCCCATTTTTAGATATGTCTATGTCAGCATATTCTTTTGGAATGCTTTATAAATGTGAAGGTACAGTTGTTCCATGTATGTGTGTGCACATCATGTGAGACATAAATGCAAATAAAATTCAGTGTTCAACCCTGCAGAATGCATAATAGGTCTAGAAACTGTGGGTTCTAGAATTAACCATAGATAATTATATCAGCTAAAGTGGAAGCCAAAGGGCAGAAGGACTTTGAGTGTCCTGCTCCAGACCAAACACACACATACAAAGACTTTAAGGGTTTTATTTAAATAGCACTGGCCCCTAATGTCACTCCCCCAAGTCCTTTTGCACTAAACTTGCCTGCAAACAGCCCCCCCCCCAAATTCCAATAAAAGCAAAGTTTGACACAAAGTCAACCAACTACACTAACAAATCCAAAATCTAGGCACAAGTCCAAAGGCACGATAGCCAGATCCAAGCTACAAGTCTGCAGTCCACTCACAGGTATAAAGCCTGAGGCCAGAGTCAAGAAACAAGACAAGAATCCAAGAAACCAGAATAGACACAGAAGGAAATTGAACTGTTATTTCTAGCATCAGGCTGCTTACCCAGTCAGGCTAAGCTGGCACAAACTGGTTAATTCATTAGGAGGGACGAGGCTGCCTCCTCACAAGTAGCATCACCAATCTCCATTGCCCCAGCCTCCTTTCAGCCCTGCACAACCTGGGATCTGGTGAAGGAGGCAATTCCTCTTTTATTTTTATTTTATTTATTTTTTAATTCCATTTATATCCCGCCCTTCTCCAAAGACTCAGGGCGGCTTACAAGCTTAGCAGTAGCCTTCATTCTATGTATATGCCTGCTTGTTAGGGCTTTCACACACACCCCAAGCGGCATTATTACAAAGTCAGCTTAATTGCCCCCAACAATCTAGGTCCTCATTTTACCTACCTCGGAAGGATGGAAGGCTGAGTCAACCTTGAGCCTGGTAGGATGCGAACCTGCACTAATTGCAGGCAGCTGGTGCATTGCTTCTCAGCCCTGCACTTCTGACTGGGTCCCCAAGCCCTCCAGCTGCAGGTGCATCTCTCCCCTTTCTTCTTCAGCCAGGAACTTATCTGGTTGTTCCTGTGATACACCTCCAAGATTCCTGGCCTCCCTTCCTCTGGCCCATTCACTCCCTGCTCGGAGACCTCAGCATCTTCCTGAGGTGAATTTCCCGCTCCCTCCTCCAAAGCCCCTGGAGTCGTCTCTTATTTGTTGTCTGAGCCAGCATCAGGGGAAGCCAAATCCAAGACTTTCAGACCTGGACCATCAACTCCAGCTTTCAAGTGGCAGCATTTAGCTCCCCTCCCTTAGGTCCTGCAAGCCCATAATTCATAATTCAAGTGGCAACCCAGGCAGTTTATCTGGCTTTAAGGCTTGCCTGGAGCTATCCATGGTGCTGTACTTGCGAATACCTCTCAAATACCTCATGCAAAACATGTAAAATACCTATAGTGGGAAACGTTTCTGCATTTACAAGTGTGTAAGTTCACAAACTGACATTAATTTGGGTAAATTAATATTGCAACTAACCCCATGCTGGCTGGGGAATTCTGGAAGTTGAACTCACAAGTCTTAAAGTTGCCACATTTGGAGACCCCTGCCCCAGAACCTGAAGGATAGTCAAGAAAGAGACATTTTATATAAATGAACTTTGAATTGACTTTAAACTTTGTATAAAATAATTGACAGAAAATTAGCAAAGTTGTTAGACTTGGGGTTCCAAGACAGGAGCTGAAACCAATATTGCAACATGACTATGAGACTTACAAGCCTTACCATTTCAGAATAATAAGCTTCCATTTCCTATAGCAAAATAATATTAAAAGTGATAGAATTTATTGTTTTATCTCACAGTATAATAGTAGATGCAATAATATGCTTTAATTTGTAAAGCCCTTGTATAGTAGAAAATGGAGCCTTATTACATTTAAATATTACTGTATATGGATTTGATAAGATATTAAGGAAAATATGTGTGATTCAAACATTGACCTTTCTTATTAAGAAATCTGATGTCAAGATGAAAAACTGATTTACTATAATTGTGTGGTAATAATGTAATAATATCTGTCATGACCTGGGTCAAATCATTCAGGATTCTTGAAGAAACTTTTCATTCCTATTTGCTTCCATACTGCCCGGAGGGATGTGTGTTGGGATCAACACAAGGTAGAAATCTTTGGTCTTTTTGTCATAAACTGAGAATATAATCAGTCACATCACCTGCGGTGTGAAGTAGGCTGACCAGTATTAAAACTCCACTCCAGAATTACTAATGGGGGGAGCCCTGCTCAAGTTCTAGGGCATAATCATTTATTATTAAATAATTGCTACCATTAGAGATATATGCATCAAATCAGTATCTTCTAAAATAAAGTTCTGAATGTGATGCCACCACTGCATTCCTACAGAACATTCCAGCTGTAATCAGAATTAAATGACAGAGAACTAAAATCAGATGGATCTAGTTAGGAATGCTAATTCTTTCACTAGCCAAAATCATATGGATGTTGGCTTCTTGGCCAAATTTCCCTAGAGCTCTGCAACATACGTCAATCCATTTCCTATGCATTTTGTATGTTTGTTTTCCTGCACAACCTGGTGTATCTGGGAACTCATTAGGCAGAGGAATGTGCCAAACATTATCTAATTTCAATATATACCTCATAATTGGCACAATGTGGCTGAACAGACTACGGAGAAATACTCATCTCACAAAGCATATGCATCATTTCAACTTGCGTTCCCGGCTTTTCAATTTTCTTCTTTGCCCTTACTGTCTCATTTTAGTTCTTCATTATTCTTTATAATTTGTTTGGGTGATGGGGTGACCCCCTCTAATTCTGTTCAAGACCAATTGCGGGTAGTGCTTAATCAAAGACTTAATCAAAATATCACATAACTGAATGAATAGGCCACAAAAGAACTATTAATGCCTAATGTACAAGTATGGATGCATCTATCAGTAGGACCTATGTGGGTTTGTTGGGAATACCGATGAAAATAATATCAATGAAGTGGATGCACATCCTATGACATTAATATTTGCCATTGTTATATGAATAATGAAAAAGTAATGATCATGATGATGAGATGATGGAGGAAAGCAGCTATAAAAAAACTAACAATATCAGATTATTGCCTTTGAAACAAAACAAAATATTGTAACTTTTTAGGAAAGGAAGAGAAGGGAAAGGAAGAGCAAAGACAGAGACAGAAAATTGGGTATTACAGAAATAGGAATGAGTGAAAGTTGACTAATTAAAAAGGTCATTGCCATAAATGTCTGCAGGGCACCAGCTAGACAAAAAATAAGGTGCATCTTGACATCACAAACATTGTAACTTGTGTACTTGCATCAGGCCAATATGGTTTCATTGTGAAGCCATTGCATCTATCTGTAACGACAGTGAAACAACTTCTCTCAATTTTCTCTAAGTGTGATGTTCACAGTAAATTGAATATGTGTCTTCCACTGAAGAGTCCTTTGCTTCATATCAATTGTTCTGTTTTAACTTTTGTAGCCATTTAAACATAGAGCCATTAACTGGTTGAATTATATTTCAGGAACACCTTCTAAATAAGCCTCAAAGTTGTTCTGAGTTTTGAATGATATATCAGACAGTCAGTATTTCATTCAGTGATCAGCATTTTAAAAAAAAGAGTCAAACAATCAAATAAAGCAGTCTAAAACCAGAAAACATTATTTCAAGTGACTTCCTAGACATAAAATAAAAGATTGGGGGAAGATATTATTATTACTAAAACTGTGAGATTAAAACTAAATGCACAATATTATTTAAAGCCAGAGTTATAACTCTAAAACTAACTAAACAACTAAATAAAATCTAAAGAACATAATGTTGGTAAGACTAAAACTCTAAATCTAAAGCCGCTACATATGGCTGAGGGAGAAGCATAAATCTTCTTGGCAGTATGTATACAGCAATAAAATCCTTTATTATCTCTCACCCAGGGTTTTTATTTCAGTCACTGGGTGACAACAATCTGAAGATGTCAACTCCCTTCTAGTTATGGAAGTGGTATAGCAAAACTTAGTGACATCCAAAGAAATGGAGTCTGGCTGGTCAGATAAAAGAATTTGCACATAAAAAAATCACTATACCCTGAATACTTTGCTATCTGAGAATAAATAAAATATAAGGAACAGTTGCTGGAATTGGGTATGTCTAGTTCAATAAAAAGAAGGACTAGGAGTGACTTGATAGCTGTGTTCGAGTATTTGTGGAGCTGCTACAAAAAAGAGGGGGGGTCAACCTATTTTCCAGAGCACCTGAAGGCAAGACAAGAAACAATGGATGGAAACTAATCAAGGAGAGAAGCAACGTAGAATAAGGAGAAATTTCCTAATAGTGAGAACAATTAATCAGTAGAACAGCTTGCCTCCAGAAATTGTGGGTGCTCCAAAACTGGAGGTTTTTAAGAAGAGATTGGACAACCATTTGTCTGAAATGGTATAGTTTTTTCTGCCTGAGCAGGGGGCTGGACTAGAAGACCTCCAAGGTCCCTTCCAACTCTGTTATTCTGTATTCTGTAAAACGGACCCAAACAGCTCAGTAAAACCTGCAGTGTAATGAAATACTAGAAGAGGATTCTACAGCTTGCATGCCTCATACTGTAGGAATAACGGCAGCATAGGGCATTTTCTTGCATCTGCCTTCTATTTTCTTGTATCTGCTTTTATTGATGGCAAAACATTGAACGACCCTAAAATTTGAAACCTTCTCATTTGGAAACTGTGCAAAAATATAAATACATCACACTTAACAAGGGAGGTTAGTGTTTAAAATCTCTGAGAAAGTATGATTAATCTTGTTGACTTTTCATGTCCAAAACATGTTGTGTCCATAGCTTCTTGGAATGTTCATTCCCTGCAAACAGACCGGTTCCTTGGAAAAGCCATAAAAATCCAGGTTTTCTGATACGTAGCTCTTCCCTCTACCATTACAATTATCTACTAGTGTGGAGGAGTCAAACCCATGAGTTAAAAATAATAATTTTAATTAAGAATTTTTAAGCAGTGATATCTTGGATTCAGTCTTAACTATTCCACTCCAAAACAGAGAACAACTTTTAAAGGAGTGGGTGGAACGTGGAAGATGGCTCTTAAAAATTTTGGCTGCACAGTTTAGAATGTTAAGCAAGTATCATAAGGTCCATGCTATGTGCCATGCAAAAACTAAGCAAGTGCTTTTGCAGAAAAGAGTTTCAAGGCAGCAGACATAAATAAGGTTCCCCTTGGTCAATCCAAAAGTTCTAATTCCCATGCTAATTTTGGAGTATTTGGGCTACATAATCCAGAGGAACAGTTTCCCAATGCTAGCCTGAAAAATAAATCCAACATATTTAAAGATCTTAACTAAATTGCTTTCAGAGCCATTTAGTTGCTACCTATGGAATTTAGGACATTTAACAAATACTTTCATCTTTTCATAGTTAATTATTAATTATTGGTTCTTACTCTGGGCAGCAAGTGATCTTGGGGCATGTTTTAGTCATAATAAGATCTGACTTAGGAGAATTAATGACATATACTGTAGAAGCATGGGCAGTGGTGGGATTGAGCCAGTTCGCACCGGTTCGGTAGAACCAGTAGCTAAATTTTGTTGAGTTCAGAGAACTGGCTGAATGCATGCTGCTTCCAGAAGTGTGTGGATGTCACTTCCGGAAGTCCGTTCTAGGCCTCAGAGGCCTGGAGGAGGCCTCCCAGGCCTAGAACGGCCCACCAGAAGTGCGTGGATGCTACTTCCAGAAGTCCATTCTAGCCCTCACAGGCCCAGGCCTGCATCCATGCAGAGAACTGGTTGTTCAGGTATTTGAATCCCACCACTGAGCATGGGCATATACCTGTGAGCTACTTTGGGGGAAGGGTGAAGGGAGGACTCAGGGCTATACTGGTAGGTAACAAAAGAGTCAATGTAAAGAATTAGATTATATCAGTGTTCAGATGCAATCTGTTTGACTCTCCTCACCAAGATAATTGCCCTAGGAGGGTAAATTGGAGTTTTAGGCAGTAGTTTTCATGAAGTTTTAATGGCAACAATAATAGATGACAGTCAGCCATAGGATTGATGAATTTATTTACCCTAAATCAGACTTGTCAAACTCACAATGTCACATGATGTCGCACAACATATCGGAATGGTTTTGCCATTGCTGGCAATGGGGTGGGCGTGGCTTCCGGATGATGCATCCAGCCCGTGGGCCGGCAGTTTGAGACCCCTGCCCTAAATATTGAGACAAAGCCAAACCTAAAAGCAAAGTATAGGGCAGATCTGGGTTAATTTTATATTATACTAAGATGTGTGAGGTGACACAGTTAGCAAGATGCTTAGAATGGATTTTTATTATTTTTATCCACCCATCAAGGCCTTATTATTATCAGATGATAGCTATGGTGCATAGATATTACAATAATGCACAGTACAGTGAGATTTGGTCAGTACAGTATTAACCTTATAATCCTTCACATAGAGAGTAAACTATAATGGGATTATAAACTGAACAATAAACTTCAACAACTTTAAAGGCAGAGGACAATAACACTTCCACTACTGACAGTTTCAAAAAGCAATGTTAATACTGCCAAGTTCCAGCCAGAATGAAAAAAAATAGCTATACTGATTTTTAATATTAATGCTATGTGCATTATATAGTTAAGAATCTAAACACATTCTCCAACAATTATCTCCTCAAATTTGTGCCTGCATGCATCATGGGTTTATTACTTATGCAATTATTTATAATGTATTTGAGTCGTTTGCATGTTAAAATACTTGGAAATGCTTTACATATGCCAATGAAAAATTGCCAAGTTTTCTGGAATTGAAAAATCTGCAGCACCACCTCTGAGTCACATTACTTCAATGCCATTTATAAAAGAAATCCAATTTTCATAATGAAAACCTTTTTATTTGTTGTCCCCCACCCCACCCCATTTCCGCCTCTGGCTTTAATGAACATTGAAAAAGAGTAATGAAAAAGCTAGAAAGAGTTGCTACATAGATTTTTTTTAAAAAAAATGCTTTCTATTAACAGGAACTGTTCGATTAATCTCCACTTAAATCTATTTATACAAGCAACAATGACAAATCATTTATTACATACAGAAGCCAGGAATGGAAGGAGAGAAAATAATGAAGTAGCCACAAGTTTATTACATCTTATAAGTGTCAGTGATGACTTACAGCCTGTTTCATAACCTATTTAAAGTATTTTGGAATAGGTTGCAATATAGTAGTATTAAAAAGCCCCAAGGAAATTGGGAGAATACTTTGGAATTCAACTGCACTCAATAGGATTTTTTTTCCAGAAACGTAGGTAAACAGAAAGCTTTGATTTTTCTTCCATCTGAATCAGTGACCACCAGTCATAGATATTTCTTAAAGTTCTCATATTACTGCAGGTTAAACTCAAAACAGACTGGACATTTCAGGAGATGCAGCCTGTCAACAGCATGATGCTGAAGTGTGAGACAAATAGCATTTGTCAACATTCTTACTTCCAAATATCTCTCAATTGTACTAGACTTTTCCTTTATTCTGCACTGGTGGCCTTGTTTTGATAGTATCCACCAATTTATCATGAAAGAAAGCAAATACAGACTACAAGTCACACTGAGAAAGTCCTGATTTTACCTTCTTAACCAGAAACTTGTTGAATATGTTTTAAGCTGGTAATACTGTATCATCAGAATTTATCAATCATAAGCACCATATGAGGCTATTCGTCCTATATTTTGCTCAAAAGATTGATTCTCCACTTTACAAGTAGTCCTTGACTTATGACCATTCATTTAGGGACTGTTTGAAGCTGTTGTGATGCTGAAAAATGTCCAGTCATCATGTACAATCATCATACCACTCCCATGATCTCATAATAACAATTTAGGCACTGGGCAATTGGCTCACATTTACAACCAGTTTCAGTGTCCTGCAGTATCCTCTACTGATACAATAAAGTTTGCCATATTGAAAGGAGTCCTGCTAAGGCAATAAGTTCATACATAGTGCCATCCAAACATGAGAATGATCTCCCTAAGAGAAAGATAGAGTCTGGCACTGGTTATAAAAGACCTACTTTAATTTATTGATCTAATTCCTACATCATCAGAAACACAGTCCCCAATCAAAGTCTCTTCTTTCATAGAGTAGATATGGGATGTATCCTGCATTAATGTGAACCAATGCAGAGCTCCTAATCTTATTAATAGATGTTACGGCTCCTTGAAAAGGTTAAAGCAAGACAACCTCACTCAGTGAAAAGGATAGAAACACCAAGATGGTTATCTGAAGCAGAAGGACCTCTGGGCAACAGCTTCTCCTGGAGCAATGTGGCTGCACCCAGTGGTGGGATTCAGCCAGTTCAGCAGAACCGGTAGCTAATTTTTTGTTGCCCAGGCCCAGAATGGACTTTCAGAAGCGGCTTTCACACAGAGAACCGGTTGTTCACATATTTTAATCCCACCACTGGCTGCACCCCTCCTCTTTAGAGCAGAGAATAAAGAATAAAGAATAAACTGAAAAGAGATTTTGTGTGTGGTTGCTGGAGTAATAATCTATTTTCACATGTTTCGGTTACTAGCTTGGTGAGTATTAAAAAGCCAAGCTCAAATTACCATTATTTTGTGAGAAATATGAAATATGTCTGATGGTTTTGGTTTTCAAAGCAATTATTAATTGTTTTTGAGGGACCCATAAGAGCAGAATGAGTGGGAGCTTAAAAATGAATTCCCACTGTGGAATATACAGTATACTTTCTTCAGACACTTAAGGGAGCTGGATTTCATATTCTGAGTGATATAATTCACTGCATGTCTACTCAAATTTACACTGGTAGATTTAAAGGTATTACTTCCAGGTAAGAAGGCAGAGAATTATGAAGGTTAAATCATCTGTTCAAGATGGATTAGGACAACTATGATTTTTTTGTGAAACATATGTACAGTATATATTTATCATGATATGAGGTAAAATTATAGATAGATTATGAATAGATAGATAGATAGATGATAGAAAGATGGATGGATGGATGGATGGATGGATGGAAGGCTGGATGGAAGGCTGGATGGAGATAGATAGATAGATAGATAGATAGATAGATAGATAGATAGATAGATAGATAGATAGATAGATAGATAGATAGATAGATAGATAGATAGATAGATATGATAGGTGAAAATTTATTAGCCACCCATCTTATCTCAAGGTAACTCTTGAGGTAAATGAGAGCTTACAATTGTAAATGAGAGACAGAGAGAGGTGGAGGGAGGGAGGGAGATGAGAGAGATTATAGATAGATAGATAGATAGATAGATAGATAGATAGATAGATAGATAGAGAGATAGAGAGAGAGATAGAGATAGATAGATAGATAGATAGATAGATAGATAGATAGATAGATAGATAGATAGATAGATAGATAGATAGATAGATAGATAGATGATAGCTAGATAGATATAGATAGATTGATAGACAGACAGACAGACAGATAGACAGAGAAGACAGACAGACAGATAGAGAAGACAGACAGACAGACAGACAGACAGACAGACAGACAGATAGATAGATAGATAGATAGATAGATAGATAGATGTATATATCCAAGTGCTATTAAAATAATAATGATCAAAGGAACTTAGATCTGTTTTTATGCTTCACTTGAAAGAACAGTGTTCAAATGAAGCTAATTAACATGTGGGAAATGTGATGATGAAAACTATAAAGTGTTGTTTTATTCTAATCTTGGCTTCCATCAACCAATTCCCATTTCCCCAAGCACTCACCAGCCATAAAGATATGAACAATATCTGTGCTGACTTATCCAGTTTGTGACAGATTTTAGCCCGCTGTCATCTATTCCCTACAGTACTCTGTACAGGACTTGTGTCTTCACATCCTCTTGGGGCAAGAGAGACAAAAAAGGAAAGCAGCTCTTCAGACTTGTCATTCGCTGGAAGAAAGTTGAAGCTGACGAGTGATATCATGGCACATGCTACTTTGATAGTGTTCATTGGTGGCTGGGGGCCAGAATATTTATTTAGTGTCTAATTCAAATGTCTGTCATTGATAGGATATTCACTGCTTAGATGCCCTTGGTTCCCTCAAGGATTAAAATAACCTAGGACAGAAAGAGCAAGGATTAGTTCATATCCCTTTTTTTGCCTTAAGCTATATTCCATGTTGAAAGCTTCTGGATTTGGGAAACAGTTTTTATTACCCATGATGTCAAAAAAATAAAGCAGTTTAAGAGGTTTAGAGAGATGCACCTGCTGACCTCAAACAAAAATATTGCTTCTATCAATTTGAAATGCAGAAATAGGCACACCGAAAACATATTTTATAGAAAGCAATAAATAAGTCGAATAGGAATGAAGAACTCAAGGCAGAAGTACACCCCCAGAAGAAAGACTAGCATAACTAACATCTTGTACATGTCTAGGAACAAGTCTTTGCCTTTAGAGTTCATTTTTGGCTTCAGTGTCTTAACCAATAAAGAGAGAGTTGTCTTTTCTGAATTGCAAAGTTGCTCTCTAGCTCTCAGGAATTTGATTTTTAAAAATTTTCAGTTCTTTTCCCACACTTTTAAGATATGCAAAATCTTTGCAGCATTCCAAAATATGAAAAGTTTTAACAGTCAGCTAAAATGCATATGGTATTGCTTATAGCTACTGCAACTCAATTAACTCTGTCATTGTTCCTATAATTAAGAAGAATGATAAGGAGAATAAAGTTCCTTAGATGCCCAAAGTTAATTATATTCCTTTCCAGTTGAAATTTCTAAGTGGCTTGTAAATATGAATCTCTGCTCCACAGATGAAGGTATAATGCCACACGATGCATAAAAAATAATAAACAAGATTAATTATCTTTTTAATCTGTTGTTATATCTTTCAGTTCCATGTACTTTGTAAAGCCAGGCTAAAATTTCAAAAAATTGCTTTGTTTTCTCATGTGCATGCTTGCTGAGAGACTTGTCTTTTTTAACAGTCCCAATGAAAGTATTGTTTGTGCATATGTATGCTACATTATGGACTAGGGCTTGGAAGGTCTTATTTCCAGAAGCAATTACAGTCTCCAAATGTGTTATTTTCTATGACTGAAAAATTGCCCTCTTGTTTTATCTATGTAAGATCTCAACAGTTAAAAATCAGACCATGGTAAATCCATGTCTAAATATGAATATCATCATCATCACCATCAATAACACCACCATCACCATGGACTTCAGTAAGGCATTTGATAAAGTAGATCACAACCTACTACTTGATAAGATAGAAAAATGTGGGTTAGATAGCATCACCACCAGATGGATTTGTAGCTGGCTGACAGGCCGTACTCAGCGTGTGGTCCTCAATGGAACTGCATCTACATGGAAGGAAGTGTGTAGTTGGGTGCCCCAGGGCTCTGTTCTGGGCCCAGTGCTCTTCAACATCTTCATCAACGATTTGGATGAGGGGATAGATGGGGAACTCATCAAATTTGCAGACGACATCAAGCTGGCAGGAATAGCCAATACTCCACAAGATAGGCTTAAAATACAGAAGAATCTGGACAGATTTGAACACTGGGTGCTATCTAACAAAATGAAATTCAATGGTGAAAAAAGTAAGGTTCTACATTTAGGCAGGAAAATCAAATGCACAGGTATAGTATAGGTGTTACCTTGCTCAATAGTAATAACTGTGAGAGGGATCTTGGAGTCCTAGTAGACAATCACTTCAATATGAGCCAGCAGTGTGCTGCAGTTGCCAAAAAAGCCAACACAGTACTAGACTGCATTAACAGAGGGATAGAATCAAGATCAAGTGAAGTACTAATACCACTTTACAATGCCTTGGTAAGGCGACACCTGGAATACTGCATCCAGCTTTGGTCACCACGATGTAAAAAAGAGGTTGAGACTCTAGAAAGAGTACAGAGAAGAGCAACAAAGATGATTAGGGGACTGGAGGCTAAAACATATAAGGAACGGTTGCTGGAATTGGGTATGTCTAGTTTAATGAAGAGAAGGATGAGGGGGGACATGATAGCAGTGTTCCAATATCAAAGAATAGGGAGTCAAGCTATTCTCCAAAGCACCTGAAGGCAGGACAAGAAGCAATGGATGAAAACTAATCAAGGAGAGGAGCAACCTAGAACTAAGGAGAAATTTCCTGACAGTTAGAACAATTAATCAGTGCAACAACCTGCTTCCAGAAGCTGTGAATGCTCCAACACTGGAAGTTTTTAAGAAGAGATTGAATAGCTATTTGTCTGAAATGATATAGGGTTTCCTCCTTGAGCAGGGGGTTGAACTAGAAGACCTCCAAGGTCCCTTCCAAATATATTATTATTATTATTATTATTATTATTATTATTATTATTATTATTATTATCATCATCATCATCATCATCATCATCATCATCATTATCATTATCATTATCATCATCATCTCTTTTAAAAGATCTATATTTTCTGGGATGAATCTTTTTATCTGTAGAATGGAAAGCTTCCTTTGTGTGTGTCAAAATCTGGGTTTATCTAAATCCATAGTTAAGCAGTGGTTTTCATTCTTTTGAAGAGTTCCTGATGCTAGGCAAGATGGAAGAAAAGAGAAGACAATGTCCAGTGGCAAGGTAGATAGACTCAGTTCTAGTGGTGAGGAGACCATTGCTTGGAGACCTGAAGAGAAGGTCTCATGGGGAGAAATCATCCTGCAGAAAATCTATGTAGGAAGTTACAAAGAGTCAACACTGACTTTGTGGCACATCAAATTCTGTTCATGGCTAGGAGTGCAGATTGGGATTTTTTAAAAAAAGGTTTGTAATTAAACAGTAAGTGATAATAAATCAGTTCATGCATTCTGCTAAGCCAGAAATAAACTTTGCCATGATATAGAGTAATGTGCAGCTCCAAGCTTTTTTTTTGGCCTGGGATTGGTGGAAAGTGATTTACAATCTGGTGCCTGATGGGTTGAGACTGGATTCCTACAATTGCTCTTGCAATTAAATGTATCCGTGATGTTATTTATGGAAATGTTCCATCGAGGGAAGCCACCAGCAACATCACTGGGAGTTGGTAATTCACAGGCTGAAAGCTAAATGAAACATCCCATCTTGCTGCTGCTAAAGTTCCCAACTCAACAAAGCAGCTGCCCTCAGCAGTAGAACGAGGCACCTGTTTAGTTATCTTCCTGAATGGATTTGGTTTTAATCAAATCTTTGCACTTGCCTGAAATCAGTGTGAAATGATTCTTTGACAACACGGCAGAGCCAATGGTAAGCAAACCAAAAGATTAGCTGTAGCCTTGGTTGGAAGTAACCCAACTGAATTCATGAAAGAAAGGAGCACAGTTAATTAAAAAGTAATCTTGCCAAGTTCTAAATGGATAACAAACAAAAAAAAAAAGGAAGTAAGCTTCATCTACAGCATTAATTCAGCTGCAAGCAGAAAGATGTAGGCAGCCAGATTCCAAGAGAATCTCTATATCATGAAAATTCTTTGGTCCACATTATGGAAAATACATTAAGAATAGAATAGAATAGAATAGAATAGAATAGAATAGAATAGAATAGAATAGAATAGAAGAGAAGAGAAGAGAAGAGAAGAGAAGAGAAGAGAAGAGAAGAGAAGAGAAGAGAAGAGAAGAGAAGAGAAGAGAATATTCTTTATTAGCCAAGTGTGATCGGAGACACAAGGAATTTGTCTCCAGTGCATAAGCTCACAATGTACATATAAACAGCAAGTAATAGGTCATAGATCATAAATCATAGTTACAATTATTAATCATCAATTACAAACAACAAGTGATAAATCATAAGAAACCAATAGGAGAAGATAGTAGGAAAGATGAGAAGATGAGAAAAGATGAGAAATGAGACAATGCTGTGGGAATTAAATGTTCATCTGAGTGATGGCATGGGGGAAATACTATCTTTGTGTCTAATTAATTAATATTCCACCTTTATTGTTTTTATAACTCAACATGGCTAACCTGTCTAATGCTCATTCCTCCTCTTATTGTCCCCACAACAACCCTCTGAGGTGAATTGGACTGAGAGAGAGTGACTGCCCCAAGGTCACCCAGTTGGCTTAGATGGCTAAGGTGGAACTAGCCTGGTGCCTTAACCATTGGACAAAACCAGCTCTCTCTATCATCATTAATCAAAGGGCCAACTAAGCCTCCACTGATTGCAAACATCACCATCCTCATCCATATCATCAGCATTAATACAGTACATGTAGTGCTTTTATAATGTACAAACAGTATAGAAAAATTCCTAGGAAAAGAAAGACAGAAAGCAACATGCAATTGCTTCCACTGCATATTCTCAAGCTTAATAGCAAAGCAACACTCTTGAGACAGGAACCACAGAAGGATGGCACATATTGTATGGAAAAGGTGAGTTTGACAAGATCTTTGAAAGCAGCAACTGAAGTAAACTTATTTAAGTATTTAAAAGAAGAAATAATATTTCTAGGCTTCGGTTCTAACCACCAAGACAACAAAGGATGAAAGGACCTTATGAGGCAGCTGGAGATATTTGCATGATATAAAGTGTGGAAATTCAAAAATGAAGAATGGATAACCCTCAGAAATAAAAGATTGTTGTATCTAGAGGGACATGACTTACAACTTGATTGGCATGCTTTCTTATGGTACGGGAAAATAAAAATTCATAAATATTTCCAAAACCACTATATTAGAAATGCATTATTACTAATATGGGGAAAAATAAAATGTAAAATATATTTGAAAATTCCAGGATGGCTTTCAACAATGGAAGCATTCGTACACCCAAATCTAGTTGGTAGTCTTGAGAAAATATGGACATATAAAGATATTCTAAACTGTGAAGGGAACTTAAAATCTAGACAAGAGATGGAAAATCAGGGTATTGATTTATCATGGTGGTCACATTTACAGATGCAAGTGAGACATGATAAAGATGTTAAATTGTATGGATTCTATAAAGAGCAGCTTTTGTTTGATCAGATATTATTAACCTCTGATGAAAAACTAAACAAATGTATAACTTTCTATTAAATTTGAAAATGGAAGATGAACAAGTAAAAGAAACAATGATAAAGTGGGCAAAGAATTTTGCATACAATATAGATTTAGAGAAATGGCAAAGCCTGTGGGAAAGAAATTATAAATTGACAATGTCAACCTCTTATAAAGAAAACTTATACAAAATGTTTTATAGATGGCACTTGCCACGCAAGATTAGCAAAAATGTTTAAAAATATGTTGGATAAATGTTGGAAATGTAATCATAAACCAAGTATTATCATGTATGGTGGACATGTGCTAAAGCAAAGAAATACTGGACAAAAATACATACATGGCTAGAACAGATGCTGGGGAAACCCGTAGATTTTAAACCAGAACTTTTTTATTAGGTATAATGCCAGAAAAGCTTGACAAACAAAGTATATATTTGATTTTGCATGTGACAACAGCAAGACTTATATTGGTATAATACTGGAAAAATGAAGAAATATCACTGGAGGAAGAAATAATTAAAAAATACTAGACTGTGCAGAAATGGGCAGACCTACTCTGAGACTGAAAGAAAAAGAATAAACAGAATATTTTCAAATGTGGGACTTATTTTATCAGTGGTTGGAGAAATGAACTAGGGATTAGGAATTTAATTTGTATTAGTGAATGATAAACTCAGACAACACATTTGTTGAATATAAGCACTGTTGAATTGTATTTAAAAAATCTATAAAAAGTTATAAAAAAGAGGAGTGAAGCTTGTGAATATTTATTTTATTGGTTAAATCCATTTTTTTTTGCCTCTCCTCCAGAAACTGCCAAATGATGTATATAATCTCTTCTAATTCTCTTCACAATGTGAAATAGGATAATTGGGCTACAAGAGAGTGACTGGATCAAAATCACAGAGTGCGCTAATCCGATACCTTAACCTAGCATATTTTGTGAGCAGATGTATCAAGTATGACAGCAAGGAAATAAGAAAATAACAGTAAGGGGAGATGGGGGAACAGCCATAGAGAAAACAAGGCAGCAGAAAGAAGCATCCTATTAATTTGGAGATGAAACGCTGAGGGAGGTAAGCCTGTTTTTAGAAAGGAAAGGTGGGTTAAGGACAGGATTGTTTTTTTAAAAAATAATCATGGAGACCATGATTGGCTTTTTAAAATACAATAGGGAAGAAAACGAGGGAGGGAGAAACATAAAGAATGTTGCCATTCCCTCAAGAAAGCAGAGGAGATAGGTAAAAGTCACAAAGAGGCATTGTAAAAGGCAATCAGTTATTCAATGCACCAGCTGAGAGTGAAGAAGATGAGTAGCTGGAAGTCAAGTAGCATATACATTTAATAAACTCTTATGGTTTGCCACACAGATGTTTGGATAGGATTTGGCATTCTGGTCCACCTATCAAATGGGATAGGCAGAGGTTGTTGTTTGACAGTATGAAAAGTATCATTGCTGGATGCAAGTTGTTCCAAGTGGTGGAAATCACAAATGCTGATTTTGTCAATGCTGATGGCATTCAAGAGGCGCTCCAGATGTTTTGGGATTGCAACCAAGGAACCTATTACTGTTGGTATCACCTTTGCTTTCTTTTGTCACAGTCATTCTATTTCTATTTGCAGCTCTTCATATTTTATTATCTTCTCCTACTTCCTTCTCTTCTCTTCTGCTGTCTACAGGTACTGCCACATCCACTATTCAGACTTTTTAGTCTTATTGACAATTGTTAAATCTGGGGTGTTATGTGGGAGGTGCTTGTCTGTTTGAATTCTAAAGTCTCAGGACACTTTAGCTTTTATTTATTTATCTACTTACTTACTTATCTACTTACTTACTTAACTTACTTACTTTAATTACTTATTTTCTCTGCCTAGAATATGATGCACCATGTCTATAACATTAAAAGGTCATTTTAGCCCTGAAGGCACGATCTTTAAGCCACACAGAATCGAAAACAAAGCAAGTGTTGTTGGAACCGAGTTTGTAAATGAATATTCTTCAGCTGGAAAATTGAAAATGTTAAATGAGGAATTGTTGCCTTATGTTCCACAGGCACCCTTCAACATCCTTCCATTTCATTTATGTTTCAACCAGTCTGCTGGATGGAATGGAATGCGAAATGGATTTTCAGCTTTGCTTCCCATTTGCCAAATATGACCTCGAAGGAGGCATTGCAAACTATTTTGACACATTACAATTGAACACTTTTTATACAGGATATATACAAACGTACATGTGAGAAGAATGAAACACTTTCACTAGGAACAGGAGAACAATATCTTCTTGTCCCTATGGTGAGCTAAATCACCTTAAGGAGCCTGCCATTTCTGTGGTTGAGGTACTGCAAAAAAAAGAAAAGAAAAAGAAAATCTATTCATTTGTGATTATATATTTGAAGCGAGTTGAAGCCAAATATAGGTCTCAGTCGGCAAAATGTTAACTTGAGCAACTTCAATTTACATTCTAGAAATACTGTAAGAATCCACAAGAACAATAAAATGGAGTCATAACTATAAAGAGCCTCGATATCCCAAACCCACAAGCAATGAGCAGATGAGGCCCCAAGAGAAACAACTCACTTCCCATAATGCTGACGAGCTAAAAGAAGACCTGACATTTCTTGCTGTTCATCTCTTCCATCTCCAGCTCAGATCAATCAAAAAAAAGACAGTTACTTGCTTAGATGACGAGAAGCATCTTACAAAACCAAACTAAATTCACTGCATTTCAGTGATGCACTGAAATAACATTTTGAGGGGCTACGATGGGATTGGCAACCTTACATTTGGGTGAATGCTGGGCCAAAATCTGCCTTAGAAGTTCTGAGATTTTCATCCCTGATGAAAGAAGCTTCTGTTTGTCTATCTCAGGAGTCTCTAAACTTGGCAACTTTAAGACGTGCGAACCTCAACTCCCAGAATTCCCAAGCCAGAATTCTGGGAGATAAAGTCCACAAGTCTTAAAGTTGCCAGGTTTGGAGATCTGTGGTTTATCTTATTTGCAAGGCACTTGAGAATCTTTTTCAAGGTTTTTTTGGTCGTGTCTTTGAACTTCCTCTGTTACTGAAAATGGTGAAGAATACTACTACTGTTGTTGTTGTTTTGGGTTATAGGGCTTTTTAGCACACCGATACTCCCTGACTCCTCATATTTCCCAAATGGAAAATCCATAGAGGACTCTCATAAAGTCTTCCCTGGGATCAGAGAACTGGAGGCTCTTGGAGATAAAACAGTGTAATGGAAGTCATCACATCATTATGTAACAAATCAATACAAGGACATCCTCGGAGCAGCTGGAGTGGGGGGCAGCCTCACTCAGCATCCCCCTCCAGAAAGCCACATTTCTTCAGTAAAGAACACAACCTTATCAAGATGCGGTACAACCTAAAAATAAGGAGAACTTTCCTGACAGTGAGAAGAATTCATCAGTGGAACGGCTTGCTTTCAGAAGCTGTGGGTGCTCCATCACTGAGGGTTTTCAAGAAGAGACTGAATAGCCATCTGTCCAGAATGGCATAGGCTCTCCTGCTTGAGCAGGGGTTGGAGTAGTAGAAGATCTCCAAAGTCCTTTCCAACTCTCTCATATTGTTACTATTACAAAAAAAAACTCACCCTGTGTGAACTTCACTCAAACTCTCTTCCCCTTTGAAAGAAAGTTGGAAAGGAAATATTCTCGAGGGAGAAACTGTGTAGAGCCAATATGAAATGCAGAAAAATATTTGTGCATGGCATGAGTTGGAAGAGCTACTTCTGGTTACAAATGGTTCCATACCTTTCGTCTTCGCCTTGCCAGTTTTCCCCTGCAGTGCTTTTGGCTCCAGAATCCTAAGAAGCTTGGTGACAGTCTCAGTGAAAGTAGCAAAAAGAAAAGGCTCCACGAAAAGAATAGGGTTATGCATGCTGCCTTTCCTCCCTAAGAAGGACTCCTCACTATTGAGGTACATATCTGCAGCAAATCTAAGGATCCTTCATTTGCCTTTGAACAGGATTCAAATATTTACTGGAAACAAAGTCTGGGATACTTGTGTCTGGGATTGGAGCGATTGTGCATGCAAACAGATTCCTTTGCAAGGCAAGTAAAGATACTAAGGCAGGCAATGAAGTTTGTGGGTTCAGGCCATTCTGTCAGAATCCTCTTTTATTACTACTGAGATGGTCTTTAAATTTGGTTGGTCATATTAATGGTACAATCCAAGAGCAATTTTGCAGCGATAACTATGGTCGCTTTTCACAACAAACAACAGTACATTCCTTATAGTAAAGTTTATAGTATGTGATGGCTCAGTGGGTTAGGATGCTGAGCTTGTCGATCAGATGGTCGGCAGTTTGGTGGGTCGAATCCCGAGTGCTGTGTAACAGAGTGAGCGCCTGTTACTCGTCCCAGCTTCTGCCAACCCAGCAGTTTGAAAGCACGTAAAAATGCAAGTAGAAAAATAGGGACCACTACGGTGGGAAGGTAACAGCGTTCCGTGCACCTTTGGCATCTAGTCATGCCGGCCACGTGACCACGGAGACGTCCTCGGACAAGCGCTGGCTCTTCGGCTTTGAAACGGAGATGAGCACCGGCCCCTAGAGTCGGAAATGACTAGCACGCATGTGCAGGGGAACCTTTACCTTTACCTAAGGTAAAGTAAAAGTTCTTGTCACGTGGCTAGTTTCTCAGGGCAAGTTCATCTCTACTCTTTGGTCCCTGAGTTCCCATCACCTTTTGGAAGCAGAGGTCAGCATTTCCAATCACTTAAAGAAGGATGGTGACAAACTTAAGCCATCACATCATTGCTAAAAGCTAAATGTTTGGGTGTTTAGATTTGATGGATCAAGAATGGTAGAAGTGGGGGAACAAAATGGGTGAAGCTGAAGGTGCCTTTACCAGCTTAAGAGATAGTTCTCTCATAGGATTTGGAAAACAGCTGGATGGCTTGAGTGAATACTATATTACTCTGTAGTATATACTATATTATATACTAAAAGTTAAGTTTTAAGTTTTATGAAGAAGGATAATGTCTTTCCTGAAAAAGCTGTGCAGGAGCTTGTACAAAACTATTCCTTCATCCTCTCCCTGCAGGGACTCAGACTCTTACACTTTATCCTGAGATGAATAAAGCATGTTAGCAACAATACTTGGAAGAGGGTGTGGAAGGTGAAGAGGGAAGGAACACGAAATGAATTTTGTCATGTCATCGACTATTTAGAGGATGCTTTCAGTACTTTTTCTCACACAGGTTGCTTTCAAGAAAAAGATAAAATATTCAAGAAAAATGAAAGAAAACCCTAAGAGATTATTATGCAAAGTTGCCTTTTCAGTTTTGAAATTTCTAAACCTCTCAATTCAAGAAAATTGGATAACATAAGCTAAAAATATTTGTGTTGCTCCATTTACTTTTTTCAGGCTTCTATGCAGCAGAAGACAATAAGAAATGACTTCACTTTCATTGCCAGGAAAACAATGTGGCTGTATCCATGAGACCAACAAGAGTTGAGAAGTAGTAAAGGAAACTTCATTTCTTTGATGCAACATGACTTTTGTAATTGCACAGTCTTTCTCTTTTGCTTTTCATTTATTATTGTTTTAATAGTAATTTTTTTAAAAAAAAACTACCGTATTTTCCGGCGTATAAGACGACTGGGCGTATAAGACGACCCCCTACATTTCCTGTTAAATTATAGGGTTTGGGCTATACTCGCCGTATAAGACTACCCCTCTTCCAACGCACACCAAATAAAAATTAAAAAACATCAGATTTGATTTTAATATGGTAATTTTAATTCAAATGCTTATGACATGCAGGTACTTGGTAGGAAAACTGTCACTTATAAACATAAGGCTGTTTGTCATCAAACATGTAAACATAAAACAGTGCAAGTGGATTAAACCTAATAATAATAATAATAATAATAATAAGTTGGAAGGGACCTTGGAGGTCATCTAGTCCAACCCCCTGCTAAGGCAGGAAACCCTATACCATTTCAGACAAATGGCTGTCCAGTCTCTTCTTAAAAACTTCCAGTGTTGGAGCATTCACCACTTCTGGAGGCAGGTTGTTCCACTGGTTAATTGTTCTAACTGTCAGGAAGTTTCTCCTTAGTTCTAGGTTGCTTCTCTCCTTGACTAGTTTCCATCCATTGCTTCTTGTCCTGCTTTCAGGTGCTTTGGAGAATAGCTTGGCTCCCTCTTCTTTTTGGCAGCCCCTGAGATATTGGATCACTGCTATCGTGTCACCCCTCACCCTTCTCTTCGTTAAACTACACATACCCAATTCCAGCAACCCTTTTCCTATTTTCCTAATTCACTTTTTCACTTTTCCTAATTCACTCTAAAGCTTTCCCTGCGCAGAGCCTTAAGTAACCCCAGCTGCCTGCAATTAGTGCAGGTTCACATCCCATCAGGCTCAAGGTTGAGTCAGCCTTCCATCATTCCGAGGTAGGTAAAATGAGGACTCAGATTGTTGGTAGCAATAAGCTGACTTTGTAATAATGCTGCTTGTGGGGGGGGGGTGAAAGCTCTAATAGGCAGGCATATACATAGAATGAAGGCTATTGCTAAGCACATTGATTTGTGCTTTAAATTGTAAGCCGCCCTGAGTCTTCGGAGAAGGGTGGGATATAAATGGGATTAAAAAAAAATACCAAATGGGAGATCCGCTCCAGGTTTTCCAGCCAGCCCGCCCAGTTCCTGAGTCAAATGTGTCCTTAGAGCTAAGCTGCTGCTCTGCTACGCATTCCCCACCTGCCTTTCAAGTTGCTCTTGCATTCCCCACCTGCCTACAGCTGCTCTTCAACTTTAGAAGGAAAAAAGCCCAGACCCCAGCCTGTAAAAAATCACAGACTGCAGCTTCTATTCCAATTGGTCCCGCTTTCCCTGCGCAGACTAAATGGAAGATCTGCTCCAGGTTTTCCAGCCAGCCCTGTCCCTAAAGTTTCAGCACCCGGCGTATAAGACGACCCCTGACTTTGGAGAAGATTTTCATGGGTTAAAAAGTAGTCTTATACGCCGGAATCTACGGTACACTAGAGGGGGAAAAATGATAATGCAATAAAAATATGTTTGGTGGTTAAAATTAAGTAAACATGAAAAAAGAAAACAATCTAACAAATCCAGGTAGTAATTATATAAAACCATACAAAGTTAATTCTGTGGTGGTGCAGTGTTTAGAAGGCAGTATTGCAGGCTGACTCTGCCCACAGCCAGGAGTTCAGTCCTTATTGGCTCAAGATTGACTCAGCCTTCCATCCTTTCAAGATCAGTAAAATGAGAATCCAGATTGCTAGGAAGCAATATGCTGACTTTGTGAACTACTTAAATAGTACTGTAAAGCACCATGAAGCAGTATACAGTATACTGTAAGTCTAAGTGCTATTGCTAGTGCAATGAATGAATTATGAATGATTTAAATGAGTTAATTACATTTTTAATCATAAAATGTATATTTCACATTTCTTAACAGCTAAATCCATTGAATCTTCAAAACTGGACGTTCCAATACTTCATTTAACAACACAGATATATACAGAATGCTGATGTTTATTCCATTATTAAATTAATTGAGCTGAATTGTTGATTTCTAGTCAAATGTTGCAACTCTGAAGGAAGCTAAAATTGCAGATACCTGAGAGGCTGCTATAACCTCTGATTTAAAGAGTTTTCGTTAGCCAAGCACTCCAATGAATAAAGCATCTTACTCAGCATTTCAAATTTAAGTTGTTCTGAATTTATTGTGTAATTCAAAACGTAACTGCTTGCCTATCAGATAAGTCTCTAGGTTTTCAAGGATGGAAACAAAGATTCCAATTTACTGCACCAGGATCCTAAAACCTGCCACAATTTTAAATGTATTGCACATTTGCTCTTCAAACAGGGCAAGAAAAGAGAATAATCATTTAAAAAAAACTCATTCTCCCCCAAAATGATTGCTAAAATAAAAGCCCAATAATATTGAGGATCTGGTAGATTAAAGCCACAGTTATTCTGAATAATTATAATCAGCTTGCCATAACATTTTTCTCATTAGCTTACCTATTTGTGTTAAATCTATGTAGCACTAAAACTCTCCTGTTTCTCTCCGTGTAACTTTCAACCATGCAAAACGATACATCATAGGGCAACAATTTTTGAACCAAGGTAGTTCAAATGAGCTCATTTACAGAATGTGTTCAAAATCCAGGACCTATGACTTCCCCACGTAATTAAAATTTGGCAAATTTTATAAAACATGACATAACAATTATCGTAAAACTGTTTATGGCACAATACAAAATGCCATAAAAGATTTACTGTGGTCCACACAGTTTGCTATGCTATGCAGTTCAACATGAGCTATTTTCAAGGCAGATACATGTCTGAATGTCTGCCTGAATTTTGAGGAACGTTTGCAGTTAAAGCCGTACATTAGAAGCTCTGCCCTTGTTGAATGCATTGAGGAATCTGGCAAGGAAATATCTCTGAAACAATGACCCAATGGGTCACAAGTTGTCTATTATCTAAGACGAAAGAACACTGGAATCCTTTTTTATAATAGACATGAATCTCATTTTGTTTATTTTTATTATATTAGCTTTACTCTACAGACTTCTCGCCATCAAGTTATATCTACAGAAACTGCATCTATTCATCTAGACAATTTCACCAATGTTCTCCCCATTTGCTATTAGAACTGTTTTCCATTTTTGCATATTTGCTTTCAAAAATGTACAGATGTTTTTGCTGATTCCAAAGTTTTCCAGATATGCATTAATCCAACTGTGGGGTAATGAGTCAAATGCTTTCTTGTAATCAATCCACGCCATATTTAAATTTGTTTTTCGTCGTTTTGCATTTTTAAGTACCATTTTGTCAATGAGCAGCTGATCTTTTGTTCCTCTTGATTTTTTATAATTTCCTTTTTGTTCTGCTGGATGCAAATTGTTTTCCATCAGATGATTGAATACTGAATTTGCCAGTATTCTTGTAAAAAGTTTGAACGTTGTTGGCAGACAAGTAACTGGGCGGTAGTTGCTTGGTTCTGTGCTCTTTTCAGGGTCTTTCATTATCAAGTATGTTCGACCAGCTGTTAACCATTCTTCACTTGTGGCATTTTGAAGCATTTCATCAAACTGAGTGGCCATGCGGTGCTGGAGGCTGGTTAGGTGTTTCAACCAGTATCCATGCAGCTCGTCAAGGCCTGGTGCACTCCAGTTCTTGACCTTCTTTACTTGTTTTGCAACCATATCAGTGGTTATTACAATATTCTCCATTTTGTTTTGTGTTGCTTGTTTTTGGATATCTTTGATCCAGGAGGCAGTTTTATTATGTTCCACTGGGTTTTCCCACAGTTCTTTCCAAAAGTTTAAGGTTTTTTCTTTACATGGTAGAACAGTAGTTTGGACTTTATTTTCATCAAGTGACCGATAGAAGAGGTGCTGGTTTCTTCTGAACTGGATGTTTTCACAATATTGTTTTATTCGTCCTTCATATCTTTCAATTTTCTTTGCTGTTACTATTACACACTGTTTTAGGTTTTCCATGATTTCTGTTATTGTTGTTTCCTCCAGGTTATATTTTTTGTATAAACTATTTTTCAGCTTTTCGTTCTTTAGTTTTCCTTCTTTGAAGTATTTCAATTTGCTGACATCTCCTTGTAGTTGTTTTGTTTTATTTTCAAGTCGAATTTTCCACTTTGGTGTTCCAGTGGGTTTCCTTTTTGGCATTTTATAACCCAATTCTGCAGTTATAACGGCGGCTGTACTGTACATTAGTTGGTTTGTTTCATACAGTGTGCTGGATGGGATGGAAGTTAAAATGTTGTTCACAGCATTTAGTAGATCTTTCACTCATTTGCTATGCACTTCACGGATGGCAGGCAGTCTTTTTCTTTCTGTGTTTTCTTTGATGTGGTTTTCAATCTTTTCTTTCAGCATTTTTGCTAGATTATTTAGCTCTACACTTTTGAGATTATTATTATTTTATTTTTATTTTTATTTTATTTTAATCCCATTTATATCCCGCCCTTCTCTGAAGACTCAGGGCGGCTTACAATCTAAGCACAAATCAAATGTGCTTAGCAATAGCCTTCATTCTATGTATATGCCTGCTTATTAGGGCTTTCGCCCCCCGCCCCCCCGCGGCATTATTACAAAGTCAGCTTATTGCGCCCAACAATCTGGGTCATTATTATTATTATTATTATTATTATTATTATTATTATTATTATTATTATTATTAATGTCATGTTACCTCTTTGAATCCTAACTCCTAGAGTCAGACAGGCAAGCTGAGAAGTACATAAATAAAACAGATCTCTTACCTGAAAGAGGGCTTTACCTGCATAATACAGGAAGGTCTCCTTGATGAATGGAGTGTCCTTATCTAAACTAAACTAATTGTAACTAAGCAAACAGATATATTAAATATGATGGGGAAAAACAAATTAATTAATTGATTAGTTAAATAATGTGTAAATAGGTATATTAAGTAAATAAATGAACAAACAAAAAATACTGTAAAATAAAACAAACCCAAGCTAAGTAAATAGTTAAATAAAAGCAAAACCAAATGTAAGCAACCAAATATAAGCAACCAATCCTGAGTAAGCACCCGCACAAGAGATAAAGCTCTTTGCTTCACTCAGCCCACCAAAAAGTTTTATTTATTTCTCCTTTGTGAGCTCATGGCCCTGTCAGCACCATTATGAGGCATGGCTTCACAAGGGAGAAGCAGAGCAAACTGAGTGGCTGAATGAATGCTACTCAGAGGTTTATGTGTTTTCCAGTATTGGTAGAAATGTAACTACAAAATTCTGCTGATGCGTTTGGTGCTACCAGAGATGAGCTAACAAGAAAAATGTCACAGAAATATTAGTGCCACTGAAGAAAGCAGGGAGATGTCTGGAGAAATATGCAGTGGTGAATAAGCAGAACTGGGGAGATTTCTGCGTTTGGGAGAGTAAATTGTGCTGTGACTCTTGCTCCACCAAACTTCAAGACAAACCCAGTATTCGAACTTAACCATTCAGCAAAGCCCTTTATTTTCTGTCCTGAGCTGTTGCTATACATACTGCAATATTTCCATGAGCATTATTTTGATAGTATATTTTGTTTGTACTCTTACAGAAGAACGCATCCATGAACACCAACCAGTAAATAGAAGACATGATGAAAACTCTTTAATTTCACAACATATGGACAAACTTACCAACACTGACAAGGCAAACCATAGAATATAAACTGGGATTTAAACTCCACTTCCTGTCAGCACTGATAATGTTATCTAATTTGGTTAATGAAATGTCTGCAAGAAAACAACCAAGCTCAGAGAGCACCAAAGACTTCTCAGAAAAGGCTTTCCACCTGGGCGTCTTCAGACGGAACTCCTTCCCAGATGGGACCTTCAACGCAACCTTTTTGCTGGATCCGATAGGGAGGTGTAACTAAGAGATCCTTCAAATATACTGGTCTCATCCATGCAGGGCATGATAGCAATGTTCCAATATCTCAGGGGCTGCCACAAAGAAGAGGGAGTCAAGCTATTCTCCAAAGCACCTGAAAGCAGGACAAGAAGCAACGGATGGAAACTAGTCAAGGAGAGAAGCAACCTAGAACTAAGGAGAAACTTCCTGACAGTTAGAACAATTAACCAGTGGAACAACCTGCCTCCAGAGGTGGTGAATGCTCCAACACTGGAAGTTATTAAGAAGAGACTGGACAGCCATTTGCCTGAAATGGTATAGGGTTTCCTGCCTGAGCAGGGGGTTGGACTAGATGACCTCCAAGGTCCCTTCCAAATTATTATTATTATTATTATTATTATTATTATTATTATTATTATTATTATTATTATTATTATTATTATTATTATTATTATTATTATTATTATTATTATTACCAGCACCCTGAATTGAACCCAGAAGCAGACTGGCAACAAATGCAACTTGCACAGCAGGCATGAAATGTGCACTGATCTTGGGACCACACATAACTGCTAGTGTCCCCACATTTTGTACCAACTGTAGCTTCTGGATGTTCTTCAAGGACAGCCCCATGTAGAAAAGATTACAATAATCCATCCAGGAAGTGAACAGGGCATGACACAGAGTAGAGTCTCCCAGTTAAGGAATGGGTTTAGTATTATTATTAATAGTGTATGGCAGAATAGTTAGGAAACCAAAATGCTTGCAGAGTAGCAGTTTGGCTTGCCAAGGTACCAGCCCTGTCATAGGGCACACTTGCGTACTTCCGAAGGTGCACCACAGGAGGATGAGTTGACTTTGCACCAGCAAGAATAGGTGCCATAAATACACAGTCTAAAGTTTAGATGTTTAAAAAATGAACTGGAAGCATGAATTCTGTCACATTTGTCAAATCAAAGTCAGGAGACAGTCAATCTTTTCAGTATTTTGACACAAACTTTTAGAGTTATCAACTAAAGTAAATATTAAAACTTGAAGTATTTATGAGCTTTCTTCCTTAACCTGGTTTTGAGGACTACTAGGCTTGCTGACTAGAAAATAATGAGATATAAATTTCCAATGTCTTCTGAACAGGCTGAACTTGAGTATTCTTTCAAAGTCAATATGTAAAACAAAAGGACAGTACAGAAATTGGGACAAGGTTTACATAATACATTTCAGAAATGAGAATGCACAGATTGAGAGAGCTAATTCAGATAATGAAAATAAAGAATTTCATCTTGTCAGGATATTATTTTCCTGAATTACAACAAAGATCATTCATTTCCACTCATCTATTCCACCATACATGAAGCGTATAAGAATAGCTAATTTAACTTGGTAATTATGATGATTTATAATGTGTCTTAAGTGTTATGTGGATACCGAGGCATATGATTTCCTGCTCTGTGGAATGTCATAACCAAGGAACAATTTTCTGCAATTACAAAAATTTGGCCCAAAATAACAACTAAAGAGTTTATGGGATGCTACCATGTTTCCCCGAAAGTAAGAGCTACCTTGAAAATAAGCCCTAGCTTGATTTTTTGGGGTGGGCCTAATATAAGTCCTACCTCAAAAATAAGCCCTAGTTTTGGGGCGAGGCACACACTTAAAAATCAAGCTAGGGTGGGGATGGGGTGAGGGGTGGATCTGCCCGATATGCCCTGCACCCACTTAACTCACAGCCAGGCCTCTCCTTGCCCGCCCACTTCTTCTGAGGCATCTTCTAGAGCCAGGCCTGCATTTCTCAGTCACAGGGCTTTCCGGAAGGCCTGTGCAGCCAAGAACCAAGCTATGGATTCAATCCATAGCTCAGTTCTCAAGACCTCTGCAGCTGAGCACCAAGCTATGGATTCAATCCATAGCTCAGTACTTGGCTGCACAGGTCTTCCAGAAAGGCCTGACTGCAAAATGGAGGCCAGAATGCAGCTGCAGAATGAAGCTGTTCCTTTGGGTCCCAGAAAAAGTGGACCTGCTGGGCGCATGTGCTGGAGCCGGAGGTGAGTATAAAAGACATTCCCTGAAAATAAGACCTAGTGCCTCTTTTGGAAGCAAGAAAAAAAAAAGACCCAGTCTTATTTTGGGGTGAACATGGGTATGTTGCTCTGTAAGCAACTAAATTTGGGTGACAGGCTACTTTCTATGGAAGGAAAGAGAGGGATTTATTTTCCCCTTTCAATGTGTCATATACAGGTACTCCTTGGCCTACAACAGTTCATTTAGTGACTGTTCAAAGTTACGATGCAGAAAAAAGTGACTTATGACCATTTTTCACACTTATGACCATTGCAGCATCCCCTTGGTAATGTGTTCAAAATTGGCAACTGATTCATATTTATGATTGCTGCAGTGTCCTGGATCATGTGATCACTTTTTGTGACCTTCTGACAAGCAAAGTCAATAGGGAAACCAGATTCATTTAACAACTGGATTACTAATTTAACAACTGCAATGATTCACTTAACAACTGTGGCAAGAAAGGTCGTAAAATGGGGAAAATTCTCTTAACATCTGTCTCACTTAGCAACAGAGACATTGGGCTCAATTGTGGTCACACGTTGAGGACTACCTATGCTCACCCACTCTTGCAGAGAGCAAAAGAAAAGTTGGCCAAGGAATGCGGAGGTCCATAAACTTGAAGTGTGTCCCTGAATCCTTTTTGACCCAGAATGATCTACTAAGAGGTTCTATCACCAGAAAGGAAACACAACTACTCATGTTGGACCTTTCTTTCCACTGCCTCTTCTCTCTAGGAATGCATGTCAGTTTCAGCCTGAGTATTAATTATACCCAGATTACTTATACCCAAATCCATTCAGATCAAGAATAATCTGGTAAATTTCCTTTTCAAGATAGAATTCTCCAAATGATTGTGTCAAATCTGCTGCCATTCAGACCAAAAGAAAATAATCGGTATCTGGCTGTGACCTACATTTTTCTATAAGATACTTAATTTTTTTTTTAAAAAAAGTAAAAGAAATTAATTTTTCACAAGAGATTGGACAGCCATTTGTCTGAAATTGTTTAGGGCAGTGATGATGAATCTTTTAGAGACCGAATGCCCAAACACCCCCTCCAGCCCTTCCCGTTTCGCCCCTGCCCCTGCTCCACCCCTGCCCTGCCTTGCCCACTCCCAACCCTGCCCACTTCTGCTCTGCCCCACCCCACCCCCATTCCGCCTGCCTGCAGGGCCACCCACCATCTCCACGGCCCACTGCAGCAGATTGCCCAGGTGGCCCTTCAGCGCCATGGCGACCATGCCCTCCGCCCATGTCCTGCAGCATCATCTGTGCGCAACAGGGTGCAAGGGCAGAGTCTTGTCCCTGCTGCCCAGTTGCCATGTCCTTGGCTGCCCTACTCCATGCGGGCTGCTCCCAGGGATGACTCTCCTCCGGGGGGGCTGCTGGTGAGGAGGAGGCCACAGGGGGAGGTGGGGATGGCGCGATGGCGTGCGTGCCCACAGAGAGAGCTCATAAGTGCCACCTCTGGCACGTGTGCCATAGGTTTGCAACCACTTGTATAGAGTCTCCTGCTTGAGCAGAGGGTTGGACTAGAAGACCTTCAAGGAACCTTCCAACTCTGTTATTCTGTTAAGGCAAAGAGGTGATGAATTTAGAGGTCAACTAATATTATTCTTGAATGCTGCTTATAAATCATTGCTAAATAAATCTCTGATTTCATATCTGAATAATCATACAGGCTAATGTATGGTGATCTTGCAAGGTATCTTGCAATATTTACTTTTCGTCTCAATATTCCTATGCCACCCCCATCAGAAATTCAGGTAGCTCAGAACAACAAAATATAAATTGATTCTCAAATATACTATTCAGCGTCATAAAGCAAAACCCCATAAAATACCAGCTACTGTAATTGGTAGCCATCCACTATTAGTAGAGGACAATGGATAAATGATTGCTGCTTGAACAGCTGGAAATTAGGAGCTATTACCTTGGCAATCGCTTCAAATGCTACCCAGGAGAAAATGATTAAGAATAAGAATGGAGATGTGCAAAGAATGAGAACTATCTATTTCCACCAAAAGGGCTAGGCTTATAACTAGTTGATGGATAACACTCATAGGACATTCCTTGCCCTATAAAGTTTCCTTGGAAGGAAAAAGATGCATAAAATAGGCCCAATTTAACCTTTCACAACGCTTGGAAGACTTGACAATTTGGCTGGGAACTGGGGACAAGAGGCTTCGCTATCGGTGCGGGCTTTGCAATTTGGCCTTTATTGTTTTAACTTGGGCATCATCAGTACGTTAGTACTTATTTGTACTGATTACTGATAGAATAAACTCTATCGGTCTGCTTCTGTCACCACTGAGCATGCACTGACTCCCTGCAGGGGTGCGAGAGATTAACATCATTCCCATCAAGTATTACCCCTGGTACATGAACTTCTTTTAAGCAGACCCTGCGTTGAAATCAATGCCATTGCGTTCAGATGGGCTTGATCCCTTGGTTGTTCTCCTCTGCTGCTAAAAGGCTGCAGGCAACCTGTAATACTAAAGGTATGAGAAGCTAGAAATTCAGGTTTGAAAGAAAAGAAGCACCTTATTTTTCTGATTGTGTCAGTTCCCATAGTTTTGCTTGTTTGGGTCACCAATCAAAAGAGCACCAAAGATAGCGAGAAACAGGCATCACTAAAATACATTGAAGCTTTCTGCCCAGAGACTCTGAAACAAATATTACTGCCAATGATCAATGGGGCAACAACCCATTGGCTTGGCATGAAGGCTGCAACTAATAAACACCTAAAACTGTCAACTCAGCAAGCAGCACAAATCAAGAAGTGACTGAGGGAGAAGGGGGGGGGGAAGTCTCTTGCTTGGGATACTTATCCTGAGATAATACGTTTTAAAACTGTTTGCTGTTGTTTTTTCCTTGCTTAATAGTCTCCAGAGTGGAGTTTATGACATACTGGGTATGCAATACTTCACAAACAAAATTGGACTAGAACATATCCTATGAAAAGGAGATGGAAACGGCCAAATCCTTCCTTTTTTTAATGGTCTTGAGTGAAAGGCAACATTGGGAAGATAGAATAAGGAGGGACAGGCCAATGAGAGTAAAGTCAAAGGGGTGTGTGAAATAGGGGAGAAAGGTAAAATAAATGGGTTAAAGTGTGTTATAATCTCAGGGATTATTGGGTGGTTTATTGTGTTTTTTATCCATCTTTATTTTTTTTATAAATAACTCAAGGCGGCAAACATATCTAATACTCCTTCCTCTTGTTATTTTGCCTAGTGCCTTAACTACTAGGCCAAACTTTCCACACTGTAGTTCCAAAAAAAAAAGGGGTGGTAGTGGTGGTGATGAAGTGAGTGTGGGTAAATGTACTGAATTGAATACATTTTGTGGAAGTGAGTTTACTGTATGTGAACGGGTGAGCAGACATTGTGTTCAGTGGGTGATAAGCTTGTTACCAGCCGTAGCCTGAATCAAAGGCTCCCAATGACTACACACACAAAAACACAAACACACATTGAGGCCTGGGGGTGAACTATTTGCGCCAGCACACAGCTCCTCCTTTTCCTGTACCAGCCACTTGGTGTCTCCCGCCAATCTTCTTCTGCCAATATCTGTCTCATGATAGACCTTAAGTATCACCAGCTCCAGTGCTTACCCTTCAGTCTACAACAGAGGTGAGGAACAATGGCCCCTTTATGACTGGCTCAGGAATTCTGGGAGTTGAAGTCCACAAGTCATAAAAGGGTCATCATTCCCCAGCCCTGCTATCTAACATTCTGTTCAACATGTAAATAGAAAACATGACAGATCTGTGCGCATTGCTTGCAAAGTTATCATGTATTGACCCCTAATGATCTGCATGAAACAGTGCAGCAAAGAGGCAGGAGAATAACAAGGAATGCTTGGCCTCTCATCTTGGAAACTAGCTTGTCCAGGCACCTGTGCATTCTATGCATTTCAGTGTAAACAATGGGGGAAATGACAATGGGTGGCCCCATTGGTCATTGGCAGTAATATTTGTTTCAGAGACTCCTGGCAGAAAGACTCAAGGTATTTTAGTGATGCCGGCTCCTATCTTCAGTGCTCTTTTGATTGGTGACCTAAACAAGCAAAACTATGGGAATTGAAACAGCTAGAAAAATAAGGTGCTTCTTTTATTTCAAAATGAAAATTAAATGTACTCCCTCCAAAGGGATACTCCTGCAAGGGGTTGGACTAGAAGACCTCCAAGATCCCTTCTGTTTTTCTATTATTCCAGTGCCCCCACTTCCTCATGTGTCCCAGCAATCTACTCTGGGACCTCCAATCCTCTTCCCTATTCTGGTGACCAATCATTCCATTGTTCAGAGCCATCTGGTACTTGGGTCCTGAAATCAAATTAATGAACTCCAGCCTTTGTTCCCACTCTTGCTAATCCTCTCTCACTTAACAAAGGACCTTATTGACTTCTGAAGCAATAGCTTTTTGCTGAAAACAATCTCTGGCATTACTTCATTCCTTGTCCTCACTAATACCCAGACCTCTAGCTGTCCAAATTCATGATATTTTTTTCCCCTTGATTTTCAAGATCTGACCTTTTGGTCCCTAGCCTCATGCTGTTGCTTTTGGCCTGGCAATGCGTTACAGCATTGTCTGCCAGACTGTGGGCTTTGCTGCTTCAGAGCTACTGATCACTCAGTTATTGGCTTCATTAGTACAAATTACTGGACCATCTCTTTTGCCCCTGGAGTCTGACTAAGGTAGCTGTGCAAGGAAATTAGATCAAAGTTAAAGCTTAAGTACAATGAAACGCTAATAAACTTCCTTGAGTCACACAGAGAAAAGTGCAGGCATGTGTATGTGAAATATAGTTTTTAATGAATCTCATAAATAATGAGGTAACCTCATTTCCTTGGTATTAAATCTCTACATTTACAACCAGAACAGATTTACAGGCAGTTCTGTAATTAAGGCAAATATCTTTCTCAGGTTAGGGTAAATCCCTTTTGTTTATGCTCATAAGCTACATATTGACTGTTTCATTTGTATTAACACAAAGTTGTTGTACTCTCATGAAGGTAATTGTTTATCAGGTCGATGAATACTTTGCAAATATAGCTTTGGCATATATTATGTGGAATGTTTCTTAGCTTTTGTGTAAATATCTGTACTGTATGCATGATGCAATATGTCTACTGAAGTCGATCTATGAGACTATTATATATCTGTGGTCAAATGGGAGATTGATGAGTTTCATGAAAATCTCTGATTTTCTTTATTGCCTTTGCATGTCTGTCCTCTAATCAAACAGAGCATAATATCTAAAAATATCATCACAGATAGAAAGGTGAGAAAAGGTAATTTGAAAACGTGAGAACAAAATCCATGTCCGCTCTGCCCTCTGGATCAAGGACTAGCTACAAACATGCTCATAATCCCTATGTAAAAATCTGGAATGTTATGAATAACAGAATAACAGAGTTAGAAGGGACTTTGAAGATCTCCAAGTTCAAGTCCCTGCTCAAGCAGGAAACCCTATACCATCTAGACCAGGGGTAGGCAACCTCGGCTCTTTTATGACTCATGGACTTCAACTCCCAGAATTCCTGAGCATGGCTTGAAGTCCATGAGTCATAAAAGAGCCGAGGTTGCCTACCCCTGATCTAGACAAATGGCTGTCCAATCTCTTCTTAAAAAACTGTGCTGCTAGTCTATGAAATGGGATTGAGAACCACACCATCCGTCTGTCTGTCTGTCTGTCTGTCTATCTATCTATCTATCTATCTATCTATCTATCTATCTATCTATCTATCTATCTATCTTGCATTCAGAAAGTATTCAGACCCCCTTCACTTTTGTCAATTTTGTTACGCTACAGCCGGATTCTACGTAGTTGAAATTCATTTCTTTTCTCATTAATCTACATTCAGTACCCCATAATGACAAAGTGAAAATAGAAGTTTAGAAATATCTGTAAATTTATTAAAAAGAAAAAAAATCAGAAATATCACATTGGCATAAGTATTCAGACTCTTTGCAACAATACTTGAAATGTAGCTCAGGTGCCTCCCGGTTCTTTTGATCATTGCTGACATGTTTTTACACCTTAATTGGAGTCTACCTGTGGTAAATTAAATTGATTGGACATGATTTGGAAAGGCACACGCCTCTCTATAGAAGGCCTCACAGCTGACAATTCATTTTTTAGCAGAGCAAAAGCCATGAGGTCAAAGGAACTGCCTGCAGAGCTCAGAGACATGATTATTGCAAGGCGCAGATCTGGGGAAGTCTACAATAAAATTTCTGCTGCACTGAAAATTCCTAAGAGCACAGTGGCTTCCATAATTCTCAAATGGAAGATGTTTGACACAATCAGAACTCTTCCAAGAGCTGGTTCCCTGGTCAAACTGAGCAATCCGTGGAGAAGGGCCTTAGTAAGAGAGGTGACCAAGAACTTGATGGTCACTCTGACTGAGCTCCAGATATCCTGCCTGGAGATGGGACAGAGTTCCAGAATGACAATCATCACTGAAGCCCTCACCATCTGGCCTTTATGGCAGATGGAAGCCTCTTCTCACTTCAAAACACATGAAAGCCCACATGGAGTTTGCAAAAAAAGCATCTGAAGGACTCTCAGATTGTGGGGAACATGATTCTCTCGTCTGATGAAACCAAGATTGAACACTTTTGCCTCAGTTCTAAACATTATGTTTGGAGGAAAACAGGCACCACTCATCACCTGCCCAATACCCTCCCAACAGTGAAGCATGGTGGTAGCAGCATCATGCTGTGGGAGTGTTTTTCAGCAACAGGGACTGGGGGGCTGGTCAGAGTTGAGGAAAAGCTGAATGGAGCAAAGTTCAGGGATATCCTCAATGAAAACCTGTTCCACAGCACTCAGGACCTCAGACTGGGCCACTTTCCAACATGATGATGATCCTAAGCACACAACCAAGACAACACAGGAGTGAATAAGAATAGAATAGAGCTGGAAGGGACTTGGGAGGTCTTCTAGTCCAGCCCCCTACTCAAGCAGAAGAACCTATACCATCTCAGACAAGTGACTGTCTAGCCTCTTCTTAAAAATCTCTAGTAATGGAGCACCCATGATTTCTGGAGGCAAGCTGTTCCACTGGTTAATTGTCCTCACTGTCAGGCAGTTTCTCCTTAATTCCAGGTTGCTTCTCTCTTTGAACAGTTTCCAACCATTGTTTCCTTCTCCTGCCCTCTGGTGCTTTTGTGAATAACATGACCCCCTCTTCTTTGTGGCAGCTCCTCAAATACTGGAACACTGCTATCATGTCTCCCTTGTTTCTTCTTTTCTTTAGTCTAGCCAAACCCAAGTCCTGCAGCCGTTCTTCATATATTTTAGTCTCCAGGCCTTTGATCATCTTAGTTGCTCTTCTCTGAATTTTTTCCAAACTCTCAAGATCTTTTTTGTGATATGGTGACCAAAATTGGCTGCAGTATTCCAGGTGTGGTCTTACTAGGGTTTTATAAAGCGGTTCTAGTACTTCACGTGACCCTGATTCTATGCCTCTGTTTATACAATCCAGGATTGTATTAGCTTTTTTGGCTGCTACTGCACATAGTCAAGTGATCATCCACTAGGACTCCAAGGTCCCCCTCACAGTTGCTGTTTTTAAGCCAGGTCTTGCCTAATCTGTACTTAAACCTTTGATTTTTCCTGCCAAAATGTAAAACTTTGCTTTTCTCCACATTGAAACTCATTTTGTTGGATAGAGCCCATTGTTCAAGTTTGTCAAGATCTTTTTGGATTCTGAGTTTGTCTTCTGGGGTGTTGAATACTCCTGTCAGTTTAGTATCATCTGCAAATTTGATGAATTCCCCTTCAATTCTCTCATCTAAGTCATTTATGAAGATATTGAAGAGTACTGGGCCTAAGACGGAACCCTGTGGTACCCCAATGCTTACTTCTCTCCATGTGGATGCAGTGCCATTGAGGAATACTCGTTGAGTACGGTTTGTCAGCCAGCTACAGATCCATCTGGTGGTGATGTTGTGTATTCTACCTTCTTCTAGCTTACCAAGGAGTAGGTTGTGGTCTATATCATATACCTTACTGAAATCTAAGAATACTACGTCTACAGCATTTCTCTGGTCTCCTAGTTTAGTCACTTTATCAAAGAATGAAATAATGTTTGCTTCTAGTTGTTTGCAGGTCTGTTTTTTTAATATCTTTTCCATGATCTTCCCAGGTATTGATGTTGGTCTGTAGTTTTCTGGGTCCATTTTTTTTCCTTTCTTGAAGATGGGAACCACATCGGCCCTTTTCCAATCCTCAGGTATTTTCCCCATGCTCCAGGATTTTGGAAAGATATGGTGCAGTTGTTCTGAGATAACTTCTGCCAGCTCCTTCAGAACTCTGGGATGTAATCTGTCGAGGCCCCGTGATTTATATTTGTCAAGGTCAGATAGGTTTTCTCTTACCATTTTCCTGCTTATTTTAATTTTTGTTTCTAGTTTGTCTTTTGCAGTGTTTTTGTTTTTTGTTTTTTTTGTTTTTTTGCTATGTTGAGCTGTAGTTTCTTTTTGTGTGAAGACGGATGCAAAGAATGAGTTAAGCAGCTCTGTTTTCTCCCAGTTGCCTATTATTTCCTTGCCATCCTCTTTCTTTAGTGGACCTACAGTTTCCTTAACTTTTTTCTTGTTAATATGTTAGAAGAAACTTTTTTTTATTATCCTTGATTTCTGTTGCAAGTCTTTGTTCGTTCTGAGCCTTTGCTTTCCTGACTTCATCTTTGCATGTTCTGGCTGTCTGCTGATAATCAGCCTTAGTTATATGATCCTCTTTCCATTTTTCATAATTGTCCTTTTTTTGTTTCAGTTTGTCAGAGAGATCTTTGTGCAGCCATGCTGGTTTCTTCTTGAATTTCTTGTTTTTCTTTTTCAGTGATATTGTGCTTGTTTGGGCTTTTATGATCACATTTTTCAGAGTTTCCCATGCTTCTTGGGTTGTTTTCCCCTTTAGGATTTTCATCCATGGAATCTTTCCTAGGTTCTCTCTGAGTTTGTTAAAATTGGCTTTTTTGAAGTGACTTAGGGACAACTCTGTGAATGTCCTAGAGTAGTCCAGCCAGAGCTTTGACTTGAACCCTACTGAGCATCTTTGGAGGGACCTGAAAATGGCTGTCCACTGACAATTACCATTCAACCTGACTGAGCTTGAGAAGATTTGCAAGGAAGAATGGCAGAAAATCCCCCAATCCAGGTGTGCAAAGCTTGTCGCATCATACCCAAAAAGACTCAAGGCTGTAATTGCTGCCAAAGGTACTTCAACAAAGGGTCTAAATACTTATGCCATTGTGCTATTTCAGTTCTTTCTTTTTAATAAATTTACAAACATTTCTACTCTTCTGTTTTCACTTTGTCATTATGGGATATGGAAAAAAATGAATTTCAACAACTATAGAATCAGACTGCAGCATAACAAAATTGACAAATGTAAAGGGGTTCTGAATACTTTCTGAATTCTATCTATCTATCTATCTATCTATCTATCTATCTATCTATCTATCTATCTATCTATCTATCTATCTACCTACCTACCTACCTACCTACCTATCCATCCATCCATCCATCCATCCATCCACACATACTGTACACACACACACACACACACCCATCCTGCTAGGAGAACACATTTGCAAGCTCCTGTATTTGTCAAATATAATTCCTAGGTGGGGCTAAGGTACATATAACAAAAAGTTCAATATCAGCCTCCAGAAAAATGGCAAAATGAGGTTGTAAGTTCATCCAGCTTCACAATCAATTGCAGATCTCTAGTGAGTAATCAGCTTGAAAAAATCTACATCTTGTACCTGAGTCTGAATCAGAGCACTGCTCTGGAATAGCCAATATTTAAATCAAATCTTTATTACAGTCAATAACAAGATGCAAGTACAATTTAATAGCAACATTAAGGTGTGGGAAGAGAAATGGAATAAAGGCTGCCGAGCAACTTACAGAAACAAAGAAGGAGAAGAAAAATAAAAGCAGCCAATAAGGACTAGAATATCAAACAAAATTAAGGCAGTGAAAATTGCAAGAAAATGCTTAACTGTTAAGTATACAGAAAGCTGTATTGCTGTGTAATAGTCTATTGAAGCATTAAAATAATCTTATATTAAAACATCTAGATAATTAAAGTGCAGTGATAAAATACAGAGGCGGACACTACAATTATAAAGTTCTACCTATACTACTTTAAGCATAATTGATTATGCTTGCTTAATACCTACTTAGTTGTTTATTAAAGTTACAATTTAGGGTTATATAAGAAGAGAAAGAGATAAAACACTCCCAGAACATTGAACTATCAGGTTGAGACTGAAGTTAACTGTTGCCTAGTTTTAACTGCTGCAATGATAAATTTAGCTAATGTATGGGTGATGTCATGATTTGAGCCTGAAGAGAAATAGTAGGTATAGAAACTGCGGCCCTATCACCTGCAGGAAACAGGAAGATCTGACATTGTTCTGAAGATCTTTATAAAAGTTGCAATAAAGAAGGCATGTTGATTGTTTCAGTTTCTCCACCACCGTAAGGGGGGGTGTACACAGAGATACGGGATGCTGTCACATCTGCAATATAGAAGTACTGATGAGAGCACATTGTGCCTAGCTCTTAAAAATCACCCAGAGCATGGCTCTCCAAACTTGGCAACTTTAAGACTTGTGGACTTCCCCAGTGCTGGCTGGGGAATTCTGGGAGCTGAAGTCGACAAGTCGACAAGTTGCCAAGTTTGGAGACCCCTAACCTAGAGGAAGTGAGACCATACAAGAAGCTTATTCGATTCTAATATCTAGTAGAAATCAATATTCAGTGTTTTTGTTGGAATCAGTAAAAATGCAGACATTCATGGGCTCCTGCTTCATATTCTGGCTGTGATGTGCTGATGTTGAAAGATTAGTATGGTGGAGCAGTGGGCTAATGCCTCCTTAAGTAACACCAGCTGCCTGCAATTAGTGCAGGTTCGAGTCCCACCAGGCTCAAGGTTGACTCAGCCTTCCATCCTTCCGAGGTAGGTAAAATGAGGACCCAGATTGTTGGGGGCAATTAAGCTGACTTTGTAATAATGCCGCTTAGGGGGTGTGTGAAAGCCCTAACAAGCAGGCATATACATAGAATGAAGGCTACTGCTAAGCTTGTAAGCCGCCCTGAGTCTTCGGAGAAGGGTGGGATATAAATGGAATTAAAATAAAAAAAATAAAATAATGTAAAATATATATAATTTCTAGACAGAAAGTTCCATTATGAAACTTGATTCTAGCAAATGTTATTCCAGGTGTTTTATTTCATGTTGCTTTTTGTCTGAAAAGTGGTCACCAACAGGCCTCGCCCTCCTTGCTTTTCCTGAGAGAGGAATAAAGATAGTGAGGGCAAACAAAATTATTCCATGCAATAATTTCTGCTAATGTTTCTCAATACATTAAATAATAAATGAAAAAAAAATGGTAACATATCTTCTGTTGACACATACAACCAAAACCAGAAATGTAAGTTATACCTGACTTCTTGTTTAATATTTTCTATGACTTACATTGACAAATGACTAGGCAATAATATCCCAGCACAAGTTAATTTTTGGAGTTCATGAATTTGTAACTGTGCCAAGAGGGAAAGTAAAGGAGCTGGCAGAGAGGCAGAAGACAATGGGATGACCTCTGCTTGTAATCAGAAGGAGGAAACAAGGGAGTTTTGAACTTCTCATCAACCGTTTTAACCTAACAAAACACTCCGGGATTCTCAGATCTTTCTGGTAAGAAAAGGGCTTTCACCATACCCACTCTTCCATTGGTGATTGCATTGGTTCTCTACTTCTAATATAATGGTTTTTAAAGAGAGGAGAAACAAAGATCTTGAATCCGAGCACAGATTGGTTCAGCAGAAGGAAGCCTGACCTTACTCTTAAGAGCCCTGGTGATGCAGAGCTTAGAATGCAGTATGGCAGGCAAACTCTGGATGTTGATCCTGACGGGGCTCAAGACTGACTTAGCCCTCCATCCTTCCAAGGTCAGTAAAATGAAGACTCAGATAATTGGGGGCAATATGCTGACTCTGTAAATCACCCAGATACTGCTGTAAAGCACTGTGGGGTGGTATATAAGCCTAAGTGTTGGGGCTATTTCTATTACTCTTCACATACTTTACAAAAACCTCCTCTGATGATGTTACCTAGTTGAGTAATGAAATATCTGCAAGAAAACAATCAAGCTCAGAGAGCATCAAGGACACCACAGTTCAAACCTGAGCCACAAATATTCCCCTTTATCAATACCTCCTTCTCTTCCCACCCTGCAACTTTGGGCCTTCTCCCTGAAAAATTTCACACAGCTTTTTCCTGGACCATATTGAATTAGATAGGAAAAAAGCCCTGCTTTTGTGACATAAGACTGCTACAAAATTGGCTTGACAGCTGAAGAAGGACAGTTTCAGCCATCAAACAGGGAACCTCAAAGAAGTTAACAAAGAATCTCAGTGCCAATTCGTACTGCAAATGGGAAAAAGGCTAGATTCTCTCTCTCTCTCTCTCTCTCTCTCTCTCTCTCTCTCTCTCTCTCTCTCTCTCTCTCTCTCTCTCTCTCTCTCTCTCTCTCCCTCCCTCCCTCCCTCTTTCCCTCCCTCCCTCCCTCCCTCCCTCTGTATTACAAGCCAATACACTGGCAACATGTTTAATCTTCTCTACCATCTCTTTTAACTGGGCTAAGGCATATGGATAGGATTTCTAATGAAATACTACATTTCTATATTGAGAATTTATAACCCCTGAAAGTCGAGGTAGCTTCTTAAAAATTGGACAATTCATTAGAAAGAATCCTTTTTCACAATAACCATTTCAAATGAATCAGTGTTCTAACTCTCTGGATATTTTAATTTTAAGAATAAATCTTTTGCCAACAATTGAATTATTTTTGCCCTCTTGCATAACTCTCTGGAAGCAACTCTCCTCCTTCACTTTTGCTTTCTATAAAGTGAGAAGTAAATTAAGATTTGAATAAAATTAGAAAGTTAAAATGTTTTAGCCAACAGCATACTTCCACTTGCACAACACAGATACTGTGGACATTTTGATTTCCAACATCATTCTGCAGTAAGAGGAATAAAGAAGAGAAAAACCCACATTGTGTGAGCAGAGGTCTTCTTGGCTTGTAATGAAAATGCAGATAGTACTCAACTTACAAACTTTCATATAGTGACTGTTTGAAGTTACAACACCACTGAAAAAATCAATTATTACCATTTTTCACACTTATGACCATTACAACATCCCCATAGCCACATGATCAAAATTCAGACACTTGGCAACTGGCTCATATTTATGATGGTTAGAACATCCCAAGGTCATGTGATCACCTTTTACGACCTTCTGACAAGCAAAGTCAATGGGGAAGCCTTCACTTTGCAACCACGCTACTCACTTAACTAATGCTGTGATTCACTTAACAACTGTGGCAAGAAAGGTGGTAAAATGGAGCACAACTGTCTTGCTTAGGAACAGAAACAATGGGCTCAGTTGTGATTGTTAAGTACCAGTAAGTCATTCTTCTTGTATATGAGGCCCAGGGTGAACAATTGCCCTAACCCGCTGTTGAAAGAAAAATCTTCATCAGGATCCAGTCCAAGCTGGGAATAAACAAAATGGAGACTGCTTTAGAAAGAAGGTTGGAGTTTATTGAAGGGCAGAGCCAGACAGAAATGTGGCCCTGGGAAAGCTGACCACATATTGCTGGGAGTGTAGATTTTTATACCTTCTGGGGCTCTTGAGGTTGTTTCCTGTTCCTGTTTCAGGCTTTGTATTTCCTGTGTCATGTATTTTGACCTAAATCTGAGTGTGCCCTTTTGGTATTGGTGGGTTAATCCTATTATGTCCCCAAAGGTCATGTCTTTAAAGTTTGGGCGGGTTATTATAGGCTTCCTGGCTCCAACCTTCCTGAATGGATTATTGAATTTTCATTTCTAAAAGCTGGCCTCTGCCTAGGGGCTGGGAGTGATTTCTGGGGGCTGGTTTCTGTCTTTTTAAAGTTCTTCTCCATTATTTCTTTGGGGAAATATATTCTGCCTTTTTAATATTCCCCAAAATATTTCTTTCTCTGGATTCTTCCCACACCGCATAAATCCCAAAGAAACATCTAGGGTCCCCGTGGAACTACAGAGGCCAATTGGCAGCTCAGTGCTTTGCTTGTTAATTTAGGAATGGGTTCAGTGAAATTTCTCAGAGGGCCATCAATTCTGAAAAGCAGCTCCCCTATGTAGCCCCAGTGAGTTTGTCTTGGACATAAACAAACACAGAAGCCTTTCCTCAGGCCCTAACAAGTTGCAAACTATCATTTGTTCTTCCATGCCCTTTTCACTGCAAGTGGCATATAGACTTTTCTTTCCTTGTTTTGGAAGAGCCTAAGACCCAGCAAGGCTCCATGGATAAAAGCAGCAGGAAGGTCATTTTTACTATTTCTTCTCTCTCCCCCTTTCTCCCTCCCTTCAGCCTATTCTAAGACATTTCAGGCATCTATCTCATCAATGAGGGCCTTCCAGCAGGGCCTGATTTAGGCATAAACTAAACAAGCTACAGCTTAGAGCCTCACAGTCCACAGGGCTTCTTAAACTTTCAGACTATCAGTTTTCTAATTTTGCAAACAAGCCCAATATTCATAAAAAGGGGTCCTGGTTACTTATTTATCAGCAGTTTGGACATATAAATTAATATATCTTAAAAGTATTTTAAAAATTATATGTAAGTGTAATGTATTGGGATTTTACTTGAACTGTTTCATGTGTCTGTTTGAATGCTGCTTAAGGTTGCTCTATTGGTATGTCTGTGTAACGGTCACTGACTAGCCAGACTTGCTGTCTCCTAGAAGATCATTGGATGATTTTGGGCAGGAATGGGTTCCTTTAAACCTATTGGCCACCGTCTAGTGGCCAACCGTATAAGTAGCTGCACAGAAGACTCTGCTTCAGTTCTGTTCCTGTTTGCCTCAATAAGGCAATATTCTTGTTTGCAACCTCTCGTCTCGCTTATTGCCAGCCAAGAACTCACTACACAACAGTAAGTATTGTTTCTTGGCTATGCTATGGGTGGGTTAAGGCACCCGTCTAGAAATGAGGAAACTGGGAATTCTCATTCCACTTTAAGCATGAAAGCCAGCTGGGTGACTTTGAGCCAGTCAGTCTCTCTCAGCCCCTCCCACCTCACAGGATTGTTATTGTGAGGAAAAGAGGAGGAGGAAGGAGCATTAGGTATTTTCGCTGCATTGTTATGTATAACAATAACAGGCAGAACACAAATAAATAAATAAATCTGTGAGAGAAACCAAGTCAGGCAAATTATAAATACGTAATATCTATAAATAAGTAAATGTATTCATCTGAACATCATTTGTATTTTTGATTTTAAATACCTTGCTATTAAATAATTAAAAGTATACTGTATATGCTTTCAACTTCTTCTGAAGGCCCAGGGTCATATTTGTTAGGCATCTTAGTTTGTCACAAAGGGCCTCCAAGTTTATGTAGCTTTGAGTAGTAATGGCAAACCTTTTGGCCTTGATGTGTCAAAAATTCAGAAAATGCCTAACTTGACTCTGCTGTTGTGTCAAATATTCATACATACATACATACATACATACATACATACATACATATCTATAAAATGCCTATTTGAGGCAGCTCCAGGTTGTATGAGGCCTAGAAACTTCAGAGAATGCTCCTGCATAGCCTTGCAGCCTCTGGGGGGGGGAGCAGGCAAGCATGTATTTGCATGATTTTGGGAGGTCCCAGAGGCCATGTGAGAGCAGGGACCTCATGAAGGATTTCCAGAGGGTCCCAAAAATGGCATAGTGTGTCATTTCATTTCATAGGTTTGCCATCACCAACTTAGAGCCTCACCAAGTCTAATGCATTTCCAGAAAGTGTTGGTGAGGGCAAGAGAATTCATTATTGGATGAATTGTAATCCAGCCCTCTATATTTCACTGCTGAAAAGAAGATTATTTTGTAGACACACTTTCACAGAGTCTTCTCTTTTAACAATTCACAGACACAAAAATGCTTGGGACATGCAGCCATCTTGCCAAGGCTCCCAGTACACTCATGGTTTGCTGGGTTCATGGCCAGCCCCCGTGGAATCTCTTTGCAAGAATACATTGAGTAGCTACAGGTAGTCCTCAACTTACAATCATTCATTTACTGAGCATTTGAAGTAACATCAGCACTGAAAAAAATGACTTATGACCATTTTTCACACTTAACATTGTAGCATCCTCATGGTCACGTGAACAAAATACACTTGGCAAGTGGCATATATTTATGACGGTCACAGTGTCCTTAGGGTCATGTGATCACCTTTTGCAACCTTCTGACAAGCCAAGTCAATGGGGAAGCCAGAGTCACTTAATAACCATGTTACTAACTTAACAACTGCAGTGATTCCCCTAACAACTGTGGCAAGAAAGGTTGTCAAATGGGAAAAAGTTCAGTAAACGACTGTCTTGCGTAGCAATGGACATTTTGGGCTCAGTTGTGATTGTATGCCGAGGGCCACCTGTACTCTCTTTGTATCTGTGTTGTATGGCAAAAACAACAACATTAATTAAACTGATCTTCTCAAAAGGAAGAGGACTAACACAGTCTAAGTAAGGCTGGAACTCTTCCTTTTCACCCACCTGCCAGCTATCTTTTGCTTTTAGTATCACTGATAACAACACAATCATGATATTTGAATAATGTCATCACTTCAAGGAATAGGTATCCAATTGCGCTTGACTCCCTGAGACGATAGGGAACTAGTGCCCTAATCAGGCTGGTGGAATGTGTTTTGACCTCTTTCCTCCACCTGCCCTCCATGAAATGGACAAATATATCAAAAGTGACACTATTTAAAATCTCTTCATCACTGAATGTACAATGGACATTTTAACAACACGTGTGATACAGATTCGTCTTTTTTTTAATTTTAATTCCATTTATATCCCGCCCTTCTCCGAAGACTGGGTGGCTTACAAGCTTAGCAGTAGCCTTCATTCTATGTATATGCCTGCTTGTTAGGGCTTTCACACACACACCCACAGCGCCATTTTACAAAGTCAGCTTAATTGCCCCCAACAATCTGGGTCCTCATTTTACCTACCTCGGAAGGATGGAAGGCTGAGTCAACCTTGAGCCTGGTGGGATGCGAACCTGCACTAATTGCAGGCAGCTGGTGTTATACTTAAGGAGGCATTAGCCCACTGCTCCACCAAGGAGCAGTATATGAACATACATATCAGTATGTTCATACATATATGAACATACATATCAGAACATACATGTTTTCATAAAAGGGGTTGATGTATTGGCCACTGTTACCCCTAAAGCACAGCATATCAATTTGAGTCAGGGAGAGGTCTCCTTTGTGGGACATGTAATATTATATTACTATATATATATAGTCTAGACTCTAGGAAGAGGGGGAAATTGCACTGTAATGGAGATGGAAAATTTGGCTCTATCAGTCTCAAATTCTCTGCCTAAACCTGGTCAATTTTATCAAGTGGAGAATGGATATTGTGAGAACAGAAAAGCCACAATATACCAAATTGTGATTGATTTGTTTCCTTGAGAAAGAAACAGATCTATGTCAGAAGGTAAGGTGAAATCAGGGAATTTCCAAGAAAATTGGTTTGGATCAGAATCTAAGATAAAATCTTAGGTGACACCTCCCCCTCCAAAATAGCTGTATGAAGGCATTAAGAGTCAAGTAAGAGATGTGTCTCATAGTTATCAAGAATTTTGATTGGATGAAACTTGAAGCATTCTTGTAGATGCATAACTGAGCACCACATAGCAGGGAACCGAGAACATTAGTTTTAAATAATTTAATAACTACTGGGACATAATTATTACAACATCAACTTGAGAATTTAATAGCCGCAAGGGATCTCTGAATTCTTACTTTGAGCTTATTAGCCTGGTTGGTCCTGTCGGTAGAAGATGGAGAATTGAAACACCTATGTACTTAAGGGTGTTAACCTGCTCAATAAGTCTTTCATTGATCTTCTGACTAATTGGACACTTAAAGTGCTTTCCTGAGAATTTCCTTTATGTAACAATAATTTCTTAGACAAGGAATGTACTTTGAGGCATCTGTGTACCTACATGTACCCACATGTGTTATGGATAGAATGGCCCAATCTTTAGCCTATGATGCTGATGATGAGGTTATCTGTTCAGTCATGTCCAACTCTTGGCTATTCTGTGGGATCATTAGCATATAGGAGAATAGAAAGGGGGCAATGGGTGAGAATGGACAATAGAATTCTGGCTTAGCAAAAGCCTTAATGATGTAAGTATGTACCAATTAAACTGTAACCAGGGGCAATGCATCTTTGCTTAATACTTTTTAAACCTGAGGATAGATAGAGTTAAACTGTGATTGCAATTATCCTTAACATTTAATAGGATCATACTGCAATAGTAGTATCAGCTGAAGAGGATAATGATGGATCGATGCAGTGGCTCATTTCTTTAAGGGTCTGTTATGTGGAGTTGAATCAAATGTCCCACTTTAATGTTACAGCTCCAACACCCTGCAGGTCTCCCGCAGGTCCTGTTCTCCACAATGGTGGGGTTTCCTGTCAGTAAATGTTGCCTATTGCTGAGCTGGAGAAACAATTCAACCCCAAACCGTTGAAGAGGGAAGACCTTCTTTTCTAAGAAATACAATGTGGTTGCATCAGAGAGAGAGAAAAAATCTGCCATCACAGCCAGCTACCAGTAATCAATCGCCTCCTGTCTTATGAAAAAATAGAGAAAGAATTATTTAATACATTTTGCCTGGCTAACGTGATCAATATTTTTTGTAATATTCCCACATATACTGTTTTGCACAATCGTGATTATCTCATCTCAAAAGCCATTGTAGCAAATATACATTTCAGGCATTTATTCAAAACCTTTTAATATCCAACTGTGACATTTTATTCTAAGCTTCCCATGGCGGCAAATTTTACACCAGAAGAATAACTATTTATATAAAACATTGTAGTGGCTTCTATCAAATATTTATTTGGGAGCTTTTCAAAATTTCGTGGCACTCTTTATGGGATGCAGAGTTCTTCTCATCAAGATCCAACGAGAATGCATTTTGCAAGGAAACCTAGATACCTGTATAAATCCCATCTTCAGTGATCCCTCTGCACTATTGCTACCACCCAGCACACCTTTTTGTGCATGGCACAGACACCCTGCAAATGTAGGCGCACCCCACAACACAGAGATGCTGTGGAAAAATGCAAATTAAGCCTTGCCCCACATCACTTTTCTCAGAGGAGATGCTACAGATTTTGCATTCTGAGCACCAAGGTTTGCATGCAAACTTGGATGCAAGTGGGGGTTTTGGCACTGTAACATCTTAAGTTTACAAATCTTAATAAAAATCAGCAAAGGACCATTTTATTTTGCTAGGCATTCAGAAGAAAAAGAATCAAAATGTTAATGCAGTTTATTGTTTTGCTACATTGTTCAAAACAATATTTCTGTAGTATTTATCCATTTGGGAGGAGGAAGGAGGGGGGAGGACTTGAGCTCAAAGGGCAATATATAAAGAAAGAGATTAAAATAAACAAACAGAACTGAATAGCCAGAATGGATCACTCAGTTTCCTTGGCTAGATTAGGAGATCACTGCAGTAGATTGAGGCTGTTAAATGGATTTTACACAAGATGTTATTGTGCAGTATGTTGTATCACTTTTTTATATGGGTGGGTTCAATGTGGATATTTTCACTCTTTTAGAAAATCAGTGAAAGAGGGAATGAGTCAGTTTTCAAATAAAGACAGCTAAGCCATACTAATAAGATACAAAATGCTGAGAAAAGCAACAAGGAGCAAACAGGAATTTTATAATAATGAAAGCAGATGCTTGGTAGAAGATTAACCACATACAGTTCACTTAATTTATCTTCAAATAATATTCAATGAACTTGAATTTGAACAATGATATTATTAATGAACTATATTCAAAGAATATTTTTTATATAGGAGGAGGAAACCTATACCATATAAATGTAAAAGACGCACGAGTAAAATTAGCAAATAAATAATCTGCATTATATCTTACTCAAGTTTTAAAAGCATGTTTGGAAATATATAAAAGGTAATATGAAATGCACTTTTAAATATGGCAATTCCTACTGGAAAGGCAGTACATAATAGTATAAAATCATGCTTAGAAAAAGTAGAATGCACTAACATGCACATCAGAGATATTAATAAACATTATTAATTTGCGTTATAATTTAGGGAAAAAAAACAGATTGAACCATGTTAGGCAGATCTAATTTCAAATATGTAAAAGATTTCTGACAAAAATTTAAAGACAGTTTTTGCTAAAGCTCACTATTTGGTGGGAGATTATTAAATTAAGAATGCAACTTGTGAAATAATTTGCAAGTTATGGATGATTATTTTAAATGTTATTAACAGTTTATTATTAAATATTAAATATATATGGTTATACTGCTCAGTGCTGTTAGGATTATGATGTTTATTTTGCTTGGTTTGAGTCTTTATACTGTCATAAACATAATGACTTTTGTTTGGCTAAAAATATTTTATTCCTTATTTCCAGTAATAACACTGAAAGCAAAAAATATACAAAAATGCCATATATATATGTGTGTGTGTGTGTGTGTGTGTGTGTGTGTGTAATTTTTTTTGGATTGCTAACAAAGAATTAAAGGGAAACTGATATGGCCATTTCAAACTCATTTGTTCTCATCAGTCAGCCATACCCTTCTGAGATTCAAACCTGGGCCGATTGCACATTAGGTAGTTGTTTAACCTCTAGGCCACAGGCTCTTTCTCGCTTTGTTAGCTGAGAGGCAAGGGAGATATGTGTTAAGTATTTGTTAAGTATTTTAGAATACCTTGCAAGGCCCAAATACGGGCCAAATCTTATTGCCTGTATCAGCCTAACCTAAGGCCATCAACAAGCTGTAGTCACAACTGTGACAACTCATTATTTGTGTAATTTTTTTTGGATTGCTAACAAAGAATTAAAAGGAGACTGATATGGCCATTTCAAACTCATTTGTTCTCATCAGTCAGCCATACCCTTCTGAGATTCGAACCTGGGCCGATTGCACATTAAGCAGTTGTTTAACTTAACAAATACTTAACACATATCTCCCTTGCCTCTCAGCTAACAAAGCGAGAAAGAGCCTGTGGCCTAGAGGTTATATATATATATATATATATATATATATATATATATATATATATATATATATATATATATATATATATATATATATATATATACATACACCAGATTGAAAGAAGCACCCAGACTTCATCAACTTATTTTAAGATTTGAAAGGATCCTTTCTCATGGGAAAATTTCCTTGTTTATACTCTGAAATTGATAAGACAATTTTGAAGGTTGGACAGTAGGAAGAATCAGAAGGCGACATTAAAAGAAATGTTTAATGAATGGGTACAGGAAGTCTTTGAGCTATATAGTAGCATCAGAAGAGTATTATTGAAGAGGGTCAAGTCCAGTTTAAAAATTACAGCTTACAAGAAAGAGATGAAAGCAAAGGATTTATAAATGAAATTGGATGATGATTTTGAAATCTAAAAAGATATACAAATAATAAATCAGATGAGTGATGTGAAGAAGGGACCCCTCTAGGGGAAGTAAATAGACATTGTAGTTTAGAGTCTGTTCAGGGAGGAAACAACAGAGATCAAACCCCTAGGTCTATATCTGCTGTTCACAATGGAAGGCAGACAGCCTGGAAGGATTCCTGTAATATAGGTGATCAGCAATAAAGTGTCTACTTGGGACTATCCAGGCATGCTTCTGGTTGCTTGTGCCTGACATATTGGATTTACAAAAGGGATTTGTTGGAATTACCACACTGGAATTACAAAAGGGAGATAACAAAGATGACAGGAATTTTGAGACATGAGACGAAAAGAGTATAGAAAGCTGATGTTACAGCTTTGAGGAATTTAAAGATTGTTGGGACAAAGAAAAAAATAATCAAAATCATTTTATTTCATAAAAGTTAAAATAATGGGTTGCTATTTCTGGAGATGTTTAATTTTTTTCAATTGGGACTGGATAATTATGGTGATTTCTGATAATGTTTGTTGTTTATACTAGAACAGAATATTGATTATTTGAAAAGAGGAAACAGATCAGTCCTGTTTAAATAGAAAGGAAGGATTCAAATTGGGTTTAATAGATGCACTGTGTAATATTTGTTATTTCTGTTGAAACTTATTGATCTTCTGCTGATTAACATGAAGAGATGAGGTTTTAGACATAAGCTAGAGATAGAGAATGGGGTAGGTATGAAACAAAGAAATGTTTGGTTGTATTTTAAGAGATCATGGTAAGTTGTCAATGTTGATTATATTTGCTGGGGATGAATGAGGATTTAGGTTTTTTTCTTTTCTTTTTTCTTTTTTAAGGCTTAACAACTGTATTTCCATACTATATACAGTAGTTTCATTAGTTTTATCTGTATAATATAATCTTCAGTAAAATTATTTGAAAAAGTAACATCTCTGTAGGAATTTGACCTTAAGAAAAGCAAGTCACTTCTGAAGATATTTGAAGACTCTTCCAACTGCTACAAATAAGATTCAGAACACTCCAAACTGGGGAGCAAGTGAAGGAGCAGTTCCTGTGAGAATAAAAGCCAAGAAAAGTCCATGAGGAAAGATACAGAAACTGAAGCTTCTGTAAATAAATGTTTCCTTAGGTCAGCAAGTAATTAACATTCCAAAGGCCGGCAAGCTGAGAGAGAAGCAGCCACTGTAAATTCTGTCACAATTAAAGAAGTATTATGATAGTCCTTTGGTCCATAGAGCTTTCAATCTTTCACAGAGCTTTCTTCAGCCAATGACCTTCCATTTGGATCACTCCCCAAATTCTCAGTCAGCATTACACTACTTTAGTGAACCCCTCTGAAGGGCCAAATCCTCAGTTCACATCCAATCCCATTGATTACAAATGGATTTGCTCTTAGATATGCATAGATTAGGATTACAGTCCAAACCCAGGAGTCTGGTTCAGGTAGATCAGATTTTCTAGGAAATAGATCTTGTCACCTCTACTTCTCTTCCAGAGATCAGAATCCTTTACATAATTCAGATTATTTTAAGCTTCAGGTGGACTATAACATAACATGAAACTTTAAAAGGGCTGCTGAGCAGGAAACATGTGCATTCCTGCAGGTTGTGGATAGCAACAGATACAGGTTTAGATGCTTCTACGGTCAATGTTCGTTATGAATGTACTTAGTTATTACTTCTAGAAATGGTATATTGATACAAAGCTTCTTTGGGAGCAGAACTTAATCTCAACATCCAAGAATAAAAAGTACCTGATGATATTAAAGAAACAGACTAGAAAGCGGGAGACCGTGAGTTCAGGTGCCGTCTTAGGCAGGAAAGCCTACTTTGGGTACCTTTGGGCCTATCACTCTCTCTCTCAGCTCACTCTACCTCACAGGGATGTTGTTATGGGTAAAATAGGAGGAGTAACTTGTGTTGGATATGTTTGCCCCCATAGGTTTTTTGTAAAAATAATAAAGGCAGGATACAAACAAACAAACTTGAATGAATGAATGAATAAGGTTTTTGATTGCTCAATGCCTAGATGGAAGCATTGTTGTAGCAGAACTTGCAATGGGAAGTAAGTGTAAGAGATAAAAACAAATAACTTTGTTTTTGTATGTATGAGATTGTATGTAATTATCTGCTAAAGGATCTCATTAACCTCTATGCAAGACAGTGAAGATGGGTCTTACTCTGTGTATGATACATCCAGTTAGTTTTGATCTACCTAGCATGGCACTTGTAACTGTAAATTTTAAAGGAACAGTATAGAATTGAACTGATTTTCTGGACTGCATTATACATAAGACACATACAGTATGTTAATCTTTTGAAACCAAGATGTCTTTTTTATATGGTAACAACTGGGCCTTTGTTTTGAATACATTGGTATAATTATAATATTTCTTCTTTTTAAGGTAATTTTTTGGTAATTCAGAAAGATGGAATTGCCATTTGTCCATCCCCAAATTGGGCTGATCTTTCATTCAGGTCCACTTAAGTGAATACACAGCAGCAGAAAACAAACTAAAAAGAACAGCAACTTAAAATTCAAGTTGTTGCACTCTGAGTTGCCTTTATCCTTCAGACATGGCTAAACAAGTTCAAATGAGTTATTTTAATTCATTGGTATACATGCAAATTAAAGCTGCCAATTGAGAGGCATGAACGCACCATTTATGGAAAACCTCTGTGAGGCATAAAATAAATAAAAATCACTTTGGGGTCATTTTTGAGGTCTGCTGTGTTCAGAAACATTTGACTGCCATGAATATTCAAATAATATAGAGTATGTTTTCAGTCAGAATCTGTAGCTATAGTTCAGTGTTTGGTTATACCTTTCCAAATGTGGCATATCCAAGATAAATGGGCCCAATTAGTCATTTTAAAACAACGCAAGTATTAACATTAGAACTAGGATGCTTAAGCTATTAACTTTAGGCAATTCAGCATTACAGTATATGAACATTTGATCTTATGTCAATAACTGGACTTTGTTGAAGCAGCCAAACCATGGATGATGGCTATCAATGACAATGGATTCCAATCAGCATTACATTGATCATAAGCCATGGCTTGTTCTCAGTTAAAATAAACAGTAAACCAACTATCTGATAAATTGGCAAGAATATTTAATTATCTTCTAATGGATGTATGTTAATAAAGATTCTCAGTCACCAAGGTAAAGTTGTCAGAAAGTTGAGTCATGGCAACTGGACATCTTTTCTTTTTTGGGGTTTAAAACATTTCACTGCTTATCTAAGTAGTTTCTTCAGTCCGAAAGAACTTCCAGATATCTAATGGATGATTCTCACATATTTGTCAGATCAGCTTAATGCAGTTCAATTGGAGGATTTTAATCATAAAAAGAAGTACAGAGTGGGGAAGAATTAAGTTCTGCTCTCTGAGTAGTACCCAGTCCCTTTTTAATGTGAAATTCATTGGCACAATTCCATAAAACATGGAAGAACTATTCACAGATTTTCACAAAAGTGCAATGTAGAATCCTTAAGAATCATCAAACATCTACAAACATGTCCATGCTAGATAACAGAAAAGATGTAGCTGCCCAAATGCTGGTTTGTAAGCAATGTACATCACATATTCCACCATATCCATGAATCATAATGCCATGTAGAATGAATAAAAAGACCAATATATTGTAAGATTTTGGAGAGCAGGCCACGAATAAAAAACACAGATTGCATATATTGGATAAGCAATTGAACATAAGTATTAATCCTTGTATGATATTCTTTTAAAGTAAGATAATGTAGAAATATTAATCTCAATTTAAAAACAGCTTTTGGAAGGTATCATAAATAGGTTATTTCCAGCTTCCAAATTCCATAACTTCATTTGGTGGAATGTTCTTTTTCCTTTATTTGGTGTAAGTAATTTTGAAATTTATATCCAAAAGAATAATTAGTTTAGTCTGGCTCCACTGGATTCATACATTGTGTCAGGTCTCAGATTTTTTGCCATTATTTTTTTAAAAAACAAAATATTGGTGAGGTTCATACAACATACTAAGCCAAAACCAAACAATTTTTGTTATGGTTTAGAGCAGGGGTGTCAAATTGCTGGCCCACGGGCCGGCCGCATCACGAGGAAACTGCGCCCACCCCATTGCCAGTAATGGAGAAAAAGCTGCGATACTTCACGCAACATCACGTGACATCGCGAGCTTGACATGTCTGGTTTAGAGCAATGTGGTAGCCAGCTGACCAGGCATCTGAGGAGCAGAGTGGAAAGCAGCACTCACCAAAATCACATCAGGTTGAGCTACTAGTTAAGCCACTTACAAAGTCACCATGGTTGAAGAAATAATTTACAAATGTGATTCTATCTCCAAAGAGATCACCAGTTGTTTAACATACAGTACTATGGGATGATGTACTGTATAATTATGGTAAATGAGAGAGTTGGTTTATGAAATATCAACATTTAAATTATATTTTGAACTAACTCAGCCTTAGGGCCAAATTAAACATTACTTTCATTGTAGTCACATTTTATTATAATATAAAATAAAGTGAATGTTATATATAGGGGCCTGAGATTTTATTGGGACTGCAGTACACACAATGAGGTTAAATTTTCCATTGTAAATTTCAACCATATAAAAGAAAATCACCCCCCTCCCATTTGGCAACTGGTACCAGAGAAAATACTACATTAACACCAATCAAGGCTTTTTCTCCCTTCTGCCCTGTAGAAATAATCGATTTGCAACTTAAGACTTGGAGTTAATTTTCTCTTCTCCATATTGAATCATCCCAATGAAAGTCTGGGGCAATTGCTAACCATAGAATTAAGACACTTTCTAGCTTGAGATTCCTTTTATTATACTGAAGCATTGTCAAATTTGCCTAAGATAAATAAAAAGGTACACAGGTACAAAAATATACTGTCTCCATGCAACTAGGTACCAGCTCAGACAATGATCTTATACGGTAATTATTAAGAACTTCATCACGCTAATAGGCATAGTAGCAGTAGCTTAGTTCCTAAATACTTTCTCTGTTCACGGAAGAGAAACTGCACTCCACATCAATTCTACCCCTTCTCTTTAAAAGATTGCAGATATTATTAAAATAAGGATTACTACCCTGATGTACAGTACATACTGCTTTTTCCCCATCTGTCAGTGATTTCTGATCAAACTCATCACCACCCAAGCCTGCAAAGAGGATAAATATACCTTATAGCTTAATAGACAGCACTGTTTTTATCATGTTAAAACAGTGAAAAAGCTCTCTGTCTCCAATCTTTTGTACCTGATAATATATCTGTCTCTATGGTTAATTTATTGCTCTCACTGGAATTGTTAACTATTGTATATTAATTCTATGGTGTTTTTTTTTAAAAAAAGTGAAGAAATATTGGCCTTGGAAGTTGAAAAGTCAAATAGTATCGTGAGAACAATCCGGAGAAAGAAATATTTTGGGGAATATTAAAAAGGCATAATATATTTCCCCAAAGGATTTTAAAGGCAGAAACCAACCCATCCACCCCCGTCTCTCTGCCCCAAACAAAAACCAGGTCTGCAGAAATGCAGATATGATAATCTCTTCAGAAAGATTGGGGTCAGAAAACTGGGATTAGGAAGACAGATCTCTAGAATCAACAATCTCTCACACCAAAAATCCAACAGCCATAGCCACAGCCCCAGGGAAGCAGGATATGACTTTTGGGACATAATAGGATAAACCCACCATCATCAGAATACCAGAAGGGCACACTCAAACTCAGGTCAAAGTTCATGACACAGGAACAACTCCAAACAAAAGCCCAAGAAGGTATAAAAACCCACTCCCTACTACATGTGCTCTCTCTTTTCTTCCAGAGCCAACTTTCTGTCTGGCTCTCCTCTTCAATAAACTGCAACTTTCTTTCTAAAGAAGTCGCCATGTTGTTTATTCCCGGCTTGGACTGGACCCTGATGAAGATTTTTCCTTCAACAGTATCACTTCATGTTACCTGCCCTGGAGTAAAATAGTAACACAATCCAGCATATTTGTAATAAAATATGGATCTAATTACCTCTCAGCAAAAGAGATTATAGTTTTTGTGGTTTGGTGTCCAGACAAAATTATCCTTTTCAAATGTTTTTTTAAAGAGTAAAACATCTTTAAAGAGGAATTAATTTGATCTAGTGGTTAAAGCACCAGGCTAGAAAGCAGGAGACAATGAGTTCAAGTCCTGCCTTAGCCGTGAAAGCCAGTTGGGTGTCCTTGGGCCAGTCATTCTGTTGGGGAAAAAGAAGAGGAGGAAGGTGTGTTTGATATGTTCACCCCCTTGAGCTATTTGTAAATATAAAAAAGTGGGATATAAATACATTTTCTTTCTTTCATCTTTAATTTTTTTATCAGTAGCAAATTAGCACAAACAGTTTTGTTTGGAAATGGTTCAACCATGCAGCACAGAGGAGCCATTTTTTCTTAGGTTCAGTTTCTACAATACTAGTTAACTACATAAAGATATACAACATACATTATGTGAAAATAGTTCCTAAAATAGCAAAATATTGTTTCTTGTTTTAGGGTTAGAGTATAATGGTCAGAAATTAACTAAACCACTTTGTGGTGCATCCACTACCTTTCCTCATGGGTTCCTTAGCCTTTCTCCTTTCTGCTCAAACTAACAACATATCTACCTCCTTCAGCGGTTTGAAATCTGGATTATGTACAAACACTACCAAATGTGGACAAGTGACTGACCAGCACAGACACTCTGCTGATGTTAGTTTCCTTGACTGAGGAGTCAGCAAGATGCTGCCAAAGTCAGGATTTTTTTTATTAGGTATAATACCAGAAAAGATTAATAAGCAAAACTTATATTTGGTTTTACATATTATGTAAAGGTAAAGGTTCCCCCGCACATGCATGCTAGTTGTTTCCGACTCTAGGGGCTGGTGCTCATCTCCATTTCAAAGCCGAAGAGCCAGCGCTTGTCCAAGGACGTCTCCGTGGTCATGTGGCCGGCATGACTAGATGCCAAAGGCGCACAGAATGCTGTTACCTTCCCACTGTAGTGGTCCCCATTTTTCTACTTGCATTTTTATATGCTTTTGAACTGCTAGGTTGGCAGAAGCTGGGACGAGTAACAGGCGCTCACTCTGTTATGCGGCACTCAGGATTCGACCCGCCAAACTGCCGACCTTCTGATCGACAAGCTCAGCGTCCTAACCCACTGAGCCACCGTGTCCCTTTACATACTGTATAAGCACAGCAAGAATAAGTTATGCGCAATGCTGGAAGAATGAACGAATACCTTCAGAAGAAGAAGTAATAAAAAAGATACTGGAATGCGTGGAGATGGACAGATTAACTATGAAGCTGAAAGATAAAGAAGAAACAGAATACTACCAAAGCTGGAATTTATTCTACAAATGGCTAGAAGAGAGAACCAAAGAGTAGGTCTTGATTATGTATTAGCATTTTATGAACCCAGATCACACGCTGTTTGAAAAGCTAACATATGTATGTAGAGAGAAAAAAACAATAAAAAGCTAATAAACAATAAATATATATATAAATGCTGCCAAAGTCAGATCAAGGTCTTCCCTCCATGGGAGACTTCTCAGGCCCCTCATCTTTATAGCAGGTAAACAGCACCCTCTGACTGAGCAGACTCTAGGCAGGAGGTGAATCAGCATTCAGTACCCTCACTGTTGACTTTGATGTTACATCAGTGAGCACAGCTCACTGGTGGCTCTGGAAAAGCTGGCTGAGCTCAGTCACAAGGGCTGACAATCTGCTTCATTAAGTAAGTACAGCTGGCTGCTCTAATGGATTCTGATGCTATCACGCCAGCTGCTATCAGGCCCACTTTAAACACCTAAGAAGGGGTCAAATGTGGAAAGAAGAAGCCATATACTTTGGCTGGAAAGTGCTTCATAATGGGAAACAGAAGGCAAGCAAAATCTCACATTATGGTTCTGCCCATTTCTTGACTCCCCGTTTTACCTTTGGTTCTACCGTAAAATGCATACATTTCTTTTACCTTTCTTTATTCTTGTCTCTGCTTGGTGAAGCATTTCTGCAGAAGGTTTGCACGTTAGCTGTGTAATTTTATGCAAATCAACCACTTATTAAAAGGCAGTGGAGCATTTTCCCAGAGATCTATGAAGCTATAGCCTACCTAGGAGTGCGTAGCTTAGGAGAGTGCAGTGATATTTGCTCTCTGATCAAAGAAACTAGCCTATACATATCTTAACTCTTTCTTCTTCTTTTTCTTCTTTTCTTCTTTGCCAACATTTTCTGGTTTCTCCTTTTTTCATGTATTTCCATAGAGTTGGTTCCTTTTCCTGGGTTCATGTAGAGAAAGATGGAGAGAATAGTGAACTGTGAAAGGACTAGGTGGGGGCTGGGTAGAGGGAAATGGGTGGAGAGAGGGAAATTGGGAAGGGCAAGGAGACAGGTTAACTGAGAAGGTTGGTCCAGGGAAGGGGATAAGGTGGGGGGTGGGGGGGAGAGAAGCAGGGGAAATAAATTCATTATAGCCAAGTCTAGCAGTGGGCCAAGACAGTGGTGTCTGCAAAACTTACAGCCTCACAATTAAAGCTCTGCCCCTTTTTTCCCATGTATCAAAACATTGCACAATGTCAGCCTTATAAGATAGTCCAGATAAGAAGTTCATCCAGAAGTACTAGTTCTATTTTTGCAAGGTAGATTAGCAGAAACTTGTAAGTCTGAAAGTACATTTCTGCCCCAACCTCTTTACAGGCCAGGAAACTAGGGAGGGTCCCTTCTGAGATGTTTGCTGCTCTCCAGTTCCTTCTGTGGCTTAAGCTGTCTCTTATCCAACCATTCCTCTGACTGGGGCTCTTCCCTCCATTTCCCAAGGCCACTCCCACCATACCACCACAGAAAACATGGGCAAAGGTGTGGGCTTCAATCACAAGGCCCGATTACCCCACACACTTACTCCCTCATACTCCTGAGGAAAGGAGGATGGAAGGCCCAATAATTCATATTCCACACCCTCTGGGATGAGACTTTTTTGAATCCTGATTTAACATCATAGAACTAGAAGTGACCATACACACAGGAATCCAGATTAAAGCATGTCAGACAAATGTCTATCTTTTCCTTGAACACATTCATGATGGGAGACTATTGTCTTCCTCTGTGTTTGATACTACTGTTACTGGAAATACTGTTAAACTGATCTGACCACTGGACAGTCTGTCCTAATGTGCAAGCTATTGTTTGCTATAATTTGTATCTTTATATCAGAGCCCATTCTGGTCCTTGGCTATATTATTATCTGTATTTCTGACTAAAGGCCTTCCCTCCCCCCTTGTAGGAACCCTGGGTTCCATACAACACAAATTTGTGGAAGCAATAATAATAAAATGGATGCTACAGCATGGCCCGCAATTGCTAGGGAAGCCATATTGTTGATTTATCATTCCCCAAAGCTGGTATAAATTAAAAAAGAGGCAAAATTAAGTAGAACAAGAGAAGCCATTTGGTGTTGGTATTAATATTTAAAACTGTAGAGATAGGAGGACACTATCTGCTTGTCCTTGAGCTCCCAGCCCATGTGAAAATTAAGAGAATATAACAAATCAAGTCCAACACATTTGCCCACAAAATGAATTGGGACTGAGAAAAGGATAATGAGACAGTATGAACCTATTAAAACCATTGTGTTTGCACTGCTTTTATAATTACAGCAAAGTAAATTGATTTCAAACTCAAATAGCTTTTCAGCATTTGTTTATTTTTGTATAAATGGTTATTACATGGCAGTTGGAAATTTACAGTGTTAACAGCATTCTAATAATGAGTAGTGGCATAACAATTAATTGGACTTGGAATGAAGGTTTATTCTGAAAAATCAGAAAGAGCTGTTAATCTAATGGTATTCCCCATGTATGTTTTCAAGGAGAAAGTATTTAGCTGTGTAAGGTCAGATAACTACCGGTAGTCATTATTTGTAGGGAAAGGACCAGAATGCAAACATTAAAGAGCACCACCCCAATCAGGAAAAACTAAATGGTAAAAGCACCACACACATCTAAATATACCAAAGAAAATCCTTAATTTAATTATTTACTCACTAAGATCAGAAATTACAGTGCATTGTATGAAATCATACTCAACAATCAGAAAGCTGCAAGTATTTTTTTTAGTCAGGCAGGTCACATAGACAATGCTTATTCATATTGACTACAGAGGTAAAAACACTGCTGTGTTACACTGTGTGATATAACTTGAGCAGTTCATCCCTACTTAGTAATTTGCTGACCTGAATCTTACCATTGTTTAAAAGCAGATCTTAATTCATTTATCCATCTATTTGTGCTCTTCAGGTGAAGATACGACAGCAAGTTTGGGAATTGCTAGGCTTCTCAAAAAATCTATACTACTTCTTCCCAGGATGTGTTGGGAAGAAACATTTATAGGTCTGGTGTTCTAGATTTGATTCCCCTTCCAGATTTCTCTGTGGAGAACCTAATAAAATAGCAAAAATTTTAATACACCAACTTTTCTACAATACTTAGCTCTTGCTGGCATTCTTCTACAAAAATGTTACCAGAAAAACTTGCGTTGTAACTAGAAAACATGGAGAATGGAGTTTACTCCATTGACATCATTATGCCCATAATGATCAAACATTTGTCTTAGTTGTTTGTAGTTGGTTGGTTTTCTTCAGGGCCTGAAGGCAGTGTATATAAGGCTCTTTCTGTCTACCTACCCACCCAAAATATAGCTATACATATGTAGGTAAGTTGATCAGAGAGAGTGACTGTCCCAATATCATACTGTGTACTTCCATGGCTGAAAGTGATGGTCAGGTTGGGTCAATCCAATACTTTAATCAATATACACTGGCATTTTTCATTCTAGCCTAGGGATATTCCATTGAAGCATTTGTTTTTATTATTATAAATCAGGATTATTCAAATATTATGCCAAGCATGAGTTAATTTTTTTTCTATAAATAGGATGGGTTAGGAATTTTCCAAACTAATATGAAGATTTGAACACCTGGTTTCAGGAGCAGTGGAACAAATGCATCTCTGTGAGCAATAATAAAGCAGTGACATTTTGCTGGCTTGACTGATCATAATGCTCCTGCTTGAAGGCTGCCATTGAAATACAGGGAGAGAGATAGGGAATTTGTAAGCCAATACAACACGTGTGCATACAAAATTTCCCCTCTCATTCTATCTGCCTCTTAACAGATGGGCCAAATTTTGTCCCTGTTTTGTAGAGCTAGAGAGGAACAAAAATAATCCCTTATTAGGAACTGGAATTAAAGCAATGCCTACAGCCAGTTGACTTTGCTTATACATGGGTGGAGCAAAGTTGATAGAAAATGATCTCCAACTATAGTAGAGTCTCCCATATTTTCCCTCTCCCAGCAGGCTTCCCGCAGAGGGCTGGACTTTACATGCAGCTCTGTTCTTATTTGCATGCAGCTTTTCAAGCAGCCAGCCAGGAAATTGCTTGGAAGCATTATTGCTCCTGCTCATCTTCACTCACTGTAGGGCAGAGGCGATGCAGTTCAAATGGAAAAGTTAGACAAGAAGACCTGAGACTTGGGAGCAAGGAAACACTTCAGGCATTCTGCCCTGCTGTATCTATAAGCCTATCACACCTGATGATTGAATACTTTGTATGGCTGAAGGTCTCCCTTCATTGTGAAGTTTGCTCAGACTTTATTCATCAATCCATTTATGCTAAGTACTTTTTTCGTCTTGTATCTTTTGGCATTGAGGCCTGCTGACCAGCATGTAATGAAGAGTAAGCTTCCAGCCTGACCCACCCACCGACAGAAAGACTCATTAGTAAAGGTTCTGGGCTGTCTTGACAAATAACAAATTGATGTACTCATCCACTGGTGGGCTTACTAATGACTTTATATTTGACCTAGCAGTCCAAAAGAAAAAAAAGATATTCAACTATAGCTCTTATTTGTGGCTCTTTGCCAAGGAAGGTGTGAAACAAAGCATAGGAATTTACCAGGACAAAAGAAGTCATCAGGTTGCCTAAATATAGATGTTAGATGAATCATTGGTTTGGGATAAGTTTTAGGTGCCTTCCTTTGGAAAATGAACAGATTGATTGCCTTCTCCCTCAAATTCAAGGTTTTTATTGTACAGATCTCAAGTGTCCATTCTTGGCAATTTTAAAAGTTGTGGACTTCACCTCCCAGATTTCCCCCAAATACCTAAAATGCCTAAAAGCTCAACCTCTCTTCCCTTACCAGTACTGACTGGAGAGAGACAGAATCCCTGTAATCCAGAATATTTGTAGGAGACAGAACAAAAGGAGAATATCATATCCAGTGGTGGGATTCAGCCGATTCACACCACTTTGGCAGAACCGGTAGCTAATTTTTTGTTGCCCAGGCCCAGAATGGACTTCTGGAAGCAGCATCCACACAGAGAACCGGTTGTTCCCATATCTGAATCCCACCACTGATCATATCCCAACCACACTGAACATGACAGGAAGATGCATTCTCCTAACTCAGTCCTACCATGTTTCATCCGCAAGAGCTACCAATGCTTAGGCCTGAACACAAACTGGAAAGAATCCAGATAATCTGTTTCATTGCCTTTGTAACTGCTGCCCTTTTGTGTTCTCAACAACCCTTCTCGAAGGCTGCATTACTGCACTATTAAGAGCTGATCATTTCACTCCTGCTTAGAAAGAGGCATTTCCCATGCTTTAGATCCACTCTCTCAATTCTCGCCTAGGAGTTTAAATGAACTGGAGGGACAAGGAGATAAACTGCTTGTGTTCATCTCACAAAAAACATTGTCTAGTTCAGGGGTAGGCAACCTTCGCTCTTTTATGACTCGTGGACTTCAACTCCCAGAATTCCTGAGCCAGCCATGCTGAGGGGAAAGGGAGAGGTTTCCAAGCTGGGCCATGCTGGCTCAGGAATTCTGTGAGTTGAAGTCCATGAGTCAAAAAAGAGCCGAGGTTGCCTACCCCTGGTCTAGTTCTTAACGTTCACAGGCTCAGTGGATTCCCAACTAACTTCAACCTGTCATCTCGACAAGCTGGCAACCAAGTGAATAGATTTCATTTTGTCTACAAAATGCCCCGCAAGCAAACTAGAAGCCCCAAAGAAACTTTTCCAACTCATCACTCCCAGAAAAGGAGCAGGTAGCCCGAAAGAAGTCTGCAAGAAAGCACCCTGCTGATGCAGTAAGTGTGGAGTAGCTCCAAAGTTTCACTATCTTTACTTGTAATGGTGTAGGATGGAAGCTGAACTCTTGCCAGTGTTCAATTCTATTTGCTGGCTCATTTTTGCCAGGATTGCTCCAGGTATCGTGCACTCGTTATGTAGAATTCTTGAGTAAATCAAGGGGCTTCCCTGGATCACTCAGGGCAATGCTATCAAGAGCTTTTTGCATCTCCACCAAACTGAAAATGCCTGCTGGAACTCTATCTAAGGAGCCTGAGGCAGGCCACTTTAACTGGACCACTTCATATCCTGGAGATATTTTCCTTATCTCCTCTGGGGTGATATTGGCCAGAGCAAAGCAACTGTGTAGGCACGTGCATGTGGAAATAACCAGAAGCAGCTTAGAGATATATACATGACTTTGGGGGGAGGGGAAAATATGGCTGCTTTAATTGCTCCAAGATCTGCCATTCACACGTGTGTCCATGTGTTGCAAAGCACCTCTTTTGAATGATTTACACATCCCTAGGAAGTGTATATACTTACAAAAGACCTTAACCAAAAAGCATTGACTGGAAATTATGTGGCTATTTGCAATCTGCACAGCTCTCTGTGGTGATAGTGATATAAAGAACCAGAAACACAAAAAACAATTGGTCTGGAATGAACTATGAGATCAGTGTAACAAAAACTAAAAACCTACCAACTTTCTCCTGTAGCCATCCATGTTAAAACAAGTAAAAAGAAATCTTACGTTTGGTCAGCTAATTATTTGACATGTATTAGTCTTACAGGGATAAGCCACTGTGATAAAATCTACAGAAAGAATGAATTGCTGTGGCACATGTGTTAAAAACATTGTAACAGATAATTTTAGGGATATGGAAATAAAAACCCAGAAAGCTAATTAGTAGGCTTGAATTGTCACGGCAGAATGTCTCTTAAAGAACAGAAATGGAAATGACCCATGTGTCACAGTGGTGCAGAGATTCAAATTAGGGAGGAAAAAACCCTTCAACTTATCACAGAGGATGATAAACCAAAAGAATCGGAAGACTGCTGATGCAAAATATAAATAAAGATTATATAACATTAGTGATAAAGATTCCCTTGGGTTGATTTCTACTTGTGACACCCTGGATTTGGAGTGTCTTCACTGCTATCTTCTACAATTTCTGGCATCATGTAAACTATCTTTTATAGACAATCTTAAAAAATATCAAAGGAAAATTCTTGGCAATTGCTGGAAGTAATGATCCTTCTACCATGCTCAGTGCAACCGTTGTTTGTTTTTAATCCCACCTTTATTTTTGATCAACTCAAGGCACCGTAATACTCCTGAGTTCTTTCTTCTCTATAACCTGATAAACAACTCTTGAAGGTGAATTGAGCTGGGGCAGAGAGACTGGCCGAAATTACCCAGCAGTTTTTATACCTAAGACCAGAACTTATGATCTCCTGGTTTTTAGCCCAGTGCCTCCACCATTATACCAATCTAGTTCCATATGTCCATCAGTATGTCAGTCCTGTAAATAATCCACAACAATTCCATTTTAGATTACTCTCATCATTCAAAACATGGCTCTCAAAGACTGTTGTTGCTTCTTTTCATGACATTTTTGAATGATACTAATTTTAGTGTAAATAATTTTGGTACAACACTTTAATGTTTGGCATTTATGCTGATCAGAATGGCTTTCCCCTAGCAACTGTTTGGGCATTTCCTATCCCATTTATAATACAGAAATGAAATGGTGGAACAGTATGTTTCTGTTTGAACTTGATTCAACAAGTTTAAGGATTAAATTAATCATATGACATTAGCATTACATGGATCTTATTTTTCTCTTATTCAAATTCCCTTTTTTCCCCTCTTTCCTATTTTTCTAACATTTAAATATTATATTGGTAAAGAATAACAAATAGAAGGTATGTTTTTTTTATTTTTTTACTGCAGCTTTATTACTTTATGAATAACTTAAAACGGCAAACATATCCAACAAACCTTAACCCTCCTATTTTCCCTACAACAACAACCTTATGAGGTTGGTTGGACTGAGAGAGAGTGATTGGCTCAGCCAGTTTTTCATACCTAAAGAAAGACTAGAACTCAAAGCCTCATGATTTTTAGGCCAGCACCTTAACAACTACACCCAACTGCTTCTCTACGTGAAGAACTACAACTACAACTTTCAGCCATGGTATATACCAGACTTCACTAAGTAATTTTTGCTGTTTTTGAATTTGCAGAATCTGAGTGAACCAAATTTCCATGTGTAATTGCCTTCCTTTGATTGTGGCTACTTCCAATGTGAAAAACATGAATGGGTGAAATGTGAATAGGTGAAATTGTTGGGTTTATTATTCCCTTTGTGGAATTCCATACTTTTGTCAAGCTTTGTCTAATAATGTGTCCTTTTACATTTTTATCCATTTTTGTGTCTCTGCACCATAAACATCTATGAAGTCCATTGACTAAGCCCATGGGGGCGAACCTATGGCACGCATGCCACAGGCGGCACGCAGAGGCCTCTCTGTGGGCACACGCACCATCACCCCAGTCCTAGGCCTTCAGCTGGGTTTTATAAAACATTTTCGCTTTAGGCCTCCGCCACTGTGTGCAAAAAAAAAAAGGTTCAATTAATTTCAACTTCTCGTGGGGGGGGGAAAGGTCTCGCAAAGTTGGAATTGATTGAACTTTTTAGTCCCACCCAGTCTGCCGTTACCACTGCAGCCAGGCCCACCCAATGGGCCACACCCACCCAATGGGTCACGCCCACCCAGCACCCAATGATACATAAGTGGGTTTTGGGTTGCAGTTTGGGCACTCAGTCTCTAAAAGGTTCGCCATCATTGGACTAAGCTGACTTCTTCCAAAACTGCCATCTGCTATTTGGGGATTCTATCCACTCTGTCATCCCATGACAGGCAGCTTGCTTTTATAATACACTTCTCCATACTGAGCTGCTACTGTTGCAGAGGAATCATGATCATTATTTTTTTTTGGAGGGGGGGGGCTTCATTGCTTGTGAGAAGGAGATCCATGCAGTTGATTTGATATATGTGTTTTTCATTCCAATGCACATTTAGTTTGGGATTTTGAGCAAAGCTGGCTAGCCTTTTAAAATCCTGTCATAGAGCTTTCTCTTGTAAATGTGATAAATCTGAAAATAAAACTATTTTTCCCAGAATTATGCCAAGATATAATAACAGCATTCACGTTTCAACATTAGCATTCCAGCATTCTTTAAACAAGAAAATGTGAAATGTTTTGCACAACTGATCTAGCAAATTATATGGGGGGGACATGTTGTGCAGAAAATATGGATAAACTGAGAGCCAGTTTGGTGTAGTTAAGGCACCAGGTTAGAAATCAGAACACGGTGAGTTCTAATCTCATCTTAGGCACAAAGCAGGCTGGATGGCCCTGTCTCTCAGCCCTAGGAAGCAGGCAATGACAAATTACATTTGAAATCTTCCCAAGAAAACTACAAGGACTATCTCAGGCAATTGCCATCAATGATTCAAAGGCATGCAAAATAAAAAATAAAATGTAATTACCTTGATACTGCTGCACAATCACTACTTCAGTTCCATGGATAGTTTGGCTTGCAAGTTATTCCTTGAGAACTTCTCACCTAAAATTAATCTAATGCTCCCTCTGGAATTTTCCTCACCTCTCAGAGAAGGGGCAAGACCAGTGAAATGGATAATTATTTTCAAATAAGTCCACTTAGTTTAATGAGCATTACCCTCAAAAAAATGTGATAGTAGTGTGAGAGCTACGAAACTGGCAACAAAAAGAGCAGACAAAATGGGGTTTGGTGGCATTCAAATAACATTAGAGATCTCCAGTATTTCATAATTCGAGTTTGGGGAGGGAGGGTTTTATTTCATCCATTAGGTCATGAAATTTCTCATGCGTTCAACCAGCCCAGTATATGCCATACTGAATACGTTTTTCATCTTCACAAGAATGCTGTTAAAGGAAATCCTTCTCAGCAGAAGTATACTTTTGTTATTCAAGCTTGTGCTGATGGTACCGTAGAAGTGACAGCAAGGAAAAGGAATATCCCTCCAGCTAAGTTTAATGCTGTATGTAAGAATTATTGCATTTAGCCTGCTCAGTAGAAAGTGGAGATATTGCATTATTCAAAGAGACAGCACCGGCTCTGAAGAAATTGCTTCTTCTCCCTTTCTGAAAACAGACAAATTTGATCAAGTTCAAGGCACTCAATTCCACCATCTGAGACCCCATTTGTTCTCCACACCAATGGCCACTTGCAGCAACACAGTTAAGATGACTGTCAAAATGAGAGAGATCACTGATGAACTGTGCTCGGTCAATTGTCTTGGCTCAAAAAAAGACCCTCCATTAGTTGAAAAGAGCTCACTACATGCTCAACTTTTAACCAACCCGAAGCTTTTCGATGGCCTTGAACATAAGTAGGTACTTGGGATAACACTTGTTAGCCATAATAAGATTTGCACATTCTGATAAAATTGGGAGAAAAACAAGGAGAGGATTCTTGGTACAACTCCTTCCAAATCACATTTCCTTTAATTAAATGCAGATGAGTGTGGATCCCCTAAAGAAGAGGAATATCTCCTTCAGTTTTATGTTTGAATGGACAAACATAAGAATAAAAATTTAGTTAAATCATGGTTTCATTTCACTCAGTATTACCTACTGTGGCAGAAACTTTCCAAAATTTAAGGCAGGAGTCCTTCCAGAAACTCAGGAAAGTACCTGAGAATAGATTGTGTGTGTGTGCATGTGTGTATGTATTTGTCTCTGTGTATGTCTGTGTGTGCATTAGAGACAGACAGACATGTCTGTGTGTCTGCATGGAAAAACAAGGGGGAATATATTAACATTTTATGAGCATATTTGCATTTGCCATGTAAGGTGGCCCAGAAATACAGTCATGCATCTCTCCGATACTGTGCATCATGCCTGACTGTCCTCACTGCAACAGAGTCCCAGTTAATTCCTCTTTGTTTTCAGGTAGGGAAGCATGAGCAGCCAAGGAGATTATAGATCAATAGAGAGATGTATAACCTCCCCATAAAAAGGATAATAAATCCTTAACTCAGTGGGCTCACACTTCAGTAAAGATTGTAGTGGACATCCTCATCTGGATCTGCAAGTCATGGACCACCAGTAGATACAACTGGGCAATGTGACTGATCACTGGTCAGGTTCATTGACTGGATAATACCCAAATCCTCCAGACAGCATGCCTGTGTGATCCAGTGATGTCTGATGTATGTGGTGATATTTGTGTGCATGAAGGTTAAGTTCATGTCTGGTTCTATAACTTTTATGTGATTTTATAGGACCATAGTTATTAATACTCTGCTGTTTGCTTGAATTAATAGGGCCTGAAGTAAAACTCTATACAGAATATCAAAAGAAGGAAAAAATACAGATTTATCTTATACTCAAAAAAACAAAAAAAGAACCCCCTAAGGCGGCTGTGTTTCCGCCCAATACAAAGAGCACAAAATTGAATTCTATAAACTGTCAGAAGTTTCCCTGAATGTTTTGGCAGGTAATTATTACAGGACATTCACTGCCTTCTGCACTTGCAGGAGGCAGCTTCACTTCTTAAAATAAACCCATCCAGTGGCCATTTCTGAGAGAGAAGGGGGCAAGTCTCAGAATAAATGTTTATTTCATTTGCAAGAGGAGGGGAGTTGTAAGAAATATTCAAATGTTATGCTGTTTTTAGGAAACAAAGGACATTTTAAAATAAATGACAAGTGCATTTAATCTCTCTTTGTCTGTACACATTTATGTTCTTATTATTACTTAACCCAAGGCTGATGATACCAGAAGTGATCTGGAACATAGATTTGATTATTGTCTTAAATTGATGCAGACCCCAATCCATTTAATTAATGAAAAAAAATCATTGATTCAGGTCTCTAGATTAGAATAATCTTTCCTTCCATTTTGGTCTACCGTATGTACATCCAAAGGGAAAGAGGGTGTTGAAAGGAGTTATTTTAAAAAAGATTGCTAAACCCACCCACAGATGGTTTTTCTGACACCACCCATCATTGGATCACCTTGGACTACAACAACAACAACAACAACAACAACAACAACAACAATAATAATAATAATAATAATAATAATAATAATAATAATAATAATAATAATAATAATAATAAAAGTTGGAAGGGATTTTGGAGGTCATTTAGACCAACACCCTGCTCTGGCAGGAAACCCTACACCATTTCAGACAAATGGCTGTCCAGTCTCTTCTTAAAAACTTCCATTCACAGCTTCTGGAGGCAGGTTGTTCCACTGATAAATTGTTCTAACTGTCAGGAAATTTCTCCTTAGTTCTAGGTTGCTTCTCTCCCTGACTAGTTTCCATCCATTAGTATGGCATGAGGCTCTCAAGGGGAATGCAGCCTGGGACGGAGTAGAAGTTGCTCCAAATTCATTTTATGGAGACCCAGAAAAGTAAATGGAAAGTACAATAGGCTTCCCGTGTGGTTCTAGTTGGCAGTAAAATCAATTACCCCAGAGAGATTATGGGCTTCCCTTCATTGCATATGTACAAATGGATTCATTCCGCCATCTGTCTGGAAGATTTTTGGATTTCTCCACTCTCTGGGTCAGGGTTTGGAGTCTGATGAGATAGTCTCCTCTAATTCCATTATTCAGTTCATTAGAGAATAGACTTCATATCCTTAGAGCAAACAGATGAATGAAACTCACATCGCTGGCCTGTTAATTCGAGTTTCACTCTCCAGACTGTCCCATTTTTCTGTGTTGTTAATGGCGAGATACTAATCTTCCTGTCTTTCAGGGATCCTTCAACCTGATAAATGCACTGCAGTGCTGTACTTCATCTTCTAGCACCCTTCAGCATATGGGTCTGTAAACGAGTTTATTTAATTTTTAATGTCCAGTTTGTAAATTGCCTTAAGTTTCTATTTCTAATAAATAAGAAAACAGGTAGAAGTTTGAATAGAACCAAGTATGTTGGTATAAAGGTGATGGGGAAGAAATATACTTTGAAACTTGCAAGTTCAACGTCAGACTTGCAAGGCAGTCTAGGCAAGAAACTCATCCCAAAGAACTAGTTCTAAATTAGAGGTAGTCCTCGACTTACCACCATTTATTTAGTGACTGTTCAAAGGTAAAATGGCACTGAAAGAAGTGACCTAGGACCATTATTCATACTTGCGACCATTGCAGCAGCCCCATGCTCACCTAATCAAAATGTGGAGGCAACTGGCAAGTACTTATGACGGTTGCACTGTTTTGGGGTCACGTGATCCCCTTTTCCGAACTTCTGACAAGGAAAATGAATGGGAAAGCCAGATTCGCTTAACAACTGTGTTACTAACTTAACAATGGCAGTGATTCACTTAATAATTTTTAGCAAAAAAAGTTGTAAAATAAGGCAAAATTCACTTAACCACAGTTTCACTTACCAACAGAACTTCTGGGCTCAGTTATGGTCATAAATTGAGGACTACCTGTATCGTAAGGTTACATTAATATAATCTTGCAAGTCTGAAGATACATTTCTCTGTGTGTCACCTTTGACGGCCCAAGAGTCCCTTTTGAGATGTTCCTGCTGTGGGACGAAGTTGCTTCTTATTGGGTCATTTCCCTGGCTGTGGTTCATCAAAGTTGCATTTGTAAACATGCAACAGTCTCTTGTACATTTTATAGGAGCATAACATTCTTGACCTCAGTTTAGTGAAAATCATGCTTTTATCAAACCTAAAGCATTTTAGGCCAGGAAATAATGTTTTAAGGAAATGTTGTGATTCAGGGTCAGCCTGTGGGTTCGGCAGTTGGGTCAGACGAATCAGAGGAGGAGGGGGGTGTTGAAGACCTTGCTGAGGGGGTTGAAGATCTTGCTGATGATAGCCCTCAGGCAGGCCCCTCCCACTTGGTCACCATGGAGACCCAGCTGTGTGAGCCTGACAGTGTGGATGAAGATGACCCACAGCTGGCCCTGTTCAAGGACGCAGGAGGCAGTCAAGTAGGAGTAAACAGAGGAAGGCTGTGGGGCTTCTCGGAAGGAGGCAGAGAGAGGCCACGCCCTGAACTCTTTATAAAGGGAATGTTTGGGGAGGGCTGGTTTGCTGAAAGCAACCGCTCAGATAGTGTTTCAAAGTTCCTGAATCTTGGTTCGAGTCTTGTTTGTTTTTTGTAGTAATAAATTTGGCAGACGTCATTCCAGCCTCTTGCCGTTTATAAAGGGGTTGCCTTTTCTGCAGGGCCGGTAGCAGGCTGGTACAGAACAGGAAAACATAACTAATATCTTGAGTTTTTAACTCTTGAAAATTTCTCAAATACATTACTATCATTTAGAAAAAAAGGAGAGAATATTTTTTATGAAGGTCTGCATTTTTTATTTTTATTATTGTTTTTCTGGAGCTTAGTGATAATATTGAATGGGCTAGGCAGTTTTTGATTCTTTTTTAAAGCTTTATTTTTTTTAGTTTGGTGTTAGATAAAATGGTTGTGTTAAATCTATTGGAAGTTTCAAGCAGCTATATTTTTGCTTAGGGTTTTTAAATGCACAAATTACATTACCTTAAATTAGCTATTGTCATTTGTATGCTCTTGGAAACACAGCTGAATTTTTTATCACAAGCTAATATTAGACCAACTTTTATCCCAAATGTTTTTTGGAAGCTAAATTGAAATATTGCAGGATAGTGACCGGTGAACATTTATTTATGCCAAGAATACAAAATCTTTAAAAATATGATAGTGATAGAGCATTAAATGCACATGGATAGATGTATAATCCAGCTTTCTGCAACACTGTGATACTGAAAATTGTAAAAGTAACAATCCAAAAAGTCTGCCCTGATCATAAATTTCAATTAAAATGGAAATATATGCATCATTTTATCAACAATAATACAAGGTTTGCAACTACAGAAATAGCATCTTATTTTACTTTAAAAATTCTTTATGATTTCTAGGCTTTGCTTTTTACCTGTTTTTAATCTCAGCATATTAAATGTTTCTAGTGAAGATATAATAGAGGCAAAATGATAAGGTTCCATGACAATTTTAAAGCAGTTGTCAATCAATCATTTATTTCCATATACCAACTAAATTGCAAGCATTATGCAGGTGGGGGAAAGACGCAAACAAATAAAAACAAGATTCAATGGGAACTCTTGAAAAAGTTAGATATTTCTTAGCAAAACGTTTAATAAATATGACCATATTTTGGTTCTCACTATAGAAATAAACTGAATGAAAGCACCAAACAAAATTTTAGTATTATTTCTAAGCAAGGAAACACCAAAAGCACAAAACCTTAGGAAAACATGAAAATCCATATGGCTACATACAGGGTTGTCTACAAGATATGGTCCAAAAATTCAAGATGGCAGCCACAAGAGTGCAATCAAAATTCTGCTGATGTTTTGAGCATACCCTTAAAAAAATAGGCAAAACTTTAGTTGTTCCATTGTGGCTATAATGCTGACTTGGCAATATTCTGTAAACACCCCTGGATATTTATAAGTGGTGGACTAAAGGAGAGGTAACCAAGGGGAAAAAACTATTCAAGAGCCATGAATTTATAGTGTCAGAAAAGCTCAAAAACAGAATGACCTGTGGCAACTGACTTTGGTAATAGCAGGCAGAGACTTTACTGCCAGGATTGATCATAAATGACCAAGTATTTCATGAAGATTATAATTCCAACCTTTGTTGTGATTCAGGGTCAGCCTGTGGGTTCGGCAGTTGGGTCGGACGACTCAGAGGAGGAGGGGGGTGTTGAAGACCTTGCTGAGGGGGTTGAAGATCTTGCTGATGATAGCCCTCAGGCAGGCCCCTCCCACTTAGTCACCATGGAGACCCAGCTGTGTGAGCCTGACAGTGTGGATGAAGATGACCCACAGCTGGCCCTGTTCAAGGACGCCCGACGCAGGAGGCAGTCAAGTAGGAGTAAACAGAGGAAGGCAATGGGGCTTCTCGGAAGGAGGCAGAGAGAAGCCACGCCCTGAACTCTTTATAAAGGGAATGTGTGGGGAGGGCTGGTTTGCTGAAAGCAACCGCTCAGATAGTGTTTCAAAGCTCCTGTATCTTGGTTCGTGTCTTGTTTGTTTTTGTAGTAATAAATTTGGCAGACATAATTCCAGCCTCTTGCCGTTTGTAAAGGGGTTGCCTTTTCTGCAGGGCCGGTAGCAGGCTGGTACAAAACAACCTTATTCTGAACTCAGATGCAACTCCTTCTTTAATACAAGATGCCAGAGAAAGTAGAGTTAATTTTGTAGGATGGAGCGTGGCTCAAGTTATTAATAAGTTAGGTTTGATCATCTTAAATGTTACCTGGGAGACTAATATTCCTGAAGTTTGCACTTTTTTGACTGCCCTTGGATATTGTTGGTCACATTATACCACAGGTCTGCAACCCGCGGCTCCGGAGCCGCATGCAGCTCTTTCAGCCGTCTCCTGCGGCTCCCGGTCCTCTGCCATATGCAGTCCAAAAAAAACACGTGGGAATAAAAAAGTTCAACCAATCAATTCAAATATACAGGGTAGGTGCATATCTCACCTTGGCTCCACTCTTCAGTCAAACCCTGTTCTGCGCATGCACGCATGTATGCACATGCGCACATATTTTTTGCGGCTCCCAGTTTTTCCTTTTGTGAGGGAACCAGTTCCGAGTGGCTCTTTCACTGTTTTAGGTTGCTGACCCCTGCATTATACTCTTCCGCAGAGTGATAAATATGATTCTTAATTGGGAATGGAGATATCCTAGTAACAGATTACAGAAACGGTACTGAAAAGCTTGCCTATTAATTGTTTCTCATCCAATTGGATGGAGATAGTAAGAAGCATGCCACAAGGCTCATTCCTGGCCAAAGCCATTTCCATTAATTACTTGGATGAAGGTATAAAAGAAATGATTATCAAATTTGTGGATGATTCAAAACTGTTGGGTAGGTAATGTTCTGGAAGACAAAAATAAAATTCAAAATTATCTTGGTACATGGGATAACATCCTTCACAGGGTCAAAATGGGCAGTTTGGTAGATGTGGCATCACGGTACAAGTTTGCTTTGACATCTCCAGTGGATGTCATTGGTTAGTGAGTAGAAAAAAACAGAATGAAATTTAATAATGACAAATGCAATGTAGTCAGCTTATGGGGAAAAAAATCAAATCTACAGATTTAAGACGGGAAATCCCTGACTTAGCAATTATATCTATGAAAAGAAATAGTCTTGGTACTGTAGTTCATCACTTGGCAAATATGAATCAACGCTGTGATCTGGCTGCTAAAATTACATTTGCAATTTTAAGCCTATCAATAAAGATGTTTATTTGTTGGATTTCCATGCCACCCCTCTCCCTAGTACAGCAGCTCTGGCAGTTTACAGTTTAGGTTACGCTGCATAAATATATGATACAGTATATATGCTAAGCTTGTAAACCGCCCTGAGTCTTCGGAGAAGGGCGGGATATAAATGGAATTAAAATTAAAAAAATAAAAAATATGATATATCGTATATGATATATATTTTATAAATATAAATATACTTTAAAAAAATAGTTCCACTATGTTCTGCATTTGCTTAGCTCCACCTTAAGCATTACAATAATTCTGGGTAACGTAATTATTAAAAGTGCCAAAAAAAAGAACATACACAAAAGATGGCACAAAATATTTAACGACTTCTGAAAGCCTAGTCAAGACCTGATCTTTCAATACAGAAGCCTGAGCAGTTCAGTTAGACTGAGGAAAGCCTACTCTATTCCAGAAGAACATTGAGGAAAGATTTTTAATATTAGGAGATATGTGTAGGACTCCTTTCCTATATGCACTCAAGCAAAGGCTGAACAGCCACCTATTTGGGATGCTTAAAATTGGATTCAGCGAAGATGATTTCAATTATCCCCCTCCAACCAGACTCCTTCCAGTTCAGTGGAAGTCAGAATCTGGAAAACAAAAGCAGACACACCTAGCAAATAATTTGCTTTATTCTTTTAAGTACTTTTATTAAACATTACAATTAAAAGCCAAGAGTGCAAAATAAAAAATAATAATAAAGTAATGCAAAAATAACAGGTGCAGAAAGGAAAAATAGAAAAATAAAAATAAAAAATAAGAATAATATAATGAAGAAGAAGAAAAAGAAATGTACTGTATAAAGAAATAACTTCCCCTTTGCACAACTAGTATAAACAATTTCAATAACTTAACACCTTTTCTTAAAACACAAATGATCTGTTCTTCCCATATCTCATCTCTGATTTATAAAAATTTTAAAGACTTGCTTTTCAGTTCTGATGTTAGTAAAGGTTTATTAAGGGTTTCCAGAGATAACAGCATATCTACTTTAACCTTGATCGAATAAACCAACTTTTTATTCCTTCCTTTTACTTTTAACAATCTTGAGGTTTTAATCCCTTCCAATACTATCCCAGAACTTGATTTCTTTTCATTTTTTCTTTGCACCTTTTTACAAAATGCTTCAAACCTTTAACAAGTCTCTTTTGTAAATCCACTATAGGAAAGTTATCCAGGTCAGGTTTTTTGGTTTGTTTTTAATTATTAAGACATCAGCTAGTTTCATTTGTATGTCCACTGTAGCATCTTTTTCCACCTGATTCTTCTACCCTATAATTTTTAAGTCCACTTTCAAATCAGTCTTAGCTTTGTCCAATAAAATTTGCTCTGCTTTCATACCATTTTTTAGGTATGATGTATCTACAATGGCAAAAACTTTTAAACTTAATTTCTGGATCAATTGTTCACAAATCTCCTTCAAAACATGCATTTTTAAAATGTTTTGCTCCATGCTAAATCAGTAAGCCAAAATTAAATGTTCTTCTCCTTTATTTTCCAAATTCCATCCTATCATTTTGTAAAAAAAAGCATTCAAAACAAAGCATTTTCCCATGTGAAGAATTCATATAATTATTTTCAAAATCTTATTTGAAAACCCTTAGTTCATTTGTAATTTTCCAAAATCAACATTTTAATCACCCTTTTGTTCTTTATTAAAAAGAAAAAAAGAAGTCCTTAAACTTAGATTTAAAACTCTTTTCATTAAGAGTTTAAGGAAACTCACCCAGTACTCTAAATCTTGTTGTGGTGAAGATTTCTAATAGCTAAAATGCACTTGAAAGTGATTAGGAAATTGGGCTCAGCATACCTTATGGATTTACAGGCTACATTACAGCTATGAGTTGAGTTGGAAACCCTTGACTCCCAGCTGCTCGATTCACAAGTCAAACACAAAAACCTCCATTCCTGCAGTCTACTCATGAGAAGAAGCTATCTGGAGTACATATGGGAGATCTCATAATCTCTCCTTTTTCCAGAGAGATTTCAGAAGCTAAAAACACCATCTGGCTGCTGATCTTCATTGTAATGCCATTGCTGCTCCTTCAGGGATGTTTAGTTCACCATGAATCCTCATTGGAAGTTGTCAACAACTTTGCTTTAAAAAATTAATATAATGGGAAGACATAACTTACTGGCCATGTTGAGGGTATGAAACTGAATCACATTAGGCTAGTTTAAAACTCAACAAATCCTCCTGTTAACTTGTTTTAAAATTAAGGAAAAGATTCATTTATTATCCAGAACTTCATCCTGTTCTGCTTCCCTTGTCTGTGGAAAGTACACTGGATGTGGTTCAAACTTGTATTTATTCTGTTCTACATTTCCCTTTATTTTGAAGTATAAAGGTTGTGATATAATATAAAACAATAAAACAGCAAGGTCAACCGTATTAATAAAAATCAAATACATAAGATAAATTGCTTCCCCAACTAACTTAATACCTGGATTTTAAATGCCACTAAAAATAACTAAAATATTCAGGTCAAATAACAATGGCCATGTTCTATTATCTGGAGTAACAGAACAAATTCTCCCTTGTTGTCATATAATATACTAATAAATATTTTGGAAAAGAGTGTCTCTTGAGGCTTCTAAAGCCCAACTAAGGTGAGAAAAGAGAGGAGCTGCTTGAAGACATATCTAGGCCCAGTTCAACTCTGACCTTTAAAGTCTAATTGACTTGAGGCCAAGTATCTAAATGGCTTTTCCTATGTGTATTTATCCACCCCTTCAAATATGTAATGCAGGTAGCCACCAAAGAAGGGGACTTGTCAGATATTACTCACTGTTTATGGAATAGGGCTGTGCAGAACTTTTGATTCAAAGGGAAAATATGCTTCACAGTCTTATTCTTTAGTATGTGTAGTGACTGCAAATGTTCCACGCTCATGGTATCTTGGGATAAGAGCTTTTATATGTAATTATGCCTTTCCTTGGCTGATTGTTTTGCACTGTGTTTTTATTATTCCCATTGCAATCCCCACCAGAAATCTTATCATATTGGGTGGAACAGAACAGAATAAATATATTCTGAGGGCATTAAAGGTAAGCATCTAGCATCTTAAATTAGATTTGGAAACAGAAAGTGTACACGCTGCACAAACGATGCCTAAAACTGAACACACAAATTATCTCAGTTGAAAATGTATTTGTGGGGATGTGATAGCATATAATCATTCGGTCAGTTTTAACTGTGATGATGATTTCATCTCAGTGATTGCAGTAAGCCTATGATACAACCAGAGCCTGTGATTTGGATCCACAGCATCATTCCTCGTTGCCTGAATCATTTTATGAAGTTTTATAACTTTAGCAAGTTGGTAAACTCATAAGAAAGACATGAGAGCTGCACAGTACTCCCTCCTCTGCTTCCAGCCTCCTGTAATTAAAGTCATGCTACCTGACAGTCTGCAAATATGGTACTGACTTCACAACGATTATGTAGAACCGGGGTGTCAAATTGCCAGCCCGTGGGCCAGATGCATCATGCCGAAACTGTACCCACCCCAGCTCTGGCAATGGGGAAAAAGTTGTGATATGTCATGACACATCACATGACATGGCAAGTTTGACACCCCTGATCTAGAACAACATGCCCCTCAAGGTGAGGTCTGCCCCTCCCCTTGGCCTTCCCTAAGAGCCTCAAAACCTGGCTCTGCTGATTGAACGGAAGTCCCGATGGGGATGTGCTATGTTGGAGGTGGTTAGTGGACTAAAAAGAAGATCCCACACCCATCCCGCAATATTGTTCCCTTAGCTTATTTGATCTCTATTCATTTTAATATATTCTTAATGTTTCTATCTTTGTTTTTATGATGTTTGTAAGCTACCCAGAGTTATCTGATAGTGAGATGGGTGACATATAAATTTAATAAATGAATAAATCTGTTGGGAGTTCTTTCTTTGAATTATTCACCAGTTGAACATATCTAGTCTTATTTTACAATATCCGTTGGCAATGGATTCCACCAATTAACTGCATGAAGAATTATTTCTTCTCAAGTATCTTGATTATCCTACTGATTGTCTTCCCTGCATCTGTTTCCTCAATGTTAAACATCTTTATACATGTTTAAGAAAATGTGTACCATTTTCTTGTTCACTGGTGGTGGAGTTGATTCATTAGCAACAGTTCAAACTCATAGGCATAATATTTCTATATGCCATCTTGGGGCTGGACCTTAAATTATGGAAGAGAATAATAATAATAATTACTGCTGTTTAATGCAGAACCTTTAGCATGTACGATTGGAGCTAGGGAGATTCTAATTTCTTTGTCGGACTATCTGGTAATGATAATAGGAAATGTAATACTGTAAAAATAGAAAAATTTTAGTATTATCTAAATAGTTTGAGCTAGAGTCGCTAGGACTGACCTACTAATACTCAAAGAATAAGAAACTTTTAATATCAGCATATATTAGGATTCTCCAGTAGCCAGCAAACCAGTTATGCTGTGATTGTGACAATATTTAAAATTTGGATCAGAAAATGCATTCTATGAATAAATTTGTCAACCAAAACTTTGATAAAAAAAATAGACATCCAGTAAAATTATTAATGCTTTTCAACTTTGGTGTTGGAATTGACTCCTGAGTGTAGCACTGACAGCCAAGAAAAGGAATGAACAAATAGGAAACAAATCAATTCAATTCAATGAACAAATGACTCAAATTATCTCACTTCAGACACATTATGCAAAGACCTAGGTCTCTGGAGAAAGCTCTAATGCTGCTTAAAGGGGGAAGGAAAGAAAAGAAAGACGACAATCAGCAGCAAGGTGGATGGCCTCAGTGGTGATGGGTGCATCATTAGAAGATCTGACGGACCAGGTTAGGAAGAGATCATCATGAAGACAATCTATCTACAGTCTGTGGTCACTCAGAGTCAACAACACCCTGACATTATTAATTATGCAAACAATTGATTAATTGGTATGCAATCAGTCAATTAATCAGTGTTCTTAAGTATAGTTTTTGATCCAGAAATAATATGAAGTAATGTGTAAAGAAACCATAATTATACAGAAAGTAATATGTTTGAAATTGTGCAAAGAATAAAACTCGAAGTGTAGAAGTGTGCAGCTACGGGAATTGTTTAAACCTATAATACAGATGGGTAGGACCTAGGAAGGATGTTCTTATTATGGAATTTTGCATAAGGATCCAGGATGTAGAAAAGCGGAGCCCAAGCAAAGTATCTATACTGTGTAAAGGCAAAGGAAACTAAACATTCATTTTCAGAAATTAAAAAGAAAAAAAGAGAGAGATGAACTCTTAGAGTTGATCTATAGCATCATCTGTGGATCACTGTGGGTAATTACACCAGATGGAAACATACTTTTATAGGTAATTATTCTAGATATACTTTTGCTACTTGCTCAATGAAAAGAGATAAGTACTGAAGATAAGTACTGAACGGGCATGGCTGCAGTGAGAAAGTGAACAAATTCGATGCACAGAAAATGCGGAGGCATATATGGCAACTACTATGAAAAATTGCCAGAAATAGCAAGGAACTGTAGATCAAACAGAACAGAATGACACAGCAGATACAAAAAAAACCTCACTCTCGTACTGAAATGATAAAGTGCATAACTTAGGCAGGGCCAATCAAATAATTTCACCTATCTGCAGAATCAGAGCCAAGCCACTGTCACAAATGCAATGCTGTACAAGCTACACCATGGAAAGAAGACCAGACTAGGGCACCTTAAGAATGTTTGGTTTTAAGATTTACAGAGAAGATTTTGCAAACTTGAGGAGAGACTGTTGATTGAAGTGACAGTCTTGCAAGAAATACAGAATCATAGTTCTTTCCACAAAACTATTAATATACACCGAGAATTGCCCCTCCTTAAGAGGAGAAGCAGACACTAAGTTTTTTCCCATGGTCCAACAAAGGATAAGTCCATAGAACCCGAAATGAAGTCTTCATCACTTCCCTGGAGCATAGAATAGGCTTACCTAAGTTTCTGACCCCCATGCCTGCGAGAATAGCTATGTCCTAAGGTGTTTTGAAAACCCAACAGGGTCAGAGCCAACATAACCTTGGGGGAGACTGATGTTCTAAAGGGCAGATCCAACAAAAGAAAGACGTGAGTCATGGTGGCACAGTGGTTAGAATGAGGTATTGCAGGCTAACTCTGCCCACTGCCAGCAGTTCAATTCTCACCGGCTCAAGGTTGACTCAGCCTTCCATCCTTCTGAAGTTGGTAAAATGAGGACCAAGCTTGTTGGGGGCAATATGCTGACTTTGTAAACCACTTAGAGAGGACTTAAAGCACTATGAAGAGGTATAGAAGTCTAAGTGCTATTGCTTCCTGGGTGCCACTGGACAGCATTCCTTAATAAACAAAACCCAGACTAATGACTCTCCTGCCAAACCTAATAGGGAAAGAAGAGAGAATTGGAGAAAGATGTTCTCTCAGACATCCTGGCTTCTCTCATGAAAGGCTGTATAAGAGACACCAGCATTTACGTTGTTGCCCTGAGGTCTGCCAAAACAAAGTAGACATTTCTAGCATAAACCTACCAAGAGATTATGTACATAAACTGTTCCTGGACTTTGGGATACATGAGCCAGACCTGTTTTTATAATCAGAACTCCCAGATGGAAAAGACCTCATCCAGGAGAAAGCACACAAAAGTTAAGGAACACAGTATGTAAGATGTCACCAGAAGAGGGGCAGAAGATGCACCCACTCAGGAACATATTCAAATTGCTTCCTCTAATATTTTCAACAACAATGAGATTGATCTCTTTGCAAAATGGTGGAATTGGTACATGAGCCAGTGAAACTGGGTATTGGAAGAGTGACTTCAATTGCACTGACTCTTTAGTACCTCAAGCCACAAGGGGCAATTTGCTGTAGAGTTAGGAATTTCCTCTATTTTCTCTCTTTAATTCTCACTCTTCCTATTCTTTGGCTGAAAGTTTGTTAATCTCAAGATAATCCCCTTCAAGCTTTGTCTTCCCAGTGTACTGGGAAGTACACTGACTCCCAGTGACTCTCTGATGGATAGATTTAGGCTTTACCTACCTCCCACTCAATTTATTTATTGTTATTATTTATTTATTTGCATTCTGCATTTATTATTTTTATAAATAATTCAAGGTGGTGAACATACCTCATACTCTTTCCTTCTCCTATTTATCTCATAATAATAACCTGGTGAGGTGTGTTTAGCTGAGAGACAGTGATTGGCCCAGCTTTCATGGTTAAGACAGGACTAGAACTCACCGTTTCCAGCTTTCTAGCCTGGAGCCTTAACCACTGAACCAAATGGCTCTTTCCAGTAATAAACCTTATTCTTTAATTTCAGTTAAAATTACAAACAGCGGCTTCATTACTCCTTTCTGAAGTTAAATTCCCCACTCTTTGGCAATGTACTCAAATTGCTATCTATGACATTTTCATCAAGAATGAGGAAAATCAGAATCCAGCATTCTCTTTAGGACAAAATGCTAAAGAGAAGAAAAGAAAAATCACATTACATAATGAATAACTTTTACAGCCTGCTCTTTTTTTAGTAATCAAAAGTCTATTCACATCAGTGTCTTAACCCATAATTACTTTAATATGCCATGTAACATTTCTTCCCAATCCTACCTGTACTAACAAATGGCATCTGAATTTGTAAAATATCTAACTCCATTTTTTTTAGGATGGAATTGAATTGATGAATGAGATTGCAGACATCAGATTTTACTGCAGATGTACTTGCTGAAAATGGGGAGAAGAGAGGTATTCTTTACCACTATTCTGTATTTTCCTCATTAGATTCTATACAAGACAGGCTTCTCTGTTAATGAGGCCATCTAGAGTTTTTCTTCAGTTTCCATTTCCTGACAAGAAAATAACAAATGATACATTTCAAGACACAGAACAATCACAACACAAAGAAAACAAACCATGCACAAGTTGTTAGTAGGTTTTAAAGTGATGTCTGATGAAAAATCTAACTCAAACACACGCAAAAGCAGACCTTTCCAAAACCTACTAATTGGGCGTTTAGCTGTCTTTCTGCAAAGTATTAGATACAGCAAGATCAAGAGATTATTCATCACAGATGGTATCGGTTTTAAAGGGATGGCTGTAGGAGAACAGTAGGCAGAACTGCAAGGTGGAATAAAATGTGTCATTAGTTTAGAATCTTTATGTTGCCACAAAAGATCCAAGTCCAGTCCTCCATGAATTCCATTTCATTATCTGGCACCAATTTAATGCTGACCATTAGTTGATTCTTGTGCATAGACTTCAACAAATCATTTAGGCTGGAACTTACACAAATGGTTCTGATTCTTTACATCTGACAGTGGGTATACCTATATTCTCTGTTTTCAAAGCACTCTCCAGACCCCACAATTATAGTTTGCTACTAATTCCTCTGCAGTTTACTAATGGCTATTTCATTGTACCATGAAGCAGAATTGGAGAAATGATTGTTTGTCTGGAAAATGAACACAAATGACTATGTGACTATCCAGTTAGCATTTCTGCTTATCGTTTACATGTGCATATGTATGTGTGTATGTGTGTGTATATTTCTGAAGTTTGTATAACTTTATTTAAATAATGAAAGAGCTGTAAAAGAACAATAGCAAATTCACTTGACCAAGTGATGGCCTCAATCAGAATAACATTCTAATAATACCTATACCATGGGTCGGCAACCCGCGGCTCCGGAGCCACATGCGGCTCTTTAAGCCATCTCCTGCAGCTCCCAGTCCTCCTCCGCCGTTCTGGAAAAAAAAGTGGGAGTAAAAAAGTCCCATTGAGAGAATGGGAAGGCAGAGGTTTGGAGAGCTGGTGCCTTTCGGGGCTGCAAGAAATGCAAACGAAGGCAGCAGCTCTCCAAATGGGGGGTGGAGGTTTGGAGAGCTGCACGCGCAGCTCTCCAAACCGCCACTGTCCCGTTTGCAGAGCTTCTGTCTTCGTCCATGTTTGACGGAGGCGGCAGATCTCCAAACGAGCGCCAGCGGTTTGGAGAGCTGCGCGCGCAGCTCTCCAAACTGCCACCATCCCATTTCCAGAGCTTCCGCCTTCATCCATGTTTGACAGAGGCGGCAGATCTCCCAACCGCCACCATCCCATTTGCAGAGCTTCCGCCTTCATCCATGTTTGATGGTGGCGGCAGATCTCCAAACAGGCGGCGGCAGTTTGTAGAGCTGCGTGCGCAGCTCTCCAAACCTCCACTGTCCCATTTGCAGAGCTTCCGCCTTCGTCAAACGTGATCTCCAAATGGGCGGCAGCGGTTTGGAGGCCCCGGGGGGTGAGGGTGCTAGGGTGGCTCCAGCGGCACCCGGGCTGAAGACGGCGCCATGACCCAGCACCCGTCACCAGGGAGATCCGCCGCCACTGCTCCACAGGTGCAAGCTTTGCACGGGAAGCCCGGCATCCAGGGAAGCCCGGTGTCCAGGGAAGCGGCAGCGAAAGGGCCACCTCCCTTTCCCCCCACCCAGCTTCAATTGGGAGTTTTGCGCTCTCAAAGTTGGCGAGGACATTTTGGGCTAGCTAGCAGAAGAGAAGCCGGGCCCTTCCTCCTCGGGAGCCATGAGCGGGTGCAGGAAGGGGTGCAAGCACAGCCTCATGAAATTTGCCCGCACCCTCTTCAAACTCGTCATGGGCAGGCTTAGCAAAGGTAAAGGCGAGGAGTAAAGGCGATGCGGGAATGGCAGGCAGTGACGGTGGCGGAGGGAGGGAGGGAAAGGAGCGAGAAGACCAGCCGATGCCGTTCGCCAATCATTGGGTTTAGGGAGCGGAAGGGTTCCTGGTTCCCTTCGGAGAGGGTGTTTGCTGTGCTTGTGGCGTTTTGCGGGCCAAGAAAGGTGTGCTAACTGTTTGTTGGGTCACTTCTAGGCGATCACGGGGGCCCTGGACAATGTGGGGTTTTGCAGCAAAGCCTGGTAGGAAAAGGCTTCATCGGGACACGCTTTCCTGCTTGGGGGGCTTCCGAAGCTACAAATCACCCTTTCCAGTTTGCAGCAGTAGTGGCAGCAGCTGGAAGGCGGCATGAAAACCGGTCCACAAACCTCTTGTTTCCTGGGGGGGGAAGAGTTGGAGCCTGTTTTGCGCATGTGCATGCATGCGCACCCTTCTTTGCGGCTCCCAGTTTTTTCTTTTGTGAGGGAACCGGTTCCGAGTGGCTCTTTCACTGTTTCAGGTTGCCGGCCCTTGACCTATATAATAAACGGACATTCCTGCTCTCCACTAGCCGATCTTTTCATTAGGAAAAAGAGTCCAGAAATATAGATCAATGTCTTTCTCTAATGTTAGCCATGATGCTAACTTTGTTTAATCTCTAACTTTTTGGCCAGAATTTGGCTGAAAGGCTGGAGAAAGAGAGATGGGAGACGGTTAAATGGTGGAGGTTTTGATTTCCTTCCTATAGAACACTGAAGGAACTGAGGCAGACAAGGAAATGAGGTAAGGACTAAGTGAAAGCCAGCCAGAGAACTTTTGCTTTTCTCTTCCAATTAAGTGAATTTATTTATGGGTGCAGAGTATTCATCAAATCTACATATGCATGTAAGTGATGAACCCATTAGATGTAATACTATTGTTCAGTACCAATCGGCTACGGCAAAGTTTTCCCCACATATTTGTTGGAAAACTAATTCCTACATGCTTTTTTCCCCTTTTTGCTCCAGGCTGTGCTCAAAACAGTCACTGTTTATTGCTATAGCCAGTTCTCCAGGGTAGAACATTTCACAGCAGCATTTTCAAACATAAATTCTATAAGATCAGAGCCCCTATAAAGGAAGATATGAGATAGATAGATAGATAGATAGATAGATAGATAGATAGATAGATAGATAGATAGATAGATAGATAGATAGATAGATAGATAGATAGATAGATAGATAGATAGATGGATGGATGGATGGATGGATGGATGGATGGATGGATGGATGGATGGATGGACGGACAGACAATAGATCTATTTATTATAAATATTTCTTGTTATGCTGGTCATTAAAGAACTTGTGACATAACTGGAAAACATCTTAAATGAAATATGTTTCCAAGGCTAACGTTTTCTAGTAGTTATCTTCTACATGAATTGTTTAAAGAACCCCAGCATAAATTATGGTTAAAAATAAGAGCAGTTAATATCCTCTGTGTTTGATGCCTCTGTGGCTGCCCTGGCTGAGCCTTTTTAAATACAGACCAAAAAGCATTTAGACAAGAAGTCAACATGGATTTTTCCAGGGTGCAGATTTTCATGATGTTTACCAATTCTTGGAAAACAAGCAAGATGTATTTTGCATGAATTAAGAGATAAATAGACTTAATATAAATACCAGTAATTGTAAGATACAATTAAAACTAAAAGAAGTCTAAAGTTCCTTTAATACATATGTGCAGACAGATCTAGGTCACATGCAGAATGTATATGCATATTTAAACAATCCTGTATCTACTAGCAATTGACTTCATTATCTTTATAGCTTTAACACACAACAAACATTTAAAGTTCTAGGTAAAGTCCAAGAAACCAGCATTTCAAAAACAAGAACGCTTCCATTTAAATCTTGAAGTGATATTTGGTCATTCCGCAAGAGTCAAGTGCTTTTCAAATCATATCAGCAAAATTCGAATTGGCCTTATTAAAAAGTATTTTTATTTCTTGGTATTTCATAACTAACTTTGGCCCTGCTTGTGCTCTGTTTGAACTAATCACAAAATAAATATATTTTGTATACAGTATAGAAACTCAGATTGTACAGGTATATGACCTGTTCTTCAGATTCCCACTCCATCTCTTAGTATGGAATGACTCTGCAACTGGCTAGAAAGCTAAGATAACACTCTAATCATTTCTTAATCATCTAGCTTTCTCTAACCTCTAGCTTTCTCAGACATACTCTCAGCCAGCATATTAATAATAATGTAGATCAAAAAGGATACTGCAACTGTATATATAAACCTATTACTACCATATAATCGAAGATCTTGCTGCTAGTCTTCCTCTTTTTCCTTCCACTTTTCCCAAAATTATAGACTTTTTAAGAGAGTTAGGTTTTCACATTACAGGTCCAAAACAAGAAAATTTGTGATTGGATGTTTTTGTCTGGAGTGATTTATTCTACTGATTTATTCTGTGATCCATTTATTTGTTTTCTTAGCTAGCCTATCCATGAAATTCTCAAAAGTCTTTTCCCATAGCAAAATTCAAAAGCATTAATACTATGTGAAAATTTGGAATGAGATATCTCAAAGATGATGATGAATTAATACTGTTGGACTAAATAAAATGGACTTCACTTGTCTTTGCTTTTAATTTATTCACCCTTTCCTCACTCTCAAATTCCTTCTCAAACTCTTTTCTGATTCCTTTGGAGCAAATTGAATTATGTATCTGATATTTTATAAAAGGGCCAAAGATTAAGTGTGCAATTATTCACTCAAATATTCCAATCTATGTTATACTAAATAGTATGACTCCATAAGGTCACATTCTGTTAATAATGGCATAGATGCTGTTCATAGAAGTCATCAGATTTCCTCTGGAAAATAGAATTTCTCCAAGAATAATAAAGAAGCTTCAGAATAAAAGTGTGCACGCGTATACTGTAACATGGCTTTGCCAGCTATTGTTATTTCTGGCAAAAATTTGAATTGCTGTTCACCTTTAGTCAGGAAGCCTGAATAAGTTGTCACCCAATCTTGAAGAAATAATCTATACCTGTCCAGGAATTGCTGTAAAAAAGAAATACATATCAGCTGCCAGCCCATTTAAACTTATTGCACTTGGCAATTACAATTTTGAGATCTGACATTTGGCAAGCCCATATCAATTACTTCATAAAGGCTGATTCAGATTTTTTGTCCAAGAAATGCCATTTTTATAAACAATAGATTGAGGCTTATCATACCGGAAACATCATTTCTTCTTTTTTGCAAATTCTTTTAACCTAAGGCACACTATCACTGGTCCTTTAATTGTCTGTGGTTCATGGATCACTAGTTCCATGACATCTGTGACTGCTGAGGCTCCACTGTGCCTTTGGATTGTAACAATTATTGTGATTAAGATTCATGAGCAGTGAGCTCCCATGTTATATCTCATCTAATAACTCAATTGCTCCAGAGTGACAAAAACAATGCATGGTAATTTGCAAACTGATAATCAAAATGCACAAATAGCCACATTCTTTTCATGACAATGATTGGTAATGGGACTAGCCAGTATTAAGCTACTGCTGTTCAGAAAGCACCTCTCCTTCTCCTTTTTCTCGCAGTGCTCTGCCAGTCATAAATGTTAATAATGGGAAGAAATTCGATGCAATGTTGACATTTTGGCATCATGTTCCAGAGCATTACAAGCATTCTGTAAAATGATCATAATGCCAATTTTTCCTAATTCTGCTATCATGACAGGATGAAGCATTATGAAAAGTTTAGATAAAGCCGCTGAAAGATATCCATCACGCCACTTGTGTTTCCTTTTTGCTGACTGGTATGTGAAACTGCCCATTCATTAAGATTTCAGTCACATGACTAGCAAAGTGTCTTTTTAGTATACCTATTTGCCCTCTTCCTCCCTGAATTATGTTAATTTTAGGAAACCCCATTGTGCTTTTTAAATATTTAAAGAGGAGTGGAAAAAGGAACAAGCCTGCCTTAGTACATGGGTGTCAAGCTCGATCGCGTCACGTGGTGTAGTGTGGTGTTTTTTGCCTTTGCGCAGCCAGGTTGGGTGTGTCCTGCGCATGACGCATCCGGCCCACGGGCCACCAGTTTGACACCCCTGCCTTAGTAGGTAGTTTTGTATTATTAAGCACTCTCATTAGCTGACCTGGAATGTTTAAAGTCAGTGAGAAATACCTCAGATAACATCATAGACTGGATAAGAAATTTTCTGTCACCATCTGGGGGAAAATAAAGGTGGCTGTCCTCTGGCCACTTGAAGGAAAGCAGCTGGGTCTACACGCAGGTCATGGATTTGTAAAAGAGAAGGCAGATGATTCAGCACAAGATCACAAGAAAAATAGACAAAAAGTGGAGAAATGCTAGAAGGCCTCTCCACAGTGGCATGTATATGTTTGGGGTATAGACTATAAAAAAGAGCCAGGAAGGGCAGAGAAAGTTCTGGGGATGGATTTATTGCAGGACACATTGCTAGAGAAGACATCATCTGATAAACGTAGAATGGAATGGAACCTATCAAGTCCAGAGATTCTGGTCCTGAGATGTGGAGAAGGCTAGGAAGAAAATTTGGGAGAGATGTTTGAAACTGTGGAAAGGCTATGAGAACAGGTTGTGTTGTGTCTATTGAGAGTCAGATTCTGGATAGTGGGACTTCCGGAATTAAAGACTTTGTTTAGTAATAAGCAGTGCTTTTTTGTAAAAGAAAAAAGGTGCCGGAACTCCATTCTGAGCGTTCTATGAGAAAAAAAGCCTTGGTAATAAGGCAGCTAGGATAAAACTAAGAGATATTCTAGGACAAGTTACTGAGATGAGGAAGGAAAGAAGAAGCCAAAATAAAGGACAAGTGGAAAGTGAGGGAAAGAGCTGAGAGGGAGAAAAATTAAGAATATTTCTTATATGTTTATATATATACTACTCCATGCATACTAGATTTTGTAAATTATATTGTCACTGATATATATTATCTCAGACTATTTAGCATAAATATCTTAAGGTTCAGAGTAAAATGACCCACTTTTTAAAGTGTTGGCTGTATGTGTGTCTGTATCGGCCCCTATCCTGATCCACCTGCTGGCATCCTCATCAGACAGGCCACCACCAAGTTCACAATACCAGCTTCTTTTCAATAATTCAAGAGTGGTTTGCTTTTTAAACAGAAATATACTTCAAAAGAAAAAGTATTAAATGCAAGCATTTGACTATTCTGATTCAGACAGCGGACTAAAAATGAGAAAATTTTGCTATTCAAAAGCATCTTGAAAACTCTTATATATCATTGGGGGAGGGGAATGCCTGAGGGAGAACATTCAAGATAGGAGGAGTCTAGCTTAAGCAAGGATTAGTGAAACAGATTTATAACTTTAATGAAGAGTAAGTATATTTAAGGAAATACTTAAATGGAGTTTATCATGAGCTGTTCAAGCACCTGGATGACCTCTTGACTCCCAGTACAATCTCCTTTACGCTCATCTTCCTATATAGGATTGCAAATGCTGTGACAATGTTTGGCTTTATCACTGTCATAACATACAGGGGTTTTCATAAAAATATAACTTTTACTAAAAGTTTTACAAAAAAAACCCATAAAAATTAATACAGATTAATAAAGAGCAAAAGAAGCAAAGAAAATAAAGAAGAAAGAAAAGATTAAAAAGGCAAACAGAGAGAACAAAAAGAAAGCTTCTGATTTTTTTCTGAAGCATATATAAATACGTTTATTGTATTAATTCTTACTTTATGATTACAAAAAATAATAATAATTCACTTTGTTCTATTATCCAAAACCACAAATCATGAGCACAGTTTTTTAATGTTTCAAGCAAAAAGTCTACAAGGAGTTTCCACACAACCATGCATATAATATTGTTTTTTCTCTAATCAAAGAAGTTAGTTTAACCATTTCTGCAAGTTCTATGATTGTCACCAACTATTCCTCCATTGTAGGTAATGTTGAGCCTTTCTACTTTAGAGCATACTGTATGCATGAGTCTTGCTGCAATTATTATATACAAAAACAAACCTCCATTATTTTTTTTCCGGTTGCTTGTCCATTAGTCTCAGAACTCAGTCTCTGGTTTCAATTGGACTTTAATCTTTAAAATAGTCTGCATTAATGTATGTATGGTACGTGTATCCAATCTTTTAGTTATGGCCATAACAGCATCCCCACAGCGCATGATTAAAATTCAGGCACTTGACAATTGATATATATTTACGATGGTTGCAGAGTCCTGTTGGGGGGGGATGTCACATGATCACCATTTGCAACGTTCCCAGCTGACTTTCAACAAACAGAGCCAATGGGGAAAGCTGGATTTGTTAGCAACCCTGGCAAAAAAAAAATGTGTACGATCAGACATGGCTCATTTGATGACCACATCGCTTAACAGTGGTCCTAATTGTGGTAGAATTAGAATAGAATAGAGCTGGAAGGGACCTTGGAGGTCTTCTAGTCCATGGAGCTCTTTTGAAGCTTGCACACCAGATCCTCATTTCTTTTAGGGTATATTGGCTATAGATCAGGGGTGTCAAACTGCTGGCCCACAGGCTAGACGCGTCATCGGGAAACCACACCCACCCCATTGCCGGCAATGGCGAAAAAGCTCCAATGCGTTGCGCGATGTCATGTGACGTCGCGAGTTTGACATGTCTGCTATAGATAGATGTAGTCTTGTTCACAATTCCTTATGTTGCTCTCCATATATTTACCCCCAGGTGGTATGTTAGGTTCTTAAGGCTTTCTCACACATTTATTGTCCATTAAAGCCACATATTCTTTGAATTTTTTTCAGTACTTGATTCTTTTCACTGAGTGAAGAGCAAAAGATAAATCTGGAGAAATGTCAAGCACAAGGAACCAGAATGTCACTGAGAGTGGATCAGAGCAGTATCTTTATTGCCACTTGCCTATTTGCAAGAATCTCACCAGAGTAACTTCACTCACTGAATAACAGCTTGATAAGAACTCCAAGGTTTAGGAGGCAGTCTAATTTCTGTCGCTTCCTCATCTTCAGCTATTCTAGGCTAGTCAGTATCTTAACTCCTCCCATCACTTCAATTGCAGATTCTGCCATCTACCAAACTCTATAGGTCAGGAGTCTTCAAGTTCAACCTTGGCTCTTTTATGACTTGTGGACTTCAACTCCCAGAATTCCTCAGCTAGGCACACTGGCTGAGGAATTCTGAGAGTTGAAGTCCACAAGTCATAAAAGGGCCAAGTTTGAAGACCCCTGCTCTTGGGAGTTTTTGCCCGTTTGTTGCAATGGCTTGCCTTGGACACAGGTGCTGCTGTGTATTAACTCAGTCAGTACTTCATCTTCTTTTCTTTGCTAACATTTAGTTCTAATACATTTTGCCTTTAAAAATCCCAGGTGCTTAAACTGATTTACTCATAGCTATAATTTTAGTCCTTTGCTCAAATCCTCCAACGTACAAGAAGTGTCTGAATCTCTATGCCACATTCTTCTGTGCCATAAATTTGAAGAATTGTTATATGTGCAATTATTCAATACTCTGGCTCTACCATCTACACAGTTCAGTTCCAATAGTTAATTTTCTTGAAGAGTAACATTTATAAGCAATTATCACTTTTCAGGCACATAACAATATTTATCTTTACATTTTCTTGTGTGATATACTTTACTGCCAAGCCTATGCAGGTGTGCAAAACAAAAGTAAAACTACAGAACTCAGAACTGTAGGAATAAATACAAATCTTGGAAATTGTAAGAGGAATTTCCCACCTACATTTGCAAGGAATTAATTTGTTTTAAAGAGACAGAGTCTCTTTGAATTATTTAAAATGCTTATTTCTAGATTTCTTGCTATCTGGCTAAATTATTGTTTACGAGATAAGGAGTTCACTGCTTCATTTTTCTCTCTTTGATTGCTTATGTCTACTTTCCATTCTTCATTGAAAATAAAGGTGGGACATTTAATCCCCACTCAAAGAACATATTTTATTTACCTAATGGACAAAGAAATTTTACAAGACCTCTCTCTGCTGACAGACGTTTTTGTCCGTCTAAATTCAACACATCTCTTATTCTCCCTCTCTTTAGTAGTTCCCTACTAAAGGGTTTGAAGAATTTGTATGTGTGTCTTTGTATCTATATCTTTATCCTCTCTCTCTCTCTCTCTCTCTCTCTCTCTCTTCCTCCCTCCCTCCCTCCCCCCCCCTCTCTCTCTCTCTCAGCTATTGTCTATCCACTGCAGGATTAAGGCTTCTTCTGCATGTTTCCAGTCTTGAGAGCTTTCTTTTGCCAATTGGGCCCCCAATACTTGCAGATGTTGTCAAGCCATCTTGTTTTAGGTCTCTTTCGTGGACGCTTTTTATCATACGCACACACACACACACACACACATGCACAGACACATATATACATGCATGCCATCCTGTAGAAGAGAAGGTCTTTCATAAGTTTGCCTGATCTTTCTCCTTTTTTTGTTTGCTCGCACTCTATTTTCTGCCCATTACTGTCCTGCGAAGACACATATTCTTTGGGAAGGAGACCAACAAGTTTCTCTTTTCTCCTTTGACCTGAGACATTACAAATGAAGCACTGCTTTTGTTTTCTAAGCTTATTATAGAATGAAATGTGATTTTTATCTCTCAGTTTTGCAGATCAAGTTTTTGCACAATTTATTAAAAAAACATCAAAGAGACTTACGAAGGTTTTCCAAATACATTTGACTTATTCTTAATCCTGCAAATGCTCACTCTAGCACATCATTCTTATGTCATCTGCTGTATCTTAGGTTTTTTGAGACCTTGTTTTGACTAGCATAAATGTGATCCTTTGGGAACTGTCTGCTTCTCCAAAGGTAAAACCTTCCTGTTTCCATTTCTGAAAGTCATCTTCTTTCTGCTGCTCTGGAGATTCATGTAATCTCCCTACACATTTACTTCATTGGGCAAATACTTTGTGAATCTCTGTGAGAGGGAGAATCTAGCCTGAACAAGGATTCATGAAGTACCTTCACTTTCTTTTTTAAGTTTCATATAAGAATACAGAGAATAGGCAAAACCTAGCACCTAACTAGCTATGAACTATCAGGAGGACATAAGTGAGCAAAGGGCTCCATGTGGGCAGCCTTGGAAACAAAGACAGAAAGAAGGATGATGATGATGATGATGATGATGATGATGATGATGGAAGGGACCTTGGAAGTCATCTAGTCCAACCCCCTGCTCAAGCAGGAAACCCGATACCATTTCAGACAAATGGCTGTCCAGTCTCTTCTTTAAAACTTCCAGTGTTGGAGCATTCACAACTTCTGGAGGCAGGTTGTTTCACTGATTAATTAACTGTCAGGAAATTGCTTCTCTCCTTGATTAATTTCCATCCATTGCTTCTTGTCCTGCCTTCAGGTGCTTTGGAGAATAGCTGGACTCCCTCTTCTTTGTGGTAACCCCCTGAGATATTGGAAGACTGATATCATGTCACCACTAGTCCTTCTCCTCATTAAACTAGACATACCCAATTCCAGCAACTGTTCCTTATATGTTTTAGCCTCCAGTTCCCTAATCATCTTTGTTGCTCATCTCTGCACTCTTTCTAGAGTCTCAACATCTTTTTTACATCGTGGTGACCAAAACTGGATTCTGTATTCCAAGTGTGGCCTTACCAAGGCATTGTAAAGTGGTATTAACACTTCACGTGATCTTGATTCTATCCCTCTGTTAATGCCACCTAGCACTGTGTTGCCTTTTTTGGCAGCTGCAGCACATTGTTGGCTCATATTTAAGTGATTCCTTTCACATTTACTGCTATTGAGCCAAGTACCACCTATACCACCCGAAGTTAATGATCTCACAGAAAAAGAGCAGGCAATGTGAAAGACAAAGAAGGGACACAGAGTAGATAACTAACCCTAACCCCCGCTAACCCCTAAAGCATACATGGTAGTGAATTCACACTACCAATCTATATATTTAAATTTCATAGATTTCTTCTTCCACAATCAGAAAGAGCTGGATTCACTGAGATAGATATTGGGATGTTTTACCTTGAGGGTGTGGCCCCCAAGGTAGCTCAGTTCAAAGTCATCTAGCTGCACAAGAATTCTTCTGCAACTCATAGACTAAATTATAGTTTCACAAAAAATTATGGATTAATTATAGCAGAACACATGTAGAAAGTCCCATCTCTACTTAAAAGGCAGATGAGAAAGAATGCCTGACGCTGTACAGAAAACTGAAGTAAATGGACAATTACATTGATCTAGTACAAGACAGATTCTTAAGTTTTCATGCATATCTCTTGATAAGTGCAGGCTAAGGAAACATGTTCCGTATGTCAGAGAGCCATTGTTAATTAATCTCTTTTTATAAAATCCCTTTTTACTTGTCCTAGCGTTAAAATGCATTTTTATGGAGTCCGGACTATAAAGCCTGCCTTTTAATACCAGATGAGTAGTTTTCCCTGAATGGCAAGATTTTTTTCAGAGACAGCTAAAGATCTTTGCCAAGCCTAGGCTGGAGATTAAAATATATTTGTTTGAAACACCATCACCACATGTGGTCACATCTTTTTATTTCAGAAAGCACCTGAAATTTCTTCCCTAGTAAAATAATGAGTCACAACTTGTCAATAATAGATTTGGAGAACCCATTATGGGGGGTGAGATATTACCCCCCCCCCGTAGATAGGGCTCGTAACTTGGGTGTCCTCCTAGATTCACAGCTCTCCTTGGATGATCATATAGGAGCTGTGACTAGGGGGGCCTTCACTCAGGTTCGCCTGGTGCGTCAGTTGCGGCCCTATCTAGACCGGGATGCCTTGCGAACAGTCACTCATGCACTCGTGACCTCCCGTTTGGACTACTGCAATGCTCTCTACATGGGGCTGCCCTTGAGGACTACTCGGAGGCTCCAGCTGGTGCAGAATGCAGCCGCGCGAGTGGTGGTGGGGGCTTCCCGATACTCCCATGTAACTCCTCTACTCCGTGAGCTGCATTGGCTTCCGGTTGTCCTCCGGGTAAGATTCAAGGTGCTGGTTACGACCTATAAAGCCCTAAATGGCATGGGTCCGGGTTACTTACGGGAGCATCTGCTGCCGGCATCAACTTCCCTTCATCCAGTGCGCTCCCACAGAGAGGGCCTCCTTAGGGTGCCATTGGTCAAAGCGTGTCGACTGGCGGCCCCCAGGGGGAGGGCGTTCTCTGTGGGCACGCCAGACCTTTGGAACCGTTTACCGGTGGAGCTCCGGACGGCTCCCGACCTTCGCTCCTTCCGACGTGACCTAAAAACATATTTATTTGAACAAGCCAGCCTGGTCTGATGGGTTTAGGGGTATTTTAACGTTTTGTATTAATCTATTGAATTGGGCTATTGTATTTAATATTTCTTTTAATTTTTATATATTGTATTTTATTGTATTGCCCTGTACACCGCCCTGAGTCCTTCGGGAGAAGGGCGGTATAAAAATTAAATTATTATTATTATTATTATTATTATTATTATTATTATTATTATTATTATTATTATTATTATTATTATTATTATTATTATTATTATTATTATTATTATTATTATTAGCTTCTCATGTAAAACAGAGAAGATAAAGGTAGAAGCAACAGTTTGTTGAACTATAAATCTAAAATGAGGGAGATAATATATTTTCAGTTATATAGTCCTCTAAGTGAAAGTAGATGATTTAATGTGAATTGCATACTTCTTGAACCAAATATTACTGTATATGTATTTCCCCCCACAAAATAGGAACTGCTTAGAGAGTAGAGAGAATCTGAAAACATAAATTCATCAATGTTAAAACATCAGCAGTTAGTTTCAGACATTAATGAACTTTGGGAATAGCTCCATTAATTATGGGAATTAAAAAAAAATCAGAGAGAGACAGCTGGATCTGTAAATTATCAGAGTTTAACTTTCTAAATCTGTGTGACATTTATGAGCTGAGTGACTAAAAGCAAAATCAACAGAGCAATTAGAAACTGAATACCTGAGAAGATGGGAGCTCAGATTGAGTTTCATTACTACCCAAGGAATAAACTCAATGGGAGAGTTTTTAGCAAATCCTAGCATTTATGAAAGGTCCAGCATTGGTTGGCCTGGGTTCGCTAATTCTGACACCAAAATGCAAACTTCTCAGTGTTTGCATTTTTCAGGAAGCATAGAGATGGATTGCGTTTAGGAATACAAGGGATTTATTTATTTATTTGCTTATTTATTTATTTTAAATAATTGTTTTTTAAAAAATGTTTTAATGAGGTATCTGTCATAAGTACTGATATAAGTAACTTAGTATGGAACACTATGAACTTTACAGAATTTTATGAATATAGAATCAGAATATTAATTTGAAAGCAATAGCCCAAATATTATATTAGATATATTCCAGCTGTGACTTCTACAAAACAGCTGTTCTCTATCTGGCTCACTTCTTTTTTTCTTTTTTCTTTTAACAAGGGTAATGCTCCAAGAAATTGCTGTTATAAGTGCTGTTTCACCTTCTGATGGAGCTACCTAGACAATATTTAATGTGAGACACAAATATTTTGAATTATGCTATTGAACATGGCTGATCTCTAAAAACTCAGTAGTATTTGGTGCGGAACTGGAAAATTTGTCAAGGTAATTATAATTTAGTAATTATAATTTAGTAGCTGACCGGCAGAAGTGATATGTAGAGAATGAGTCAGCAGAGTATTTTGGGGGTAGTATCCCTTTAAGACAGACATGTCAAACTCACGACGTCACGTGACATTGCACAATGTATCGGCACGGTTCTGCCATTGCCGGCAATGGCGCAGGCGCAGCTTCTGGATGATGCATCCGGCCCATGGGCCGGCAGTTTAATACCCCTGCTTTAAGAGATTGAGGTGAATGGCAGTTTGAACTTTTCACTCACTTGTACCATTTGAATATAACTGACTACCTTGTATTCTGTATGCTCCCTGAATGTTGTTTTTTCATATTGTATATTAAACCACAATTCTTTTAACAAACCACTGTCATGTTTATGCTCCTGTGTTATCACAAGAAGAAAATAAGAAAAAGGCTGCAATAATTTATATTTTAAACAACAAAATTGAAAATACTCTGAAGACAATCACAAACTATTCTTTTATTGTCATAAAAAAAATTACATAGATCTGTCCATGAAGCCATCAGAACCTGACCTTAAATTGAAGAACACACTTTTTAAATATAAGAATTGTGATGGTTTATATGTATAAAAAATATGGTAAACGGAAGACATGATTTGGCTAGTTTATTTGTTTGTTTTTGTTATTAAGATTCCTGCAACTTTTATTTCTTCTGCCTTTTTGTAACAGGGCTGCTTTTAATCTAGCTGATACAATTGTAACCTTTTAAACCTTTGTTATTGTTGCTTTTTGCTCCTGTTGTCTCAATGAGAAGCAATGAAGGATTTGAGATTGAAACATTGTAACAAATGTGATTTACAGTGTATAAATATATTTTTGCATATTTAAATGACACTTTAATTTTGGTGTCCTTGTTAGCTTGCTAATATGGATATAAACTAGAATGTATGATGTGTAGGTGTTTCTATGTATTTTCATTGGTCATGTTTGTTTACTACTTTTTATGTAATTTTGGAAATGAATTGGAAAAGTGACAAACACATAAACTTGCAGATTGTGATGATTTCATAGGCATAAAATTGAAATCTGAGACATTAGTGAATTCAGTTGATAAGGGAGTTGCTCTAAATAACGGAGCTTATTATGCTACATCCAAAATCTTCCTTGAAAAATCCTTAAAAACTTTTGCTATGCAAGAATTTATAATGATATATTGTTCGCACAGAGGAAGAAGGGATATTGAAAGCATCTACATAGCGTGAAATTTAGATCAACAGTTGCCCTAATTCCAAACTGTCCCACTGAAATGTAGGCACACTGGGGAGAGATGAGCATTCTTGAATGTGGCTAATTAGAAATGAATCCATTTCATTGACATCCTATTCAAATGATAATTGGTTCAGTAATGAGCATTCCAACCTCTATAATCAATATTTCTTTAGGTTAAAACAGAACCAACATATTTCAGAACATCTCACCCAGTAGACCACTAATGATAATTGCAATTGCAATAAGAAAATTATTTTTTACGTTGATATTATTTTCCTTCAAAGGGGTTGGGAAAGCTGTGCGCAGTTTTTTTAAAATCTCCATCTTATCCTCACAATATTTATTTATAATGTTTTTAATACCACTCTTCATCAGAAATTTTAATGGAGGCTTGCAATAATTTAGAGTGAAATAAATCAAGCATTAGCAAAGCTATCCACATTTAAAAGCAGCTAGACAAAAGTGTTAGTGAGCCTTTCCCCCCCCCATGAAAACTAGCTGTTTTGTCCTTTGTAGAATGCTGTAGGCTACTGCTGGCAAATGATACACAGCAAGTATAAGTGGATATGAAATTTGCATCAAAAATTACAATATTCAGAAACCAGAGGGGGTGAGCATGGGGAACATTTTTCATTTTGCCACTGACCTTGAACAAAAGAAACTCACAACCAGATTTCTATCATTCTAGTTCTACATGAACTGGTATTCTACAACAGATCCTGTGGTTTCAACATGTGATTTTTAAAACTATATTTTTTTTTCTAACTAGCTCTCCAATGCAGGCATGTTTGTGCTAACATCCATTAACAGTTTTGTGAATAGCCACAAATAATAAAGCAATTATTCTATCTTTCCTGAATTTCATTATGTACAATTCCCCTTCCTTTGAATTGGGATTATGTATGTTCACATCTGAGAACATTAATACATTTTATGTAAAGAGATTGAATTGGTCCATTCAAGATTACACCATCATACAACTACAATATTTAAGACAAAAACCAATTATTTATTTTTAAAACTTTATATATAAACCTAAAATCAAATTAATTTGAGAGTATAGAATTTCAGCTAGCATTGCAATTTACTGCATGCTTTGCTTTCATGTTCTGAACCTTTCGTTCTCTCTTCTGTATCTTCTTTCTGTTGCTAATTGCAAATAGCAATTCAGATCATTCTTAGTCTTCCTTTTCATCCTTTTTTCTTTCTATAACAACAAATTATAGATAGATTAAACAAAACAAAACAAAAATTACCTATCTAGAATTTATTAGATGAGTTAATTCTCGAGATTGGTTTTTACTGGGATTCAAAGGTATATTTGAATGGTATATTTTAGGAAGAATTCTTCTTACTACTAATCAAATATAGGAGGTTCTAAAAAAAAAATAACCCTGGAATTGTTTTGCTGCCATCACATACTTGTCAGAACTCAACAGGACCAAAGATGAATGTGGATCTATTCAGGGTTATCTCCTAACTCAATTCACCCAACAGAATGAAAAAGGTGTGGGAACGGCCAGAATTTGGTCTCTCAAGAATTTGGTTTCTCACCCTTCAGCCTTTCCGTTCCCCCCTAGCAGGACCCTCTGTTAGCTTCAGTGAGAGCACACTCTCCTGGCTGGCAGGGGGGCTAGCATGTGGGAGGTTTGGGAAACGTTATGATAAAGCCTTCACATACATCATATGCTACCTTGTTTTTGTGTGATCTCATAGGCACCTGAGTAATCCAATTATTTCTATGTATCCTATTTTGTATGAGACTGATGTAGTTTTTTGTAATGATGGAGGTGAATAAAAAGTTCAGTGGGCAGTGCTCGGGGGAGTTCTTTTTGGAGACGAGGCTGCCTGGCTGGTTCAGGACAACTCTATCGACCCGGGTCTGAATTCCTTTCCCTTTGTCTGATTTTCTTTTCCCTTCAAAAGGAAGGAAATTTGTTGTGATTTTGATTTTGCATGTCAAATCCCCACCGATAATTACATCAGACTAATATCAGATGTTGGGGGGGAAAGTTTTTCCTCTACTTTTCTTTCCATTCCAATATGACTTTTTTGCCTCCCAAATGTATTGGATAACTTACAAAATTCCCAGCTAGGGTAAATTCTGTGTCTGTATGGATAGCCTTGGACATGAGAAGGCTGAGATGGTGAACATTTGTCTAAACTATCTTATTAATTTACCAGGATTAAGGGGGGAAAAACCCTGTGATCTGAAATCTGAAACATTCCAACTGGCAACTTTCCATATTTCTGATTTTACAATGTGCTTTGTATTTATTTCTGCAGATAACTACTGTTGAAATTCTTAAGTGGCAAAATCCTTCCTCAATCTATGCTATTTATAAGGAAAAAAGGAGGTAGGTGGGGTAAAATAAGACAGAATTAAAATTATTGGCTTTACTGGATTTTATTTCCCTGCATTTAGTTAGCAAAGTAAATAAGAAAGAAGAAAGCATAAGCAACAGAAAGCCACTGACCAGCCATTTCTTCCCCCAACTTATCTTGTAATTATTAAAGGCTTTGAGACTTGGAAATTCCATTATTCGCTGCTTACAATATAATATTTGCTCAAAGCTCTGGGAATAGCAGAGCGCAGAAAGGTAAGAACTATCTTAATTTTTTTTTTCTTTAAGAAACGAAGAAATTCAGCTTGGGAATACTCTCCCTACTAGTACTCATTGCAAATAATTACCCTGCAGAAGGAGCAAAGCCAGAGAAAAGTTAGCGCATTAGTATTATTACTTTTTGGGATTAAGTAATAAATATTTAAGGCCATAAAGTTAGCTGGCACAAAATGATAAATGAGCACAAACATAAAAATCCCCTCCCTTGCCTACAACAAGGGCCTTCTTAACTAAACAAACAGCAAAATTATAGTTTTCTAGCTACCCCATTGTGGCCTTTTATTTTTTCTTGACAGATTCAATTCACCGACAAATTCAAAGTCTGGGATTTTAGTAAGTTTTATGAATGTTTAGGCTATTTGGGAATACAAATGGCCAGCCACATTTGTTTATACTACATTGATGAGTGTCAATATATACTTGCCGTAGGACTTCAACTTAAAGCAATGCATGATCTGCAATCTATAATGCTTGGTATCGATCCAATAGCTTGCTATTCTTATGAAATATTCTTGCACAGTGGTACCAACCTATCTTAGCTCATCAGACCCATAAATCCTAAATATCAAGACCAAGAAAGAGAAATATAGTCTAAAATATATGGAGAAAATCAGAGTGACTATTTTTACTCTTTCTTTTAAAACCTTCCAAGTTCAACAATGGCTTAATCTGGAATGCTCAAATGGAATTTTTAGTACTTATAGCAGTGATGGCAAACCTTTTAGAGACCAAGTGCCCAAAAACTGCCCTGGCCCTGGCCCGTCCCTGCTCTGCCCACCCACCCCTGCCCTCACCCCGCCCACCCTCAGGGCCATCCACAGGCTGGCGCAGATTGCCCAAGTGGGCCTGCAGCACCATGGTGGCCATGCCCATCGCCCGCACCCCGCAGCATCATTTGCAGCCCAGCTGCCATGTGCTTGGCTGCTCTGCTCCGTGCGGGCCACACCCAGGGTGACTCTTCTCTGGGGGGGCTGCTGGTGAGGAGGGGGCTGTGGGGGGAGGCAGAGCTGGGGTGACGGCATGCATGCCTACAGAGAGGGCTCCGAGTGCCACCTCTGGCACTCGTGCCATAGGTTCGCCACCACTGACCTATAGAAACACAGTTATATGTAAGGCAGAGGCTTCTCTGTTTCTATACCCTGACAAAATGGTCAAGCTTCTTGAAAACTCACCCATGAACTTTTGAGTTTTAGAAGCGACTGGAATAACAGACACTGACTCAAATGGCAAGCACATGAAAATAATAGAATAAAAGGGTTGGAAGGGACTTTGGTAGTCTTCTTGTTCAACACCCCACTCAAGCAGAAGACTCTATACTATTTCAGACAAATGGTTGTCCATTATCTTCTTAAAAATCCCCAGAATGGAGGATCCACATCTTCTGAAGGCAACCATTCCACTGATTAATTGTTCTCACTGTCAGGAAATTTCTCCTTAAGTCTAGGTTGGATCTCTCCTTGATAAGTTTCCATCTGTTACTTCTTGTCTTGCCCTCAAGTGCTAGAGAGAATAGGCTGACCCCTTCTTTTTTGTGATAACCCCTCAAATACTGGAACACTGCTATCGTGTCACCTCAGTCCTTTTTTTTTTCATCAGACTAGCCATATCCAATTGCTGCAACCATTCTTCATACGTTTTAGCCTCCAGTCTCCTAACCATCTTTGTTGCTCCTCTATGCTCCTCTTTCCAGGGTCTCTATCTTTTTTATGTTGTGGCAATCCAAACTGGATGCAATATTCCAAGTATGGTCTTACCAAGGCATTATAAAATGGTACTAACACATCATGTGATCTTGATTCTATCTCTTTGCTTTCAGGGTATGTAAAGGAAGTTTAGGATCCAGGTCACATGTGGATTTTCTGCTTATTGATGTCAATGCCACACCTCTTTATTTCTTTCATTTGAAAATATTATTTGCATCATAATGGCATAACTATTAATCAGCTCAAAGTAAAGACTGTATATCAGCCTATTGCTCTTCAGTTATGATTAAACTACGACTCTCTTTTTGTGTATTTATTTGTTTGCCTCCCCGTTTTCCCTGTCCTCAAGTACCACAAATCCAGACATCCTTTAAAGAGCTATTTGAAGGCAGCGGAAATATAGTACTTAAGAAATGTTAGCGGTCAAATAAGAGAATAGGAGCAAGAATGGGTAAGTACTAAATGAATGCAGACTGAACACAAAAGCAAGCCACTAATATGAAAGAAATACATGGAGGTGGTTGGGTCATAGAAGGAGGATGAATGAGAGTCAAATTACAAAACGAATCCATGAAGGAAAATGGAATGGCTCAAGTGGAAAGGGAAGGAGTGAGAAAGATGTGAGTGAACGGAGTTAATGAGATCCTTAAAAGGAGAGATGAGAAGTAGAGCATAAAGAAAAAAAGCAGTGAAAGAAGCAATGGAAGGAAGGATGATTTGCAAGAAGAGAGCAACATTAAAAAGTATAATGCATATCATTGGTATAGTTTTTCATTTTCTTTTTTCTTATTTTGTATCTTTAATTTTATTCTGCATGTGTGAATAGATATCCCCGGGTGAACCATTCCTTAGGTTTAGTTCTGGATTTACAAGACTGATTTCTCACTGCTAAAACAAAACAAAACAAAAGGTTAAATTCAAAATACTTGGCCTCACACATTTTTGAGAGGTGTAAATATTTGGGCCTCATCTCCACACAAATATACTTTTCTTTAAAAAAAACCAGCTGTAGCATTTTTTTTAAACTTTTGAAGCATATGGGGAAACGATGATATAAAATATGCAAATAGCATCACGCTTTCAATGAAAGTCCTCACTGAAAAAACCAAACAAACCCCAATTAACACTATTACCAAAGAGAAAGAATCAGTTATCTATGTGGAACTATATGCAGGACTGCAACATAGATCATCATGTCATTTCTTTTACTACTGCTGTGGTGATGAGGCTGTCTTGTTGACTCTTATTATCCCAAAGGTTCTTTTTTTAAAAAACAACAACAACAATAATAATAAAAACCACAAACAACAGGATACCTTCATAAAAATAGAAGTTCCATTGTAAAATGTTACAAAAAAAAAGAATATTCAAGCACTATAAAACAGTCATACAGATTTACTTATGCCTCTGAGGAAAAAATGAGTTAACCCTATATTGATAAATGTACTGTGTTTCCCCGAAAATAAGACCTATCCCAAAAATAAGCCTCAGCTTGATTTTGGGGGATGGGCCTAATGTAAGCCCTACCCCCAAAAATAAGCCCTACTTCAGGCATTGCCCACCCACCTGCCTCTTCCCTTTCACTCCTCTTCCAAGCCAGACTGCTGCCACTTTCGGCCCCCTGACCCACTTCGTAGCTGTGCCCACACAGCCACCGAAGTGGCAGATGGAGCCTGGGAAGGTCAGGGAGGGTGCTGAAGCAAGCGGCATCCTGTCTGCAACACCCATGCCAGCTGCCCCTTCCCCACCAGAGCCAGAATGCCACTGCATTTCAGTAAATGCTGACCTTGCCTCCAGCCGACCTGGGCAGCTGCTGGAGAGAGACAGGCCTGTTTCAATGCCTGGTGCCCTTGGGGGGGTTGCCTTGCCACCGGCTTTCTAGCTCCGTTGTGTTTCTCCATTGTCCCAGCTTGCCCCACCACCACCCGTATGCCCTCACTTCCTCCAAGCATTTCTTTGCTAACCTGTTTTTCAGCTTTTTTTGTTTTTAATCCCGTTTATATCCCGCCCTTCTCCGAAGACTCAGGGCGGCTTACAATATAAAGCACAAATCAATGTGCTTAGCAATAGCCTTCATTCTATGTATATGCCTGCTCATTAGGGCTTTCACACACACCCCAAGCGGCATTCTTACAAAGTCAGCTTAATTGCCCCCAACAATCTGGGTCCTCATTTTACCTACCTCGGAAGGATGGAAGGCTGAGTCAACCTTGAGCCTGGTGGGATGCGAACCTGCACTAATTGCAGGCAGCTGGTGTTACTTAAGGAGGCATTAGCCCACTGCTCCACCAAGGCTCACATATCTCCATCGCGTTTCTCTGTCGCGTTTCTTTGCTGCTGCGTGCAGGGAAACAAAAGTAGTTTGTGGGACTAAAAAAAAAACCTTTAATCAGACCTTCCAACTTCTCAAGATCTTTTTTAATCTGGACTACCTCACAAGGCCAGTACATTTCTGCACCCAAGCAGCAAAACACACTGTTTCTCTCAAAGGGAGAATCCACACTATTTGAATGGCATACATTTATTTTATTTTTATTTTTTAACTTTTTATGCCACCCATCTCTCTTACAAAGTGACTCTGGGTGGCATACATAACAATACTACCTATATAATATGCTGTGTGCTGTGTTATACTGTAAGTTTAATGGTCACCCACAGAAGAATCTTGAGAAGTTGATTATGAAGATGATGATTCCCACTTCGAAGATAAGGCATGGCAATTTGATCTAAAGCCATAGAAAGGTGGGATTTGCAAAATGAGATGCATTACTTTTTTCTTTCTCCTCTTCTAAAGTTTTTTTTTTAAAAAATACATACACAATACACCTATTGATACCAGGACACACATTCCTGCCTTTAAAAGTCAGATAGATAAATGGTCATGAAATTTAATTGCACATTGTACACCCTCCACTTTCCAAACTATTTATCTAGATTGCATGTTCAAAATGGTTACAGCAATTGCTGGTTACTTTTACATCAAGAGATTTTTTGGGGGGGAGAGAATAAATAGGAGTTGGCAACCATTTTTTTTCTATGAAAAACATTGCAGAAAGAAACATAAAACATATCTACATTTACCAAGTCAACCTTTAAGCAAGAAATGTGGAAATTTTCTCTTATAAAAATAGATTTGAATTCAGTGTTAAGGTATAGGAGATACAGAAAAGGCAACTAGGTTTGGTAGCTCAAGTCAATGATGCAATGAGTAAGCTGTTAGAAATCATGCTGTGCCAGATTTGTGTAAGGCACTATTTTTACTTTAGAAAAAAAAGATAACTTCAAGAACTGCACAAATGTCAAAAATCCTCCTACACACTTCTCTTATCCATATTTTTTCATGTCTTTTGTCAGGCATTGATTCACTGGTGTGCTAAGACATGTCCAGACAATCAAGTAAAAATGTCTACCCTTGCTGTACTAGAATTGTAACCTTCCCCGACTTCAGTTCCTACATATAGTTGAGGCTACTGCTGTAGCTGAGAGAGGAAAAATTGGACCCTATTTTGTAGTGGAAGAAAACTTTGGAGAAGGTATAATACAGTATTAGATGGAACAGGATATGAATCTTAGGTGGGCAAAGTTTTGAGGAAAGAAGTGATTCAGAAATACAGTTAATTTTGTGGGCATGCAGTAGGCAAGATATAGACTACTGATTCGCAGAAAGAAGAGTTTTGCTAGCTGAATTCTTTTACCTCAAATTTACATTTTCATTTATATGGGCTATTCTTATTTCTATTTTCTTTCCAATATGAAATAAAACCATCCACTGGAAGTAAATACAAATTGCAAGGGGAGAAAAAGACTAGTGAGCTACCTGATAAAGGTAACACTGCAAAGTTATGTCTCTAGATGTGCCCAGCTCAAGAAAACATCCATCTCCAAAGAAGCATCTCAAAACAATGCATCTGTCTGCATAACACCAAGATTGCATTGAAATAATGACTTTCACCTTCTGTAGCTACTCCCAGTGAGACTTCGGCATTGTTATTATTATCCTTTTCCCAAGTGAAAAGCACTTGCAAACACTTCTTTGGAATGGTCACTTCCATATAGATGTTTTCACTTCATTTCTGTTCCTCACAAACCAGTTTTATGCCAATCTGCTATCAATTTCAATGCTGTCAGCCTCAAAGGATAGAGAACAGAGGCTATCACGAGCCAATCAGCTTTCTTTCAACTGACACTTAAAACACTATCTTACCTCTCTGAGGTAAAACTAAAAAAAAAGTATCTTTATAGAAGAAAAAGGAAATCAGTTTCAAGCAAACCTTTCTTCCTTCCAATCCATTCCAAATTCCATTTTTATGATGTTTATTTGTGATGTTGTTTGCAGAAAACCAAAAAGAATAATTATGAGAATAAGTCCTGTGAAAGCCATATTTCTTCTATGTCTCTTCAAAAGTTTCTACTCACAGTGATGATGGAAGGACAACACTGAGGTATTTTTGCAACCAAGCACTTTTCACAATAACTCTAATCAGGGGATGGGTTGCAGTGGATTCAGAGAAATGACTTGTTTATCCTCAGGAGCAAGAGCAAAAATAACTGAAAATTGTTGCCAAATGATGCAGGAAAAAAATGATTCCAGAAAAATATTGAGTAACACACCCACAATCAACTGGTGTCATGCAAATGAACCAGTTGTTCATTAAACACCTTAAAAAGTCATACCAGTCACCACCATGTAGCAGAACATTATTTTAGGTTGTCTATCTACCATGCAGTCCACAGAGCAGACCAAAGTCTTTCAAACAAGAGGTTACCAATTATGTTAAAAACAGTTCTCTGCTTAAACGTTCTCTTGCATTTTTTCAGCTATTCATTGTAACTTTGATAGAAGAGCACTTCTTTTCTCCTGTTTTGGCAAAGAAGACGACGAAATAGGTAAATTTCTTGCATTTATTTCAGTAACAAGGGAAATACAAAAAAACTATGATTCAATGTTCTATCTTTCTTTATTCATGTAGTTGTTAAACCTGAAGGAAAAATATCCTGAAGGAACTTGCCTCATGTTTGTTCAGTTTAGGTGTCGGGCAGCCAAGGTGGCTACATAGAGATGGAGAGAGAAGTATAAAACAACAATACTGTCAGTTATCTCACAACAAATGAGTGAGCTCAAATCTCACACAAGAAAAAAATTTAAAGCTCCCTGGGATTATTTTTAAAATCAAGACTTTTTTTTTACAGAGGAGAAATCCTTTCAGTCAATTGGAACACAGGTTTCAATTATGTTTAAGAAAACAGTTTTTAAGAAATGAGGTGAGTCATTTTTAAATGGCTAAAAAACTCTACTCAATAAAATTTAACAGGCACAAAGCAAAGAAACCATGCAGAACACATTAATACTACTCCATTTGGCAGTGAGCAGTTCCAATGTCCCAAAGTGGTCATCATCAGCAAAATAATCTAGCTATTCTACGAAGTTCAGAGAGATCCAAGACTACAAAGACCAACCAGCCAACCAATCAGAGAAGCAAAAATCGATCCCAAATCCAAAACCCTTGGGAAATTCAGGTTTCTGGTACAGGATGGCAAGAAAACAGATATTTCATCAGAATCTTATATTTTCCAAAGAACTAGGGTTTTGTTTTGGTTTTTTTTTTAAAAAAGTGATAGTTTTGCACTAAGTGAGAGTATTGAATCTGAATGTATTATTATGTGGGTATCTTGCTTATAAATAGCATATTAGCAGCAACAGTTATGTAAACCTCCTTTGCTTTTAGCATTTTTAATCAAAACTTATCCTTTATACCCAGGATGTAAGTAAAAATACAATTTGGGATATATTCTCTGCCTAAGACTAAGTAAAGCAAAGCCTAGTTGTCTTAAGGCAGACTTCTGAGATTTATTTTGTCTTCATGAGATACTTGCCCCACCTGCTTCTAGAAGAAGCAAAAGTGTATAAATGCAGTAGATTTAGAAAATCACTCTCCAAATTCAAGGGTGAGAGTTTCCAGCTTGTTGATCTGATTCAATCTGGAAAGCTTTTGCATTTCACCTGCCTGTGAAGGGCCAAGTTGAGATCATGCCTGTCTCTCAGGTTCCTCTTATTCACCAAAGATGAAATCTTCAGAGAGATATGGTTCACTTTCCGTCTGAATAAAGTCCGGAGAAAAGAAAAAGAATGAGCCAGCCAAAAGGGAACATAATATCCCATATTTTTTTCCATCACTGGATAATTTACTGGCTCTTCTGAACACAGAGAAGCATTCTGATCCATGAACTAAGAAAAGTTCCCAAAACTGCCCAATGGACGTTCATTACTCATCAAGAGCTGCTAATCAGAACAAAGTCATCCGACAATATAAATTAGATCTTCTGCTGTTAAAGTGAATTCAGTACACAAAAATATAACCAATAAATCCATGTTTTTCTCAGTCCTCTTTTTTAGATGATGTGGCCATCATTATATCATGCAGCTATAAGTTCTGTTAGGTTTAATGTTCATTCTGGGAAATATTTTTTCTCTGTCATAATTTATTGCCCAACAGTATCACGAGAGGAGCCAAGTGTTCATTCTCTGGGAGAGGGGAAAAAATATCCCTTTTTTTCAAAACTGGGAATTTACCTGAAAGTAAGAAGCTGACTTAAAATACATAGTAAACTAGATATGCTTCCAGATTCTGAAAGACACTTCACTTTCAAACCATGATTGTGTGTTTTGTCTCATGGGCATCTGCATTGTGACTGTTTTAAGATAGAGATATTCAATCAGTAGTTAAGTGCAGCTCCTGAGCAATTCTTCTCCACAGAAAACCACTATATTGTGCCAACACAATGTAGCAGCAATCACTAAATAAGAGCAGCATGATGTCCCTCTAATTTTAGCAGAAAATTAATCATCTATTAATACTAATAACTACTCCCCAAACGTGGAGAAACAAGGATGGAAATTCTACCCTCATCCATCATGGTTATGTTATCACGTCACTACCATGCCCTAGGACCTAAGCCTGAATGCTGAATGTTAATATAATAACATGATATGGCAGCTTTAATTACAAAAATGTTACCCTGTCCTGTTTAGAAAATAAAAATTAACCTTGTGAATTGTATTTCCTTCCCCAGCTTCACAACTGTAGGATTGGATTTGTGGGTGGGGAAGGGAAAATACCTGTAGTTGGCCAGCTTGCTGTACTAAAGCAATTAAATGAATGCAGCAACATATTGCAGAAGGGTTGGGTTGCCAAGCCCATGCTTCCCTTGACTGTCTGAGTGAGAAAGAAAGAAAAAATACTACTGTGGCATAAACTGAGACACAAAAATTCAAGCACTTACAGGTCCGCCTACCAACTGTTCCCTAAAAAGAACCCCAGATCCTACTGTCCTTTACTTTATCATTAAGATGCAAAGACCTGATTTCCACATTCCTAAGAGATGTTTGCTAAATTACAACAAATGCAAGAATGAGTTGGGGGAGCAATAGATCAGGAGCAGAAGGTTCTCAATAATTTATTCCTTCATATTATATATAAACATTCGCTCCTTGTATATCAGTATGGATCTCTCTTTAGGCAAGAACAAACTCTTGTAGGATCACTTAGAAGCCAGCTGATTCATACAGTCATGTTCCCCATCCTAAGCATATTATTTTTTTATCTTTTACTGAACATCTGTAAAGACTGTGTGTTGATGATACTTCTGCCTGAGGTGATAAGAAGAGATTGTGACAATACCCATTTGAATAATAAGCATCGTGCCCCATACCATACATACATTCTGAATAATTTGGATGAGGCACTTCTAAATATAAAAATCTGCAAAGTTGGGCTTGAATGAGGTTCTCCAGGCACTTCTCTTTCATTGAAATGTATCTGATGATTTTTGTTCCAAAAAGCAAAACTATCTGGCTCTGTATAATGAAATGTTGCTGCCTACAGAAGATCTTCAGCAGGAATCTTGCTTGCACAGAACATGTGGGGTATAGAAATGGAAGTGGGGAGGTGTTTGGATTGCAGAGAGGAAGCAATAGTTACCAAAGGGGCTGATAAATGCTATTTTAAAAGGCTCCAGTGAGAGGCAGGTGTCTTCCATATTTCTGGAGTTAGCTATGATTCCTTGTGTAGGTCATCACCATAGCTGGTCTCCAGCTTTACACTATTTTTCCCCACTCAGGTTTTTTAACCTATTACTTTAATTACAAATTGACTTGCCTTGTACTTACATTATGTTCTCTTAAATATTAAGACACCCACATAAACACCTTTACTTTCTTCCATGATTTGAGAAATGAAGGAAAAGGTATAAAGCATTCCCATGGAGTTGCTCTAACTCTGATCAGTATACCGAGCCAAGGATCTTGATGAGAAAAGTTTCAGTTTCAGTCTCCAAAATCTCCACATTTAGAAAAATAGTGTTCTAAAAATTCATTTTTGAAACCCTTTAGAGTTTCTATCCACCATGGCAAAAATTTTCAATGCTATCTAGTGGCCATCTAGATCTTTTTTCCATCAGGATGTGGTAACTTATTATTAAGACACTTGACTTAATTCCAAGGTAACATATGGCAAAACCTAACAGCTTCATCATACCTTGTGGTTTTTCTTGCCTAGATTTGTAATAAGGAGTAAATATTAATATTGGTACAATGAAAAATGACTTAAAGCTGCCTCATTCATGGACAGAGGAAGGAATTGTCACAAACAGAAATAAGATATTGCCGAGGTATCCTTGGCCCCAGTTAAGTTAGGAAATCCCATAAATGTATATAAATACATATAAATTTAATAAATAAATAACATATGTAATCTAGAGCTGCAAAGAATTCAGAGAGGAATCAGCTCTCATACTCATCCCACAGTAATTTAAAAACAGGTACTAGTTTAGTATAGCTGTCATGGTCAGGTATCTTTTCCACTTAGGTAAGAATTTAAAAACTAGATGCTTTTACCAGACAGAAGCAGCTGGTACTGCATACACTCCAAATATCATAATTCGTATTTTCAGAGACATGATATACCTGCATTCAGATGATAAAACAACCCCCTCTATTTCCTAAAAGGAGCTGCCAATAAATAAATTTATGGGGAGGAAGTCCTGAGAAGACAAGAATTATTAAGAGAATAAGTGAGAGTTGAATAAGATTAATAAGACAGCTGATAAGAAAGAGAGCCAATTTCAATTAAAATAATAGATCCTTGATCTTGACCTCCAGAAAGATCAAACAATTTCTCCCTGTCATTAAGTAGGTGGCTTGTTCAAAAGACCTCTCATCCTTGCCAATTACCTCACAAACATTAGGGGGTCCTGCATGGAAGAGCTTTCTCCTTTACTTGAAACAATATTTTCCCTTCTATAGTTTTAAAAGCAGGACATAGTCACATTTTTTCACAAAATTCTCATTATCCTTCTTCAAAGGGCTGATCAAGTCAGCGTCCCATGTTTTACTGTAGAGACAATTTTATCAAGCCTGGCACTTCAACTTACTAATGCCTCAGCCAGCCAAGCATTTGGCAAACTGGATGAGGAAAATGCAACTTTTCTGTTAGCTAACTTGTCAATAGAAACCTCTAGAAACATTGCCAATGTTGGTGTGACTGGAATTGCAGAAAGAGAACCAGTTTATTTCTTTGTTCTTTCAGAAGACAGATCTGGTGTCAGGATCAGTTTTCATAATCAACCTTATTATTCAACTAACTTTTAAATTTATTTTTTGCTGTTCTCTCACTTTAACTTAGCTTCTGGAATAAATCTTATCCAAGATCATTGGTCTCTGAGAGTAAATACGTAAATAAAATTAAAAATTCCCTTATTAATCTTATCAAAGAGATTGGAAAAAAAATGTATGAGAACAACTTTAAGGAGACTGACAAGAAAAGTGAAGCCAAGTAAATTAAATCATTAAGAGCAGCAGCCATTGTTACCTTGAGCTATTTGATGGGATTGTGAGGCCAACAACAGATCAGGGCTTATGGTCATGTAAGAATGGCTTCAACTAAATAGTTCAAAGAAGGGGGAAAAAACTATGGCTTATCTGGTTATTAGTCTGGTCCTTCTTCTAACCTGTTTATTGAAAGGCTTATTTCACATGGTTAATTCATCAGAATATTCAATTCTTCATTTCCTATCTTCCACCACTCTGTTAAAGAAATACTAGTTCTTATGCTATAAATTCTAATCACTTGAGCAATTCCATATCTACAGAGTCAGCAATAGGAAATATACTTGTTTTAGACAGCTGTGCCACGTAGCAGAGTGAGCGCCTGTTACTCGTCCCAGCTTCTGCCAACCTAGCAGTTTGAAAGCACATAAAAATGCAAGTAGAAAAATAGGGACCACTACGGTGGGAAGGTAACAGCGTTCCGTGCACCTTTGGCGTCTAGTCATGCCGGCCACATGACCATGGAGACGTCCTCGGACAAGCGCTGGCTCTTCGGCTTTGAAATGGAGATGAGCACCGGCCCCTAGAGTTGGAAACGACTAGCACGCATGTGCGGGGGAACCTTTACCTTTACCTTTAGACAGCTGGGTTATGCCTCAGAGTCATGCTTGGCATCACAGAGCAGCATGGTTCATCCTGCTGAACCAGAAAGCCCATGTGGATCATCTCAACAAGGAGTTTCCCATCACCACTAGGCCTCGATGCATCATTTCCAATATCTGTAAGAAGCATTTGCCTTGTTCTGCAGATCTGCTTCAATGGAAGACTTTCTTGAATCACCCTGGAATCCAATCCCACTTCCCTAAGCTTTGCAAAGGTTAACAGTTCTAGATGTCAATTCAGAAGAGACTTGTAGATAACTATGAATGAAAAGAATTTACTGATAGCAGCAAATAGAAGAAATAAAAGTATTCTCCAGTTTAGTGTTGTCACATCACCATCACCTGTTGACAATACGAAACTGGGTCAACTATATTAACCTCTTGTTATTCCTGCGGTGGTCAATGGTAAATCAGATGGAGAATTATTCTTTCCTGGAACCACCCATGATGTTTGTGGTCTGCTGAGGCTTATAGTCGCTTTCCTATTGTAGCACTTCATGCCAAGGACGATGGATATAAAATGTATCTATTCGGTTTATGCCAAATGCCACACCTCATGGGCAGATGTGTGCTTATTTTCAAGGTGTAGAGCACCAGCTTTACAATCTGACAACTACTGCTTTGGTGCTGTAAACTAGAGATGGACAGCCAAAATGCAACATTACCCATTCTCTTTTTATTTCATTTCCTGGAGACCATTTTTTCTATCCTTTTTTGACACTTTCTTAATTCTGGCTCTGACTCTTTTAACAGAAATGTCCATTGTACAGGTAGTCCTTGACTTATAACAGTCCATTTAGTGATCATTTGAAGTTAGAATGGCACTAAAAAAGTGACATGACTATTTTTTACACTAATGACCGTTGCAGCACCCCGTGGTCATGTGATCAAAATTCAGACCCCTGACAACTGACTCCTATTTATGACTTTTGCAGTGTCCCGGGCCTTCTGACAAGCAAAGTCAATGGGGAAGCCAGATTCACTTAACAACCAAGCTACTAACTTAGCAACTGCAGTGATTCACTTAACAACAGTGGCAAGAAAGATTGTAAAATGGGGCAAAACTCACTTAACAACTGTCTTGCTTAGCAACAGAATTCTTGGGCTCAATTGTGGTCGTAAGTCGAGCAACCTGGGCGTCCTCCTGGATTCACAACTCAGTTTTGAAGATCATATTGGAGTTGTGGCTAGGGGGGCATTTGCCCAGATTCGCCTGGTACACCAGTTGCGCCCCTTTCTGGACCGAGATGCCCTACGCACAGTCACCCAAGCACTCGTTACCTCCCGTATAGACTACTGTAATGCTCTCTACATGGGGCTGCCCTTGAAGACCACCCGGAGGCTTCAACTGGTGCAGAGTGCAGCTGCACGGGTAGTGATGGGAGCACCCCGATACTCCCATATTACACCCCTCCTACGTGAGCTGCATTGGCTACCGGTTGCCCTCCGGGTGAGATTTAAGGTGCTGGTTCTTACCTTTAAAGCCCTACATGGCTTAGGCCCGGGATACTTGCAGGACCATCTGCTGCCAGGAATGAATTCCCATCGCCCAATATGCTCACACAGAGAAGGCCTCCTCAGGGTACCGTCGGCTAGACAATGTCGGCTTGCGACCCCCAGGGGAAGAGCCTTCTCTGTGGGAGCGCCAGCCCTGTGGAACCAGCTCCCCCCTGAGCTTCGGATGGCCCAAGATCTCCAGTCCTTTCACCGCGGCCTCAAAACACTCCTTTTCCACCTGGCTGACCTAGACTGACAGGGATTTTAATTATATTTACAACTCTAACTCTATTCTTTAATTTATTTTAATTTATTTCAAATTTTTATTTTTAATTTACTGTACAGAGACCTTTAAGTTCTGTTGTTAGCCGCCCTGAGTCCCTCGGGAGATAGGGCGGGATATAAATCCCATTAATAAATAAATAAATAAATAAATTACCTGTATTGCAGCTGGCTTTTTAAATCTAGTCCAAGTCAGCATGTAATTAAGAAAAAGGCCACAAGTGCTTATTTCTGCATAGGCATAAAAACCCCTAAACGATGCAGCTAAACAAAAAGATATGAGACATTAGAACACTGTTTTATATCAGGACAAACTCTTTAGGTATCATAATGTATTATCTCTAAATGTTAAGATCTCAGGCAGATGTCCTTATCACCGGCTACCTAATCCTTTCAACTGGAGACTCCAATGAGCCAGGTGTGGTTAATTTTGAATTGTACAACCATTTTAATGGCTTCTCATCTATTAAAAACTCTGGCTTACAAACATAAAAAATGGAGGTAAAATTATAGTCCATTTATGGCTAACAATATATAATTAGGTTGATCTGGATCCTCATGTTAATTTGAATTTTTCATCTACTTGCTGAGAACCTCTGAAGATCCAGAGATCTTTAGCACATCATAAGAAGATCCAAATAGAACTCCTGGAAAAATCTGAAGGATTCATTGAGGTTTCTATTCTCAGCTGAATAGCTACCCACTATCCCATTTCGCTTTTATATTTAAATCTGAGGAGCATTGCGCAGGGGAGGCCGTTGGAGTGGAAACTTCTTTGAAACTTTGTATGTCCATTTTGTCTGCAACTAGAAATATACTTTTTCTTGGGTGTAGCTGCAGAGCATAAAAGCAGCTGATGCATTTTAATTCAGGAGTTGTCAAACTTTTCCCTGCACAGTGTCATTGAGATAAGAAAACACTGTGACCTGAAAGAACAAGAATAGCAATTTTGAACTCAACAAAATTCAAGAATCCTTGAATGAAATGAAGCAAAATTTAGCCAGTAGAAGGAAGAAATGTTCATTTCCCTTGAAGATGTTTATAGCAGAATGCTGTGGCGGTATTTTTGTTTCCCATGAAAGGCCAGATTTCCCCCCCACCCCCAAAATCATACAGACCTAAATAGCAATCCTATTTCATTCCTTATCTCCATTTTAACATCTAACACCCCCCCCCCCCAATCCTCTGTTTTAGGAAACAGGATGAGTCAGCGAACTTTCCTCTTAGCATTTCAAGAATGTAGCTAGCCCATTCAAATTCAGCTTTATACCATGTTTCAACCTTAACAAAGTGCCACCAATATAGGGGGTTACATATGCTGCAATTTGAACACACACACACAAATGGGGATTCTGCAGTATTCTGGCATCAGAAATTGGCTTTGCATTGAAGAATTTGGATTATTCCCAAACCTAAAAGCAGGTCATTTTCCATACCCAGGAATCTGTGACTGAATATCATCTAGACTGGGAGAGTTAATAAATTTGGTCCAAAACTAAAATAAAAACCAAAGCATGAAGGAACATCATGCACATCATGATGTCATCACACAAAGGACCGGAATTATATAGCAACAGTCATAAAATAAATGAAATATAGTGCATTATTTATGCTATATGCATGATGATGTCAAGAAGTTTTTGAAATCACACACCTCCACAACAGTGATGCTCATGAAGCCAATGCTAACAATTTGGATACAGTAATGTTGTTCATTATGTTTTTATGTTTATTTTTTGTTGTTGTTTTGTTTTGTTGTTATTTACACCTCTGGTTTTTGAATTGTGATGGTTTTCATTGTTTTTTTGTCAGTAAGCTGCTCAGAGTCACTTCTTGTGAGATGGGCAGTTAAATACATTTTCTAAATAAATAAATAAATAATATCCTAATTAGATTACTAATATATATTTCCTTAGGCCACAGTTGGATATCATAGTGTAGAAAGTAGTTTCAGTTAATGTGACCATAAACAGCAGAAAATGTTGATTAAGACTTCAGTGCCCCAGCTGCTTTGCTAGTAGAGATCATTCCGAGGTGGCAGTGATAATCAAATTAATTCAGTCATGGTAAATTCAATTCTTTCTTGATCTAGGTCTGAGGTCCTTCATGTGTTCCTTTTTGGTCCTTTGAAATCTGTCTGAGTCTTTCTGTTCTAAGTTTCCTCTTATCACCCAATTATCCACTGTGTAAACGCTGCTAACATCGGATGTTCTTGCTTTGACAACAGATGGAAATGCAGCCATTTTTCTCTATTGCTTCTAGAGTTAGTTGATGCTGGGAGGGGGAATGTGGATGAGAGTCCAGCTAGTCATAACAATAATAACTCAGCCGTGGGAATCCAAGGTCATTGGGACCAGAGTTGATAGAGTTTTGGCGGGCTGCGCCTGCGCTTCAAGCTAATTGGGGAATGTGATTTATGACTGTTTATTGGAGGAGGGAATTGTGCTTTGATACTTTGTATCCAGGGGAGGGGAATTTAGGTTTTGGTTTTGACTATGTAGTGCCGATACTTCGTTTCTCTGTAAACAATGCCTTGAAGTTTTTTTGAAGAGTTTCATCTGTTGGAACCATGACACACTGATTTTCTCTTTTCCTTTGCTATAAATGAGACTTTAGCAGTTTGAAGCTTGTTCTTTGCTCTTCATAGATTTCTCTTCATAGGTATCTTAAAGAATGAAATATCTTAAAAAATGAGATACTGTATCTTAAAGAATGAATATATTGGTGGTGCCCCCATTCCATTGTAAAGACTTTAAACCATGACTGCACTCATATAACTGATAACCCACCCTTGTCACAAAAAACCACAGTACTAGAGATGTAAGGAGAAAGTACAGAAATAAAGGTCTCCTTTCACTCATTTATCACAATCTGAATCATGGAAGCAAATTGACCTTATAATTTGCAATTGACAGAATTCAGCTGAATTTTGAATAGTGAATTTGAACATTTGGACACTTCTGGGCAGATATCATGTGTTGATGAATATAAAAAGATACCAACATCAAACTTGGTATCTTTAATTTAAATAATCTCTAATTTGATTGAGAAGAATTCTTGACTAACATTTTTTAAAAAACCTGTGAACAGAGTAGATAAAACTGCGTCAGTTAGATCCTTCCCTCTCTTTAGAGTATCATTTTATTTCATCATATGCAGTGTTTATTTTGTTGGTGCTGTGGGTGAATAACTGCACTTATTAGATTGCTAGGAAAGCTGTCATCATCCAAACAATTTCCACTAGCTGCAGACACATAATTCCAGTTTGATCCACTCGATATTTATTTGAATTCTGTTTTAAAATATGATCAGGAAAACAGCTGTGCAAATGCAATTCTCATTTAATAAACTTTCTCTCACACAAATGATCCTCGGGAGATGGAGAACAAATAATTTCTGCTGACTTTGAAAAATGTGTAATAAAAATCTTGAAAGCTATGCTGTACTGCTATGAATCTGACAAATGATAGAAACAATTATATTCAGGATAAAAAAACTTATTATCAATTACAAAAACAATCATTATTCAGTATTAATCTCACCCTCTGTGATGTGTCATAAAAGTTAGGAATAAAGTCAAAAGAGCTCAGATTATAACTAGTAAGCACTGAAAACAAAAGTATGGTTGTGAAATAGTGAAATGAATTGTTAGTAAGCAGGAGAAGAAGAATGGAAGGAACCAATGTATGCCTTAAAAATGAAGATGTAATAAAGAAATAAAGTAGTAATTTTCTGATAAAATCACATTAGCAAAAAGGGAGTTATTTTGGACAGTTGAACTAGCTTTGAGATTTACCTTTCAGATATGAACTTTGTATTTCTGGTCAAATATTTGCAGTTGCCACAACACTGTTAATTTACACCATCCTTTTCTATGAATAAGTGTGGAAGTGTTTACTAATACCAGAGGGCAGGATTAGTAGAACAATATTAAACTACTTTGGTTTAACTTCTTCCCCTTAACACATTGATTCAGTTTGTTAGGACATTTCTAAATATACTTCAGCACCCATGTTTGTTAGGAACTATCACTCCAGGCCCTACATGAGTCTCATTTTCTATACTGTGGCTCTAGCAAAAGCCATGAACGTCATCATAATAATTGCTGCTCGAATAGATGTGCCTTTCAAATAAGAAAAAAGGATCAGTCAGTGGCGTAGCGTGGGGGGTGCAGGGGGGGCCGGCCGCACCGGGCGCAACATCTGGGGGGGGCGTGCTCGCACTGAGCTGCTCAGGGAGCCCCAAGGGCTGCACAGAGTCAGCTTGGCTCCGCTCTCGAGCTGCTCTTTCTTGCAAAGTGAAACGAGTCCGGCAGGTGAGATGGGCAGCCACATAAACTGAATAAAATAAATAGAAGTGCCCAACTCTCCGCCCAGGCTCAGGCCAACCGCAAGCAGGCTTGGCCGAGCGAAGACGGACCCGCCGGCCGGCTGGCCTAGCTTCATGCGCATGCGTGGCTTTATTTAGCGGGGGTCACGTGCGAGCTTGAATGCAGCGGCTCTTGCAGGTCGGAGCCCCGCCCAGCCACCCTCGAGAGGGACCCGGAAGTATCCCGCATGCGCGCGACTCTTCTTGGAAAGTCTACGCCGCTGCGGGGCGCGTCTTTTCGGCGGTGCCATGACATCACCGGGTTAGGGGGCGCAAATTGCCCCGGGTGCTGACAACCCACGCTACGCCACTGGGATCAGTAAAGATCACCTCTTCTCTCCTCAAACAGAGAGTACAGCCATTTGTCCCACCCACTACTAGCATCACTTCAATGATAAACACTGGAAATTCGAATCATTGCATCACCTGAATTCATAGCCCCATGACAAAGTCACTGATTTGGCTAGGTCAGACTGATTATACTGACTCTAAAACCACATATCTCATTGAGGTATCACCTGCATGGAGGAGATTCTGCATTGGTGACCCCAGTCCAGACAAACATACACCTTTCTGCTTTACAGCTAAGCCACAGTTGTCTTCCACCAAATTATAAGCCACAGGGAAATTAGAGACCATGTGTATAGGTTGCACATGTACTGTGTGCTCTGCTTTCTTTTACCAGCCTTTGTAACAAAATAAGTCAATAGAGCTAAATCCAGTTATATATGTGTATATATAACTATAATATATAGAGAGTGAGCTATAATATATATAGAGTGAGCGCCTGTTACTCGTCCCAGTTTCTGCCAACCTAGCAGTTTGAAAGCATGTAAAAATGCAAGTAGAAAAATAGGGACCACTACAGTGGGAAGGTAACAGCGTTCCGTGTGCCTTTGGCGTCTAGTCATGCCGGCCACATGACCACGGAGACGTCCTTGGACAAGCGCTGGCTCTTCGGCTTTGAAACGGAGATGAGCACCGGCCCCTAGAGTCAGAAACGACTAGCACACATGTGCGGGGGAACCTTTACCTTTACCTTTTTTATTCATGCACCACTGTGTTTTGCACTTAGGTATTGCTTCCATTGCTTTCTGTAAAGGATTTGTTTAATGCATTCAAAATATTTCCCAATCTTTCTTTTGATCAATATTTCTCTGGGTGATTGGCTAATGGGAAATCAGCATAGGTTACTGTGCCATTTCTGTCGGTGGTCTGATGTAAAATAAGAAAAGAAAAAGGAGTAAGAAGTTTGATTTGAGTGGTCATTAATTTCCTATAGTCAGGACTCTCAGAAAATTTTGGTTTTTAATTTGTCAGAATATAGCCAATTTCAAACTTCCAGCAGTACATTCTGAGTGTGGGCACTTTTGTTTCTAATTTTGTGCATAATATTAATAAAAAGCTACCATTTGTTCATAAACGACCCTGGTTTGCTCAGTCCTTTTTAACATTTATCCATTAATTTCTTCATTAAAGCAACAGTCCAATTCATAATAAAGAGTCTTTCAATCATTTTCCAGTTTCTTGCAGTTTCTGTATGTGCTCCTAATAAAACTATTCCAATTAAGTCTTCATTCATTAAAATTTCATTAAGACCATGAATCAGAGTAGGATAAGGGCATCACCAGGCAGCCTTATTTTGTCCAGGTATTTCTGATACAGTTTGAATAGCACATTCCCCGAAGGGTCTGACCAACTTTAGCTAAATTGAAAAAGGCTGCTGACCTAGGTTTCAATTTTCTCTGGAGACCTCTTCAGGATTGCCAACCCACAAAGGATTTTTTTTGCTGAAAATTACATTCTACCTGGCTGCTATTTTCTATGCAAAAAGTGGGAAAGATACAAAGAAGAGCCAAATTCTGAGAACTGCAGCCTTGTTTAAACCTGTGGCTATTTTTTTAATGTACATTTTGGTCCCAATCCTCTTCCTTTTCCCTGCAGAGGAGATAATGTGAGCCTGAACAGTATTAATTAATCGATTAGGTTGAGATGGCTGCCCATATTATATAAAATAACTCTGGGTGTCTAATAAAAGATAAACAACAATGCAGGACATTCAAAACTCTCTTCGACCATAACAGGCCCATCAGAAAACTAGAAATGCCAGGCTTGTTTTTCCCTCCTGGCCTAAACCCTGGGAACTCTTAACAGGGAGGCCATACAGGTGCAGCTAAACAACAGGCTTGCTTCTAAGTGCCACCCATTTATATTAAAGGAACAAGATGGACACGGGGATGGTTTCCAATGATAGATATTGTAGATGTGAAGAGAATGATTGGGCTGTAAACTACATTTATTATTATGGTTTGTCGCACGGTGAACCAGATGTTCAGACTGGATTTGGCCTTTGGCAAAGATCTGGGATAGGCAGATGTACATGTCTGATGGCTTTAAAGGTATTGTCACAAGATGCAAGTCAAGCTGCCTTTTGCAATTGACTGGTGGTTAATTTATCAATGCCTATGATATTCAAGAGGTGCCCCAGTGGTTTTGTGATTGCACCCAAGGCATCTATTACTATTGGTACTTGCTACTTTTCCTTTCTTTTGCCACAGTCGTTCTATTTTTATTTGCAGGTCTTTGTATTGTGTTATCTTCTTCGTATTATTAAATTTACATGCTGCCCATCTCACTGTCGAGTAACTTTGAGTGGCTTACAATAGAACACTACATAATGGCGAAAAGGTTTAAAACATTCTGCATTAAAAATCAAAACATTAAAATTAACCAAGAACTGGGTAAAAAAGAGGTCAATATGTAAACAGGGTGGAGGTGGAAACTTCTCTTAATGTACTAACTCACTTCCAGAGTGGGAACCCCATTGGGGCCCAAAGCCAGTTGGTAGGCCCAGGTTTTCTGGTCCTTTCAGAAGACCAAGCGGGTAGGACAGATCTAACCTCAGGAGGCATGAAATTCCAGAGGACAGGAGCCACAGCAGAAAAGGACCTTCCCCTGGACTTCACCTCCTGATGCGGTCCATACCATATATCCTGTCTGCCAGAGCAGGTCGATCCCATTGGAGTGAGACAATTGCTCAGATAGCCTGCCATTTAGAGATTTTCTCTCTTTTTCTCTTAATTCCTAGCCCCCCACCTTTTGTTTTTTTGCACTCAAAGTGATGGTGATTTTCCTGAACAGGACCACCATGATGGACATGTGTAAGAGCAAGCCTCATACCTTGTCGTTGTAGAAAGGACATATCATGTAAACAGTTACATTTTTCTATTCTAATTTACTCTTTTGAGACCTTTAATCATTCTTGGCAAGTTATCTGATTTTGGTTTTTCTCCAGTTCTTGTTTCAGCAGGTTAGCTCTTTTCTTATATGAGAAGAGTAACTTTCACAATGGATTTTCTTTTTTGGCTGCAAGTCATATAATACATTAATTCCAAATAAATTACTTCTCTGCAACCAATTGGGCACAAGAAACTATTGCAATATTGCTCTATTAATGCCAAATCATGTGCCAAAATGGTTCTGCAACTGACTCCTTATTTATTTGTTTTTAGAATTCCCCAATAAGCACATCAGCTATACCATATACTTTGAAGAAAGCACTGTGGCTTCATGGGTGATAAACATTTAAATCTTCCCCAATAGGAAAAGATAAATTTGATAAGAAGTGATAAAGTGAGTCTTTTTTCCTCTAAAATGGACTCCCTATTTTAAAACATTACAGGTAGTCCTCAACTTACAACCGTTCATTTAGTGACCATTCAAAGTTACAATGGCACTGAAAAGTAACATGGCTGTTTTTTTTCACTACAACCGTTGCAGCATCCCCAGGGTCACGTGATCAAAATTCGGACGCTTGGCAACTGGCATGTACTTATGGTGGTTGCAGTGTCCCCAAAGGTCACGTGACCACCTTTTGCAACCTCCTGACAAGCGAAGTCAATGGGGAAGCCAGAGTCACTTAACAACCATTGTTACTAGCTTAACAATTGCAGTGATTCACTTAACAGCTGTGGCAAGAACGGTTGCGACCTGGGACCAAACTCACTTAACAATTGTCTTGCTAAGCAATGGAAATTTTGGGCTCAATTGGGGTCGTAAGTCAAGGACTACTTGCATTCACATTTCAGGGTGGTTTAAATAAGAGCTGTATCCTTCAGTGTTATTTTACATACCTCAATGCAAACTAGCCTGGGATCTTACAGCTCGCTTGGCATCCTTCTTTAGACAAATGTAGCAGAGTCAACAACTTGCTTTAGAACACTCAGTAAGCCCCCTGCTTCTTCTTGTTAGAAATGTGCCCCTATTAATAGGTTATCAGTTCTCAGAGTTGCCTTGAGAAAAAAAGCTGCTGCCTTACTTGGCTGAAGGAAGCTGCTTTACCCAAAGATAAAAATCCAGGTGATTTTTTTTCTAAACACAGATAATCCACTGCGATAATCAAATTCGCAGATGATACAATTGTGGTGGGTCTTATTACAGGTGGGGATGAGACAGCATATAGGGCAGAGGTACAAAAACTATCCATATGGTGTAGTAACAACAACTTGCACCTAAACATCGGCAAGACGAAAGAGATGGTGTTAGACTTCCAGAGAAAAAAGGAGGAACCTGCCCCACTTTACATCGGAGAGAACTGTGTAGAGAGAGTTTCCTTCTTTAAATTTCTGGGAGTCTGCCTCTGTGAAGATCTGACCTGGAAAGTTAACACAACTCAGGTGGCTAGAAAGGCCCAACAGAGGCTTCACTTTCTTAGGGTCTTGCGGAAGAACAGGGTAGAACAACAGCTAATTACCCTCTTTTACCGGTCTACTATAGAGAGCGTCCTCTCGTATGGTATTGTGGTTTGGTATGCTGGTCTGACAGCCGCGGACAGGAAAGTATTACAGAGGGTAGTGAGCACAGCACAAGACATTGTGGGCTGTTCCCTGACACCACTGGATGACATCGCCAGGGCTCGTTGCCTTGGAAGAGTGAGGAAGATTCTCAGGCATGACTCACACCCTGGACGGTATCTCTTTACTCTCCTACCATCCGGTAGGAGACATAGGAATATAGCCAGCCGTAACAACAGGCTGAAAAATAGCTTTTATCCGTGGGCTGTTAGGCTTTTAAATGGGACATAATCTTATGCAAAATTGACTTGGGAGGCCAAGTCTTGTGTGTTGGTGGGAGAGAGCACGGGGGGAGGCTCAGCTAATCTCAATGTACACATGTTGTACTTTGACAATAAAGGTTTATTATTATTTAATAAGGTCACATAAGCTGAATCCAACCCCTGGGAACTCAATGGCAACTGCATGGAGACAATCATGTAGTTTTCTAACAACTAAGTGGAAGTTGTTTCCTATGGCTTTCTTCAGAGATTTTTTTTTAAGTGCAAGCTTAGGCTATTTTATAGCTGTTTGTGGCATCCCTTGGTCACATATGGCTGCATTTTACAACATATTAAATGTGCCCATTGCAAACCCTTAACGGCCACGGTGTTCACTCATGGATTTGCTCAATGACTATCGCAAAATAGGTCAGAAATCTCTTTTTTAATGGCTTTATGCAGTACTTTTTTTGTAAAAGAAAAAGGTGCCAAACTCACACATGTCATACAACCTGCCTTGCCTACCCTACAAGGTTCCATCCAAAAAAGGTGCCGGAACTCCGTTCTGAGCATTCTATGAGAAAAAAGCCCTGGTTTTATGTCCATCACGAGTTATGACCATGATGTGCAGGCTCCATTATGGTTATAACTCAAGGACTCCCTGTATAACAAGGTAATCATGTTCCAATTCACTTAAAGTTGGAGGTGTTCAAGCACTGGGACAAAAGATAGCCTGCAGATGATCCAGAGGGAAGGGAGAGGAAGGGGGATGTCCTTGGCATTAGCAGCAGAACATTATGCTGTAAGGAGAAAGGGAGAGTGAAGGAAAACGAAGCAGAAAAAAATAGACAGAATGGGCTTGATATTATTGAAGACTCCAGCATGCTCCAGCCTCCACTATAAGACGTAGCTTGGAAAGGGGACAGTTTTGGGTTTAAACAGGGAGTAGAGCTACAAAGACCTTACCAAAACCTTATTTGAAGTTTCCATATCAAGAAACTGCCTGAAGAAAAGATACCAAGAGATTCAAAAGTCTAGCCTAGAGCAGGAAGACTCTAAGCAGCCACACCCTTGCAGAGTTGCATTTGCTTTATGTGTGTTCAGGAAACCAATAATAACGGAAGCCCTTATAAGAGGATGGCCTTGTGTGTATTTCATCTAGAGCAGGGTTTCTCAACCTTGGCAACTTGAAATGATCTGGATTACATCTCAGGGAATTAGGCAATGTTGCATGGACTATGCTGAAGCTGTACTGTACGGTAAGTTGCCTAAGGTCTATAGATGTGGCATACAAAGATGAGTAAATAAATTAATAAATGGTGGGAATCCTGCCAGGCTGTGAAGGCATTTAAGCATCAGAAAAAAGAGGGATGGACATTCTGTTTGCAATCTGCCATTAGGTTCTGCTCTCCAACTAACCCATTCTGGCCCAAGCAATTTTACAACTAATTTCATCACTGTGTTGATATGACAGAAATGAAGGCAAGCTTTATGTTGGCTAGAAGATACTAGAAGACACTAAATCACTGGTGGAGAAATGACAACAATCTTATTTAATCAGCCATGAAAAATCCTGTATAGATAGGCTTCCAAATCTGCATTTTTGTGGCCACATTTTCTGTATGATAAGGCTTCCATGTCCATTAAAGCTTCAACTCTCTTGGATATGCAGTATATAAAATGATTGCATGCAAATACCTGGTAGCTATGGCTACAGGTCTTGCCCTCACTTATTTGGAGATTTATATCTTAGCCATCCTAGGTTGGTAATTTTAAGATCTACTGTCAAACTTAGTTTTGCATAGAATAAAAGTAATTGGTCAATAGCTGCTATGGTTTTTATTTGAATTCTATCTGTTTGGTCATAAAAGACAAACTGCGTCATGTAGCTAAAATTATTGTTAATTATTATAAACATCAGGCTGATAATTCTTAAAATGTTGGCTGTTTTAGGCTATATCCAATTTGATTTTAATATTAATTCTTAAAGCTTCTTAAGGTTCTTATCTGTGCCAAGTTAATGTTACTTGTAAAAATAATAATAGGAGGATTTCCCTTCTTTAAACGTTTTGTAAATTCTTAGGTAATTTTTTTATATTTTGTAAATACTTAATGCAGGATTTCTTATCTGCTGTGTTGATACTGTATTCCTCTTCCTTTGATGTTTTGCTGCTGTTTTAAATTATTTACATATTTTTTCAAATAATCCCTTTTAAATATGCAAATCAAATCAAAACTTTATTGCAGCCTATGAGCCAGAAATCACAATAAAATAAGGTAAAGGTAAAGGTTCCCCCGCACATGCGTGCTAGTCGTTTCCGACTCTAGGGGCCGGTGCTCATCTCCGTTTCAAAGCCGAAGAGCCAGCGCTTGTCCGAGGACGTCTCCGTGGTCATGTGGCCGGCATGACTAGACGCCAAAGGCGCACGGAACGCTGTTACCTTCCCACCGGAGTGGTCCCTATTTTTCTACTTGCATTTTTACGTGCTTTCGAACTGCTAGGTTGGCAGAAGCTGGGACGAGTAACAGGCGCTCACTCTGTTACGCGGCACTCAGGATTTGACCTGCCAAACTGCCAACCTTCCGATCGACAAGCTCAGCGTCCTAACCCACTGAGCCACCGCGTCCCTACCACAATAAAATACATAGACCTTAATTATTATAAAACTAATTTTTAAAATGCAATAAAATTGCCCCAAATACCTGATTGTAACTGTAGTACAAATAGTAGAAGCAATCAGCAAAACTTGTGCTAAATTTTAAACATATGTAGGACAAATACAACAAACGATAGCATAAAATTGGGCAATCTGGAAAGATATATCAAGATTCTGATGAATTAGTGAAAGACAGAGACACATTGTCCTGGATAGTTCTGTAAAATATGATAAATAATTATTGATTCCCTATAAAGAGAGCAACAAAGGAGCACATGGCTTAGGGCAGTGGTGGTGAACCTATGGCATGCGTGCCAAAAGTGGCACTCAGAGCCCTCTCTGTGGGCACTCGGTCTCTAAAAGGTTCACCATTACTGGCTTAGGGAATCCATAGGGCCATATCTACATGGACATAAACTCTGCTGTTAAAGGGATGCTTTTATACCGCTCCCACAAGACTGCAAAAGGTAGAACATCCAACCTGGCTAAGGTGAAAGCCCAAAATTTCAGAGTTTGGATAGATAAGGTATATGTGCAATTGAGAAGACACCATAAACTGTAAGGTTGGATACTAGGCTTAAGCTAGTTTGAAAATCAATGTTCCAGATACATTGTTTAAGATGTCTCCTGGCTTTTTCAAGCCCTAATAGACAAAAACTTTCCAAAGCAAGTCCTAAGGACTGGAATTTGCTATTAGCTTTTGTTAGGTAAATTTAAACAGTCTCCGAGAACCAATGGAGCCAGGCCCACAGAACCAAACCTGCCCTTAACTCTAAAACAGCATTCATGGTGCATCTTGGAACAGCAAGCATTGCTCTTATAAATTTCAATTGGATCGTTTCCAAAATATTAAGTTTTGCAAAAATGCAAATCGGAAGCTGAGAGATGACCTCAACAAGAACAACTGTGCAATCTGCAGGAATAAAATGTGCCGCCATTGAATAGAACAGTCTTAAGATAACTATGGAGCTATCTTGGGTCACGCTTGCCCGATAACAGAAATGCGCTCCTTAAGATAAGGAACTTAGAACTGCACCCCAAGATATTTGTAAGTACATACCTGCTCTATTGGGGGTTCCATTGATTTACCATTTATATAAACTACTATTGTGTTATGCAAACACTAGCACTTTAGTTTCTTATAATTTATCGTAAGTTGTTCTTTTAATTTAAGCTAAAGGACAATTTAATTTAATTAATTTAAGCTAAAAGACAACGTCCACAATGCATTTTTCATTTCCACCTGGGAGACAGACAAAACTACTACATTGCCTGCAAATAGCAAGGCAGGAATTGTACCATCTGCTAACAGAGTAGAGTGATGATTAGGGAAAGGATGAACTGATGTGCAAATTAAGAAATAAGAAGACTAGAACATACCATTGCTTTACCTCTGTTTTGGTAGAAACAGCTCCAGAAAGGTGCCCTCTTTACTTTAATTAACCACTTTCTATATTGATGAATGAGTTAAACATACATTAAGTATCTTTTAAATATTGTCATACTGTAAAATCTAAAAGAAGAAATTTGGATTTTCAATGGAATGCTACAACTGGGAGACTCTGAAGAAGATGGCATCAGTTAAGCCATAGTTAAGATAGGCCTAAACTAAGTCACAATCAATTTCAAGGACCTTTTCATTTGGATTTTTTCTTTTTCTTCATTTTTTTGCCAATTTTGATTTAATAATTGTGTTTTTACTCATATGACACCGAGGAGACTTTTGTGTTTGTTTAAAAATTTAAGAACACAAATGCAGTGTTAAACTATGGCCTTTTCCACTCATCGGCCTTCATGGCCTGTCTTCTGAGTATAAACAGGGTGGAAATGAAACCAGCTTAAGAAATCCCGTCCTGGGTTTCAACTCCTTCTTCCACTACAGTCATGGGGGCAATCTTGGTTTCTATCTGGGCTGTCCCTGGTTACCCATGAAACAAAATAACTCCCATTAAAATTACTTTGTAAAAAAATGTGTCCATATAAACTTTCCACTCAAATCCTTCTGCTGTAGACACCTGTAATCCTGGGCCTGTGGTTTGCAGGTTGCCTGGACAGCAATTTCTTTTTCTATTTCAACCCAACTCCAATAGTTAGGCAACAAAAACTATTTCATATTGTCTGGCCGCAAGTAAAAAAGAAAAAGAAACACAGTCAACATTTCAAATATTGTCGAATTCTAATTCTCAGCATTTCCTTCTTACTGCCTGAGACTATGGATCCAAAGCCTGTGTTCTGCAGCCCTGCTTGCTATGATAGAAATGCTGGGGATATATTGCAATCTGTATCTAACAGAGGTTGCTGAGCAGATTCTAACCACAAGAATTTGGAATTTGTTGTAATAAGGACTCCACAAGCAGCAGAATTTAGACTTTTTGGGTGCGTTTTTGCCATTTCTGGTCCTTGAGGATAGCCAGAAGAAATTATTTTGACTGGAAGATGTCTAGTGTTGAACTAAAGTATTAACCTTAACTTTGTTGCCATTCCCTGTAGCAATACATCAAGACAGGTTCGTTAGTAAACCACAGCTAAACTATCTATAGCCTTTTATCTCATACCTCACATTTTTTTAATGTTCCATATAAGGTATTTTGATTTATTTTTTTACAGAAAAAACGGGCAAACTGCAGTCCTCCCTGACTGCTAGATGGAGTAGTCTCTACTTAACTTTACACACTGCATTAATAACATTCAATGAGGAAGCCAGGGTGGAAGATCTCAGTCAATCCTTGATTGTTTGTGCTTACATAAATGCACTATGATTTCTAAAAGGTAGTGTGTTGAATTTTAAAAGCGCTTAAGATTGGCTCACAACTATTTGACCTTATTTCCTCAGTGAGAAAAATTGTCTTTGGGAATGGGCCGGCCGTAAAGCCATCTTTATAAAGGGGCTGCTTGTCACATATGACAAGTCATGCAAAGTGCCAAATAATAGGCCCTTCACTGGCAATATCAATCATCTGTGAAGTTATCTTCAGCTGGTCAGTCCTTCCTTGAAACAATGGTTTGAGCTCTTCCATTTGTAGAGAGCCAAACTCCTATTTGAAAAGAAAGAGGAAATTTTTCATATTCAATGAAACATCTACTGGCTGTGTCGCTGGCTACCTGATGCACACGGAAACTGATCCATTTAAAAGATTAATCTGAACAAAGATGCCAATTACATCGCATCTTTGTCAAAAATGCTTTTATGATGGTAGGCATTCCATATTTGTGTGCCTCCCTACATTAGATCTATTTTCTGGGGGGAAAATGACTTTGAAAGTCCTCTTTTTGTGATAGGACAATGACATAGATTGCTTCTAGGGCTCGGTTGTATATTTTTTGTTTAGAAAATGCATCCTGTTACATTAAATTGAATTCACAGAACCCCCAGCTCAAGCAGAAGTTATGCATAATATGTACACCTCAGCAGCCAGAAGCTCTTTCTTTAACAGGCTTATTCTGAAGTGGATTGTTTATTGAATAGTTACCGATAGCCATCTACAACCTCCATTTTGTCTTTTTGTCATTTGGGGCCTTAGAGAAAGCACTCGTCCTCTCTGACTTCTTAGAAAATGTCTTCCAGGGAATGTGAGGAGGGAGGATGATGTGGCTTTTTCCTTTGAGCTTTCTCTTCTCTGATAATGTTTCAAGGACCATTATGCCTTGTGATCCTTCAGGTGACCAAGGAAAATTAATGATGGCCAGCAGACATTGTCTTCAATCTGGTAGATACCAATTTAAATGATCTTTGTCCAAATGACCAGTCTCATTATTTTCATAATGATATATTTTCTTCTTTGCTTTACTTCTTCTCACCTTTACTCTATTAGGGGAAAAGCTGTTATAGATTTCAAGTTCAAGGCCGAGAATTGTTGTGGTCTTCGGTTTGTAAATTGATTGTGCTCTCAGCTCAGAACTCCTGGTAAATTAAAGGTAAAGGTAAAGGTTCCCCCGCACATGCGTGCTAGTCGTTTCCGACTCTAGGGGCCGGTGCTCATCTCCGTTTCAAAGCCAAAGAGCCAGCGCTTGTCTGAGGACGTCTCCGTGGTCATGTGGCCGGCATGACTAGACGCCAAAGGCGCACGGAACGCTGTTACCTTCCCACCGGAGTGGTCCCTATTTTTCTACTTGCATTTTTACGTGCTTTCGAACTGCTAGGTTGGCAGAAGCTGGGACGAGTAACAGGCGCTCACTCTGTTACGCAGCACTCGGGATTCGACCCGCCAAACTGCCGACCTTCCGATCGACAAGCTCAGCGTCCTAACCCACTGAGCCACCGCGTCCCTCTTGAGCCACCGCGTCCCTCTCCTGGTAAATTAGGTCATGATTAATCCTGAAAAATTATAACTATTGTTTCTTCTGCTTTTTTCTCCCTATTTTCACTGTATACTGTACACATACTTCCATATGTATCTTCTTCCATAATCTAATTTTATCCTCATCCTCAGTGTTTAGCGTACAATTGGTGGGAGTAGCTAGTCAATTATGGTTGATCCACAAATGTTCAACAAGGTCAAACCTGGTTAATACCTGGATGTGAAATCACAAGGATTATCAGGGCTATAAGCTACACTGGGAAAAAAATTTTAAAATCCCAGAAAAAGACACAATAAACTCTTTCTCGATGCTAAGAAAACATGGATTCATTTAAGAAGTCATCATGATTTAAACTTGATTTGAAGGAGACTTTTGCCCATGCAAGACAATCTAGTCAATGTTGGCTGATCCCCAAAACCTAAAGAGAATTAGACTTGATTAGTTCTTGGCTGATGCAGGGAGAGACTGAATGTAAACCAGAGTGAAAAGTCTGAAAAATTATCCTGGGAAACCTTTTCTGATTTCTTTTCTAAGAAAATTTCACAGTCTTGACCAAGAAGTCTTAACTTTTAACTGATATAGCTAAAAAAAAATATCTGTCTGTCTGTCTGTTTGACACTCCAGGGGTGTCAAACTGCTGGCCCACAGGCCGGATGCGTCACGTGGAAACTGTGCCCACCCCATTGCCGTCAATGGCAAAACTGTCCCGATACATTGCGTGACATCACATGACATTGCAAGTTTGACATGTCTGGTCTACTCTATCTTTCTACAGTATCTATCTTCAAAGAATTGGTATGGTCAATTGATAAACAGTTCCTTGATCTGTACTGGAGTTGGAAGGAGATCTTTACATCTCAATCCCCAGATGGATATCTCTTGAAATCCTTATATATCAGGCAGTGGTGGGATTCAAATATGTGAACAACTGGTTCTCTGTGTGGATGCCACTTCTGGAAGTCCACTCTGGGCCTGGGCAACAAAAAAATTAGCTACTGGTTCTGCCGACGTGGTGTGAACCGGCTGAATCCCACCATGATATCAGGGTGTCAAACTGCGGGCCTGCGGGCCAGATGCATCATAGCAACACCGTGCCCACCCTATTGCGTGCAATGGCAAAAAAAAGTCACAATATGTCACGACACGTCACGTGATGTTGCGAGTTTGGCACTCCTGTTATATATGATAGTTATAAAAGCAATGAGAAAGTTTCCGAAATCTATAGAGATATCACTTTAGTCTTTTGTCCTGTAATCACTTCCAAAACAATGTACCCAGAACTAGTGCTGCAGTACTGCTTGTAAAGCATTTAAGTATATCTGTCATGTTTTTAGCATTTTCACTGGGTTGAGGTAATTTACAGTATAATTCTTTTTAAAAAATGAAACCAAAATTAAAATGAGCTATATTCCTTGAGGGAAGAAACATATCAAAAGCATGCTGAGACTTTAATCAAGAGGGAACCAGATGGGACCTTCTGAGGCGAAACTTTTGTAGCTGATGGCAAACAAGCTCCATCCATTTTGTACTTGCCAACAAATCTCTAGTCCCGATGACATGCACAATCATACCCCTTTAGATGTTGTGTTAGGGAGAGGAGAAAGCGGGAAGATAAGTTTTGGATGAACCAGTCAGTTGGTTTTCCAGTTTATGGGGGGGGGGGGGGAAACTAATGAAAAAAAGGAGAAATGGTAGTATGTAGAATGATTTGCACAGTACTCTGTTCTTGAACTGAAATGAAAAGGTAAGATTTTCTTTTCAAAACCCAGATAAGCAGCCAGGAATTCAAAGGGGTGTTGGAGAGCTGGAAGATATGGGATGCCTTATGGCATGAGAGAAGATTAACAACTTGACACTATGGATGGCTGAAAGCCAAAGTGAATCAGAATTGGAAAAGAGCCTTGGTGGAGCAGTGGCCTGATGCCTCCTTAAGTAACACCAGGTGCCTGCAATTAGTGCAGGTTCGCATCCCACCAGGCTCAAGGTTGACTCAGCCTTCCATCCTTCCGAGGTAGGTAAAATGAGGACCCAGATTGTTGGGGGCAATAAGCTGACTTTGTAATAATGCCGCTTGGGGTGTGTGTGTGAAAGCCCTAACAAGCAGGCATATACATAGAATGAAGGCTACTGCTAAGCTTGTAAGCCGCCCTGAGTCTTCGGAGAAGGGCGGGATATAAATGTAATTAAAAAAAAAAAAGAAGAAGAATTGTCTTGGAAGAGAGCCAGCATTTCTGCAAACTGTAGACAGCTAACAGTCAAGTAAGTATGTGACTGGTAGATTTCCCCAAAGTAAGAATATGAGTACATTCCAATGCCGGCCTTCACCAAAGTAATTTCCAGAGTAACTTATCAAGCCTATATCCGCTCCAGCACAAGTGTCCATATTTTAATTTTATGGAATGGGAAATATAGAGAATCCTGATGTTGAACATTCCAGTGCTTATAATACAGATACACCTTAAACTTAGATATGCTAGCTTTGAATTTATTCTTATACACAGACTCGTGGGCACACATATAGCCCTTGACTTGTAAAAGAAAAGAAACCTTATTTTTGCTAGCTTTTAATAAGATCATTTTCTGTGCCACTTGCTTAGTTTTTAATAAGAAGTGAAAGCAAAAGTTGATAGATGTCAGTACCATGGGGGCATTATATTGTCTTGTTTGCTTGCCTTTTGCTAGCCGTTGAGCCTGCTGTGATCACAGGAGCCAAGAGCGCAATCAAAATGATGTTTCTATTTCCATGTGTGGTCACAGAAACAATCTTTGTTTCCTTGGTTCGATAGATAACTTCTAAATCCCTACGTGGTAAAATGCTTATAGCGATAGGAATAAAGTGTGGCAAAAGGCATTTTGTGGCCAAAAGATATGCTTTCTTCAGCAACGGCCTTGTTTTTAATTTGAACATCTTTCCCCAAGGTACATGAAAAGTTAATGTAAGGAGACGCTTGATGTTCTTTTTAGTAGGCAAAGGGACACTGAATCTGAATGTGAGAATTGGATTCAACTCTTCATAAGCTACCAGATCTAACAATGCTATGAAGGTCAATTGTGCTGAGTACAGTGGAATAGTCCTGGATTTCGCCCATTAGCAGTAGGGACAGGTCTGGCAACTCTGCTGCTTAAAAAAGAACTGTGTTTTCAAGAGTAACGTAACATGAGAAAGATAGTTCAATAAAGATAATGTGTTTTAGTCCTGAAGCCTGATTCTATTTTGAATATAAAATAGATTTTAGAAAATAATTTACTTCAGTCTTCCATTAACACCATAATTTCCTGCTCCTTTTGCTCCGTTCAAGATTTAGTCTTTGAAATGTGATAAGAGCAGAATAAATATTCTCTGTCATTTATATATGGAAATGATCTATTCAGTCTAAAATTTATCTATTTCCAATTATAAGAATCCATATTTTTATATCATTTTTTTCTCCCTTTTTTTTTGCATCGGAGACCCTAGCTTGCCATGTCACAACGTTTCAAGCAGTGCGTAATTCTTTTTCATTTCATTGAATCCTGCCTAGTTTTCTACGTCTTAAGATATATCTTGAAGGCAATTATATTTGGATCTAAGCATTTGACCCCAGGATTCTGAAATTGCTCTTTTCCTATATACACTTCAGGTTCTCTGATTTATTTTTTCAGCCTTCACCTTTCTGCTTCCACTAAAGATATACTGGATTGATTAAGGTTACCCATTTCATTTAATAATATGCAGCACTTGTAGAGGAACTTGAAGTCTTGAATTTGATGTTTAAAGCTGCAAAAGCAAAAGCTATTAGGTTTCTGTCTGTCTTTTCGTTTCCTCTAGAAATCTTTCAGAGATGTCATCGTTTTCCCCTTTAACAAGCCAGGAAAGGAATGAGATTTCTTTCAACTTATGTCATGAATGTTATTTGGCTCACAATTCTGGAATTACATTGATACTTGCAAAAGAGGCTTCACCATTGCTTTATTATTTTATTTTTAATTTTAATTTTTAATCCCATTTATATCCCGCCCTTCTCCGAAGACTCAGGGCGGCTTACAATCTAAGCACAATCAATGTGCTTAGCAATAATAATAAGTGGGATCATAAATCCCTGACAATTCTGAAAAATGTTATTGTTGTGAATAGAAGCAATACCTCTAACATTATTTTCAGAAGGAAAGGAACTCACAACCTTTATTTCAATATTTTTATGTCTTCACTGAAGGGACATAGGCTTATACCTACCCAAAAAGTAATTATTTATTTCATAATTGTATCTATATTTGAATGGTTACTAAGTACTGTATGTATGCTTATTCTGTTACTGTGTAAAATACGTATTGTAGTTCCTTATTGAGATAGGTGATCAAGCTTAACTTCAATATTGTACTGGAAATTTGTGTTGAACACAGACCGTTTACTACAGCAGTGGTATAAATTTAATTGAGCAGTTCTTTTTCACATTATTGATTATATTTATTAGTCCTGACAAATCTTCCTAGGCCCTTCATGGCTTATAAAACAATAAAAAAACAATACAATAGAAAAATACCCATGGCATAAAGTAAATAATATGGAACTATTATACCCAGAACAAAATAAACACAGATGGTGACCATATAAGCCTTTTAGTTTCCTCCCAAGGAAATCTATTTCTTTACATATATATACATATATATACATATATATACATATATATATATATATATATATATATATATATATATATATATATATATATATATATATATATATATATATATATATGCAAATTATTCAAATTGCTAATAAAGAATTTGGGAGGCTAAGATTCTTTATTAGCAATTTGAATAATTTGCACAAATAATGAGCTGTCATAAGTTGACTAGTTCCTGTGGATAAGCCCTGAGCCGGGCCAAAACAGGAATGAAAGAGTTAATTAGCAAGGTCCATTCAAAAAGCCTTGACAAATACTTAAACATATATATATATATATATATATATATATATATATATATATATATATATATATATATATATATATATATATATATATATAATTTTACAGATATTACAGATATAAGTACTTAATAAACAATGTGTTGTCATATTAACTTTCTCAGTCTAGTCCAATGCTGTGCCATCCAGTGCTTACTTGGTCCTCTCTTCTTCCAGTAGTATGCATTTTTCCATGCTGGGCAAATACAATTCTTGTTGCTGTTAATACATATCCAATTAAATACAGACAACTTCGTAACATTTTTCTGGTATTATACATAATATCAATAGTATCAATTTATAATATCTTTTCTAGCCAAAATATATCTCAATTGCATTTGCACTTAAAATCCATTTAGTCAATCAATATCCTGTTTTCCCGCTTTTTAAAAAATTTTAATTTCCCATCAATGTTCAAAATATCTCTATCACTTATAACTTTCCCATAATAAATTATATTTGGGTAACCAAAAGCTTCCCTTATTCAAACCCTTTTAGAATGTTCATATTTCCCATCTCATAACAAAGTATAATATTCTAGTTACAAATCCTATCCTAGTATGATTATAAGGGCAAGTGTGCTGCTAGGCATCCCAATTTTGATCACATGACCATGGGGGTATTGAAACAGCCATAGGTTTGGGTAGACGTCATAACTCCTTTTATTCACCGCTGTCATAATATCAAACAGATGCTAAACAAATGGTTATAAATTGAGTACCATAAGTTGAGGGCTGCTGGCTGTCAGCTAAAATGATTGAAACAGATTTACCGGTAGTGTCAGATCCAAGGAATCAAGAACGACACAAGGAATTACTTCAGAGTAGTTTATTGTTGTTCACCTATAGACAGAAATCTTGCCAGATTAAGCAACTATTTGCATGACTGTTAGATATTCCTTGCGAATTGCAAGAGAGCGTTGCCTCCATCCTTTTCCTGCATACCAAAGGCTCCAAGCTTCCCTGTTTCTATGCTCTCTGGGAAACAGCCCCTCCCTGTGACTCTGGATCACATTCCACCACATTTAGACAACATCTGGATACTGAAGTTGAGGTGCTCACTTTGTTAATCTCCACGTAGACTGATAAACTAAAAGTTGGATTAGTTCATGGAAGATTGTTCAAAAGAACTGTCTGTGACTTTTTTTTTTACTGTAGAAAGCTCTTGGTGAAGCTGAAGTTAAAGGAAGGGAAAAAACAAAAGATATACTTAATAGAGTTGTGGGTTTGACTGATGAATGAATGCTGGGCATTCTAATTTTAAGCCCTTTCTTAACCTTCTTAGGTAGGAGTAGTTCTTATATTTAGAAACACAGAAGGTACACAGACTAAGTATGCAAATACAGGTAGACCCTGACTTATGACCACATTTGAGCCCAAAATTTCCATTGCTAAGCAAGACTATGGAGTTTTGCTCCATTTTCCTGCCACAATCGTTAAGTACATCACTGCAGTTGTTAAGTTAGTAACAGCTTGTTAATTGAATCTGGCTTCCCCATTGGCTTTGATTGTCAGAAGGTCATAGAAGGTGATCACATGACCCCGGGACTTAGCAACCATCATAAATACATGCCAGTGGCCAAGCACCAGAATTTTGATCACATGACCATGGAGATGCTGCAACAGCCATAAGTGTGAAAAACAGTCATAAGTCATAAGGTGTTTTTTTAAGGAATTGTAGCTTCAAATGGTTACTAAAGAAATGGCTGTATGTCAAGAACTACCTGTATGTTAACATATACTTATTTAAGGCTGACCTTAGGATCCAAGTTAGTAGTGGGGGGGAATTGTTCTCTACTTTTGAGTCAGGCTGTATCTGAAAAAGAATGTAAAACAATTCAGGAGATTTGGAACTGGGGATGTGAAGCTATTTAACTGTTCTGATAAAAGCTGTCTGAAATTGTTTCTTACTCTTTTAAGTGAACGAATAAGGGGGGGGGGCGACCTGGAAAGCTATGTGATGTTGTTTTTTTCAGTTAGACTGCTTGAACATATGAACAAATGAATATTTAATCAATGAATAAATGAATATAAATATGAGTAAATAAAATAAACATATGTATGTACCTTATTGCAAGCCTGTTGATTTGCTGTGGTGAATTCCAGCTACAAATGGTCCACACAAAGCCACTAGTAGTGTTTGATCATCAGTTTCTTGTTTGATCACCAGCCTCTTGTTTGATCACCAGTCTTTTTCAAACAAACTTTTGTTCAGCTTCCCCTTAATTTCTTTATAATAGTTTAGAGTGGAAATCAGTGAGATGGCAACCTTAATTTGCACTCTAATTAACTCCAAAGTCAGATATAAATTAAAATTTAAGTGACTTAAATCTGACAAAATGGCCAAGTCTTTTGAGATTTCTAAGTGTTTGCATGGTATTTGATATAGATTTTAACTACCGGTATTTTAATCTTTATTTCTTTTTTTAAAAAAAACAACGATGCCCATATTGCCTGCTATCTGGGAAAGTGATCTCTTGATGGTGTAAAGGGCTTTCTAACACAGGCGCGTCCAACCTTGGCAACTTTAAGATCTGTGGACTTCAACTCCCAGAATTCCCCAACCTGCATGGGAGTTGAAGTCCACAGGTCTTAAAGTTGTCAGGGTTGGACACGCCTGCTCTATGACACACCCTTGACCTAGTTTTCTTATCTGGACGGTGGTTAGATGATCTTGGTGGGGGCTCTCCAATTATTATGCCCCTGTCATGGACCGATCATCATCTCCTGTGGCTGGTCTTCCGTTTTGCTACCCCCCGCCGTGGGTGTGTGGAACCAGTTAGATGGTACCGCCCCAGACGCTTAAAGGATCCCGAGAGGTTCCAGGCAGCGCTGGGGTCCCCACCTGCCTCCCCCACTCACAGCTCGGCAGATGCCTTAGTGGAAGCCTGGGAAAGGGCGGCCACTGAGGCTCTTGACCGAGTTGTACCCTTGCGGCCCCTGACCCAATGCAGATCCCGTCGAGCTCCATGGTTCTCCGCGGAGCTCCGGGAGATGAAGCGTCGGAGACGGGGCCTAGAGAGCGGTTGGAGGTCCAGCCGATCCGAATCCGACCGATTGCGACTAAGAACCTACATTAGGTCTTATCTCGCTGCGATAAGGGTGGCGAGGTCTAATCACTTCGCTACCCTTATCGCGTCCGCAGATAATCGCCCGGCCGCTCTGTTTAGGGTGACTCGCTCCCTCCTTAATCAGGAGGTGAGGGAGGAACCCTTGCAGGGTCGTGCCGAGGAGTTTAACAATTATCTGTCGGACAAAATCGCTCGGATTCGGATCGGTCTGGACTCTGACTGGGCAGAGTCTGGCGATCAGGACACGGGCGGTCTTGTCGATATCACCTGGGAGGAGTTTGATTCTGTGACTCCGGAGGAAGTGGACAGGATTATGGGGAGACTGAGCTCCACCACATGTTTATTGGACCCGTGCCCTTCCTGGCTGGTTTATGCAGCCCGGGAGAGGACACACAGCTGGTTCCAAGCAGTTATATCAGCTTCTTTGAGTGAGGGTAGCTTCCCTGCCGTCTTGGACCCAGCTGTATTGAACAACTTTCGTCCGGTCTCCAACCTTCGCTTTCTTGCGAAGGTTGTTGAGAGTGTGGTGGCGCATCAGCTCCCTTTGGTCCTGGATGAAGCGGATTATCTAGACCCGTACCAATCGGGTTTCAGGCCCGGGCACAGCACGGAGACGGCATTGGTCGCGCTGGTGAATGATCTCTGGAGGGCTCGGGACAGGGGTCATTCCTCTGTTCTAGTCCTATTAGACCTCTCAGCGGCTTTCGATACCATCGACCATGGTATCCTGCTGCGGCGTCTCAGGGGATTGGGAGTGGGAGGCACGGTCTTACAGTGGTTCTCCTCCTATCTCCAGGGACACTCGCAGTCGGTGTTGACAGGAGGGCAGAGGTCGACCGCGAGGTCTCTCGTTTGTGGAGTTCCTCAGGGGTCGGTCCTCTCGCCTCTCCTGTTCAACATCTACATGAAACCGCTGGGTGAGATCATTCGTGGCTTTGGAGTTGGGTATCATCAGTATGCTGATGATACCCAGCTTTTTCTTTCGACCCCAAACCACCCCAGTGATGCCCTCAACGTGATGTCCCGTTGCCTGGAGGCGGTTCGGGTCTGGATGGGGAGGAACAGACTTCAACTCAACCCCGACAAGACCGAGTGGCTTTGCATACCTTTATCCCGGGTTTATTCGGATATTCCATCTCTTTCTATGGGGGGTGAATTATTACCCCCCGTAGATAGGGCTCGCAACTTGGGAGTCCTCCTAGATTCACGGCTCACCTTGGAAGATCACATGGTGGCTGTGACTAGGGGGGCTTTCACCCAGGTTCGCCTGGTGCGCCAGTTGCGGCCCTATCTAAGCCGGGATGATTTATGCACAGTCACTCATGCGCTCGTGACCTCTCGTCTGGACTAGTGCAACGCTCTCTACATGGGGCTTCCCTTGAGGACCACCCGGAGGCTCCAACTGGTACAGAATGCAGCCGCGAGAGTTGTGTTGGGAGTCTCCCGATGCTCCCACGTTACACCTCTGCTCCGTGAGCTGCATTGGTTGCCAGTTGTCTTCCGGGTGAGATTCAAGGTACTAGTAATGGTGTTTAAAGCCCTACATGGCAGGGGTCCGGAGTACCTTAGGGAACACCTGCTGCCGGCATCAACTTCCCTCCGCCCTGTGCGTTCCCACAGAGAGGGCCTCCTCAGGGTGCCACCGGTCAGAGAATGTAGATTGGTGGCCCCCAGGGGGAGATCTTTCTCTGTGGGCGCCCCAGAATTATGGAACCAGCTACCAGTTGAGCTCCGGACGGCGCCCGATCTCCGCTCCTTCCGCCACGACCTAAAAACATACTTGTTCGAACAAGCCGGCCTGGCCTGAGGGGGGATTGGGGGGGTTATTATTATTTTATTGGGGTTATTTATTATGTATTAATTGTTCTTTTAACGGGCATATATTTAATTACTTTTAAATTTTGTAATTTTGTATTTTACTCTTGCCCTGTACACCGCCCTGAGTCCTTCGGGAGAAGGGCGGTATAGAAATATTAATAAATTAAATTAAATTAAATTCTGTTTGTGTCTGAAATCATACATTACTTCATTATGACTTTATTTATTTATAAATTAATTAATACGTTTATTTTATTTATTAAATTTATCATGGTCCTCATTTTTTAAACAGACCACTTTTCTTTCCAAAGTCTAATATAATGTATCTGCTTATTGGTACATAATCCTTATTGCTATATCATTTTTCCCCAAAAATATTTGGCTTTAATGAATGACGTGAGCCTCTTTACCATTAATAGTTTTGTTGCCATTCGTTACCTTTCCTCCTCCTCTGTGCTTCAATTTATTAGAAGCATTTTCTCCATTTGGATTCATTTTCTTTTAAATGTTGAGACTTGTTAACATCTCACTGCAAAACTGTCTGTAGAGGTTACTTTGTAGCTTGTGATCTGCTCCCAGTATAATGTTTATACCATACATATATTAATAGAATTGTTCACATCGCCAAAAAAGCAACTGTCCCTTGTTGTGTTTTATTAAACAGTTGGCATGGAATGGGGATAATTTCCTCCATGAGCCAGATGCTTGTAGTTTGTTTTCTGCAGATGGTTTGTCAGGCCCTGCAGATATAGTAACTTGATCTTTCTGTGCTGTGCAGATCTGAAACTGAACATCCATTGTTTTTCAGATCACTTCTTCATTCCTAGATCTGCAAAGATTAATTCCATGTGGCCATCTCACTGGATTTAATTTTCAGCCCATTCCCTGAGACAAGCCTTTGCGGAACTTCGCTTTCAACCAATGCAGCCGCCTATTTGGATGGAAGATAGAAAGGATTACCAACTACACACCACTGATGCATTTGTAATAACTTACAGAGGGAAGATCTGACCCATACATATTACATGAAATCTAGTAAGCTGCCTGGAGTCACCTATGTGTGAGTTGGATAGCTATATAAATTTGTTTAACAAACAAACAATAACATTGCATACACGATCAGGAAACCACAACTACATTCCATACACCCTTGTTAATCTAACTGAATCAATCTAGTTTAGAAGGAAAAAAAATCTACTTTATGTTGTTTTGATGAAGACAAACACGTAACGAAACAAGTTGCATTGTTTGCAATGACTGCAGGGAAGATACAAGAGCACAGCCTGACAAAGAGTGCTGCTAATTTTAGCGGGGATGCATTGAACTGATATGATTGCGGTAATTTTATATATATATTGCTAAACTCAAGGTTGGAAATAAAATGTTTAAATAAAAAGAGTTCAGCAATATTCCAATTATTACAACTGAAAAGATATTTTCCAGTTGTAGGGTACGCTGTTTCCACTCAGGTTTTACCTCTGAAAGCATCTGTATCTCTGCTGTCATGTAAGTGCATCTTTTCAGCCAGGTTTCCATGCATGAGTGTCACATCTCTCTCTCTCCATAGATATTTTTCCCCTTTTTTCTTTTCTCCGTGCATTTTCAGTAATATTTATTATTTTAACTCATTGTTTTACTATTGCTTACACATTATATTGTTGAACTGCTCTGAGATATTTCATATGAAGTGATATATAAATGTTTAAATAAATAATAACACTAAATCAGTTACCAAGAAACCTTAAGTCTGTGCTGTAATGCAGAGAATGGGATTCGATTTTTGAATTCTTAACACAACACATTCCTCATTATCCATAGCTAGTCCTAGTCAATGTGATGCCATTCCAGAGCTAGTTGGCATGATCTTTGGCCAAATTTCAGTCCCAGGATGCACACAAACACACAAACACACACAGAGACACAACATCTTTCCTTTTATCTTGTTCAAGGCAAACCTATTTCAAAATCTGAGGACGAGAATCAGGTGCTGGAGGAACGTACACTTTCCAGCATTTCACAGAGGACAATGCTAATACATCTGTACATTTGTAGATAATCGAAACTCAGAGGTGCCTGAAATAGGAAGAACAGGAAGAGCTGGGAGATACGTCAATCAAACCCAAAGGCAAGTCAGTGCATTTTAAAATAGACACACGTGTCCTTCTATTGCAAGAATTTAGAGGACATTTGTCCCAGTTCTGAGTTTGTCAAATCTAGATTCTGCAAAGGCAAGAAAATCATGTGATATGCTTTTATAAGAAGGTATGGGATGAGAAGAACATTTTCTTGCTTTCATCTGATAAAACATGTGATTCATTTCTCTGCTCAGTTTTCTGGGGTGGCTATTGTCATCAGCATTTAAATGGACCTATCAACTATGATGTGTACGCTCAGGGCTTTTTTTCTCATAGAACGCTCAGAACGGAGTTCCGGCACCTTTTTTGGATGGAACCTTGTAGCGTAGGCAAGGTGGGTTGTATGACATGTGTGAGTTCCGGCACCTTTTTCTTTTACAAAAAAGCACTGTGTATGCTAGGGCAAACTATGTTTTAAAGTGTGATTGCATCTACTGTAATATAACATAGCTGTAGTAAAATTGAAGCTTTGAAAGAAAGGTAGAAATTAACTAAGTACAAGTTCCTAATATTCACTGCTTTTTCCACAACATTATATATCACTGAATGTGTGCCTTTACACTTACTCTTTATTTTTCTTGGAGGCTTTTTTTCTAATTCATTATATCTAATTATATTTGATTTGACTGTTTTGAGCTTCCCAGAGCTGTTCTGGAGTTGAGCAATGTCTTGCCTGCAGTACAATAGTGGTGGATACAGAAGAACAAGGTATCAAAAAATAGAAAAATAAAAACATATTCAATCCCAGGTGGAAGATCAGACTGGAGGTCAAAATAAGGAATTTAAGATCAGATCCGAGTAATTTCAAGAACATAAAAGCAAAAAGTGAAGAATGGAAGGATCAGGACAAGCCTAATAAAAAAAAGATAGGCTTAGCACCAGAAAAATTGAAGAAGCAACATAAAACAGCAATAGTTGGAAAATTGAACACCATGAGGTGTTCTGATTTAAGCAGAATAGCAAATTCAGTCAGACCAGAGGCAATTCTACTGAAGTATAAATAGCAATACAGTAGATATCCTGAAAATGGAAAACCAAACAAAAAGGAAACAATCCAGTTTTGGAAAGAACTTTGGGAAACTCATAAAAAACTATTAAAAAATGCTGAATGGATAAAGAATTCGAAGACAAATTTAGTAAAAATTAATGGAAGAACTAATAATAACATCAGGAATGGTTAAAAAATGAATGAAAAGGTTTAGAAACTGGACATCTCCTGGAAATGATCAGTTGCATGGCTTTTGGCTCAAATGTCTGACTAGCTTACATCTAACTATAGCTAAACAACTTAATAAAGTATTAGGGAGACAAAAGTGACTGGTTAATAACTGGATTCAAAAAAACCCAGTGAAAGGGATTAATTAAATATAAATATAAGCATAAAATATGTAGGAAAATAAGAAAAAGTTATAATTCTTCCTTTGTCCAGCAGTGAATGTACTTATTTTTGTTAGTTTCTGAAATTCTAACAAGGGTTCAAGAAAATCTGGTTTCGTTCAGTCTGCTTTACAAGACATCTACGGTGAGTTCTATCTCTCCAAGCATGGGTTACTTGTGATTTTACATCCCATCCAATAGCTAAGATAGGAAAGGGCATTTATGCTGTGGCAAAAAGCATGATTTTAGGTACAGCATTTCAATTGTATCTTAGTTAGCGAGCTGCTCAAGAAGTTTACTTTTTGGATATTATACAGAAAATGTAAGAAAATCAACCAAGTAATTTCCATTCTTTTCCACACCCACACTTTTATAAAGTTGGAATCAGTTTTAGTTTTTATTAAATATTAAGGACAGGCAACGTGGGGCCTCCAGATATTTTGAACTACAGTTTCCACAAATCCATGCCACTGGCCTTGTTGGCTTGGACTATGAGAATTAAATTGGAAAACATCTGGGAAACACCAGGTTGTTTATACTGCCATCTGCTATGCCAAAGAACTTTTTCTCATTGTATTCTTCAATGCCTCATTTTATTTTATCTTTAGAATTCATATCCCACTCTCATGAAAACAGATGTTCTCAGCATGATGAAAAGTAAAAGAGAATATAGTAACATCTATCAACAGAAAATCTGAAAATAATAACAAAAACACATTACTTAATATTATAAGGATAGTTGGCAATGTTGGTAGCATGAAGGTTGCCTGGACAAACAGATGTGTTGTCAGTTGGGGGAAACATTCCATTTTTCACTTTGACAATTTAGAGTAGATAATATTTTTAAAAATGCAAAAAACTGAAAATAAAGTGTTAATATTTAAAACAGAGTATAAAGTGAAAATTATTAGATTGAACAATCCTGTGTTATTGCCCAACAATTTTTTCCATACACAGAATATGCCACGACTGTCAATACAGAATATTTTTGTGGCTTAGACACCCTACCTGAAAATAATATTTTGTAGTTAAATAGAATAATCGGGATACGCACTACTCCAACCAATGGATTTTTTCCAAAGTGATTAGTGAATCCTCCCTCCCACCTATGATAATTTTGTTTTAAAATTATTTTTTGCTTTACTTATGGACAAACTCAGTCCTTTAAAAAAATTTCTTTTCTTAACAGAGAATTTCTTTAATATTTGGGCCAAAAGTATATTAAGAAAGGTAAAGGTTCCCCCGCACATGCGTGCTAGTCATTTCTGACTCTAGGGGCTGGTGCTCATCTCTGTTTCAAAGCCAAAGAGCCAGCGCTTGTCCGAGGACGTCTCCGTGGTCAAGTGGCTGGCATGACTAGACGCCAAAGGCGCACGGAACGCTGTTACCTTCCCACCGTAGTGGTCCCTATTTTTCTACTTGCTTTTTTACGTGCTTTCAAACTGCTAGGTTGGCAGAAGCTGGGACTACCAAAAAAGCTAACACAGTCCTAGGCTGCATTAACAAACAGATAGAATCTAGATCGCATGAAGTGTTAGTACAGGTTGTTAAGTGAGGATCTCACATGACCATGATTCCATTCTCTCCCCTCCCCTCCCCTCCCCTCCCCTTCCCTTGTGTTTCTTAAGCCAGTTTTAATGAGATAATAATAGTTTGATTTAGTGGCTAAGGCACCAGGGTAGAAAGCTGTGAGTTCTAGTACTGTCTTAGGCATGAAAGCTGGCTGGGTGACTTTGGGTTAGTCAGTCTCTCTTAGTCCAACTCTCTTCATAGGGTGGTTGCTGTGGAGAAATTAGAAGGAAGGAATATTATATATGCTTGCTACCTTGAGTTATTTATTAAAAAAATGGGTAGGATTTTTAAAAAATCTTTTAAAAAAACAACTCAAATTGAATTACAAAGCAGTTGAGTAAGAAAATCAAATAGCTTTCCTTGAAAAAAAAATTTTTGTATCTTTTCCATTTCTGATCCATTTGGTGTTTAGGTACACTTATAGAAAAAAGAGAAAGTCTCCAAAGATGGAAGTCAGAAGAGGAAATAATAGTTCAAAGGCATTTTTGATGATTGCACAAGCCATCTGAAGTTTTATAAACCAGTTAATACATAGGGCTAAGGTACTGTATAATGTTTTTGTCAACTTGGTCGAAAAACTATAGTGGAAACTGTAAAAACTATTTACATGTGGGTCCAATGCGCCTTGCACCTCAACGTATAGAGGAAGAGGTATCAGAACATCTAGTGGAAATGCTTACTCTTGCTGTAAATTAATTGTATGTAGCAAAGGACTGGGCCATTGCTAATAAATGGAAGCAAAGATTTTCTGAACTGTTATTAATGAAAAAAGAACAACAAATTATTATTTCTTGGTACAAAATAAGATGATTTTGTTATACTATCTATACCACATTTTGATTTTGTTCATCACAAACATATATGACAGTATAATTTAGAACTTTCTCCTGAGTATTTACAGAATTTTAATAAATGAAATGCAGGGAAATCAAAAGTCTACTTTGTAATAATCATCCTCATTTGTCTTAATGTATAATAATACTTTATTATGTTACTCACTGGTGAAGGAACAAAGGAAGGGAGGGAGGTTGGGAGGGAGGAAAAAAGATAAATAAACAAAAGGAAGGAAGGAAGGAAGGAAGGAAGGAAGGAAAGAAGGGTGTTTTCTCCAATGAGTGATTACATAATATGATAATATATGATAGCAATAAAGGTAAAGGTTCCCCCACACATGCGTGCTAGTCGATTCTGACTCTAAGGGCTGGTGCTCATCTCCGTTTCAAAGCCGAAGAGCCAGCACTTGTCCAAAGACGTCTCTGTGGTCATGTGGCCGGCATGACTAGACGCCAAAGGCGCACGGAACGCTGTTACCTTCCCACCGTAATGGTCCCTATTTTTCCACTTGCATTTTTACGTGCTTTCGAACTACTAGGTTGGCAGAAGCTGGGACGAGTAACAGGCGCTCACTCTGTTACGCGGCACTCGGGATTCGACCCGCCAAACTGCTGACCTTCTGATCGACAAGCTCAGCGTCCTAACCCACTGAGCCACCGCATCCCTATGATGCCAATACTATCCCTCCAATCAAAGATTTAAAAAGTGTGGACTACAGGCTACAAGAGGGTCACCACTTCATCTTTTATGAGACCCAAAATAGTTTAGATCCAAAATATCAGGCTTTTTATTTGGGGGAAAGGGGAATAGGCTTATCTTAACTCTTGCAGAAACTTCAAGTATTCATTTTCCCCTTAAGACTCTCCATGCCTTCCAATAAATTGGGCTCATTTGGAGTCTAGCCCTTCCAACTTTTAAAATATGAACATGGCATTCAAAGTTCAGTGCAACCTTTGAGCCAAGTGATGTTATACTGTAGATAAACCAGCTGTTGTAGATGAAGGAGCACCATCCAGTCCTCTCTCCGGAATTTAAACAAAGTATTTCTAAGGCAAAAGCCAATTCACTGTCTGATTACAATTCTGGTTCACCTCTTTAATTAATCATTTATCAACTCAGTGTTGGTGCAAAATGCAAAAGATGAGAGAAAAGCTTTGAAAATCTAATTGACAAATTTAGTCCGTAGGCAATAAAGATCCAGAATAATTTCAATAACCTTATTACAAGCTCACATGGTCATTCTACCTAAAATGTGTCTGTGATATTATGTAAAATCTAATGTTTGGAGGTAAGCTTTTCTATTACTACAATTTGCTGTACTTTTTCTCATTAATTATATGTTTTGCCATCTAGAATGGGAATTGCCTATAATTGTAATGAAAGGTCATATGATCTAAAAGGGGAAAAAAGTGATCACGGGAAGATGAGACACATAAAAGAAGGAACTCCTCTTTCAATGCCTAGAACCAAACTTAAGAAAGGTGGTCTTAATAGCTATGCAGGTAGTCCTTAACTTACAACTACAACTGAGTCCAAAATTTCCATTGCTAAGCAAGACAATTATTAAGTGAGTTATGCCCTATTTTGCGGCCTTTCTTGCCACCGTTGTTAAGTGAATCACCGCAGGTGTTAAGTTAGTAACATGGTTGTTAAGTGAATCTGGCTTTCCCCCATTGACTTTGCTCACTAGAAGGTCACAAAAGGTGATCACATGACCCTGGGACTCTGCAATCGTCATAAATATGAGCCAGTTGCCACACGTCTGAATTCTGAACACATGACCCTGGAGACGCTGCATGATTGTGTGAAAAACAGTCATAAGTCAATTTTCTCAGTGCCACTGTAACTTGGAATGGTCACTAAACGAATAGTTGTGAATCAAGGACTACCTGTATTACTGATATAAGATTCTGTGGCCAGTGGGTTCCTTCTGCTATTTTGATTTTGTTTTCCTTTTTTGTAAATCTCCCAATATCACTTTGTGGTTCAAAATATCAAAAACCAAACCTCACTTTAATGATGAATGTGGATGGCCCCATGATTTCAGCTACAAAAGCAAAATGCCAGAATATAGATGACCTTCAAACTCCCCTCCAACCCTTACTTTTTATGAGTGTAATACCACATTTATTATTCTAATGATGTAATAACGTAACACTAACAAAGCAAGTCTATTTAAATCAATTGCTGCAACAAATAACAGTTTGTGTTGCTGTTAGATTTAGTTGGGAGAATGGTATGTGGGTGTGATCTTTGGAGACTGGGCAAAGAGACGCTGAGAATAGAATAGAACAGAACAGAACAGAACAGAACATTCTTTATTGGCCAAGTATGATTGGACATACAAGGAATTTGTCTTCATCACATTATAGTGAAATAAATCAAATTATAGTCAGATAAGAGACAGCATAGCCTGCAACTGGGTATTGGGAGAGGCAAAAGGCTCAGAAGAGAGCCTTTTTGGTATCTCAGGCTATAAAGGAGCTTTGGGTAGAGGGGGACAATTATATTTTCAGACTTGCAAGATTCTGTCAATGTAGCTTTACAATCAGTAGAATTGGCTCATCTGGTTGCAATTCCTGTCTGGTTTACCCCACGAGGTTGACAAGCAGGTGCATAAAACCATGAAAAAAAAACGTTTATGGAGCTATTGAAGCAAACGGAATATGTTTCATGCCTTACTACATCTTTCTTTGACCACTCATTTTGATATCACTTAAACTGGCCATTTCTAAGAAATAAAAAGGCAGAAATGTGACATTTCTTGTACTTTCTAAATGGGCTGAGCGAACTTTTATAACAGAGGCTGAAGGATACATTTATTCTGCTTAGCCATGTGTTACTTGCCTTGAAAATTACCACAATAATACAAATGTACAGTTGTACATGAGTAGATGAGGAGCAAATGTTGTTCAGTGATGTGTATAAGAAAATTGAGGGCCTTGAGAATAAGTCATGAAAGGGGTTATTTTGTAGGCTGTGGTGATGGAAGAATGAATGGTTTATAGGCTAAGCACAGGGTTATCTGCAAAATGGTTCAAGTTGACAGGCACTTTAAGATATACAGTAGTGTTTAATGCAAAACCACCTTGACTTCAGCCACATTTTAGGTGAAAGAAATGAACCAGCTACTAATGGAAACGAGAACATTTATCAGAAGTACTGGAAAACCAACATTGTTTTAGGGACTGAAATCTGATTCCTTGCAATTTAAACCCATTGTTTCTTTTCTTTTCTTTTCTTTACTTCTGTAACAACTCTGAATATCACTATACAGGTAGTCCTTGACTTACAACAGTTCATTTAGTGACCATTCAAAGTTACAGTAGCACTAAAAAAAAGTGACTTATGACCCTTTTTCACAGTTACAATCTTTGCAGCACCCCCATGGTGACATGATCAAAATTCAGATGCTTGGCAACTGGTTCATACTTATGACCGTTGCAGTGTCCCAGGGTCATATGATCACTTTTTGCAACCTTCTGATAAGCAAAGTCATTGGGGAAGCCAGATTCACTTAACAACCAGATTATTAACTGCAGTGATTCACCTAACACCTGTAGCAAGATATGTCGTAAAATGGGGCAAACCTCCGTAACTAATTTTCACTTAACAACATAAATTTTGGGCTCAATTGTGGCTGTAAGTCGAGGACTACCTGTTTAGCCTTTAAGGTGATAACCTTCAGGTTCTCTAAGACAGTTGTCTCCCTGTAGTTACAGATGGGTGAAACCTACTGGTTTCAAACTACACATAATTAACTCAAACTAATTAAACTAATTATTCTAATTATTCTAAGTAGGAAGGTATCAGTTTGCATACTATTTTCTTTTCTGGGTAATTCCACTCAAACACAGATCAGAGAAAGAGGCAGAGACAGAGAGAGGGAGACAGAGAATTGTGATTTCAGGGTTTGTGGAGATTTACAGTGCTAGTTTTGGAGATTTTGGTGGCTGTAGCTTTTCCCAATAATGGTCAGTCTTGTCAATATTTATGACATTGCACTCTAATTTTTAAAGAATGAATTCCAATTTTGGTTTTCACAGAATTGGAACAGAAGCCAGAACTTAAATCATCTGTAAGTAGGATATTATTCTCATATTTTCTAATCATGGCATCCAAGAAGTTAAAAATTTGGAATCTTATGTAAGGAAGAGCAGATGTGAGAGCACAGCAAATTTTGCATGCATATTTTAGTGCAAAAAAAATTGGGGCGAAAATATACATTTTACAAGTTGGTTTTCTATTTGTTTATTTACAGTTTTGACTTTTTATGGCTTCCCACTTGTACATGAATTTGGACAACTAAAAAGGGTTAAAACATTTAAAACTGTTGATAGTAGTTTCCTCAGCAGCCTTTTGTTTTACATTTTTCATGTAACCATCACCATATCCTTTTGGTAGAAACATATAAATAAATGTATATATACTAAGCCAAATTTAGTCAAAATCAGTGCTTTTTTTGTAAAATAAAAAGGTGCCGGAACTCACACATGTTATACATCCCGCGTTGCCTACCCTACAAGGTTCCATCCAAAAAAGGTGCCGGAACTCTGTTCTGGGCGTTCTATGACAAAAAAAGCCCTGGTCAAAATAGAAAGCTTTGTTCCTGCTTCAAGATAGGTAGAACAACTTTACTATTGCTTTGGCTCAGAACTAAATAAAATTATCTAAACCTTTGTCTTGCAGCCTAGCTACTTGAAATATAATTGATGGCTGGTGGTTATGGGTCTTTCTGTCTTAAACAATTGCTTATGTAGTCCATTTAAAAGTTTATAATACATAAGCCTTATCCTGGGGTCCATGCTGAAGAGAAAAGGTAATCCACCCAAGAGAATCCTCCTAGAAAAGGCCAGTGATGCCCCATTTTCTCAATGCGAAAGGGGACCAGGAAACCAAGAAACCAGGTTTTTCAATCATTGTACTTGCACTGGCCTGGTGATGTCCTTCAGAAATTGGTCAAAATAGACTTCTGGTGGCAAAAGAAAGCAAATGTAATGCCAATCACTATAGGCACCTTGGGTACAATCCCCAAACAACTGGAGCACCACTTGAACATAATTGGCATTGACAAATTCACCAACCGTCAATTGCAAAAGGCAGCTTACTCGGAACAGCTTACATCCTGCGGCAATAACTGTAACCTCATCAAACACATATATCTGCTTATCCCAGGTCTTTGGGAAAGACTCAATAGGTAGACAAAAATGCCAAATGCTGTCTGAACATCTGGCTGACTATGTGACAAACAATAATAAAATCTTGAAATACAAAATAATACTGTTCTCCTCTGTCACTTACAGCAGGGCTTTTCAACCAGTAGTACGGGTACCACCTGTGGTACATTGGCACCTGACAGGTGGTACGCGACCATCCTAAAAAAGTGGTAGCAGGGAAGGGGAATGAGCTGAACCAGTGGCAGCACCACACAAGCCTGAGTGAGAGAAGGCTGGAGCTGCAGGGTTGTCAGGGCTCAGCGGAAGTGCCAGGATCAGCGCCAGGCTCCAGTTGGAGTTCGGTGCTGATCCTGGTGCTTCTGCTGAGCCCAGAAGAAGTGCCGATCAGCTGGAATGTTACAGGGTGTCCAGGGACTTGTGATTTACATTCAGATGCTTGGCAACTGATTCATATTTATGATGGTCACAGTGTGCCAGGGTCATGTGAAGTGACCAAAACCTGCTGCAACCACCCAGCAGACGGGGGAACAAAAACCAAACACCCCCCCACCTCACCCCTGCTGCCAATCCTTAACAGAAATGCTCACAACAATAAAAACCTTTTTTTTTTATTGAAAAGTTTTAACATACATTTTCTCTTTAACAGTCCCCCCTCCCCCTCCCCTCTCCCTCCCTCCCTACCCCTCTCCCCCTCCCCCCCCCCGACTTCCCAGAGCTAAGTACAAGGTATAAAAACAATCATAAACATCCATATGCTAACAACCATAAACTCTAAAATCTATCACTCTCTGGCTCATATAGGATAATACAAACACTATTAATATTAATTATATATAGAGGAAAAAAGAAAAAAAAAGAAAAAGAAAAGGAAGACTTATTCAAATGCTACATAAAACTTTTTAGTCCTATATTTGTTCTGGATATACTCAATCCATTTTCTCCATTCCATAATATAACGTTCTTGCGAGTGATCTTTCAAATAAGCCGAAATCTTTGCCATCTCTGCCAGGTCAGAAACCTTTAAAGTCCATTCTTCTATGGTCGGCAGTTCCTCTTTCTTCCAATACTGACCTATTAAGAGTCTTGCTGCCGTAATTAAATTCAACATCAGCTTAGTGTCCACAACCGTAGCGTCTGTAATTATTCCCAACAAGAAAAGTTGCGGACAAAACTTTATCCTTTGCTTGAAAATCTTCTGCATATTCCACCAAATTTTAATCCAGAAGGCCTTAACCTTTTTGCAAGTCCACCATACGTGAAAATATGTTGCATCTTCATCACCACACCTCCAACATTTTGGCTGATAATTCGGATACATACTTGCAAGCTTTTTAGGATCTAGATGCCATCTATAAAACATTTTATAAAAGTTCTCTCTTAAATTTTGAGCTTGTGTAAATTTTACATTCCTCACCCAAATCTTTTCCCACGTATCCATTGTAATAACTTCTTGGATGTTCTGGGCCCATTTTATCATACAATCCTTAACAAGTTCTGTTTCTGAGTCAATCTCTATCAATGCAAGATATATCCGTTTAATATGTGCTGGTCCCTGATTTCTAATTTGCTTTATCAGATTTTCATCAATCATTGTAAAGCCAATTTTCTGGTCTTCTTTCCACCTGGCCCGTAGCTGAATATATTGAAACCAAGTTTGAACAATCTCTTCATCTCGCAAGAGGCTATATGGTTTCAAACACCAGACATTTCTTTCCAAGCTTAAAATCTCTTTATACGTAGTCACATCATGTTTAAAACCAACATTTATATTTTCTATTGCGTGTTTTGGAATTGCCCACAATGGTATCTTACAGTCTAATTTATGTCTATACTTCTTCCAAACTCTCAGCAATGCCTGTCTTAAAATATGCACTCTAAACACATTATCTACCTTCTTATCATACAACAAATATGCATGCCAGCCAAACAGCAAATCATGGCCCTCAAGATTTAATAATATCTCTTGTGTCAAGTTAATCCAATCACTTATACCTGCTAACGCAGCAGCTTCATAATATAATTTAAGATTAGGCATTTTAAGACCACCTCTTTCACGAGTAACCTGCATAATCTTAAGTTTAACTCGTGGCCTTTTCCCTGCCCAGACAAATTTATTGATACCTCTCTGCCATTCCTCCAAATTAGAATCTTTCTTAAGAACCGGTATCATTTGAAATAAAAATAAAAATTTAGGCAGGACATTCATTTTCACTGCTGCGATTCGCCCCAACAACGACAATTGCAGCTTTTCCCAACTCTCCATTTCTTTTTGGATTTTTCCCCATAATTTTTCATAGTTATTTTTATATAGTTTTGTATTAGAGGGCGACAAAAGCACCCCCAAATATTTGACCCTTTTAACAATCTCAAATCCAGTTAACCCTTCTAAAAGGGCCTTTTGCGATGCTGTCATATTTTTAGCCAGAATTTTAGTTTTTTGTACATTAACTTTAAATCCAGAAACCTTCCCATATTGCATTATTATCTCCATCAGGTCCACAACAGAACTCTTCGGCTGGGTCACTGTGACAACCAGATCGTCTGCGAATGCTCTCAATCTATAATCCTGATCTCTAATTTGTATACCCTTAATTCTTTCCGAGTTCCGTATTTTTACCAGTAATATCTCCAATGTTAACACAAATAACAAAGGCGATAACGGGCACCCTTGCCTTGTACCCTTCTCGATATTACATACTTCTGACAAGCTATTATTAACTATTATTCGGGCTGTTTGTTTTTGATATAATGCCCTAATTGGTTGCAAAAATTTATCCCCAAAATTCATTTTATCTAAAACTTTCATCAAAAATTGCCAGTTCAATTGATCAAAGGCTTTTTCAGCATCTAAAAAAATTAGCGCCGCAGGGATCTGGTTGTTCCTTTCCAAAAATTCCAACACATCAACTATATGCCTCACGTTATTTTTCATTTGCCTACCACTAATAAACCCAGTTTGATCCCCATGAATCACCTGTTGCAGAACCCTCATCAATCTATTAGCCAACACCTTAGCAAATATCTTATAATCTGTATTTAATAGTGATATCGGTCTGTAGTTTTTTACTTGAGTAACATCCTGGTCTTCCTTCGGAATCAAAGAAATAAAAGCAGTTCTCCAAGACGGAGGCACCTTTCCCCCTCTCTGGATTATCTGGAACAATTCCTTTAACGGTTTTATCATCTCTAATTGTAAATTTTTGTAGTAGGCCGCAGTCAGACCATCTGTACCTGGCGCTTTATCCACCTTCAGCTCCTTAATTGCTGTATTTCTTCTTCTGTAATCAGTTGATTAATCTCCTCTTTTTGTACTTCCGTAAGAGCCGGAATGCTAGCATTCTCCAAATATACATCAATGTCTTTTTCGTTAATCTTCTCCTTAGCATATAATTTAGAATAAAAATCCACAAAGGCTTCCTTAATAAGATCCTGTTGAAACACTACCTTTCCCTTATATTCAATTTTGTCTATATTAGAAGCCCTCTGCTTTTTCCTTAGTCTATAAGCTAACCATCTACCTGGCTTATTAGCATTGCAAAAAGTGTTATGCCTGGCAAACCGCAAATTGGTAGCCACCTGGTCAGCCATTAGTTTATCAAATTGTCCTCTTAATAACTTGATAACCTCCTTAATCTTCACATCCAATGGATTCAGAATCAAGGCATTCGCTTTTTCCTTAATTTCATTCTCCAATTCTTTCCTTCTAGCTTCCAAAATACGTCTGTGTCTATTATTCATATATATCAACACCCCTCTCATATAGGCCTTGCTAGCATCCCAAACCATGTCCATAGAAGTATCCTTATTCATATTAATTTCAAAAAAATCCTTCATTCGCTGTTTACACTCTTCCACATTTTTCTGATTTCTAAACAAGTTCTCATTTACGCGCCACGAGCGCCTATCTCTATTGTCCTTATTAATCTTTAACCATACTGGACTATGGTCAGAAATAGCTCTTGCACAAATCTTTACCTTCTTAATCCTAGAAAAAAAATCGTTAGTCAACAAAATGAAGTCAATCCTGGAAAAAGATTGATGTCTATCAGAAAAAAAGTATAATCCTTTTCATGCGGGTGTGTGTCACGCCAAATGTCTCGCAGTTCCAAATCATCCTTCAATTCAAAAAAAGATTTAGGCAGTCTGGCATGACACGGAACACGCTTAAAAAAACCAGCCTTATCCATCTGTACGTCCAAAACACCATTCCAGTCCCCCATAAAAATAAACGATTTGTAATCCAACTGAGTAAGCTTTGTATGAAGTAAGCTAAAAAAGTCAGCTTGTTGTTGTTGTTGATTAGGAGCATACAGTCCAACTAAAAGCGTTTTTTTGCCTTCTAACAACAAATCTATCATTACGTATCTTCCATGCTTATCTGCTTCAATTACGTCCGCTGTTAAAGCACTTTTAACATAGACAACCACTCCGTTTTTCTTATTCATTGCAGAGGCGACAAATTGCGTACCCAACCTTGAGTTCAATAAAAACTTTTGGTCCATAGCCCTAATATGCGTTTCTTGCAAGCATATAACATCAATCTTAAATTGTTTTAAATATTGAAAAACTTTCTTTCTCTTCTGAGGCGAGTTTAGTCCATTAACGTTCCAGGTTAGAAATTTAGTCGCCATGCTTGTCATCCCAAAGCTGTTGGAGCACATCTTTAATAGCCCCTCTGTCGCCTTTGGGCCGCGCTCCTCCCACTGCCTCGCTATAAGTACGCTTTGAAATTTCCATAAACTTCTGCTGGTCTTGTTCTTTTATTTGTTTTGCTCTTTTTAAAGCAGCACGCGTCACCCTCAGCTCTCCAACATCAGCCAACGAAGTTATAGTTTGATCCCCTCCAGCACCATTCTCCTCTGTCTGTCCATCTTCTTCTCCAGATCCCTTTGCCGCTTCCAGAAGTGATAGTGGGGTTGCTTTTAAAACATTATTGTAGAAATCACGCGCCTGTGTCACAGTAACCAGACGGTATCTTTTACCTTCATGCATCGCCACCAATCCAACTGGAATCTCCCATCTGAACCTTATATCACGTTGCTTAAGTTCCTGCACAAGAAATGCAAAGTCCTTTCTTCTCCTTAAAATCTTTGGAGGAATTTCCTTTAAAACCAAAACTTCTTGGTCAGCAACCACTACCTTAGTATCATAGGCGGCTTGAATAACTTCATCTCTAGTTTCTCTCTTTGCAAAATAAACCACCACATCTCTAGGTAGCTTTCTCTGTCTAGCAATCCATGAATTTACACGAAAAACTTTATCCATGCATCCCTTTATTTCAGATGCTGGCTGACCCAATACTGCTTCCAGAGCTTCAGAAATCAGCTGCTTTAGGTCTTCCTTAATATTTTCTTTTAAGCCTCTGATTCTAACAGCATACTGCATCTGATGAAACTGAACAAGACTTAATTCTCTGTCCATTTTATCTCTTAACTCTTCATTCTCCAATACCTTTACTTCTAATATAGCATTTTTTTGAGTCAATCCTTCCACTTTTTCTTCCAAACCTTGCACACATTCAGCCACACTTTCCACTGTAGACAAAATGTCTACCCTCATCGAACTGAATTTCTCTTCCATCCTCTCTTCTATCCTCTCCTCCATTTTCTCCAATTTCTCCTCCACCTTTGCCAATTTATCACCCAGTGTTTCTAAAATTACCTGGGCATGTTTTTCAAGAGCATCTTGTAAATCCTTCGATGTCAATGCAGCAGGAGGAAGCAAGGCTTGCAACGATGTCTGTTGCACCGGGGAAGTTCCAGCACTCCGAAGAGTTTTTGAGGGAGGTTTGGCCGCCATCTTTTTACTTTTACTTATTACGCACTTTCACTTTAAGTTTAAAAAGTCCATTAAGCTAGAGAGTAAAAATAAAAGTCCTCTTCACCTCTTCCTCCTGTACCGCTCTGCCTGCTCCTTTTATTCCAGGGTCTTTCCTTCTGGCAGGGGTGGTCGCAAACGCCTGGCTCTGCTCCAAGAATCCCGGAGCAGAGACGCTGAGCAGCTGGGAGCAACCCAGGCTACGGGGGAGTTCAATCCTTCAGCCGCCCAAGCTTTAAGCTCAGGCGGCCCCGGAGAACTCAACCCCTACCTGGGGCCTCTCCCCCTCCTCTTCTCCTGAGGAGGGGGCTTCAAATTCACCCGAACAGCTGATCGGCGCTGTTTCCGGTGAAAACAACACAGCTGAGCAGCGGGCAGCCCGAAACGGCTGTCTCCGGCGCCGCGCCGCCACCGGAAGTCCCACAACAATAAAAACCTTGGACAGGAGAAAGAGCGCCGCCGGGCGGGCAGGCAGGTGTCTTGCTTGGCTATGGCTTGGGGGGCACTTTTTTCAGTGCCATTGTAACTTTGAACAGTCACTAAGTGAATTGTTGTAAGTCGAGGACTACCTGTACTTCATCATTTTTTTCCTCTTTTTTTGGTCATCAAGTTTTTGACATCTTCCTAGGCAACAGGTGGTACTTGGATGTAGCCATATCCTAAAAGTGGTACAATGGGTGAAAAGGTTGAAAAGCCCTGACTTACAGGATCCCAGTCCCAGGATGGCTTTCAGTTTTCCTGAGCCTGGGATCAACATAGTAAACTAATATAAATATAATAACTATATTAGTAAACTAATTTAAATATAATGACTGCGTTAGGAAACCAGTATGAATATAATATAAAGACTGTTGATGTACCTAGACTGGTAACAGCAGTTATTGGCTGTAACTGCTCAGGCCAAATTCTTGAGACTGTGAAAAGCCATATCTGCAGAGGTGGGGAATCAAAGTGACAATCATGAGCATACGATCAAAGTCCCACCCCTTGTGACATGATAGTGAGGTTTACACATGTAAAAAATGAGTGGGTTTCAGTTGCATGTGTTTGTCCACAACCTTGATTTTTTTAAATCCTTCCTGTGGATGCCTCTTCCATGAATTTGAATGGCATTTGGACCCCACATAAAATTCTATGAATGAAGTAGTGCCGTTCTATAATAAGAGCTGCCAGATATATTATTTGGATTGGAATAAGGGGTCCAAATATCAGAGAAAGCATTTTATTACTTCCTTAAAAAAAACCTCCAAGTAAATAGAAAGCTAGCATCATAGGGTAGAAAAGCTAAAGCTGTTATTATTCCTTTTTGTGCTCATTTTCACTTTTCAGGAAATTTTTAGCATAAATAAGGGGGGAATGAAAAAATATAATTACTCAATACTTTCTACTGTGCATGAATCAGACTAGCACTTAGAAAATGTGACACTCCCTGCTTCAGGAAGGTATAGGCAGCTTTCACTAACTAGAGAACAGAACAGAATATTCTTTATTGACCAAGTATGATTGGACACACAAGGAGTTTGTCTCCAGCGCATAAACTCTCAGTGTACATACAAACAACAAAGTATGTAATCATAAGATACCAATAGGAGAAGGTAGTAGATAATATCCCTTGGTGCCAGTCTAACACTTTACCAACACACTAAGTCTCCTACATTGGTCTACAAATTGGGAGACTTTCAGGAATTAGTGGCTGTTAAGGGCCAGACTAAGAGTAAAACTAATATCATTTTCAAAATTTTATTAAAAATTACATTAAACAGATAATACTAACGAAACCTAATACCAGAATATGTGTATCAAAACAAAATGAGAAATAAAAAAAAGAATCTCTCCAAAGAAGATGTAAGAAACCTTCCGGCTTCATATCCAGCAGGCATATTCAACGTTAACGATTTATCACTGTCTCTTAAATCAGGAGTCCCTAACTCCTGAGCGACGGCCCATTCCCAGGCTGTGGCCTATTCGCAACAGTAGTGACTTGTGTGAGTGAACAGCTGCGCGTGTACAAGCATGCACAAGTCAGTTTGCAAAAGTCAAGTTTTGTGCATATGTGTGCGCAACGGCCTGCCACTTGCACAAGTTGAGCTGTGCGTGTGTTTATGTGCCATTCCTGTCCCACCTCCGCTGGGCCACCAAGCTGCAAAGGTTGGGGACCGCTGTCTTAAATTGCAATTCGATACTTCTTCATTCCACACCTCACCCAGTTTTCTATAAACTCATCTCGAAATCTTCAGCTCTCCTTATTGTCCCACCAAGGTCCAGTAAAAATTAACAAAAATACCTAATGACATAAGGTAAATTCAGATACTTCTGACAGAGATGGGTGAAGCTTTCTGTGTGCATCTGTGTAGGTAGGTTAGAAGTTTAGAGGCTCAAATAGGAGGAATATATAACTGAAGACTAGCTTAATATCAAATGGAAAAATGCTAGAGACACTAAGGTGACCCTCGTGTGATGAGAGATGGTTGGATAACATTATTTTTGTCTCTAATCAGATTGGACAAAGCTAGCTTTCAATAAGAAATGTCTTTTGGGAAAAGCATTGAATGAGAAAGGAAAAAGCAAATCCACAGAGATGGGAAGTTGTTGCTTTTTTAAAAAAAAATCTGGGCTGGGTTGTCTCCATTTACATCCAATGTGTAATAATAGTAATTTCCCAGTGAGGCACTACCTTGACCATGCCAGAGACCTCAGCAATCTCAGGCAGCTGCCCCTACCCTAGGCCTCTATTTCAGCCCAAGCACCACTGCTGGCACTCACTCCTTTTTTCTATTGGGGAACAGCTCTTGCCCCTGCTAAGACAGAGCTCTCCTGTGTAGCCTATAATGCTGGGAAAGATGGAAGGAAAAATGAGAAGAGAGGACCAGCATCAAGGTGGGTGGACTCAGCTACAGTGCACCATTGGAAGACCTAAAGGTTGGGAACAGATTCTCTTGGAGAAAATTCTTCTAATCTAGGTGGTTGATGGGACATACGTATATTGATTTGATAACTTGATGGCACGTAATTAATTGATTTCCAAAATAGTTCTTTAAAAATGTACCAGATTATACACTGAATATCATATACCAGATTCATATACCACACCAAGACATTTTGCTTGACATGTGGTAAAGGACAAAATACGTTCTTCCTGCACAGAATAATGGATGGAGTGTCACTTAAATCTTAGGACAGCAAGTTAATTTAATGGGTCACCCCAGTTCTGCTACCTCATGTTTTCTAACAGTAGGAGTGGTCAGGAGGGAGGGAGGGAGGAAGTTATACTGGTCTGGACAATGGGCTAAGGTTAGGGTTAGCACTTGAAACATGAAGTTATAGTGCAGTTTTCTTTTATAGCAGAGCTTTTACAGTATTTAGAGGAGAAGGTGTCTTTCCAATTCTTTGTCATTTGTATTCAGCTGTTATGGTCCTTATTTAATAGTCTCCTCAATAGTTTAACCTATATGAGAATCATGCATAATCTGCTGGCAATAATAAGAATATTTTAAAATGCTTAAGACCCAAGCAAGAATTTACACCAATATGAAAGACAGTGCCATGTCTTAGCATTAATTACATGTCTAATTCTGGATACAAATAAATTTTACAGTCAGATGGGAAGCAAAATATGGTTTATTCTATCACACAGCACATATTAATCATCAGCTGAAAAGCGTGGTGGCACACAACCTTTAAAGCTAAGCAAGTCATGTCATAATTGGTTCTCTCACCCCAGAAGGCTCAGTGGAAATATTTATAGCCTTTACAAAATCCTACAAAATGCAGAAACTGCAAAGCAAATGGCATTAGGAGGGTTAGTAGCATATATACATACATATATATATACTTACCTTAGGGGAGCATATGTGTGACAATCACAGGTGCACTTTGCTCCATTGTCACACCTATGACTGTTCGTTGGGTCAATATCACACACACACACACACACACACACACACAAAATAAAACCAAGAGGCTCCACAGCCATCCTATCCCAAGACATGGGAGAAGCAGGTTTTTAATAGTTTTTGAAAGGTCATTACGATAGTAACAGTAGAAATCTTTTGGGGATATCATTCCAGAAGGCAGGAGCCACCACCATGAGGACGCTTTTCCTGGGTCCCAAAACAAGACACTGTCTAATCAATAGAAGCCTTAGCACAAACTGCACAGACAGTCTGACACACAGCACCACAACAGCAAGCAACTAGAGACTCCTTACAAGGCAGATCTCTTACCAAGATGTAAAGGTTGTGGCGGCCGCCACAAACACGCAGACTGCAGATTATAGTCAGCCACGTGCCGGGCCTGCAGCAAAACTGGCCACATTGCAGCAGTATGCAGAGCTCACCAGAGGGACCGGCCATCAAAGCGCCAGTCAGAAGATCCAACCAGGAGAGGTACCGGGGCCCAGGGTCCATTTAATGTGGGGTTTTGTAGAAGCCGCAGAGGTGTATGCCACACCGGGGCCCGACGCACCCTCAGACCCAAATTTAAACTTCAGGTAGAGCTACAAGGTGTCCTCTGTAAAATGAAGTTGGACACAGGCTCAGCCATTTCCATCATTTCTCTGGACACATTTAATTTCATGTGCAGTCGCAGTAGAAAATGGGCCAAGCTAAGGCACTCCGACATGATTTTAACAGATTTTCAAAACGCGAAAGTCACAGTCAAGGGGGAAGCTACCTTGGCCGTTAAATTTATGGGATTTTTGGGGCACCTGGATGTCATAGTAGTAGAGGGCCAGAGAATGAGTCTAATTGGACCCGATTGGTTTGATGCATTAGGCATCCAAGTAACCAGTATCAACCGGACACAAGCTGCGAATCTAACGTCAGTTTGTGAGGACTTTGCAGACATATTTGATTCAGCCCTAGAAACATACACAGGCCCGCCTCTATCATTCAAGCTAGACCCCAACGTGGTCCCCATTAGGATTAAGCCTCTAAGGGTTCCCTTTGCCCTCATGCATAAAATTGACACATAAATAGACAAGCTTGTAGAACAGGGCGTTTTGCAACCAGTAGATGGTGGGAATTGGAAAAGTCCTGCCCTGCTGCCCTTTCACCATCCCCTTGCCCCCTCCACCTGGCCTATTCTGGGGGGGGGTCTCCGATGCTATTGCTAAGGAAGCTTTGGATACAAAGCCAGGTCTCCTCACATGGAGAGGGAGTGGGCCTCCCTCTTGACTTTGCCCTCGTACCCATCATGAGCAACCTGGCTAAGGAGAACAAGGACAGCAGCAGCAGCCTTGAGGAGGAGGTAAGTGCAGCTGGGCGCCACCTTGGGGAAGTGGAGCTGGGCTTAGTGCCATGGGTTCTTGATGGCTGGGCTGGGCATTTGACCTCCACGCCACCATCCAAACCCCCCTAAGGCCTGAGAGGAACAGTGAGGCTCCTCCAGTGGACCATGCCTTGGCACTTGCCCCAGTCCCATCTTCTTCTGCCAGAGACCCTCAGATCTGTCCCACTCCTGCCCAGGCCCCCATTGGCACCCTTGATGCGAATGATGTAGAGCTGGCCACACCCACCCAGTAGGCCACGCCCACCCTGGCCACACCCACCTGGCCTGCCAAGGGCAACTGCAATGCTGATGTGGCCCTCAATGAAATTGAGTTTGATACCCCTGACTTAAGTCCAATGGAGAAATTAGAATATGTGCAGACTACAAATGCACAATTAACAAAGCCCTTAAGCAACACACATACCCTGTCTCAGTGGTGAACCCCATCTTGGCATCTTTGCAAGGGGGCACCATTTTCCCAAAGTTAGATTTGGCACAGGCCTATCAGCAACTGCCGGTTGATGAGTCCACAGCCACAGCTCAGACGATTGTGACTCACAGGGGGGCTTTTAAAGTGAAGCATTTACAATTTGGGGTTAGTGTTGCACCAGGCATTTTCCAGGGAATCATGGAACGCACGCTTAAAGGCATTCAGGGTGTTTGCCCTTATTTTGATTATGTGCTTATTGCAGGGGAATCCACAGAGGTGTTAGCCAGCAGGCTCAGAGCCGTCCTACAGAGGCTGCGTGAAGCAGGCCTCAAATTAAAAAAGAGTAAATGTAGTATTGGGGTTTCTTCAACCGAATTTTTGGGATTTTGCATTGATGCTAATGGCATTCACCCAGCTGAGTCCAAAGTGAAGGCCATTCAAATGGCACCTAGCCCTAAATCAAAAGGAGAGCTACAAGCATTCTTGGGCCTCCTCAACTTCTACCATGCATTTCTGCCTAACAAGGCCGCATTGGCAGAGCCACTTCACAGGCTCTTAGATAAAAAAGCTTCATGGAAATGGATCAGCATTCACGAGAAAAGTTTCCAAGACCTAAAGGCACTTTTGTCGGTTAAATCTACTCTCACTCATTTTAGGGAGTCTAAACCAGTCTGTTTAGCATGTGATGCATCCCCTTATGGGGTGGGGGCAGTCTTGAGTCATTTAGAGAAGAATGGAACACAAGTTTCTATTGCATTTTATTCAAGGACACTGTCCTCTGCTGAGTGTAACTATGCTCAAATTGACAAAGAGCCCTTAGCCATTGTAGCAGGAATTAAAAAATTCCATGACTATTTATATGGCAGGGACTTCACGGTCTTCACAGACCACAAACCACTACTGGGACTCTTTACAACAGACAAACAAACACCCCACATACTTTCCCCAAGAATTTTGAGATGGTCTATTTTTCTTTCAGCCTACACACTTAAACTGGTTCACAAACCTGGCAAAGAAATGGGCCATGCTGATGGCCTGAGCAGACTCCCACTGCCACTAATTGAACCAGATCCAGCTCTAGCAGCCAGAATCCTGTCCATTCAGGATTTGCCAGAATTTCCCCTCCATGCAGGGGACATAGCTGCAGAAACAGCTACTGATAAAATACTTAGTAGAGTGCTTTCATGGGTGCACACAGGGTGGTTAGATAAAAGCCCAGGCTCTGAATTCCAGAGTTATTTTGTTAGAAGACATGAGCTATCAGCTCCCAAGGGTTGTATCCTATGGGAAAACAGGGTCATAGTTCCCACTTCACTGAGAGATAGAGTTTTACAGTCACTACATGAAGGCCATCCAGGCATTGTCCATATGAAAGCTTTAGCAAGAAGCTACCTATGGTGGCCAGGCCTAGACAAGGCCACTGAGGCACAGGTGTATGGATGTTATACATGCCAGCAATCAAGGCCTGAAATGCCACACACTCCAGTTCACAGGTGGGAGGAAATGCACACTCCCTGGTCTAGAATTCACATAGACTTCGCTGGGCCCTTTCAGGGACAGCTCTTCCTCATAATGGTAGACAGCCATTCTAAATGGCTTGAAGTAATCCCAGTTGCAAACTGTCTTATTGTATTGTTAATGGAAACCTATTCATACTATTGTTAAATCTTGTAATTTGTTATTTTCATGCTTATTGTTGCTATGATGTTTGTTCATACTAAGAGGGGAGGGGTGTTATGTATTGGGCTTATTTGTAACACCACGTGGTAAACTGGAGTAGCTAATGGCTCCCAGCAACTCAGACACCCCCGTCTCCAGTGCTGCTATTGGCTGCCCCTAGGCGGAAATGGGTTGCTTTAAACCTATTGGCTGCCACCTAGGGGCCAGGCTATAAATTGCTGCAGGCTGCAGCTCAGTTCCTCAGTTCAGATCCTGCAAGCAAATAAACATGACCATTGCTGAACTCACTCACCTCATCTTCATTTCTGCACAACAAACTCACTACACAACATTTTGGATGATTTTGTGTGAGAGAGGAACCAACTGCTGACCCAGAATTATTTGTCTGGTATAGGAGCTCATGCCTGAGTTTCCTAGCCCTAGATTTAACTAGAGTCTAGACAAGCAAGTATTTATAGCCAATATCTGTTAAAATCCAATTATTTTCCAATCTTAAATCTAACCAAAGTCCAGTTAAACTGGGATGAAATGGGATAGGTTGTGATGGATATTATAATATGAAACACATATGAAAAGATGCTCTTTATCTTGATACACAACATTCTCCCATTATTTTAGTTAAGTGTTCTGTTCCAGCCTACGACCGGCCCTGTTTGAATGTCAGGGACAACCCCATTTTATAGTCAACAGGCTGGAAAAACACAACCAAATTTATTTACAAAGAAATCAAAAGTTCAAACAAGAGTTAAACCAAAAGTTCAAACAAGAGTTAAACAGGAATAACAGACCAGGACTCTAGCAGAAGATCTTCAAATGGTTGCCTTCAGCAACCAGCACCTCCCACACCTTCCCCTTTTATCAGAAGTCCCAAGGCGTGGCTTCTCATTGCCTTCTCCTCCTCTCACCGAGTTGCCTCATTGCCTTCCTCTGTTCTGCTCTGCTGGATTGCCTCCGGCTCCTAGCGTCCCTGAATATATCCAGCTGTGAATCATCTATGTCTAATACCTCGTGCTCACACGGCTGAGTCTGAGGAGGAACATGATGGGAGGGGCCAGGCAACCCAGTTATGCCCTCGCCGTGATGTCCTATTGCCTGGAGGTGGTCCGGGTTTGGATGGGGAGGAACAGGCTTCGTCTCAATCCTGCCAAGACTGAGTGGCTGTGCATACCGGCATCTCGGGTTAACAAGACTATTCCATCTTTAACGATGGGGGGGTGAGGTATTACCCCCCGTTGATAGGGCTCACAACTTGAGCGTCCTCCTGGATTCACGGCTCAATTTTGAAGATCATATAGGAGCCGTGACCAGGGGGGCTTTTGCCCAGGTTCGCCTGGTGCACCAGTTGCGACCCTACCTGGACTGAGATGCTCTATGCACAGTCACTCATGCGCTCGTGACCTCCCGTTTAGAGAGCTGCATTGGCTTCCGGTTGCCCTCTGGGTGAGATTCAAGGTGCTGGTGATGACCTATAAAGCCCTTAATGGCTTGGGTCTAGGATATCTGAGGGAACACCTGCTGCCGGCATCAGGTTCCCTTTGTCCAGTGTGCTCCCACAGGGAGGATCTTCTCAGGGTGCCACCGGTTAAAGATTGCCAGCGGGTAACACCCAGGGGGAGGGCCTTCTCTGTGGGTGTGCCTACCCTCTGGAACCAGCTGCCCACGGAGCTCAGGACCACCCCCGACCTTCGTTCATTTCGCCGGGACCTGAAGACCTGGCTCTTCGAGCTCTCCGGCCCAGGCTGAGAGTTTTTAATTGGGGTTTTATATTTTTTCCAGGGATTAAATTAATTGTTTTTAATTTTTGTATCAATGTTTTAATTACCCTGTAAACCGCCCTGAGTCCTTCGGGAAAGGGCGGTATATAAATCCAATAAAATAAATAAATAAATAAATAAATAAATAAATCACAGGCTGACACTGAATCACAACATTAAGGGAGTTGAAATGGCCTTGACTACACTCATAAGTAAGAAATTATCTTCTTCCAGAGAGAGATGGATGCTGTTCTCTTGAGGTAGGAGAACAGTGACCTATGATACATCAGGTTGTCTGAATGTCCTAATACTCCACCATTCCATAATGTTGGAGTCATTCCACTTTGCCTTATTAAGCCCTATTTATGGCTTTGCTCTCTGTTATAATCATTTTAATAACTGTTCTACTTAGACCATGTTAACTTCTGGGAATAGCTCAAAAATGCTGTGCACATCCCTCAAAATTCTGGCAGCTGGTACCAACCTCAGTCTTCAAATAAGGTCAAATGCATAGATATGAGAAGTCAGCAGTTCATGATGTGCCAAGCAAGAGGGTGGAAAGAAGGATGTGATGTATAGCTCAATTCAGCATTCTTCTTCTTCTTTATTGCATCTGTGACCCCAATCAAAATTGGTTTGCTGTGCAAATGAGCATTCCAGGGAAACTATACTTCCAAATGGGGCTTTCTATCAAACAATTATTCTGCTTTATTCCTAGATATTTTTTTCCTTGGGCCAGATGTCATTTATCCATCTGTAAATATTCCTCACTCTTCCATGGATTTTCTTATAGACCTTCATGTAACTCTACCATGTAGAATAAGCTAGAATAGCTCTACAATACAAGAACTATCCATCTGAAAGCCTTCTGTAATCACTATAGCAAAAAATGTGAGCTTTTTCCCCCTTCTTTCTCAGCAACTAGGTTTACGGTTAACATATTGAGTTGAATCATGGGCTCCTTAGCCATGGTTACTGAATGTCCTGAAATTGCTTGGATTCGCACAGCATGGTAAGCTATGGTTCACAATGGCTGCATTCACAATAAAGCCTATGGTAGCTGAGCCCAATCTGTCTTGGTGCATTTAAGCCTGTCCTACTGCTTTGCAGTGCTCATGAGGATGGGAAATGGAATGTGTTGAGTCTCCTCTGCCATCTCTTTGTTTTCTGTTACAAAACAGAAATCCTGATGCATCAAGGACAGAGGAGGAGAATTAGGTGTAAAGGACATATAATAAATATCTCTGGAATTGCTGTGGCTGAAAATGAGGATGGCAAATCACTGAGAGTTCTTGCAGCCGTTTTCCTCTCATTCGTTTTGCTACGGTGAAGTGGTTTAAGAGGTTCCCCTGTGTAATAACGAGCAAAAGCAGCACATTTCTGAGCTTTACTATGACATTTCCAAACTTAGAAGTGCTCTGATGCTAAATAGACTTCCTTGGCAGTAAGCCTGCTTGAATATATTCTTAACAATTATGCAAAAGATTGCATTGTGACTCTCACAGCTTGTATGGTATTTTCCACTGTTGTCCAGGAAATTTTTATTGGAAGTTTCATCAAACTTAAATCTCTCTCTCTCTCTCTTACATTATAATATTTAATGCATCCTGCAAGTACAGATTTAATTCTTTCTCTCGCCCCAAAGAGACCAAATCCAGGAATCAGGGCATTTAAATTTTTCAAATTACTGTGGATTTTGAGATTTTAGGAAGATTGAATATTGAAAGCACGTACACCTGCAACCCTAAGCCAGACCTAAATTGAATTAATCAGATGAAACACAGAGCAGAATCAGATTTATTTATTTAGTTATAAAAATTAATATACCACTCAATCCCCAAATTCTGGGATCACACCAGAATCCCCAGATTTTAGGATTAAAGCAAATAACAGGTATCCCCTATCCCAGGGGTCGGCAACCTGAAAAAGCAAAAGAGCCACTGGGAACTGGTTCCATCACACATAAAAAAAAGTGGGAGCCGCGCGCTTACATCCACGCACGTGCACGCGCATAAAACAAAATGTTTTGCGCATGTGCAAAATGTTTTTTGCGCATGCGTGTGCGTGGATACACGTGCGCGGTTCCACTTTTTTTTATGTGGACGCACCTGCATGCCAGCGTCAACGGGTCTCCGTGGTGACGGACGCTGGGTTGCAGCGCCGCCTTCAGCCTGGGCGTCGCCGGAACCACCCCCGGGACCTCCAAACTGCCGCCCGAACACCCGTTTGGAGACCTGCTGGTGCCGGTTCTAAACCGGCACCAGCAGGTCTCCAAACCGCACCTCTGCTCGAACACCAGCAGGTCTCGACACGGGTGGTCAGGCGGAGCTGCGCGCACAAGTCGCGCAGCTCTCCAAACCTTTGGAGAGGTGCACGCACAGCTCTGCCTGAACAGCAGTTTGGAGACCTGCTGGGGCCAGTTTAGAAAGCTGCTGCGGGCCGCGGCAGCTTTCTAAACTGGCCCCAGCAAGTCTCCAAACTGCACCTCCGCCCGAACACCAGCAGGTCTCCAAACAGGTGTTCGGACGGAGGTGCAAGAGAGGTGCGCGCGCACCTCTCCAAACCTTTGGAGTGGTGCGCGCGCACCTCCTTCCGTTCGGAGTGGTGCACGCGCACCTCCACCCATTCAGAGGTGCACATGCACTGGGCGACTGGGAGCCGCAGGAGACGGCTCAAAGAGCCGCATGCGGCTCCGGAGCCGCGGGTTGCCAACCCGTGCCCTATCCCATAAGTTTACCTGTCATTTTCATACTTCACATCAATCACTTGCAAAATTACTTATCAAGTGAACAAAATACCGCTCTGAATATGTCATGTGCTCAATCAGGCGAGTAGGGTCAGCTCTCATCAAATACCAACTTCCTGGCTTTTTAACTGGCATAGCTCAACTTACTGTATGCTGAACTATAGGAAATGCAGGCTGGAGGACAGAAGAAGGATTGAAAATCTTTATAGGCGTCCTTGTTGCTCCCTGAGCTTGGTGGTTTTCTTGCAGACCTTTCATTACCCAAACTAGGTAACATCATCAGTGCTAGTAGGGAGTGGTGGTTTTCTGTCTGTTTATATTCTGTTGGTATTGGTGAGAGTGGTCTCGGAGGTTCTTTGGTTGGGCTGTTTACTGTTAGCTTGTTTGGCAGTTCCTTGATTGGGGTACTGTTTACTTCTTCATTGTTGGTCTGATGTTAATCTTGGTGTTAATTTATGCTCATCTTGGTGTTGATTGCTAGTGGGGAGATATTTTGTTCTTTTTGTTCCTTTTTTAGCTTGTTGATTGTCTCTTTTGCACAGTATGTAGATGTTGTTTATGTTTATGTGTCTATTGACGACCGATTTGTCAGAATGCCAGACTTCCAGGAATTTTCTAGCATTTTGGACTTGGATGGTCACAGTTTCACAGCTGAAACTAGGGGTAAGTCTGTCCATAGGTTGCTAATTAAAGAGTTTTCGAGTCTTCTGACTGTTACCTTTATAGGGCAAATTGTTGTGCACACTCTTTAAGTCGGGCCCGACATGGACAAAGAGACACATTCTAAGTCTCTCTGAACCACACTTTTATTCAGATCTGAACAAAGGTGGGTCTTCCCATAAGGCAAGGAAAAGCCCTGTAAAATGTTTCAGTAAGCATTTATACTTTTATTTGGTTGCATAAGCAGGGAAACACAAGCAGTCTGTGCAAGAGTAGATAAAAACAGAGAAGTTACTAAAATATCCGTATCAATTTCTGTTACCAGTGAGCATAAGCATTTTTAGCAAACTATTTAGAGAAACTTTGGCTGTTTCCATAGCAGCCGGAGCTATGGAACCAGTTACCGGTTGAGCTCCGGACGGCGCCCGATCTGCGCTCCTTTCGCCGCGATCTGAAAACATACTTGTTTGAGCAAGCCGGCCTGGCCTGAGGGGGGATTGGTGGGGTTTTTATCATTTTTATTGGGGTTTTTACTATGTATCAATTGTATTTTAATCGGGCATGCATTTAATTATCTTTTAATTTTTGTAAATTTCTGTGTTTTATTCTTGCCCTGTACACCGCCCTGAGTCCTTCGGGAGAAGGGCGGTATAGAAATGATAATAAATTAAATTAAATTAAAATTATTTCTTTTTTAAGACTTTTTCCTGCTGCTTCATAAAACTCTGCCACCATCTTCGCACACTCAGGACACCAGTCTTTCACTTCGCACACTTCAACATAGCAATCTTTATCAGCATCACCTATACCAGGATCAGAGACTCCATAAGCATTCTGTAAAACAGGAGGCAACTGGATTTTCTTGTTTTTTCTTTGAAGACATTTCGCTTCTCATCCAAGAAGCTTCTTCAGCTCTGACCAGATGGTGATGGGGAGTGGAAAGATTTACACTGCTTGCAGACAGCTGGTCATTTGCATACTTGCAGAGCACAGGTGTCAAACTCGCCATGTCATGTGACATGTCACAACGTACCGTGACATTTTTTGCATTGCCGGACCGGGGTGGGCACGGCCTCTGCATGATGCAACCAGCCCACAGGCCAGCAGTTTGACACCCCTGTTGTAGAGAGTCATTGGGACCATTTGAAGGTTTATTTGTGTCCTCAAGGTCACCTGAGTAGTGCCAATGTGTGTGGAGCCTTTGCACTACACAGGTGATCCTGAGGACACAAATAAACCTCCAAATGGCCCCATCGACTCTCTAAAAGAATGCAAATCACCAGCTGTCTGCAAGCAATATAAATCCTTCCATTCTCCACCATCCAGTCAGAGCTGAAGAAGCTTCTTGGATGAGAAGTGAAATGTCTTCAAAGAAAAACAAGAAAGTCCAGTTGCCTCCTGAAAAAGCACCTTTGGGACAACCATGACCTGGATGACTGAGAATCTCCATAGACATACTATAAAACAGTTGCAGAAGAGCACTGTTATGCAGGCTACCTTACTGTGTCTTCGTAAGGGCTCCAAAATCAGCAGCTTTTTTTTTTCCTAAAGTAATCTACCAGTCAAGTCTTCAACTGTCTTCTCTCTGTACTTTCCTGGACTATTTGTTGTTTGTCTCTTTTGCCATTTGGTCTTGGCAGTCTTCCATTTTCCCCCATCCAGTTGCAATTTGCAAGAATTGCCTGAAACTGCTGTATCAAACTTTTTCTTCCTCCCCGTCCCTGCCCCCAATTCCTTTATCAGTTAGGTAGGAAATCAGTTTGCATATGAAATTCATCTCAGTTCCAGTATGTTCTGCTTAAACTGCAATACAGTGAAAGTAAGTATTTCAGAAAAAGCCTCTTAGGATTTACTTTTAAGTCTTATTGTCTTATAACTTTCATATGTTTCATAATCCTTGTTTGCCCTTTCCTGGGGAGAATAAATTATCTAGGCTCTTATTCACTGTGTGTTCACCCCTTATTTGCAATCCCCTGACACCTTGAAGAGTCATATGGTAAAAAAGAAAACTTAAATATCCACATTGGAACGATTGTGATCAGAACTGCTGTAATGTATTGGGCTTGCTTGTAACACCACGTGGTAATGGCTGGTAGGCTGTTTAAGCTGGGAGCTAGCTAATGACTCCCAGCACCTCAGACAACCCATCTCCAGCACTGCTATTGGTTGCCCCTAGGCGGCAATAGGTTGCTTCAAACCTATTGGCTGCTGCCTAGGGGCCAGGGTATAAATTGCTGCATCTGCAGCCCAGTTCTCTAGTTCAGATCCTGCAAGCAATAAACCATGATCTTTGCTGAACTCACTTGCCTCGTCTTCATTCCTGCACAACGAACCCAGTACACAACACTGGTGACGAGGATGGGACCCTGCTTCTCCGTCAGAGCTGAAAGTCACTAGGGGAGAGTCAGCACACGCCTGGCGGGAAAAACAATTCCCCCCCCCTACAGTCAGCTAGCAAGCCACGCTAGCGACCACACGTTCAGAGGACCAGTCCCTGAGCAATGGAGAGGCAGGATTTGAAGATGCAGAAGCCAGCTGTGAAGACCAGCAGAATGCCCAAGTTTGGAAGGCTGCGAGAATTCGACATCAAGAAACCAGAAGGATGGCCCTCGTACCTGTCCCAGGTCGAGAACTACCTTCGGGCGAACCATGTCACAGAGGACGGACTGAAGGCCGCCATGCTGCTCTGTGTGTGCAGCCCAGCGACATTCAATCTGGTTGAAAACCTGTTCGCGCCCATGCCGTTGGAATCCATCTCTTACGCCGAACTGAAGAAGAAGCTCAGAGAACACTTCCAGCTGAAGATGTTAGTGATTGCTTGGCGCTACGCCTTCGAACAATGAGTACAGCAGCCGGGAGAGACCGCATCCAAATACATCGCGACCTTGAGGCAGGCTGCATGCCTGTGTCGATTTTCAGATGTCGAAGAGTGACTTTGAGACCGGCACGTCTGTGGCCTCTGCAATCAAGAGCTGCAGCAAAAACCTTTTGCCAGAGAGGTACTGTTATTCGCAGATGCCCAGAATGAGGTTATGGTGGACTAAGCTGCTGGTGGAGCTGTCTGAACGATCCGGCCCACCAAAACGATGCAACACAAAGAAGCCATCCACCACGAGGATGCCGAACTCACTGAGGAATCAAAAGAAGACACCGAAGTCGACAAGCTGCACAGACAGCCCGACACACAGCACCACAGCAGCAAGCAGCAAGAGACTACTTACAAGGCAGATCTCTTGCCTAGATGTCCAGGTTGTGATGGCTGCCACCAACGCCCAGACTGCAGGTTCTGGATAGCCATGTGCCAGGCCTGCGGGAAAACCGGCCACATCACATCAGTTTGCAGAGGTCGCCAGAGGGACCGGCCATCGCATCGCCAGTCGGACGATCTGACCAGGAGAGGTACCGGGGCACCAGGGCCATTCAGCATGGGGTTTTGCTCAAGCCGCAGAAGTGTCTGTCACACCGGGGCCCGACGCCCCCTTAAACCCAAATATAGACTTCAGGTGGAGCTGCAAGGGGTCCCCTGTAAGACGGAGCTTGACACAGGCTCCACCGTTTCCATTATTTCACTGGACACATTTAATTTTGTGTGTAGTCACAGTAGGATATGGGCCAAGCTGAGGCCCTCTGACATAATTTTAACAGATTTTCAGAATGCAAAGGTCGCAGTCAAGGGTGAAGCCACCTTAGCCATTAAATTTAAGGGGTTTTCAGGGCACCTGGATGTTGTCATAGTAGGGGGCCAGAGAACAAGCTTAATTGGGCTTGATTGGTTTGATGCACTAGGCATCCAAGTCACCGGAATCAACCAGACACAAGTCGTGAGTCTAGCGACAGTTTGCAAGGAATTCACAGACATTTTTGATTCTGCTCTAGGAACTTACACATGCCTGCCTATCAAATTCAAACTAGACCCAAATGTAGTTCCCATCAGGATTAAGCCTCAAAGGGTTCCCTTTGCCCTCAAGCACAAAATAGACATGGAACTAGACAAGCTTGTTCAACAGGGCGTTTTGCAACCAGTAGATGGTGGGGAGTGGGAAACCCCCATTGTAACACCCCTTAAAGCCAACGGAGAAGTCAGGATCTGTGCAGACTATAAATGCACAATTAACAGGACTCTTAAACAACACGCATATCCAGTCCCAGTAGTGAGCCACATCCTGGCATCCTTGCAGGGTGGCACCATTTTTGTGAAGTTAGATTTGGCACAGGCCTATCAGCAACTACCTGTTGATGAGGCCACAGCCACAGCACAAACAATTTTGACCCACAGGGGGGCATTCAAAGTTAAGCGCCTGCAATTTGGGGTCTGTGTAGCCCCGGGCATTTTCCAGGGAATCATGGAGTGCACACTCAAGGGCATTCTGGGGGTTTGCCCTTATTTTGATGATGTGCTTATTGCTGGAGAATCCACAGAGGCGTAAGCAAGGAGGCTCAGAGCTGTCCTGCAGAGGCTGCGGGAAGCAGGCCTCAAACTAAAGAAAAGCAAGTGCAGTATTGGGGTTCCCTCAACTGAACTTCTGGGGTTTCACATCGATGCTGATGGCATCCACCCAGCTGAGTCCATTCAAATGGCACCTAGCCCTAAAACCAAAGGACAGCTGCAAGCATTCTTGGGCCTCCTCAACTTCTACAACACGTTTCTTCCTAACAAGGCCACAGTGGCAGAGCCACTTCACAGGCTCTTAGATAAAAAAGCTTCTTGGAAGTGAACCAGCATCCATGAGAAAGGTTTTCAGGACCTGAAGGCACTTCTGTCGGTCAGTTCCACTGTCACTCATTTCAAGGAGTCTAAACCAGTTTGCTTAGCGTGTGACACATCCCCATAAGGGGTGGGTGCAGTCTTGAGTCACTTAGAGAAAGATGGAACCCAAGTTCCCATTGCATTTTATTCAAGGACACTGTCCTCTGCTGAGCATAATTATACTCAAATTGACAAAGAGGCACTGGCCAGTGCGGCTAGAATCAAAAAATTCCACAACTACTTATATGGCAGGGACTTCACGGTCTTCACAGACCACAAACTGCTGTTGGGGTTATTCACCACAGACAAACAGACACCCCAGATACTATCCCCTAGAATGCTGAGATGGTCTATTTTTCTATCAGCTTACACGTTCAAGCTGATTCACAAACCCGGCAAAGAAATGGGCCATGCAGACGGCCTGTGTAGGCTTCCACTGCCACAAATCGAACCAGATCCAGCCCCAGCATCCCACATTTTGTCCATTCAGGACTTGCCAGAGTTTCCCCTCCACACAGGGGACATAGCTGCAGAAACAGCAGTTGATAAAACACTAAGTAGAATGCTTTCTTGGGTGCACAGAGGGTGGCTGGATAAAAGCCCAGGCCCTGAATTTCAGAGTTATTTCACTAGAAGACATGAGCTATCAGCTCACAAGGGTTGTATCCTATGGGGAAACAGGGTCATAGTCCCCACTTCACTAAGAGACAGGGCTTTGCAATCACTGCATGAAGGCCATCCAGGTATTGTCCGTATGAAAGCTTTAGCTAGAAGCTACTTATGGTGGCCAGGATTAGATAAGGCCTTTGAGGCCCGGGTGCATGGCTGTTACACATGCCAACAATCAAGGCCTGAAATGCCACATGCACCAGTTCACAGGTGGGAGGAAATGCACACTCCCTGGTCTAGAATTCACATAGACTTCGCTGGGCCCTTTCAGGGACAGCTCTTTCTTATAGTGGTCGACAGCTACACTAAATGGCTTGAAGTAATACCAGTTGCAAACATGACTACTGCTAGGACCATCCAGGTGCTTAGGAAACTCTTTGCCACACATGGGCTGCCAGACCTCATAGTATCTGACAATGGAGCCCAAATTACTGCAGCAGAATTTCAGGCTTTCCTGAGAGCGATTCTCATCAGGCACGCAACATCAGCCCCATTTCACCCGTCCACCAATGGTCAAGCTGAACATATGGTCCAGACCACGAAGGAGTCACTGAAGCATATAGTGACCCGAGACTGGCATCACAGATTGGCAGATTTTTTACTTTGCCAGCACTCCACGTCCTGCACGGCTACAGGGAAAAGCCCAGCAGAGCTGCGCTGGGGGAGGCAGCTGATCATGAAACTGGATAGGTTACATCCAGATAGGGTGGCAGCAGAAGCTTCGCGTCCAAAACCCCTGAGGGGGCTGCAAGTGGGCAATGAAGTGTGGGACAGGAACTGTGGGCATGGAAATCTGTGGATACCAGGAAAAATTGCTAAAACTTCAGGCCCCCTCTCTTACGAAGTGGGGCTGGAGGGCAGGCAAGTTGCCCAGCGCCACATCGACCAACTCAGGAAGTGTTTTCCAGAATGGCCACTAAGCGAGGACTACATCGTAAGTCCTTACCAAAGCCCACAAACCAGCAGCCAAGCCAGCCCCTGCATAGACCCTGAAGGCTCACACAGCCCAAGTAACAAGGAGTTGGCTGTAGAGGAGGGGAGTCCGGAAGTGTAACATGGGTTCCCTGACGGAGAAAGCTGACCAGACTTTTACAGCCACTGTGCTAACTCTGCTGAACAAACTGACTCTGGGGTGGGCCAACCTGGAAAGGCCAGCCAGAGAACTCCAAGCCAACCTGAATCAACTGAACTGAGAGACACTGGTCTACCCACCCGGCGGGCAAGCTAGTAGGCCAGGAAGTGCCTGGGTCCCCCAGGTGTTCCACAAGGGCACGCAAACTTACTACTTATTTGCAAGACTATGTGTTGAAACAATAAAGCTATAATGTTGTATGTACCCTGTGTTAACTGCTGACCTACAAGATTGTATTGAACAATGGAGCTATAATGTTGTAATTACTGTATTGTGCTGCTAAGTGGAACCTATTCACACCAGTGTTAAGTCTTTGTAATTGCATTACTCTAATTACTTCTGTTGTTGCTATAAAGTTGTTCGTTCTAAGGGAGGAGGGGTGTAATGTATTGGGCTTGCTTGTAACACCATGTGATAATGGCTGGTAGGCTGTTTAAGCTGGGAGCTAGCTAACAGCTCCCAGCACCTCAGACAACTCATCTCCAGCGCTGCTATTGGTTGCCCTTAGGCAGCAATAGGTTCCTTCAAACCTATTGGCTGCTGCCTAGGGGCCAGGGTATAAATTGCTGCATCTGCAGCCCAGTTCTCTAGTTCAGATCCTGCAAGCAATAAACCATGATCTTTGCTGAACTCACTTGCCTCATCATCATTCCTGTGCAATGAACCCAGTACACAACAACTGCAATGGATCGAGCCAGAAGGCTTATCTAAATACATCTCTTCCCCCATCTCCTCACAATTTTTCATACCCGTGGGAGAAAGATAAAAGATAAAACAGTGAAAGAGATGGGATGCCTAAGAAGTTGCATTTTGTTTAGCTGCTGCAGGACAGTCTCAGAAACAGGAGCAGTGCACTAAGGAAGTTGCACAAACCAATTGACAGGAGAGAGTCAGATTAACTTCAAACAGCCCTAGGGGATGCTTTGGACTAGGACAGGGGTCGGCAACCTAAAAAAGAAAAAGAGCCACTGGGAACCGGTTCCATCACAAATTAAAAAAAGAGGGAGCCGCGTGCGTGTGTCCATGCACGCGCATGCGCAAAAAGGTTTTTTGCGCATGCGCGGACGCACGCGGCTGCCATTTTTTTAAAAATGAGATGGAACCGGTTCCCGGTTGCCCGACGGCGACGGCCCGTCTGCAAAGCTGCCGCTTTCGGCAGCTTTGCAGACGGGCCGTGGCAGCTTCCTCAAAGAGCGGCGCCCCTGCCCATTCCGAGAGGTGCGCGCGGACCTCCGCGCAAACGGGCAGCGGCGCCGCTCATTGGGAAAGCTGCCACGGCCCGTTTGCAGAGCTGCCGCTTTCGGTTTGGGGAGGTTTGGGGAGGTGCGCGCGCACCTCCGCTCGTTCGGAGAGGTGCGCGCGCACCTCTCGGAATGGGCAGCGGCGCCGCTTTCGGTTTGGGAAGGTTTGGGGAGGTGCGCGCGCACCTCCGCTCGTTCGGAGAGGTGCGCGCGCACCTCTCGGAATGGGCAGCGGCGCCGCTTGTTGGGAAAGCTGCCACGGCCCGTTTGCAGAGCTGCCGCTTTCGGCAGCCTGCAAACGGGCCGCGGCAGCTTTCCCAATGAGCGGCGCCGCTGCCCGTTTGCGCGGAGGTCCGCGCGCACCTCTCCAAAGGTTTGGGGAGGTGCGCGCGCACCTGCGCCCATTCGGAGAGGTGCGCGCGCACCTCTCCTAACGGGCGGTGCCACTCTCCATTTGGAGAGGTGCGCGCGCACCACTGCCCGTTCGAAGAGGTGCGCGCGCACCGGGCGGCTGGGAGCCGCAGGGGACGGCTCAAAGAGCCGCATGCAGCTCCGGAGCCGCGGGTTGCCGACCCGTGGACTAGGAAAAAAACCACCTCTCTGGTTTCCTTATCAAGACTAATGAACTGGGCTCAAATATTTGCATGGTACATTAATCATCCTGTTAGAAGAAAAATCTTGATTCAAATCTAGGACAGGTCTTCCAAAGAACACTCAGAGCAAATTGCTTGAAGAAGAGGCTAACTTTATTCCACAGCATAACAGGCAGTACAAGATGGCCATGAAGTTACAGTTTTCAAATGGTTACTTTTATAGAAAAAACTTTTCTTTCTTCCTCCCAGGATCAGAGCCTGTCCTTATTGAAACTGCTATTAGGTGGAAGGCCAAAAGGGGGCTTTCCTAGGCTTAGGCATTCCGCGGAGCTGGTGGCTTTTTCCAATTATTTCCAATCATTTCAACTGGCTCCCTGCTTAATTAATATTGTATCTGGAAATGACAGTCATGCAGAAGAAGGGATCTTTTGTTTATTAATAGGTGTAATCTCCGATATCCTGAAAGGAATTGTTTACCTGAATGGGCTGGCACCTTTGGCCAAACCCAACCTCTTTGTCAAGTTTCTCTTTTGTTTTAGTGTAATTTCTCCCCTCTTGCCCAGGAAATGGCTGTGAGGTTGGGACGTGAAGAATTATGGAAGATTGAAGGGCAGGGAGATTTTGATTTCCTTCCCACAATTCTTCAACTTAGTCTTTCAGTCCAGGTTCATAAGAGCAACTTCCCTATTCAATTGGGTAAAGAAGTTCCTAGTGAATGTATGCTGGCATAACCTTTTCCCATTTGTTTTTACTGTAGTTCCTGACAGTGCTTGTTTTATAAGAAAAAAGGTGCCAGAACTCACATCTTGCCAATCTTTTATTTACCTTTCGCACGTAGTCAATCACTGTACACACACCCACACACGTCAGTTGTGCAACGAAACAGAATGGTTGCTGCCCGCAGTAAGCACTCAGCATGCGACCACATGACCAATTACAAGCCAAGCAGTGCCACAAGCCAAGCAGCCGGACGAAGCACGCATGTATTGGACTCGACACACAAGCAGCCCGCATGCACTGTTTTAATGATTTTGCTGCTGACCTGTACGCTCAACAGGGCGATTCAAGTCCACGTGGACCAAACATCAACTTTTCAAAAGTTACTTTTAAAACTTGGAAAATCCGTCCCAAAAGGTGCTGGAATCCGTTCTGGTGAGTTCTGTGACAAAAAAAAGCACCGGTTCCTGAAATTCAACAAGTCTGTAATCTACCCACAATCCTTACCCACAAATAGATTTCTGCTAGCATTTATTATAATTAGGAAACAGAAAGGAATATTGTTACAATTGTTTATATATGACAACAATGCTCTCCCTACTGCAGAAGTCTCCAAACTTGGCAAATTTAAGACATGACTGGCTGAGGAATTCTAGGAGTTGAAGTCCACAAGTCTTAAATTGCCAAGTTTGGACATCCCTATCTTACAGCATACCTTTGAACTATGGGTAGAAATATTAACTTTGGAGATATGAAATTAAACTGGTTATATTTCCCCTTAAGATAAATATGAGGTGTGTAGTTGGATGTGTGATTACAATTCTTTTTTCTTGCTTTATCTTGAGAGCAGGCATATAATGTAAGGAATGTTAAATCTCTCCCCATGTATGAATTTGCAGTACACTAATTCATACCACTAATGCATAATTTAATACAGTTGTTTACAGCATCTCAGTATTTCTTCATTATTGATCAAGTGGGATACACAAAATGGCTTCTCATTACAGTTTAAGAAGATGGCTGAGCCCCTGAAAGATCACTTAGATCTAGGATGTTAAATTCTCCCCCCTACATCTCTGAGTGGTGTGACCAGCTGAAATTTGAAGAAAATAGCCTTTATCCATTTTCTGCCTTATTCAAAGGACTACTCCACTGTATGCACCAAGCACCTCCTTCCACCTTAGTGTTTCTATTAATTTAAGTAAAGAAGTAATTCTGCAGCTGCCATTGTTTGAATGCTGAAACAGTACTGAATACTGAAATAAAGAGGGTGGGGGGAGAACATGACCTGCATACAAGAGGCTCTACTGTACTCTGGTGCAGCTTTCCCAATTTACCTATCCTCTGATGTGTAGGGGCCAGAATTCCCAGCAATGGCTGTGTTGGTTGGGAACTGCTGTGAAAGTCTGAAGTCCATTTATTTGGATGACAGGATAGGTTTCTTTTGCTTCCATTAATTCTTGTAACAGAATAAATAAGTACATATTATTTTATTTTATTTTTAATAAAAATAATAATAAACGGCTGGATGATAGATTAAATAAATGGAAAACCAAAGCTTTGCATGGACAGCATTTTGAAAAACATTGAAGGAAAATGTGATAACAACTTGACATGGACATGGCTTAAGATGGGAACCATCAAGAAGAAACGGAAGGCTTAATACTGGCTGCTCAAGAACAAGCACTACAAACTAATGCCATGAAAGCAAAGATACAAAAATCTACTGACAATCCAAATTGCCGACTTTGCAATGACAAAGTTGAAACTGTTTCACATTTAATAAGTGAGTGCAGCAAAATCACACAAACCGATTACAAAGCTAGACATGACCAAGTTGCTAAACTAATCCACTGGACATTGTGTAAAAAATACGACTTGCCTGTGTCCAAAAAGGCGTGGGAACATAGGGTGGAAAAAGTTGTCGAGAATGAGAGGGTGAAGATCTTGTGGGACTTCCGAATACAGACAGATCGCCATTTGGAACACAATACGCCAGATATCGCAGTTGTAGAGAACCGAAGCAAACAGTTGATTGATATCGCTGTACCAGGAGATGCCAGAGTTGAAGAAAAAGAACTGAAAAAAATTATGAAAATACCACGACCTGGCCACTGAAACTGCGCGATTATGGATGAAACGTGTAACAGTGATACCCACTGTCATCAGGGCACTGGGAACTATGTCCAAAAACTTTGCAAAATACATCAAGAAATTGCAGCTTCCTGCAATAACTCCAGCAAAGTTACAAAAAACAGTGCTACTCGGAACATCTTACATTTTAAGGAGATACCTGGTTGATACCTAGGATGCTGGCAGTCAATTTGAATGGTCAGTTGACTGAGGTTCATGTTTAATGAATAAAAGTTTTATAATAATAATAATGATAACAACAACAACAACAATTTATTTTATTGGATGGAAACTAATCAAGAAGAAACATGTAATTAAGGAGAAATTTCCTAAGACTGAGAACAATTAACCAGTGGAAAAGATTCCCTTCAGAAATTGTAGGTGCTTTATCACTGAAGGCTTTTAGGAAGAGACAGGAAAGGCACTAGTCTGAAATGGTATTGGGTCTCCTGCTTCAAAAGGGGGTTGGAATGGAAGATCTACTAGGTCCATTCCAGCTCTATTAAGATCAAACCCTGGCATTAGTTTTTGAATATGATTTCAAAAAGACCTAACCATAACGCTAGATTCATTTTAATTCGCAATGAGATTTTCCTACATAATTTACTGTGTTGAAGAATAAAGTCCGAATGAAAAGCTGTAACTGTTACTTTCAGGAGAAAATGACTCAGAATCAGTCCCAAACATTAGTTTCTGGCCATAATTCCAAATAGACCAAACCCGAACCAGAACTTTAACCCTAATGCTATATTCATTTTAATCAGAAATCGGATTTTACGATGTAATATGTTGTGCACCAGAATCAAGTCGGAACGAAAAGCTGTCTCCTTCCTTAGAAACCAACTAAGAATCCATCCCTAGCATAGGCCATAATTCCAAGTAGACCTAATCCAAACCCTAGATTCATTTTAATTGTCAAATGGATGTTCACATACAATTTGCAGAATGTCAGAATCAACTCTGAATGAAAAGTTGTAACTGCTACTTTCCTTAGAAAACCACTTAAAAACAACTAGTAGCATTAGTTTTGGGCCATGATTCCAAAAAGACCTAACCCTAACCAAAACCCTAATCCTAACCCTATATTGGTTTTAACTGGAAATGGGATTTTCCCATGTAATTTACTGTACTTCAGAATCAAGTCAAAATGTAAAGTTGTAACTGTTACTCTCCATAGAAAGCCACTTAAAATCAACCACTAGCATTACTTTGGGGGCATGATTCCAAATAGAACTAACTGTAATCCTAACCTTAATCCTATATTCATTACAATTGGCAATAGGATTTTCCCATGTAATTTACTGTGCGTCAGATTCAAGTCCAAATGAAAACCTGCTACTTAACTTAGAAAACCACTAAGAATCCATCACAAGCATTAGTTTTTGGACAAGATTCCAAATACACCTAACCCTAACCCTAACCTTAATCCTAAATTCATTTTAATCCATTCCATTGCTGATTAAATTAATCTAGGGTTAGGGTTAGATTAGGGTTAGGGTCACATCTATTTGGAATGATGACCAAAAATTTAGTGATTTTATAAGAAAATGTGCTGTTACAGCATTTCATTCAGAGGTCATTCTGACGCAGTGTAAATTACATGACAAAATTCCATTACAACAACAACAACAACAACAACAACAACAACAACAACAACAATAATAATAATAATAATAATAATAATAATAATAATAATAATAATAATAATAATAATAATAATAATAATAATAATAAATAAAGTTGGAAGGGACCTTGGAGGTCATCTAGTCCAACCCCCTGCTAAGGCAGGAAACCCTATACCATTTCGGACAAATGGCTGTCCAGTCTCTTCTTAAAAACTTCCAGTGTTGGAGCATTCACAGCTTCTGGAGGAAGGTTGTTCCACTGGTTAAAATGAATCCAGACTTGGGGTTAGAGAAAGAAAGGATTAGTCTTAGGGTTTGGTCTATTCGGAGTCATGGCCCAAAACTAATCCTGCAAATGTTTTCTTACTGGTTTTCTAAGGACAGTAGCAGTGACAGCTTTTCATTCGGACTAAATTCTGAGGCACAGTAAATTACATGGGAAAATCCAATTGCCGATTAAAAAGAATCTGGGATTAGGGTTACAGTTAGGTTTCTTTGTAATCAGGGCCAAAAACTAATGCTAGGGATATATTCTTAGTGGTTTTCTAAGGAAAGGAACAGTTACAACTTTTCAATCGGACTTCTTTCAGATTGTTGTTGTTAGCTGCGAAGTCGTGTCCGACCCATCGCGACCCTATGGACAACATTCCTCCAGGCCTTCCTGTCCTCCACCATCTTCTGGAGTCCATTCAAGCTCACGCCCACTGCTTCAGTGACTCCATCCAGCCACCTCATTCTCTGTCGTCCCCTTCTTCTATTGCCCTCGATCTTTCCCAGCATTAGGCTCTTCTCCAGTGAGTCCTTCCTTCTCATTAGGTGGCCAAAGTACTTGAGTTTTAGCTTCAGGATCTGGCCTTCTAAAGAGCAGTCAGGATTGATCTCCTCTAGGACTGACCGGTTTGATCGCCTTGCAGTCCAAGGGACTCGCAGGAGTCTTCTCCAGCACCATAGTTCAAAGGCCTCAATTCTTTGGCGCTCAGCCTTTCTTATGGTCCAACTTTCACTGCCATACATTGCAATTCTTTCAGATACCCAGTAAATTACATCGGGGGAAAAATCCCACTGGCAATTAAAATGAATATATGGTTAGCATTAGGGTTAGAGTTGTTGTTGTTGTTGTTAGTTGCGAAGTCATGTCCGACCCATCGCGACCCTATGGACAATGTTCCTCCAGGCCTTCCTGTCCTCTACCATCTTCTGGAGTCCATTTAAGCTCACGCCTACTGGGTTAGAGTTAGGGTTAGGTCTATTCAGAACCATGGCCAAAAACTAATGAGAGGGGTTGATTCTTAACAGTTTTGTGAGGAAAGTAGCAGTTACAGCTTTCCATTCGGACTTATTTCTGACACACAGTAAATTACAAACGAAAATCCCATTTTCAATTAAAATAAATCTAGGATTAGGGTTTGATTAGGGTTAGGGTTAGGTGTATTTGGAATCATGGCTAAAAACTAATGCTAGGGATAGATTATTAGTGGTTTTCTAATTAAAGGAGCAGTTCCAACTTTTCAATCAGACTTCTTTCAGACACCAAGTAAATTACATGGGAAAATCCCATTGCCAATTCAAATGAATATACAGTTAGGATTAGCCTTAGGGTTTGGTCTATTTGGAGTCATGGCCCAAAAGTAATCCTGCAAATGTTTTCTTACTAGTTTTCTAAGGAAAGTAGCAGTTAAAACTTGTCATTCGGAGTAAATTCTGGGGCACAGTAAATTACATGGAAAAATCCAATTACCAATTCAAATGAATCTAGGGTTTCAGTTAGATTAGGGTTAGGAGTAGGGTTAGATCTGTTTGGAATCAGAGCAAAAAAACTGATGCTAGGGATTGATTCTTAGTGGGGTTTTTAAGGAAAGGAGCAGTTACAACTTTTCAGGTGTACTTCTTTTGGACACTCAGTAAATTACACGGGAAGATCCCTTTGCCAAAATTCTGAGGCACAGTAAATTATATGGGAAAATCCAATTACTGATTCAAATGAATCTAGGGTTTGGCTTAGATTAAGGTTAGGGTTAGGGTTAGGTCTATTCAGAATCATGGCCAAAAATTAATGTTAGGGATGTTTTCTTACTGGTTTTCTAAGGAAACTAGCAGTTACAGCTTTTGATTCGCACTAAATTCTGAGGCACAGTAAAATTTATGGCAAAATCCAATTACTAATTAAAGTGACTCTAGGATTTGTCTTAGGTTAGGGTTAGGGTTAGATCTATTTAGAATAATGGCTAAATACTAGTGGTAGGGATAGATTCTTAGAGGTTTTCTAAGAAACGGAGCATAGTATATTACATGGGAAAGTTGCATTGCCAATTAAAATGAATATAGGGTTAGGGTTAGGGTTAGGCCTCTTCGGAATCATAGGCAAAAACTAATGATACGGATGGATTTTTAGTGGTTTTCTCAGTAAAGTGGCAGTTACAGCTTTCTATTCAGATTTATTTCTGATGCACAGGAAAATCCCATTGCCAATTAAGGTGAATCTAGGATTATGGCTAGGTTAGGGTTAGGGTTAGGTATATTTGGAATCATGGCTAAAAACTAATGCTAGGGATGGGTTCTTAATGGTTTTCTCAGGAAATGAGCAGTTACAACTTTTCAATTGGACTTCTTTGGAAATCCAGTAAATTACATGGGAAAATCCCATTGCCAATTCAAATGAATATACGGTTAGGATTAGGGTTAGGGTTAGGGTTAGGTTTATTCGGAGTCATGGCCCAAAACTAATCCTGGAGATGTTTTCTTAGTGATTTTCTACAAAAAGAAGGAGTTAAAGCTTGTCATTCGGACTGAATTATGAGGCACAGTAAATTATATGGGAAAATCCAATTACCGATTAAAATGAAACTAGGGTTTGGCTTATATTACGGTGAGGGTTAGGTCTATTTTGAATCATGGCCAAAAACTAATGATAGGGATGGATTCCTAGTGGTTTTCTGAGGAAAGGAACAGTTACAGCTTTTGATTCGGACTAAATTAAGAAGCACAGTAAATTAAATGGGAAAATTTGATTGCTGATTAAAATGAATCTAGGAATAGGGTTACAGGGTTAGGGTTAAGTCTATTTGGAGTCATGGCCAAAAACTAATGATAGGGATAGATTCTTAGTGATTTTCTAAGGAATGGAGCAGTTACAACGTTTCAATTGGGCTTCTTTCAGACACCCAGAAAATTAAATGGGAAAACTCCATTGCCAATTAAAATGAATATAGGGTTAGGATTAGTCTTAGGGTTTGGTCTATTCAGAGTCATGGCCCAAAACTAATCCTGGAAATGTTTTCTTACTGGTTTTCTAAGGAGAATAGCAGTTAAAGCTTGTCATTCAGACTAAATTCTGAGGCACAGTAAATTACATGTGAAAATCCAATTACCGATTCAAATGAAACTAGGGTTTGGCTTATATTAGGGTTAGGGTTAGGTCTATTCAGAATCATGGCCAAAAACTAATGGTAGGGATACATTCTTAGTGGTTTTCTCAGGAAAGGAGCTGTTACAGCTTTTCATTCAGACTAAATTCTGATGCACAGTAAATGATATGGGGAAAAATCTGTTGACGGTTAAAATGAATCTAGCGTTTGGCTAAGATTTGGGTTAGGGTTAGGGTTAGGTCTATTTGGAATCATGGCAAAAAAAAACTAATGCTAGGGATGGATTCTTAGTGGTTTTCTCAGGAAAGGAGCAATTATAACATTACATTTGGACTTCTTTTGGACACCCAGTAAATTACATGGGAAAATCCATGTAAAACATGAGTTTAGGATTAGGATTATGGTTAGGGTTAGGTCCATTCGGAATCATGGCCAAAACCTAATGCTAGGGATGGATTCTTAGTGATTTTCTGAGGAAAGTAGCAGTTACAGCTTTCCATTCAGACTTATTTCTGAGGCACAATATATTACATAGGAAAATCCTATTGCCAATTAAAATGAATCTAGGATTAGGGTTAGATTAGGATTAGGATTATGGTTAGGTCTATTCGGAATCATTGCCAAAATCTAATGCTAGGGATAGATTATTAGTGGTTTTCTAAGGAAAGGAGCAGTTACAACTTTTCAATCGGACTTCTTTCAGACATCCAATAAATTACATGGGAAAATCCCATTGCCAATTCAAATGAATATACGGTTAGGATTAGGGTTAGGGTTAGTGTTAGGTCTATTCGAAGACATGGCCCAAAACTAATCCTGGAGATGTTTTCTTACTGGTTTTCTAAGGAAAGTAGGAGTTAAAGCTTGTCATTCAAAGTAAATTCTGAGGCACAGTAAATTTTATGGGAAAATCCAATTACCAATTAAAATGAATCTAGGTTTAGGGTTAGGGTTAGATCCACTTGGAATCATGGGCAAAAACTAATGGTAAGGATGAATTTTTAGTGATTTTCTAAGGAAAGTACCAGTTACAACGTTTCATTCAGTCTAAATTCTGAGGCACAGTAAATTATATGAGAAAAAAAACTCGTTGATGGTTAAAATGAATAAAAAGTTTGGCAAAGGTTTGGGTTAGGGTTAGGATTAGGGTTCGGACAATTTGAAATCAGGGCTAAAAATGAATGCTAGGGATGGATTCTTAGTGGTTTTCTCAGGAAAGGAGCAGTTCCAACTTTTCATTTGGACTTCTTTCAGTCACACAGTAAATTGCATGGGAAAATCCCATTGCCAATTAATCTGATCATAGGTTTAAAGTTCTTCATGGTTCAGAGATGGGATATCTGAGGAACCATGTTTTTCCAGTAATATCTGACTGCTTGATAAGTTCACCTAGGGTGGAGTCTCTCTATATGTCCTCTGCAAGGGTCATGAAAGCATGCTTTCCATATTGATTAATTACTCTTGTGGAAAAAACATTACGTTGGACATTAAAATAAGCCCTGTAAAAAGCTAAATAATAAATAACCTGATTTCACACAACATATTTGCCTGAAGATTAGGCTAAAATAGATTGGATACATTATGGAAATTGTAGGAACATTGCTCTAATCTTAAGTGATTGTATAATCAGACATAAAAGCAACTCCTAATAGAGTATATTGGTGTATAGCAAGTTATATGAATTGTTGTAGCTAGTTATTAGCTAGTTATCATAAAATAGCTAGTTATTGCTACAGTTGTTTTTAGATAGTTTCAGAGTTCACATGTTTTGTAAATGGAGCAATAACAAAGGGTGAAAATGTCCTTCCCTGTTCTGATGAAAGGTGTTCCACAAAAAATGTGGATTTTTAGATCATCCTTGATTTTTAAGATTGTTCTTTTTCTAATAGTAGTCAAGAAAATGGGGGGAAATGCTTTTGCTAAAATGGGATAATAACTTTATGCAACATTATCTATGGAGATTGATAGTATTCCTGGCCTCATTAAAATCATGTTATGTATCTATCTATCCATCTATCCATCCATCCATCTATCTATATCTATCTATCCTTCTATCTATCTATCTATCTATCTATCTATCTATCTATCTATCTATCTATCTATCTATCTATCTATCTATCTATCTGCCATAATCACAAGGTCCTTGGTGGCTCATAAAAATAAGCAAATATAATAGGAGTACCTAAGAATATGAGTACAGTTAAAACCCCTATGAACTTGGAAAGCTGTATTGAGTCACTGAAAAATCAGTACTACAAGCTAATTACTATAGAGCAAAATTGTTTTTTACTTCTTCCAATATGAATCAAAGTTTCAGTTCCCCAGGAAACCCGTGTGAGAAAAGCACTGTTGAATTCATTGGTTGCCTAAAGCCAAAACACTCGAAGTGTCAAAAAGTAAATTTGAAAATGTGTGCATCTGGCAAGTTAATCCTGCAGGTACTGACCTGTCCCTCAAGGCTTATGACTATTATAGAATCTTTGTTTGAATTAGGGCCAAATTGGCTGCTTCTTCCTGGCACTGCTCTTCACTGAACACACTAGACTAATGCAGAACCATTATTCATTACCCACTGAGACGTTTTTAGCGCTGTGCTATCTCAAAGGCCATCAGTAATTGCTAAAGATTGTAATGATGGAAAGATTCATGGAATTCATCCAGAAAATAGTTATTTCCTGTGCATATGATTACTTTGCACAAGAAAAAAGTGGAAAGGATGTTCAGAAGACATGATTCAACTTAGTAAACAAAAGCCAGAGTTTTTGCTTGAAAGAGCTAAATCAATTTGCTGCCTAATGTCAGTGTAAGGAATAATAGATCAATTCTAAAGACTTCAGCACATCTCAGCTTATGGAACATGATGATGCTATAACAATCAATTTGACACCCACCTTGGCTTCAATTCTTTGTCTCTTTGAATGTAACAAGTAGGTTTTCGTGCCACAAACTGGAATCTGGGAAAACAGAAACATTCAGACCTTGAATTGAGCAATAGTAGAAGAATTTCATGAATGCATATAGAATAATTGTAAATAGTAAATAACATCCTAGAACAGCGATGGCAAACCTTTTAGAGACCGAGTGCCCAAACCACAACCCAAAGCCCACTTATTTATCACAAAGTGCCAGGGCCGCATAAGCATTGTGGTGCCCTCAGGGGGAGCATGGGGGCGTGGCCCACTGGGTGGGTGTGGCTGGGCGTGGCTGGGGTGGCCATGGCCACCTCAATGTTGCTCATGGGGGGGATACCTGTGGGGGCCGGGCAGGGTTGGGGGAGATCCAGGGGGTCTCTGGTGGGTGGGGTGGTGGGCAGGAGGCCCAGCATAGATGGGGGGAGGCATGCAATCCTATCCGGGACTGGGGGGGGCATGGCACCAATGGGGATCTGGCCTTCCCTGCTCAGGGTGGCCTTTGGCTTGCTGGGTGTGGGCATGCTCTACCACTTCTACTCGGTCTTGCTAGCCAGCCGCTTCTTCTCCTTTGTGCTAGGTGGCGCTGCCACTCTGGGCAGCAGCCCAATGGACCTGCGCAAGCTGCTGGCAGCAGCGGCACGCGTGACCACAGAGAGGGCTCTGAATTCCACCTCTGGCACGCATCCCATAGGTTTGCCACCACTGTCCTAGAAGAACTTTATGGTTTTTCATGTAATATTTTTGCTGTGCCATACTAGGATCACCACGAAAAAATGATTGTCAAATTGTCAAATCACCATCAAACCAGTCAAGTCAGATATTCTTTGTTAGCCAATGTTGAAAAAAAATAAACTACGTAACATAAGTTAAAATACAGCAAATACATTATTGTGGTATATAGATACAAGTAAGATTAACTATCAACCATATTTTACTTGACCCACTATGTCTGATTGCTAGATTGCTTTACTATAGTTTGCAATGCTACCCAGACTCATTGAATCCTACAAGATATATTGATAGGACATTGGCTACAATAAGTATTGTTCTGAGATTATTGTCTGTTAGATAAGGCATATACTTTTAACTGGGCTTCCAGGAAGATCTATACTGAAGTCACAATACAGGAGTCAAAAAGTCAACAGGACCCATTCCATGTAGAGATTTTTCTTTTTGCAAAGGGAATCTTTTGGAATCTGCTCTCAAGAACTGCTGATGGTAAGATGTTTACTCAAGTGGTGTGAAAAAAATATGATGTCTGAGATACAATTTAGTGATTAACAACAGCAGTAGTACTTAAACTTTTATACTGCTTCAAAGGGCTTTATAGCCCTGTCTGGTCAGTTTACAATGTAATCATTATTTGCATATTGCCCCCAATAATCTGGGTCCTCATTATACTGACCTTGGAAGGACAAAAGGTTGAGTCAAGTTTGATCGACATGAACTGGTCAGGATAGAACTGCTGGCAGTAAGCAGAATTAGCTGCAATATTGCATTCTAAACACTGCATTGCCACCACTCTAATGATTTAAAATGGTTCTTCTGGTTTCCTAACTCAGACTCTGAAAATTTTCTAGGCAATTTGGATTGTTTTGAATTGCTTGCTTAAACTTTGTCATGGCCCTGCTGTAATCCAGGGCCAAAAAAAATTTCCCAGTATTGAAACTGTCCAACAGAATTCTCTTTGAAAGAATGACAGGATGGGACTTTAAAAGTTGGAAGCCAGAGGAAACCAGAAAGAACTAAAGATCACAATTAGAGGAAATTGTGATCTACTCATACAGAATTGAACAAAATATTTTAACACTGAACATATTGGAGGATATTTTGGAACATTGGAGCCAGAAGTTAATTTTAAGAGTCTATTTTAAGATAAACTGTGTTTCAAAGATATATTTTTTTTATTAAAAAGTTTTAAAATACATTTTATCTTTAACAAACAAAAAACAAAAAAAAGAAAGAAAAAGAAAAAAAGAAAACCCCCCCCAGCCCCCTTCCCTGCCACCCTCCCCAACCCTCCCCAACCCCACCCTCCCTGTCCCCTCCCCCCCACTTCCCAGAGCAGAATACAGGGTATAAAATACAAACAGTCATAATCTAGCTTACACAAACAATCCTGAACTATATAAACTATTGAACTTTAACTCATATAGATAAACTCCAAACATATATATATACATCATATCAATAATTATTCAAAAACAAGATAATACTTTCTAATCTGTTTCAAAGATATTATGAAAGAGGAACAGGTTTACCTGACAAGACTGAGACTGATCTGAAAATGGATTTTAAAATGGAAGGCTTCAAGTATGATATGGGAAAGAAATGTTACAATGGACATACAAAAGAAATTGGCTGATGTCTTAATAATTAAAAGGGACATACAAATAAAAATCAAAGACTGTGCCCCGAATAATTTTACTATATACGATTTACAAAAAGAGGCTTGTTAAAGTTTTGAAGAACTTTGTGAGAAAGAGCAAAGAAAAAATTAAAAATCAAGTGCTAGGACATTGTTTGAAGGGACTAAAGATCAAAATTGTTAAAAGTGAAAGGAAGGGATATAAAATTGGTTTATTTGATCAGGTTAATATAGATGTTATCTTTAGTATCCCTTACTGGAATTTTGCTGACATAAGGACTCAAATTACAAAGCTGTGAGGATTTGTTTACAGGTACAAAGGGAAGAAATGGACCATTAGTTTTATTGTTACTAAAATTGTTTATATTTGTTGGAATGAAGAGGGAAGTCATTTATCTATATATTTTTCTTTTTCTTTGCTATATTTTTTCTTTCTTTTCTATTATTTCTGCACTTTTTATTTTTATTTTTTTTAGTTTGTATTAGTTTTTATCTTCTTAATTGTAACTTTTAATACAATTATTTACGAAACTGACCAGCAGAGAAGATGCTTCTTATTTCAGAGAAGATTGATTAGCCATCAAAGTTCTCAGCTTTGTGATAAGAAGCTTAACTTTTGACAGTAATCGAAGGTGTTTATCTATATTCCAATTTCTGTTTATTCAGCCCCATTTCTCTATGGAGTATTGTATTAGAGACTGAAGAAAACCTGAAGCAACTTTTGAGCGGTCTCAAAATGACATGGGCCTATTGTTTGCATCATTCAGTTCACATCCTCATTTGCACTGGCCACAATATTAAGTTCTAATCCTGATTTTTTTTAAAAACAAACAAACAACATTTTAAATAAATTGTGTATTTGCCAGCATATAATGCTTTCTGAGGAAATGGAGCCTGACAAAGGATAGACAAACAAGTGCAGAAGCTTTTGTGAGAAATCATGAGTTCATGTTGTCAAAGAATGCTAAGAACATCAAAAAGAGTTTCAAAAGTTAAAAGGAAAAGATTTAGTCAATTAGCTATTCAGTGAACATGGCAATGCTAATAAAACATAACTTAACCAGCATTCTTTTTACTTTGCTCAGTATTCCTGAAAAGAATGTTAGGGGAATAATTTGTACTTAGGAGTTTAAATTTTCAGGACCAGATGAATTGCATTTCAGAGAGCTTGCTAATGGACTGGCTAAACCTTTATGTGTAACCTTTGAAAAATCCTGGGAAATAGAAGTGCCAGATGACTGGAAACAAAATGGTACCCATATCCTCAAAAAGACAGGAGGAAGGGGAAACTGGCTCTCCCCTCCCCCTGCTGGGACAGCTAATAAGAAAATTTTGTAATTATATAATTAATCTAAGAAATACACTGATTAAACACTTGGTCACCAACTGCCAGAATGAAGGCCCCTCTTAGGTTTAAACATGGTGCTTCCTCCTCCCCCCTTTTCTACAGTTTAGTAAAACCCCTGCTTTGTGCTTAGTCATAGGAGTTATCAGCATTCTTGCCATGAGAAACTCTTGATCGCAATATATCTACTATAGAAAGTACTATGGAATGACAGCCAATCAGCCTAACATCAATATTTGAGAATATTTTACAGAATAAAGTGATTAATCTACAGGCAGCCTGAAAAGAGTCAGGAAGAAAGAGTCAGGAAGAAAGTCAGGAAAAAATGTGAAAAGTAAATGTGAAAATGTGAAAAGTAAAATGTGAAAAGTAAATCAAGCCACACAAAATACACCTGTCCAGCTTTTGGTTTCTAATGCACACACACAGTTGCTCCTGAAATCAGCAGTTTACTCAAATCAAGAAGATAACAACAGACAAAGAATGAAAACCAAAACAGTCTCTGAAAAGAGCTTGTCTGAATGATTGCTTTTAACAGGAGCACACAGAAAAATAGTCAAAATCCAGTCCAAGGCTCTGAGAGCCAAGTCAGGAGTGTCAGCCAGTATAGAAGCCAAAATTCCACAAGTCCAAATATGCATCACACAACAGACAGAGATCAGACAGTTGATTCTAATGAATAATCATGGGTCAGGATTATCTCTTAAATTAGGTTGCAGCCAGCTGTCTTTAATCAAGAGATTTACTCCTCTGCTTGGCAAGGAGCCTCATAGAACTGTTTCTGCATTGCATTATATTTGTGGGCGGTGGTGCTGAGTACTTTTACATTATTATCATCTGCAGTGCCTGTGTTTGATCAGCTTTAAGTGGTTCTTTATTTTATGTACATAGGTGGTACTGGAGCAGCTTCTTCACCTTCAGAATCAATAGGTCATGACAATACCTCACTTTTCTGATGGGTAATTTTTTATAGATTGTGGGAATACTGTACATGTATATATGTAAATGTATGCAGAATATCTTGATTCCAGCAAAGCATTTGATGATGAACTTTGTGACATTCTAATGAGCATGCTAATTAAGTGGGATTGGAAGGCAAAACAATTGAGTATCTCTAGCTGAATTGAAAGTAAGTCCCAAAGAGTGCTTACAACAATTCCTTATCAAACCAGAATGTGGTATCAATTAAAGTGGCCCAAATTAAGGCAGTCTTCAGTTTTGTGCTCTTAACATTGTCATTAATAACTTGGGTGAAAAAATGGAAGAAATGCTTATTGAATCTGCAGGTGTTCTAAATAAAATTGGCAAGGAAACAGAATTAATATGCAAAAATGTCTTGAAAGCTTGAAAGAAATCAGGTGAAATTTCACAGAAACAATACAAAGTTCTTCCCTTTGGAAGTATTAGTGGGACAACAACACTTATAAAAAGATTCTTGGAAAGAGTTAACAGTGTGTAGCTGCTGAAAAACAAAAGCAAAATGTATATATGACTGAGGTGATAAGAACTATGAAGGATTCTTTCCCAACAAGCTAACAAACAGCACAAGAAGGTTATAAAAAGTGGATTATAATGGAAAAGGAACATTTTCAAATAATAGATGAAGTAAGAATTAGTTGGAAGAATGATTGATTAGCAGAAACTTTAGTAGAAGAGGATTTGAAATTGATGTAAATCCAATGTGTATCCCCAGTCCATATGTTCCAGAATTGGAAGCAATACCTCGGGAACTTCCGGACTTTATCAAAAGATCTGGGAGGTTTCTGGGTCAGACCTGATTGTAATATGTGCTAAATAAACAACGGCCTTTCTTTCATGATAATGCTTAGACAGATCTGTGACATTAATCGAAAAACCATTTCCATAACAATAAAAGACCTCATGATAAGATTTTCAGGAAGATTCACGCCTTCCTTTATCAGTTTGCCACCTTGGGGCATGTCAGCCAGATACCAGGCAGGAAACACATTCAATAAACTAATTCTACCTTATTGTAAAGCTGCATTAACAGAATCTTAGTGGTCTGGAAGTACAAGTCTCCCACTGGCACTATTATAGCCCAAGAACCTGGGGAGAGTTGTTTCTGAGCCTCTTGCTCCACCCACTATGAAGCTGCAGGCTAGGCTATCTCTTATCTGACCATTCCCCAGGCAGAATTTCTTCACCCTGTCTCCCAGGACTTTCTCACATGCCATTACAGGTCACTAAAAAATCCCATCTGTCTGTTCATTCAACACTTAGGTACCAATCAATTCTTAATTATCTTTAACCATATCGACCTGCTCTCACTGTTTGTGCCTTATTGATTAATGAAAAGTATTATGCAGAGCACAGTATCACATTCAGCAAAGCATGGATTAATGTAATATTCACTTCAGATAAATATATAGGTATTTATGAACCTTTTGAAAGGTTTATGAAAAGGCTCCAAGGAGAGAGGGCAAGAAAATAACTTGTGTATAAACTTGTGTATAAAAAGAAGCTACATTAATTTTTAAAAAGAGGAATAGAAAAAGCAAAATAAATACCAAGGATACATCCACATCTCTATAGACATTGACTGGGGTTGGTAAACAGACATTCATAAACCAGAAAATATCTATGGGCTGATTCAAACATGTAAACTTGTGGCAAAGTCTTATGGATGATACCTTTGCCTTGGGAAGCATGCGAATAATAGGATGCTTTACTTATTCTAAATATATGGCCACAACTATTTTGGTTACTAGAAAATTTGCTTCTAGAAAGGCAAACTTTCCTTTAAAGAGTCAGGAGTTCTCTTAATTTTTTTTAAGGAGGGTGATGGTGATAGAGATGAGGACAATAGTGATGATGGTAAGAGATGCTGATCATGGTGATAGAGATGATGGGGTTGGTGATGATAATGATGAAGATGGTGATGGAGGTGATGGTAATGGTGATGATGATTTTGGCACTGAGACACCCAGAGCCACTTTGTTCCCTCTTTTCTGTTATTTCCTTTGAACCCATGGCTCACTGCTTTCTTACAAGATGTTAACCTGTGAGAGATTTTAAACAGATATTTTTAAAGAGCGTCCTCTTTAAATGCTAATAGGCTTTTGAGCAAAAGAAATGGTACAATAATAGATTAGTTTAGAGTAGAGGAGGAAATCATTTGTTCTGTTCAACTCCCACTGACTTTTTTCCAAGTTCTCATTTTTACGGGCTTGTGAGTTATTTTTAAAACCAAACACACCTTTTTCCTTTTCAATTCTGATTTTTCTTTATAAAGGTTTAGCACTAATAACTTCTAATATTTAGTCTTTTGGTCTCCTGACTATTGTTTTGTTATTCTTCCAATATTTTCTCAGAGCCATTCAAAGATAGAAAGACATGTGGCTTTCAAGAGGGAAATGAGCTGGTAACAACATTGAGGAGGAGGAAGAAAAATAGTTGCCAGCATCTTAATGAATGGCAGTTCAATCCACTATCTTCATCATTATCATCACTGACCCCATCATCTCCATCACCATGATCATCATCTCTTATTATCATCATCATCACCATCCTCATCTCTATCACCTCTCCATCACTCTCCTTAAAAAAAAATTAAGAGGAGAACTCCTGACTTTTCAAAGGAAGGTTTGCTGATAGGTTTTCTGAACTCTCTCTGATTCTAGGAAATCGGGAAGCTTCTTAGATGGATTCATTTAGCTCACTGCTAGTCTAACTTGCACTGCTATGTTTACACTCATGCTATTTAGTGGGAGAGGAAGAAAATATGCCACATTTGTCCAGATGATCCAGTTATGTTTGTCTAAATTTCTAATGATAAAACTATCTCCAGTACAGGTAGTCCTTGACTTACAACAGTTTGCTTAATGACGGTTCAAAATTACAAAGGATTGAGGAAAGTGACTTATGGCCATTTTTCACAGTTATGACCTTTGCAGCATCCTTATGGTCATGTGGTTTACATTCGAATGCTTGACAACTGATTCACATTTAATGACGGTCGCAGTGTCCCAGGGTCATGTGACCCCTTTTGAGACCTTCTGACAAGCAAAGTCAATGGGGGAGCCAGATTCACTTAACAACCGTGTTATTAATTTAACAACTGCAGTGATTCCCTTAACAAATGTGGCAAGAAAGGTCGTAAAATGGGGAAAAACTCACTTAACAAATTTCTCATTTAGTAACATAAATTTTGGGCTCAATTGTGGTTGTAAGTTGAAGACTACGTATATTAAGAACTGACAGATTGCAATGGAAAGAGAAGCCATCCAGCCTTGGTTGCTAATAATGTGGAGCTCAATTTATTCCCGAAACTAATAAGCAAACCAGATCCATTTGGGTACAAAAGAAAGTATGATTGTTTTAATATTTGCAAAGCTGTATTTTTTGAAAAAAGACAGTAATATAAAGGGCATATTAAGAAATCACTGCAGTTTGGGGAAAGTGTGTAAACTGCTTTCCTGTTGCCATGTCTTTCATTTTTGCTTCTTTTTACAATTGGTCTATCCAATCAGTTACAAAAACTTCAAAAATCATTAGTTGGCAATGGATAGGTGGAATGCTCTGCTATTTGTATATTTGTTCTCTATATTTGGTAGCCCTGCTCTTTATAACAGTTACTTTTGTCCCCTGCTCTTGTTCCTTTTTTGCCCTGCCACTTATTTTTGCTGTCTGGTTAACAGTTAGCTCTGCAAAGGTATATACCACAGGTCTGCAACCCGCGGCTCTGGAGCCGCATGCGGCTCTTTCAGCCATCTCCTGCGGCTCCCGGTCCTCTGCTATGTGTACTGCAAAAAAAAAAAAGTGGGGCTAAAAAAGTTCAACCAATCAATTCAAATATGCAGGGTAGGTGCATATCTTGCCTTGGCTCCACTCTTCAGTCAAACCCTGTTCTGCGCATGCGCACACATTTTTTTGCGGCTCCCAGTTTTTCCTTTTGTGAGGGAACCGGTTCCGAGTGGCTCTTTCACTGTTTCAGGTTGCTGACCCCAGGTATATACAGATGCCCTAACCACAAGGATATCTTTGAATCTTTGAAACTAAAAGTATATATTAAAAGGTATGTGCTTCTGTGAGCTATACAAGCATAAAGGTTCGTGAACTAACCTGATGTAGGATGTAGCCGTTCCATGCATTTGATGAAATGTACTATACAGCTCACAAAACCGTAATATAGCTTTTAATACATATTTTCTAATCTTCAAGGAGGCTACCAGACCGCTCCTGATTTTTGGCTAGTGAGAAAAGGATCACTATTGTACTGCTACCTTCTTCATTATAAAAATATTTTCATGAAGCAATTAAAAAGTTGTTCATATCTACAATTCTGTCTGAAGGTAGGGCAGAACAAGCCTACTACATTCAAAAGTTCCCCACCCTCCCTGTAATCAAACCCACTTTGGGGTATGTGCTTTTTCCTCACTTGCAATAAAAGGTTCAACATAGCTAAATGAAATCTACTTCCTTTAGAAAACAAATGCAGGTTGTCCTCGACTTACAACAATTCATTTAGTGATCATTCAAAGTTACAACGGCACTGGGAAAAAAATGACTTATAACCATTTTCACAGCATCCTTTCCAGCATCCCCATGATCATGTGATCAAAATTCAGATGCTTGGCAACTGGTTCATATTTATGACCGTTGCTGTATCCCAAGATCATGTGATCCCCTTTTGCAACCTTTTGACAAGCAAGGTCAATGGGGAAGCCAGATTCACTTACCAACTGGGTTACTAATCAACTGCACTGATTCACTTAACATCTGAGGCAAGAAAGGCTGTAAAATGAGGCAAAATTCACTTAACAAATGTCTCACTTAATAACAGAAATTTTGAGTTCAATTGTGGTCATAAGTCAAGGACTACCTGTAATGCAAGGGAAGTTTGAAGAATGTTGGGAAGCCAGGCCTCACCTATTGGCAATTGCTCTAGGCAACTAACTAAACCAAGGGTGTCAAATTGCCGGCCCGTGGGCCGGTTGCATCATGCAGAGGCTGCACCCACCCCAGCTCCAGCAATGCAAAAAAAGTTGTGATATGTTGGGACACGTCACCTGACACGGCAAGTTTGACACCAGTGAACTAAACCATTATTTGATTAGAGTGGAAAATATCACTTGATAAATGATCACCAGTAGCTATCCTTAATTAACTTCAGGAGTAAAATCAAGTCCTCATCACTTGGCAGGACTGCAGGATTGACTGGCTTAACACAGCTAGTCCTTGTTAATGATCATTTGTTTAGCAACTGTTTCTAAAACAGCACTGAAAATAGTGATTTATGATCAATCGTTACACTTATATCTATTGCAGTGTCCCAATGTCATGTGATTTGATTTGAGCACTTGGCAACTGTTGCACATTCACAACACTCACAGCATCCCTGGAGCACCACTTGTGGCCTTCCAAGCCAGTTTCCCACAAGCAAAGTCAATGCTCTGTCACTAAGCATGACAATCATGTGATGTTTCACTTAATGACTGCTTCACTTAGCAACAGAGTTGCTAGTCCCAATTAAAGCAGTTAAGCAAGGCCTGCTTGTACTAGGGAACAAGGACTTACTATTCCCTACTTCTCCATTTTCCTAAAGCCTCACTTGACCGACTAATCCCTAGGGTCTAAATTCTTATAGGTCAGTGTTTTAACTATTGTGTGGTGAGCAACAATCCTAGATTATCACCCTGATGCATATTTTTGTTTGTTGAAAATACATTTTGTGTCTGCAAGAGAAAGACACAGCTCCTAAACTCTGATATTTGCCATTTAACAGCTTAAAACTTGTGGGTCTTCCAAGGTTTACTGTAATAAATACAGGGAATTTACACTAATTATCATAAGCCCTGACCTTGCTCAACACCATGCTTTCTTTTAACAGACAAACAGGAATATTTTTCCAGAGAGTGACCATGTGTTGGGTGATTTTGCTCATCCGTTTGCAAAAGCAGGATTACAGTCTTTAGTACATTTTCTAGTGTTTAATCTACTATAGCTTTAATTTTCTGATTAATGGAGCTTTCGGATTTTCTCAAAGCTGCTGAACCATCCCACGTTCCTTTCCTGGGGAACTTTTTTTGGATTCCTCTCCTACTTTTTCTTTCTTTTGGTTTTATTCTCTTATAACTGCTAATGATGCTCCACTGGTTTTACCACAACCTCTTGGTGTCTCTACTAGGGATGGTTGGTATGCTTCAATGGCTGATAGAAATGGATTCTATAACCCCCTTAGTCAGTGGTGGGATTCAAATATGTGAACAACCAGTTCCGTGTGTGGATGCCGCTTCCGGAAGTTCATTCTGGGCCTGGGCAACAAAAAATTAACTACTGGTTCTGCCAAAGTGGTGCGAACCAGCTGAATCCCACCACTGCCCTTAGTTCTTATTTAACAATGGATGTCTAATTCCTAATCTTTCCCAGCAGCCCTTAATCACTTTCATTGCATTTTCTAAATGTCATCTATTTGATGAACATCTGTCTACTTTTATAATTTGTCTAATTTATATTGTAAAAGCACACAAAGAATCAGCCAGGACTGTTTTTAAGCTATAAACCAAGTTCATTATAACAGAGAACTTATAGATTTATATCCCTGCTTTATTTTTGACTTCAGAAGCTACTTATTATGTACATCTTGGGAAATGGGGAAACTTCCCATTTTTCATCTGCCGATAAATTCAGGAAGCTGTTAGAAAACAGCAATATATTAGAAAATTGTTCCAGAGTCTGTCTGTCTCTGTCTGACTGTCTGTCTGTCTGTCTGTCTGTCTGTCTCTCTCTCTCTCTCTCTCTCTATCTATCTATCTATGAATGCATAGTGGCAGTAAAGTTACTTTATTTAATTTATTCATTTTACATGAATATAGATGATTTATTTAAATTATATACAAATATTTGTAAGAATAAATTAAGTAAATAAAATTTAAGCCATCCAATAGCCAAAGTTCTCTGGGTGATTTATGATAAACACAAAAGAAAAGAAAAAAAAGAAGAAATAACACAATTTGAATTAAAGCATATCAATAAATTAAATAAAAAAACAAAATAAACAGATCATGTAAGCTAAGCAACAGCAATTCATTTAAAATAATATGAATTAAAATGTAGTTAAAATAAAGTGAAATAGCATGGAAAATCAAAAAAAGTTTTTACCTGGTGCCAGAATGGTGCTAATTTCAGTGTAGTCAAGTTTCTCTAGGGAGAGCAATCCAAAAATGGGGTTGTTATGTACTGGGTTTTGGTGATACACCACGTGGGTTGCTGGAGCAGCTAACGGCTCTCCAGCAACCCAGACTAACTGTCTCCTGTCCTGCAATTGGCTAGCCCTAGGTGGCAAGAGTGGGTTCAAACCTATTGGCTGCCACCTAGGGGCTAGACTATATATTGCGGCTGGTTCCAGCCCATGCTTCAGTACAGTTCTGGCAAGTAATAAAGTATGAGTTTATTTTATTTTATTTTATTTTATTTTATTTTATTTTATTTTATTTTATTTTATTTTATTTTATTTTATTTTATTTTATTTATTTTATTTTATTTTATTTTATTTTATTTTATTTATTTTATTTTATTTTATTTTATTTTATTTTATTTTATTTTATTTTATTTTATTTTTATTTATTTATTTATTTATTTATTTATTTTTGGGACTTATATGCTGCCCTATCTCCCGAAGGACTCAGGGCGGCTAACAACAATAAAAACAACAATACAAAAATTAAAAAAGAATTAAATAAACAGCCCCAAAATAAATTAACTACACAGTTAAAAATTAAAACATTTTAAAAACCCATCGTCAAACCAGGTCAGCCTGATGGAAAAGGAAAGTTTTGAGGTTGCGGCGAAAGGACCGGAGGTCTGGGGCCATCCGAAGCTCAAGGGGGACTTGGTTCCAAAGGGCTGGTGCTCCCACAGAGAAGGCCCTCCCCCTGGGGGTCGCCAGCCGACATTGTCTGGCCGACGGCACCCTGAGGAGGCCCTCTCTGTGTGAGCGCACTGGGCGATGGGAAGTCGTCCCCGGCAGCAGACGGTCCTGCAAATATCCCGGGCCTAAGCCATGTAGGGCTTTAAAGGTAAGTATCAGCACCTTAAATCTCGCCCGGAAGACAACCGGTAGCCAATGCAGCTCACGCAGGAGGGGTGTAATATGGGAGTATCGGGATGCTCCCATCACTACCTGCGCGGCCGCGTTCTGCACCAGCTGAAGCCTCCGGGTGGTCTTCAAGGGCAGCCCCATGTAGAGAGCATTGCAGTAATCTATCCGAGAGGTAACGAGTGTATGAGTGACCGTACATAGGGCATCTCGGTCCAGATAGGGGTGCAACTGGCGCACCAGGCGAACCTGGGCAAATGCCCCCCTGGCCATGACTCCAATATGATCTTCAAAACTGAGTCGTGAGTCCAGGAGGACGCCTAAATTGTGCGCCCTATCAACGGGAGGCAACACCTCTCCTCCCATAACCAAAGATGGAACCTCTTGGACAAGTCGAGATGCCGGTACGTAAAGCCACTCAGTCTTGGCCGGGTTGAGCTGGAGCCTGTTCTTCCACATCCAAATCCGTACCGCTTCCAGGCAACGGGACATCACATCGAGGGCATCACTGGCTTGGTTCGGGGTGGAGATAAAGAGCTGGGTATCATCGGCATATTGATGATACCTCACCCCCAAACCACGGATGATCTCACCCAGCGGCTTCATATAGATTTTGAACAGGAGGGGCAAGAGCACCGACCCCTGAGGCACCCCACAACTAAGGGGCCTTAGGGGATGACCTCTGCCCTCCTGTCAACACTGTCTGCGTGCGGCCCGAGAGGTAGGAGGAGAACCACCATAAAACGGTGCCTCCCACTCCCAACCCCTCAAGACGTCGCAGCAAGATACCATGGTCGATGGTATCAAAAGCCACTGAGAGATCTAAAAGGACCAGGACAGAGGAATAACCCCTGTCTCGGGCCCGCCAGAGATCATCCACCAGTGCGACCAATGCCGTCTCCGTGCTGTACCCGGGCCTGAAGCCCGATTGGTATGGATCCAGATACTCAGTTTCCTCCAGGACCAAAGGGAGCTTCCGTGCCACCATGCTCTCAACAACCTTCACAAGAAAGCGAAGGTTGGAGACAGGACGAAAGTTGTTTAAAATAGCTGAATCCAAGGCAGGTTTCTTGAAGGAGGCCTTACCACCGCCTCCTTCAAGGCAGCAGGGAAGCACCCCTCACTCAAGGAAGCATTTATAACTGCCAGGAGCCAGCCTCGTGTAACCTCCCGGGCCGCATAAACCAGCCAGGAGGGACACGGGTCCAACAAACACTGACACCCATCAAAGCGGTCTCCTATGCAGATCTAAAAAAGAAGCTAACTGGGCACTTCCAGCCCAAGATGCCAGAGATGGCGTGGCAATTCAAATTCGACCAAAGAGTGCAACTACCCAGGGAGACAGCTTCGGAGTTCATTGCGGACCTAGGACAGGCTGCACGGCTATGCAAGTTCTCGAATTTAGAAGAATGACTAAGAGACCAGTTCGTCTGTGGCCTTTGGGACAGAACGCTTCAGCAGAGACTATTCGCTAGACCCAATTTAACGTTTTCTGAAGCAGAGGACGAGGTGATGGCCGACGAAGCTGCTGGGGGTGCAGTACAGACATTTCAGCCCACCAAACCTTCAAAAGTCGAAGAAATGGTCCATCCTGAGGTCGCCAAATGCACCGGAGAATCATCAAAGGAAGAAGAACCCAAAATCAACCGACTCCAAAAGCAACCCAACGCGCAACACCGCAACAGCCACCAGCGAGTGGCCGGTTACAAGGCTGTTCTCTTACCAAAAAGTAAGGAGTACGGTGGCAACCATATTTGCGCCAATTGCAGATTTTGTTTGGCCACGTGTAGAGATTGCAGAAGAACAGGCCACATCGCGGTGGTTTGCAGAGCCCACCAGAGAGACCGGCCACCCAAACACCAGTCGGAAGAACCAACTAGGAAAGGTACTGGGGCCCAGGGTCCAGTTAGTGTGGGATTCTTCAGAAGCCGTACAAGCGTATGCCATACCGAGGCTCGACGCCCTCTCAAACCCAAACTTAAGTTCTTGGTAGAGCTACAAGGAGTTCCATGTAAAATGGAATTGGACTCCGGCTCTGCAGTCTCAATCATTTTGCAAGACACATTCAACTTCATGTGTAGGCGCAGTAACAATTGGGCCAAACTAAGACTCTGAGATATCATTTTAACAGATTTTCAAAATGCTCATGTTAAAGTTAAGGGAGAAGCCACTGTATTGGTAAACTTTAAGGGGTTTGGGGGGCACCTGGATGTAATAGTAGAAGGCCAGAGAACGAGTCTCATTGTACTTGATTGGTTTGATGCCTTAGGTATTCAGATTACTGGCATACACCGGACACAAACTGCAGACCTCATGTCAGTGTGCAAAGAATACATGGATGTTTTTGATTCAACCCTAGGGACACACACAGGCCCGCCTATTACTTTTAAGTTATATCCCAATGTTGTCCCAATCAGGGTTAAACCTTGCAGGGTCCCCTTTACCTTAAAAACATAAAATTAATTCCGAAATTGATAAGCTTGTAGAACAGGGCATGTTACAGCCTGTTGATGGTGGGGAGCGGGAAACTCCTATTGTCACTCCACTTAAGGCCAACAGGGAAATTCGCATTTGTGCTGATTATAAATGCACATTAAATAAGGCCCTCAAGCAGCATGCTTATCCGGTCCCAGTGGTCAACCATATTTTAGCTTCCTTGCAAGGGGGGGACTATTTTCACTAAACTTGATTTAGCACAGGCCTATCAGCAATTGCCGGTTGATGAAGCCACAGCCGCAACTCAAATGATCGTGACTCACAGAGGGGCATTTAAAGTTAAACGCTTACAGTTTGGAGTCAGTGTTGCACCGGGTATTTTCCAAGGGATTATGGAATGCACACTTAAGGGTATCCAGGGCATCTGCCCTTATTTTGATGATGTTCTTATTGCTGGGGAATCCCCAGAAGTGTTAGCCAGAAGGCTCAGGGCTGTTTTGCAGAGGCTTCGTGAAGCAGGCCTCAAATTAAAAAAGAAGAAGTGTAGTATTGGGGTTTCATCAACAGAATTCTTGGGTTTCTGCATTGATGCTAATGGCATTCACCCCGCTGATTCTAAAGTGAAGGCCATTAAAATGGCTCCTAGGCCAAAATCAAAAGGAGAACTGCAAGCATTTTTGGGGCTCCTAAATTTTTATCACACATTTCTACCTCATAAGGCAGCAATAGCAGAGCCCCTCCACAGGCTACTTGACAAAAAAGCTCCTTGGAAATGGACTAACTTACACAAAAAAAGTTTCCAGGATTTGAAAGCACTTCTGTCAGAAAAGTCTACTGTAACTCATTACATAGAGTCTAAACCTGTATGTCTTGCATGTGATACATCTCCCTATGGGGTGGGGGCAGTCTTAAGCCACATAGAAAAAAATGGAAAACAGGTTCCTATAGCATTTTACTCAAGGACCTTGTCCTCTTCTGAGCGCAACTATGCCCAGATTGACAAAGAGGCCCTGGCCATAGTTGCTGGAATTAAAAAATTTCATGATTATTTATATGGCAGGGATTTCACTGTCTACACTGACCACAAACCTCTGTTGGACTGTTCACAACAGACAAACAAACCCCCCCACATACTATCTCCAAGAATGTTGAGATGGTCTATTTTTCTGTCTGCATACAATTTTAAATTAATTCACAAACCAGGAAAGGAAATTGGCCATGCTGATGGCCTCAGCAGACTACCACTGCCACTAATGGATCCAGATCCAGCTCCTGCTGCTAGAATACTGTCCATACAGGACATACCTGAGTTTCTCCTTCATGCATGGGACATTGCTGCTGAAACTGCCACAGATAGAATATTTAGTAGAGTGCTGATTAATTGGTATGTGTGGCTTTTCCTATAGTAAAGATAATTTCTATCACCAGAAATTTACAAAATTATTGGTTGCTACCATCTTCCAGATCAGCCAGTCAACCAGCCTTCTTGGAACTTGGGGTCTATTAATTAAGTCACCATTATTAGAGCATCAGCTTCAGATGATCATTAAATGATGTCATCAGGTGACTTAGCCAATGCAGTGAATAGTCATAATAAGAACTTCACCGGAAAACTTATTTGCTGCTAGTAATATTACAGTTCCTAAGTTTTGCCACCATTTTATGACAGTTGCAGTATCACGACAGAAGAATGATCAGATCTGACGTTCAGAATGAAGCAAAATGCATGACAATTCCAGAATACACACACAACACACAAATGTGTGCACACATACACAAGAAAATGTGCCTTCTAACAGGAAAGATCCATAATAGAATCAAAGCAATAATAAGCAAAATTTATCAAGAGACAGAAATGGTTGCATGCCATCATGGTCAGCCCATATAAGGTAGACAGTAAGAGAGAAACATGCTTCTACGAAGCTTCAGTGAGCTCCAGTGTAGGATTATTGAACAGTTCTATTATTTGGGTAACAATCAAAGAAACATCGTTGGTACATGTACCAACAAATATGTCAGTCATCTTTGCGTGATCCATTAAATCTTACAACCCACACGCATTCTGCTTCCATTAATGAAGGATGGCTGCATTTACTGTATCACCTAGAAATGAATGCATGCAAAGCAGCGCAATAATTTGAGGCTTACTGTTTTCTTTGGTTGTTTTTTTTTAGCTAGCACTTCTGAGAAAGCTAAATAAAATCAGCCTAAAAGCAAGCCAAAGGTCCCCTCCTGGGCCCAGCCCACTACTTGGTGCCTTGCCATGCTCAATTACCCTCTCAAGTACTTATTCCTTTGAGGCTGCCATAGAATTGCTCATAGCGAATTACCGCCATCCTTCTGCTGGATCAGGAAAGTGGGCTGACCTGTTCCAGTCACCTCCCATAGAAACCTGTATTAACAGGCTCCTTGTACAACATTTTAGAAATGTAAACAGCAAACCTCGGAGGATGACAGAAGAGAAAGAACATAGTAACATGGAGGGCGTTGTGCGGCTTACATTATGAACTCGCTTCAATTTGTGCAAATAGCTAGAAATGAGTGATCAGCATCTGATTTGCTCCAAAAGGGGTCAAAGCTTTTAGGGTTTCCCAGCTTAACAATTGAGAAGGCTTGCAAGGGCTTTACATATATTAGAACATTTTTTTAAAAAACATCTATGCTCTTTTATTGTCTCATCACCACCTTAGGGGGATCAGAAACCTACTTTTGGGTAGACTGAGGCAAAAGCAAATGCTCCCTAGTTCAGAGGATGTGTTCTCTTCCACTGAGGAATTGAGACAATATTTGCAAAATCACTATGCACTGCACTATACAAGGTAGATATTCCTTGGAGAATGCAGGAATTTTAATTGCAGACCCTGGTGGAAAAATATATTCCACCTGATACTTGAAGAGCTTGTTTCTGTTTTTATCCCTCTGACCTGTTTCCTCTAATCTAATGAGTCCTGATGAGATTCAGATATGTCTTCAGAATCAGGATTAGCAGGAGACTTTAGCATCTCAGTTGGTTGTCAAGGTATTGCTGGAAGCTACCAATTCCCCTAAAAAGGGAGCAGTTGGAGATGATGAATTGCTGGAATCCATTCTTGCTCAGGGTCCAAGAGGCTGGAGGCAAATGAGGATGTTGGAACAAGATGCAGTGAGTGTCTGAAATTAAAGGTTGGCAGAACAAGAGCTTCTCTGGCAAGGTGATTAATCAATACTTAGGGGGAGATAAAATATGTTGAAGATTTATATCAGCTGTGTAACTTCCATCACTATTGTTTATAACTTAGTTTCCTCTGTCACTGAATAGCCCTCATGTATCCAAAAACATGGTATCAGGATGAACTTCTTCAGGAGCACTTCTTCTCAACTATTCCTGGAGTGCTACACAATCTGACCAATTTTGAATACTATAACTTCTGTCCTAGTCTTGCTACTCCGTTATTAAAGTTACTTCAAATTACTAAACTGAAATAAAGCGCCAGCAGTTAATAAGCAATTTCTGAGAGAGATTAGTAAGTATGTGAACTTTCAAAGGGCATGGTTTAGAATAGAATAGAGCTGGAAGGGACATTGGAGGTCTTCTAGTCTAGCCCCCTGCTCAAGTAGGAGAACCTAGACCATTTCAGAAGGTTTGATTCCCTTCAATCTCCCAGAGCTCTAAATCCCCCGGAATCACTGTTTTAGGGTTTCCAGCTGTCTGGAGTACTTGTGGGCAATCTAAAGTCCTCTCCTTATCCAGAGAGGATATTATTAAAGAGCTGGTCTACTTACTGGCCCTTAATACCACTGTTCACACTGTCTCTCTCATGCACCTCCTTGCACACTTTCTCCAACCCGATCTATGCTCTCATGCACTTCCCTTGCACCAATGTGCACCCTTATGCATCCTCCCCATGCCACACCATGCTGTGCCTCAAGTGCATCCTCCTCTGCAGCTCCCACAGCCCCTCATTTCCTCCCCCAATTCAGTAGCACCAACTTGACTTGCAATTTTTTGCTGGCTTCCACACTGACTTTAGTTATTGAAAGTCAGCAGGAAGTTGCCTCACCTGACAACTGTGGAATTCAATTAAGGACAGCAAGCAGTAATACAGCGAATGTGGCCAACTTTTTATGATTGCAGCTTAGCAATGAAAAGTCCAGTCCCAACTGACATTATCCTCCCAACTGAGGATTACTTACAGTATAGTGCTGTTGATCCAGAGTCATCTGATTACCTTTTCCTGTTCTGACTGACCATGGTTTTCCAAAAAGAAAGATGAAACTAAAGGGGCATCTTTCAATCCTGTTTTTGCTCTTAAAAACATCTCATCACAGCTGGAGCCAAATAGGATTGTGTCACAAAGGGACCGTGTTCATTAGGCAGTGCTAAAGCTGCTCCTGTTTGCTCCCAAGATTGCAATTGCGGTAAAGAGAAGTTGAAATGGCGAATGGGAAAATTAGAGAGAAATCAAGAACATACGTGTTGATGATTACATACACCCCAACAGTATAATTCTTTGCTGTTGCTAGTCAGAAAGAAAGTCCAAAAATTACTACTAAGGGAATGATATATTGTTTTCTCTCCCTTTATATTAGCACCAATATTTTAATGAACTTACAGATAGAACACCATCACTAGCTTGAAAAAAGGCAGAGGACTCCCAAATAGGAGTCTCAAAGACATAATTGTCTAAGTTGTCCTAGTAACTGAGATGCTTTTAACAAGATGATTATTCCATGACCTTTACAATGAATTAATCTATGACCTTTATTTTTATACATTCATGAAGAAAAACAAAAATTAAAACGTTCTCAATCAGATTGCTAGTTAAAACGTTTTGCTATTCAACTAATGGGAACATCTCTTTGCACAATTCAAATTAAACATTTGTAAGGGAAAAATCATCATTGTATTTTTGCTGTTGCTCTCTCTCATTCCAACCCACCTCACAAGATAGGGGAAAAGAGGAGGAGGAAATAATATTATTTATGTTCTTGACTGCGAGTTACTTTTAAAGTAATAAAGGCAGGATAAAAATCTAATAAAATTGTGTGGAGTAGAATAAGGCTGAAATCGTGTAAGATGGTGTGGCCCAGAGTGCCATGAGTTTTTACAGAGTTTGTGTTGTTGCTGATTTTAATTCTGATTGTTTGGAGGATCTTTATTCTGACTGTTTGTGATTTTTATGATTTTGCATGCTGCTCAAGGTTGTGATTACAACATCGGCTGCTATACAAATTGTTAGATCATGGGCTCTGGACCGCATGGCCAAGATGGACGACGCAGGACAACAGGGTTCAGCATAACATTATTTATTGATGTAGCACAGACTTGGCAAACAAAGGGGTAACCGCCCCTCTTATATACCTAGCCAGGTATACTTGGAACCAATCCCATTGTCCGGATTTCCCACCAAAGACTGCCCTGCCAATCCTGACAGGGCACCCTGCCACCTGGTGGTGTCAGTGGCTATCTCTGTGAACATCTCCTATATACATATATACATAACACCCCTTCCCCCATACAAATAATAATAATAATAATGGAAACAATAAATAACTAATGGAATAAAAACCCTGCAGTGTGGAGCTTGATTTTTTTTTATAATACCCTAGCCTCAAGACCTTACATAGTCCTTGAGATACGCCAGTGGCCTATGGATCCTTGCTGACTGTTTCACTGATTGCCCCACATTCTGGTCACCTGGATCAGCAAGGGCAACTGGGTCTTCAATGTAGTCATCCCTTGGGACGCCATCAGGGTCCTGATTACCAGCCAGATGTTGCTCTGGAAACACATTTTGTGGCTTTTCAGGTTGTCTCTTCCTCAACTGGTCAATGTGTCTTCTCACCTCGCGACCCTCCTCCACCTCTACAATGTAAGATACAGGCCCCGTTTTGCCCACTACCACCCCCTGAATCCAGGTAGGCCCTAGACCATAGTTCCGGGCCCAAACCTTTTCACCAATGTGCAATTCTCTGGTGGTGTCTGGTTGCTCCTGTTGAGCTGCCACTCTGTCTGGGTGTAGTCTGTCCAACTTAGTAATGAGTCACCGTCCCCAACGCAACTCAGCAGGGCTCTTGCCCGTAGCTGTACCTGGAGTGGTATGTTGCGCCAAAAGAAATTGAGCTAACCGGTGATGCCAATCTCCACTGATGATGCGCCTCAATGCATCCTTGGTTGTCCTCACCATTCGTTCTGCCAAACCGTTAGTCGACAGGTGGAAAGGCGCTGATGTGACGTGTCTAATCGAGTTGGCTCTGGTAAATGTCTGGAAATCAGCAGATGTGAATTGTGGGCCATTATCAGAGACCACGAAGTCAGGCAACCCATGAGTGGCAAATAGTCCCCGAAGCACTTGAATTGTCTTTGCAGTGGTCATGCTAGAGACTGGGACTACTTCTAGCCATTTAGAGTGTCTGTCAACCACTACCAGGAACGATTGTGCCTGAAAAGGCCCAGCGTAATTGATGTGTAACCTAGACCATGGGGTGTGAGTCGCTTCCCATTTGTGAATGGGAGCCTGTGGCTGTTCTGGCCTTGACCTCTGACACGTGTAGCACCCCGCTACCTGCTCCTCTATGGCTTTGTCAAGACCAGGCCACCATAAGTAGCTCCTAGCTAGTGCCTTTGTCCTTACTATGCCAGGATGCCCCTCATGTAATGATTGTAAGACCCTTTCCCTCAATTTTTCTGGAATAATAACTCTACTACCCCACAGCAAACATCTTTTATGAGAAGACAACTCATGCCTCCTCATAAAATATGCCTGGAATTCCGGTCCCGGGCTCTTGTCCTGCCACCCAGATGCTACCCATGAGCTGACCCTGCTCAGTACCTTGTCTGCTGTGGTGCCAGCAGCAATATCCTTCACCTGTAGAGGACAATCTGGAAGATCTTGGATGAGTAGGATCTGCTCCGCTGGTGCTGGATCAGTGTCATTGCTTATCATTGGCAATCTGCTTAATGCATCTGCATGGTCCATGTCCTTTCCCGGTTTATGGACTAGTTTGCAAGCATAAGCGGATAGAAAAATGGACCACCTCAGCATTCTTGGGGAAAGAATTTGTGGTGTTTGTTTGTCAGTTGTGAACAACCCCAACAATGGTTTGTGATCAGTAAAAATGGTGACCTCCCTGCCATACAGGTAATCATGGAATTTTTTTACTCCTGACACAATTGCCAGTGCTTCCTTGTCAATTTGTGCATAATTCCTTTCTGCTTTGGACAGAGTTCGGGTGTAGTATGCAATAGGCCTTTGCTCCCCATTTTCCTCTATATGACTTAATACAGTGCCCACCCCAGAAGGGGATGCATCACACGCGATGCAGATAAGCTTATTTTCTATAAAATGTGTGATGGTTGAATCACTAGATAACAGTTGTTTAAGATTTGTAAAACTCTGTTCGTGGACCTTAGTCCAGATCCATGGAGTTTTCTTATCTAACAGCCTGTGTAAAGGTTCTGCAATTGCTGCTTTGTGGGGTAAAAATGTGTGATAGGAGTTAAGTAACCCCAGAAAAGCTTGCAATTCAGCCTTATTTGTTGGGGTTGGAGCCAACTTAATTGCTTTCACCTTATAGTCAGTGGGGTGAATACCCTTGGCATCAATCCTGAACCCTAAGAACTCAGTGGAAGCCACACGAATGCTGCACTTACTTTTTTTAAGTTTAAGCCCAGCAGAGCAAAATCTGCTTAAAACAGCTTGCAGCCTGTCAGCCAAGATCTCCTCAGATTCCCCAGTGATGAGGACATCGTCAAAATAGGGACATACACCTGGAATGCCCTTCAGAGTCCTCTCCATCACTTCCTGGAAAATCCCTGGAGCTCCTGAGATACCAAACTGTAACTGGTTAACTCAGAAAGCTCCTCTATGTGTCACTATTGTTTGAGCATCAGCCGCTTCCTTATTAACTGACAGCTGCTGATACGCTTGCGCCAAATCACGTTTTGCAAAGAGTGCGCCACCTTGGACAACGGCGAGGACTTGCTGGACCGACAAAACCGGGTAAGCGTGCGGATTTAAGGCTCGGTTTACCATAGCCTTATAATCAGCACATATTCTAATTTCTCCATTTGCCTTTAACGGAGTCACAATTGGAGTTTCCCAGTCTCCCCTGTCCACCAGTTCTAACACTCCCTGTTCCACCAATTTGTCCAGTTCGCTCTCAATTTTATGTTTGAGCACGAATGGGACTCTTCGGGGCTTGATACGAACCGGTGGAATGTTCGGGTTTAGTTTAAATTTAATGGGAGGGCCCGTGTACTTCCCCAGCCTGTCATCGAATACATCTGCAAATTCGTTACAAATGGATTCAAGATGTTTGTGCTGGATGCTATTCACTCCCCCCAACCAAATGCCCAGGGCATCAAACCAATCCAGCCCTACTAAATTAGTTCTCCACCCATCGGTCACCAAAATATCTAAGGGACCCTGAAAGTCCTTAAACCCCACAGACACGGTGGCCTTTCCCCTGATTTTAATAGGGGTGTGCTGAAAATCTGACAGCTGTAAACTGGTGGGCTTTAAAGGAACCCTCTGCTTACTCCGATCGCAAATTCTTTTAAATGTCTCATAGGAGATTATTGAGACTGCAGAGCTGGAGTCCAGCTCCATTGTGCAAAGTACCCCTTGCAGATGGACCTGTATTGTTATTTTTGGCTTGAGCAGCTGATGGACTTCCGTGTGAGACACAGTCCGTCTGCTCTTTCCAGGGACTGAGGGATTGTGCCGGGGTTTGTGCCGAGGGAGAACAGTACCTTCAAGCTCGGATGCCATAGCTTGTAATTCGTTCAGGCTGTCTCTGCTCCAATTCCGGCAGACGGCTGCAATGTGCCCCGTCTTGCCGCAGGAACAACACTTTATGAATCTGAACCGGCAGGTCACTCACAGATGGTTTCCCCCATAGCTGGCACATTTCTGGTTGGGTGAGTTGGCTCCCCTCGGTTCCTTGCATCTGCAGCTGCACGCTGTGCTCTTGTTGGCTGATGATTGTCTCCGCTGGCCTCCGTCGTTGTCCCGCCGCGGTGGATGCTTTCCGGGTCTGTGCTGTACCGCATCTACCTCTGCCTCTTCATCCAGGTCGCCACTTCTGCCACTCGAAGCACACTTGTGATGTATGGTCACTCCTGAGCTGCTGCTATTGCGGTGTGTGTGTTTGCCAGTCATTGGCTGCCTCATAAGCCATCACCTCGTCTAAAACCTCCCACAGATTCATCGGTGGTTTTGCAAGGATCCTTTGTCAGCATTGCTGGTCTCTCAGTCCAAACACCACTCAATCCCTGATCCTGTCTTCAAGATCAGCAAATTTACACTGGTGAGCAGTCTGTCTCAGCGCCAAGACGAATTGCAAGGTCGGCTCACCCGAATGCTGGCTGTGCTGGATGAATTTATGCCGCCAATAGATTGGAGCTCTTGCTGGCATGAAATGCTCCTTCAACTTCTTTTTTAAATCAGCATACAAGACGTTTTCAACGGACGTCGGTGAGCACAGACCAACGGCCACATCATACACGTCCTGACTGCTTAAGCACAAAAGCGCCGCTGCTTTCATTTTATCTTTTGTGATCTTGTTGATCATCAGGAACCCTTTGACTCATCCCAGATGCGCTCCCCATTGCTCTGGCTCATCGATGTTGAAACAAAATTCACCGGTCGCTCCAAATTTAGCCATGTTGCACTGGTCCTAGAGTGCTGCTTCGTTAGGAACATCTCAGGAAAAAATTTTTCCTGCCTTTCCTGCTTCAGAGTGACTTCAGCTCTGATTGAAACAATGTCGCCACTGTTAGATCGTGGGCTCTGGACCGCATGGCCAAGATGGACGATGCAGGACAACAGGGTTCAACATAACATTCTTTATTGATGTAGCACAGACTTGGCAAACAAAGGGGCAACTGCCCCTCTTATATACCTAGCCAGGTATACTTGGAACCAATCCCATTGTCCAGATTTCCCGCCAAAGACTGCCCTGCCAATCCTGACAGGGCACCCTGCCACCTGGTGGTGTCAGTGGCTATCTCTGTGAACATCTCCTATATACATATATACATAACACAAATCTTTAAAAATAAATATAAATTTCACTCTACTCATGCTAGCATATTTCCATGATGAGCATTTAGAATTCTTGAAATGTTTTTTTAAAACTTAGGTGAAACAATTTAGCCCTCAAATATTATATTCAACTTTTGATGTACATGAGATCTGTAATGGAGAGGCTTGCTTTGGCATTCTTTTTTCCCCCCAACAGTTTTTGAACAAGCATATATAAAATGAGTCAGCCAATTGGGTTAGGTTGTCGCAGTAGAACTGACTGTGTGGAGTTAATTTAACTCAGTGTTTCTCAACCATAGGAACTCTAAAATGTGTGGACTTCAACTCCCAAAATTCCCCAGCCAGCATGCTGGCTGGGGAATTCTGGGAATTGAAATCCACAAACCTTAGAGTTGCAAAAGATGACAAATGCTGGTAACCTATGATTGACTAGGTCACAGATTTGCAGCCCGCGGCTCCAGAGCCGCATGCGGCTCTTTCAGCTGTCTCCTGTGGCTCCCAGTCCTCTGCCATGTGCACTCCCGGAAAAAAAAGTGGGACTAAAAAGTTCAAACAATCAATTCAAATATGCAGGGTAGGTGCATATCTCGCCTTGGCTCCACTCTTCAGTCAAACCCTGTTCTGCACATGCGCGCATGTACGTGCATGTGCACACATTTTTTGCGGCTCCCAGTTTTTCCTTTTGTGAGGGAACCGGTTCCGAGTGGCTTTTTCACTGTTCCAGGTTGCTGACCCCTGGACTAGGTGTACCCTGGATTAAACTGAACCCTCTAGTATTAGTAGACAACTATCCTAAGTTTAAGTGTATTCTGTTTTTTATAGCATCTCAACTGCACTTGTTGACACAGTTAAGAGGGTTGCAGAATTAAGGCGTGGGAGGAAGGCAATATAAAATAAGTCCATTTCCATACCATAACATTTGTGCTCCCAATCCTCTCACAGAGCTGGGAATATGCAGGGAATATGCTGTCAGCAAGTGGTCTCTCTTCACCTCAAAGATGCAAAAAATGGCATCTAGTCAAGGTCTACCCCCTGAGCCCCTCTTCATCCAACAGCAACTAAAATCTCTAGACTTTTCATTTCACACACATGGGAAGTAAAATAAAGGGCTGGTTTCCTCTCCCCCCACCCCACCCCTCTAGGTTTTCAGTTCATTTTGTATGCATTTGTTTGGTCTTTTGCCAAAGGAAAAGGGGAAATAGAAATCTAGGCAATTGCTCTAAATGTAAGTGGACTACAAAGACCCTGCTGTTCCTCCTGCATTGACAAACCTCTTGCAAGCTGTGCAGCTGAATGGATTGCAGAATGGCTGACATGCTACCAGCCACTTTTCCCAATAGCTGTAACCACGGTTGCCTGTTTTGGCACTAACTGGAGTGGGAGAAATAAGATGTACCTTAAAAACAAATATCTACTGCAAGCATTAGGAACCGAGGGTGAGCTGAGCGGAGAAATTGTTGTTTCTTCTGATCTTTTGCTCATTAGCTTTTCTATTCTGCTCTTTCCTTACCTTCTTCCTTCGGTTGCCCAGCAAATTTTCCCATTCCTTGCCCTGCAGAGAGACTCTCACAAAAGGACAGTAAACCATGTCTAGTCTAACAAAGAGAAGGACAAGGGGTGACATGATAGCAGTGTTCCAATATTTGAGGGTCTGCCACAAAGAAGAGGGGGGGTCAACCTATTCTCCAAAGCACCTGAAGGCAGGACAAGAAGCAATGGATGGAAATGAATCAAGGAGAGAAGCAACCTAGAACTAAGGAGAAACTTCCTGACAGTTAGAACAATTAACCAGTGGTGAATGCTCCATTACTGGAAGGTTTTTAAGGTTTTCTGAAATGATATAGGATCACCTGCTTAAGCAGGGGGTTGCACTAGAAGACTTCAAGGTTCCTATCAACTCTATTATTCTGTTATTCTGAAGCCAGATTTGGCTCTCATCCCTGGCCGTTTCCTTCCCTTCTTTGGGCATTCCAAATCTTACTGTATTGTTGTAGGCTCAGACAATGACTTGTGTTCATGATTTTAAGAACCATGGTTTATGACTTAGCAGACTCTAGCAAATCATGGCTTACCCAGGAATAATCATGTTCATAACTATGTAAAGTAGTTTAAACTTTTCAGAATAGGCTCTGATTATTTTCTCCCTTGCCCTTAGTTAAGGCCAGTTTTTAAAAGTCATCAACCAATTACATATTAGCTTGGCCAAATGAGCTTTCCCTGTTCTGCTCCTTTCGATCCACTTAGCATTTACTTTTTTCAACTGCAGAAGCATGGATTGGAAGACAGTGTGGAATTTCACCCAGCCCCAGCCCTCTCCTCATTGTATAACAATAGACATTAGCGTTGTGCATAAATCAATATTGGAAGAATCTGTCATAAATAAAATATCGATCATTTAGCCACGCAATCCTGAAATTAAATACTTCATTTTAGGCAACGGCCTAATCAGGTGAAAATCTAAGGCCATGATAATTGGGTTTTGACATTAAACGTGAAACAGCTCTTGCCCGTTTAACAAATTGCTAGTCATTACATTCTAAATGCAAATTAAGCAACATGGAACTTTGCTCTCTTTGTTTCATGGTCTGTGTCAGCAAAGACAAGGCACCCCACTCCACCTATAACCACTGCTGGACAAATACTGATTAGCAACTTGGCCCTACTGGATCACATTTTGAGTTCATGAAGCAGAACAGCTGGCATATAGCCAGCAGGCCCACAAATACTGAAGTCTTCAAGCTTAAGATGAAAGCATTGGTTGAATAATATTACCACTCAATTTCCTCTCTTTGTACTTTATCAATATATTAAAAAAAGGTAAAGGTAAAGGTTCCCCCGCACATGCGTGCTAGTCGTTTCCGACTCTAGGGGCCGGTGCTCATCTCCGTTTCAAAGCCGAAGAGCCAGCGCTTGTCCGAGGACGTCTCCGTGGTCATGTGGCCGGCATGACTAGACGCCAAAGGCGCACGGAACACTGTTCCCTTCCCACCGTAGTGGTCCCTATTTTTCTACTTGCATTTTTACGTGCTTTCGAACTGCTAGGTTGGCAGAAGCTGGGACGAAGTAACAGGCACTCACTCTGTTACGCGGCACTCGGGATTCGACCCGCCAACATCAATATATTATATACATTCAAATCCTATATTTAGAGGCTAAAGCTGCTGTTACAGTACTTGTAATTTGCTTGTTAGGCAAGCTTCATCCAATCCCTTTTATGCAACAGAGAAGAATGCAAGGGGAGTTGTAGAGCTATAGAACCTAGCCCCACTTTTTGTTATGCAGTCACCATAGCATCTTATATGATTGGAATGGGTGTGTAGGAATTTTAACATGTACCAGTATAAGTTCTTGCGTTTTTCTATATGAAGTTTAAAAGAACGTGCACATGAAATGCAAATATGTATATATGTGTGCATATGTACTTTATGTGTGTATGTATATGTATATATGTATGTGTGTATGTGTGTAATATCTTGCCTGCTTTAATAGATTACCTTTAATTTCCCCAAAAGTAGACTCCCTGATTGTTTGCATTACAAATCCAATAAATCCCAACTAGAATTAATTAGGAAATCTGTGATTTGTTGTCCAACATGGATGCGGGACATCTATTTAGAGAAGCTTGCATTTATATAAATCCAGAAAAAATAAGTCACATGTGATAAACTGTCACTCTTGGTTACAAGATGCTTAGCCCAATTAAATGTCCTCATCAGCAGTGCTAACTGTAAATAAACACAGGTTAAAAATCACTATGTTGGAAATATCAATTTACTAGCTATTTTCCAAGGAGAAAGTATTGGCTTCATGATGTTACTTGTCCTTCCCTTTGGCCAGAGAAACAGCAGTCAATTCGTGTTTGGAAAGTGTTCTGTGCTGTCAGGCCTTTGCAGTGATTCTGTAACAAAGAACCTTCCTATTGGGTATTTTGGCTTGGAAGGAAGAGTAGAAATGGTCAGGTGGATTACTTAGCCTGAAAAGATGGACAAGAGTTGGTGAGGCAGGTTAAGGTTGTGGAGGTATCAGGTACAACCATCGGAGTAGGGCTGAGTAGAGGGGGATATAGTAGGACTGTTCCTGAAATCAGTATATTGAATCGTTAAGACGGTTCCTGCCACACCACCCTCAGCAGTCATCTTCAAGGCAAGTCATTCCTTCTTTGTCTGCCCCAATTAAATGCTAGGTCTCAATGTAACAAATCCCAGGAAGTGGGCTTTCTGTCTCACTGCATGTGACCTTTGGGACAGAATCCTATTCATATAGCCTCCACTTTCAAACATTTTGTAAAAACCTAGATTTTCCCCAGCTCTTGGGTTAGAAAGGTTGGGTTGGCCCCCTTCAAACTGGAAGAAAGTGTGGAAGGATTAGTTCTGTTCTTTTGGACAATTGTTTGTACATGTTTATGTAATTATTCATTTACCTTTATGAAGCTACTCAAAATAATTTGGGTAGTTAGAAATGTAATATAAATAAATATAGGTAGTCCTCGACCTACAATCATTCATTTAGTGACTATTTAAAGTTGCAGCAGCACTGAAAAAAGTGACTTATGACCATTTTTCACACTTACAACCGTTGCAGCATCCTCATGGTCACATGAACAAACTTCATATGCTTGGCAACTGGCATATATTTATGAGGGTTGCAGTGTCCCGACAAGCAAAGTCAATGGAAAAGCCAGATTCACTTTACAACTGTGTTACTGATTTAACAACTGCAGTGATTCACTTAACAACTGTGGGAGAAAAGGTCACAAAATGGGACAAAACTCAATTAACAACTGTTTTGCTTAACAACAGAAAATTTGAGCTCAGCTATGGTCCTTATGTAAAATGCTAGCCCCACCAGTGACACCTTAAGAATGCTGAGGAAACAGGACCTCTGGATCTTAACAGGACCTTTGGATCTTATACAGTATGTGTAGGTTTTCTTCAGTGTCTTCTAGATATTATCACCAGTGGAGTAGCGCTTACAGAGCTATTCACCTGTTGAGAGCATCTGAATCTAGTTTACCCTTGTTTTCAAAGAACTAATGAACAGTGTAGGAATTAGCAGCACCAAATGCCTCTTCAGGAAGACACTTTGCAGAGTGGAAACTGTCCAGGTGGGTGTGTTTGCAATGACCTTCAGTAACTAAGATTCTGGCCAACATTATTTGTCCAAAAAGATGACTTCCCTAAAATTACTTTTTTTTGTTGACAAAATGCTGTTAATTTTTTTAAGCAATAATTGCTAGGCAGGCCTTCAAAACAAATATGTTTAGAATTTAATCTCTGAGATGTTTGGGCAAAGAGGCCAATACATATTGCTTTCCACACAGAGTGGACTGATGAGTTGTAGAAATACTGCTGGCCACTTATAAATATTTTCTTCTGCATATTTATTTTATTTATATCCCTCCTTTATTATTTCTGTAAATAACTCAAGACGTAGAACATATCTAATATGTCTTCCTCCTACTATTTCCCCCACAACAACAACCCTGTGAAGTGAGCTCGGCTGAGAGCCAGACTGACTGGCCCGAAGCCACCCAGCTGCCATTCATGACTAAGGTGGGACTAAAACTCACAGTTTCCCAGTTTCTACCCTGGTGCCTTAACTACTAGACCAAATTAGCCCTCTATAATTCTTTAGGTGTTCTGAAGAAAGACAAGATATAGTGTTCCACATGTTGGTCCTCACCCATCTCTTCAGTTCCCCAACCTCTTCCTATTGAAGAAGGAGACTTGAAGAAGAAGAGACCTACATTCATTCAAGCGCAAATAGGTTGTGGATAAAGCTGCACAGCACTGGCTTTCTGGGTTGGTTGTTTTCAACTAGTGTAGTGATAGGAAGGAGACAGTCATTAGTCCCCTATGCTTTAACAACAGTGGTTAGAGCTCTGAAAGACATTTACACCAACGGACCAATTAATAAAGAAACTGTGTCAGGAATTAGGGACAGCCAGCCAAATTGCCTATTAGCAGGCAGCCCTACCATTGCTTTATCATTGCTGTGTGCCCACAACTGGCTTTAAGAGACATACTACCCTAGTTAAACAGAAGGATTTTTCCCCCTCAGGAAACCAAACTGAAACTTGGGAACAGAAGTGTAAAAAGGGACAACTGTTGAAAATAATATTTGGTTGGTGAGTATATTAACATGTAACTGTTGGAATACTGAGTTTAAATCCAGTCACCACAATACAAAAAGGATGCTGAGACCTTAGAAAGAGTGCAAAGAAGAACAACAAGGATGATAAGGGGTCTGGAGGCTAAATTGTATGATGAACGGTTAAGGGAACTAAGTATGCTTAACTTAAGGAAGAAAAGACCGTGGGGATACATGGTAGTTATCTTCCAATACTTGAAGGGCTGTCATAGGGAAGAAGGAGTTGATTTTCTGTAGCAGAGGTCCCCAACCTTTTGGGCACAAGGGACCGGTCCCATGGTTTTTCTGTGGACCAGAGGGGTGTGGTTTTGAATACTGCCTACCTCCCGAGGATGGAGGTTTGCCTGTTTATGTGGCCCGCTTGTTGGCATGTTGCAGACTGGTGCCAATCCATGGACCAGGGGTTGGGGAACCCTGTTCTATGACACCTGAGGGTGGGACAAGGAACAATGGGTTGAACCTCATCAAAGGGATAGGTAACTATGCCCACAAGTGGTGTGGCCCCTTCAGAGCCTCCTTGGTGATCATGGGCTTGTCACAAGTATTTGCTATGCCACATATAAGCAAGCATAAGTCACAAGTTCAATTTTTTTCATTTTTATGCAAAAAGTTCATAAGCAACCAGCAGCTCATGTAGATAATATATTTTCTCTAATGAAAGAAATTAATTTATCCATTTCAGCAAAACCTGTCAACTTCACCAACCCTTCCTCTGTGGAGGTAGGTAGTGCAAAATATTTCCATCTTTGTGTATACAATAATCGTCTTGCTTTGATTATATATTGAAATAATCTTCTATGGCATTTTTCTAACTCCATGGTGGCGAACCTATGGCATGCCTGTCACAGGCGGCACTCAGAGCCCTCTCTGTGGGCACGCATGTCATTGCCCCAGTCCTAGGCATTCAGTCCTGTTCATGACCAGCCTGCATCAATACCCGTGCAGGCTAAGGTTGCCGCCTCCGCCCCCATTTTTTTACTAACCTCCCTTTCATCTGCATTCTATTTCTTCATTCGTTTCTCAACCTTCGGCGTGTGTTTGTGGGACTATCGGAAAGAAAAAAAGTTCCATCAGACTTTCTAACTTCTCGCAAGATCTCAAGTCTATTTGTTTTTTAGTCATTTTCTCCAACCATAAATGTATTTTAACCCAAAATCTTTTTGCTTTAGGGCATGTCCACCAGATATGATAACAAGTACCTAGTCTTTGTTTGCATTTCCAGCAGTTGTTTGAAGTATTTTTAAACATTTTTGCTAATCTCACTGGTGTCATATGCCCATCTGTAAAACATTTTATATAAGTTTTCTTTATATGCCACTGCTTTAGTTAATTTAATATTTCTTTCCCATAACTTTTGCCAATCTTCTAATTCTATGTTATATTCAAGGTTCTTTGCCCATGTTATCGTTTCTTTTACTTGTTCTTCCTCCATCTTTAAGTTTAACAGAAATCTATAGAGTTTCTTAACCAACTTTTCATCTGTTTTTAGCAGTATCTGATCAAATTCTGTCTGTTCTTTATAAAATCCCATTGCTTTAACATCTATAATAATAATAATAAAGTTGGAAGGGACCTTGGAGGCACGTGTGCCATAGTTTTGCCACCACAAAACTATAGTCTCAGCATCTTTTTTACATTGTGGTGACCATAACTGGATGCAGTATTCCAAGTGTGGCCTTACCAAGGCATTGTAAAGTGGTATTAATACTTCACGTGATCTTGATTCTATCCATCTGTTAATGCAGCCTAGCACTGTGTTGGCTTTTTTGGCAGCTGCAGCACACTGCTGGCTCATATTTAAGTGATTGTCCACTAGGACTCCAAGATCCCTCTCACAGTCACTACTATTGAGCAAGGTGCCACCTATACTATACCTGTGCATTTGGTTTTTCCTACCTAAATGTAGAACCTTACTTTTTTCACAATTGAATTTCATTTTGTTAGACAGCGCCCAGTGTTCAAGTCTGTCCAGATCCTCCTGTATCTTAAGGCTATCTTCTGAAGTATTGGCTATTCCTGCCAGCTTGATGTTGTCTGCAAATTTGATGAGCTCCCCATCTACCCCCTCGTCCAATTCGTTGAAGATGTTGAAGAGCACTGGGCCCAGAACAGAGCCCTGGGGCACCCCACTACACACTTCCCTCCATGTAGATGCAATTCCATTGAGGACCACACACTGAGTACTGCCAGTCAGCCAGCTATGAATCCATCTGGTGGTGATGCTGTCTAACCCACTTTTTTCTATCTTATCAGGTAGTAGGTTGTGATCTACTTTATCAAATGTCTTATTGAAGTCCAAGTAAATTATATCCACAGCATTCCTCTGGTCCACTAATTTTGTCAATTGGTCAAACAATGGAATAAGATTTGTCTGGCATGATCTGTTTTGACAAACCCATGTTGGCTTTTAGTAATGACTTTGTTTGCATCTAGGTGTTCACTGATTCATTGTTTGATTATCTTTTCCAGAATCTTCCCAGGTATTGAGGTCAGGCTGATAGGTTTGTAATTTCCTGGATCCATTTTTTTTCCTTTTTTGAAGATGGGAACTACATTAGCTCTTTTCCAGTCCTCTGGTAGTTCCCCAGTGCTCCAGGATCTTTAAAAAATATAGTTCAGTGGTTCTGAGATCACATCTGCCAGTTCCTTGAGAACCTTGGGGTGTAATCCATCTGGTCCTGGTGATTTGAACTCGTCTAGGCTGGACAGGTGCTCACTTACCATTTTCTTGCCTATCTTAACTTGTGTTTCTATTCTGTTTTTTACGGCACTGTTTTCGATAGTTTGGACTGTTTTTTTTCCCTTTGTGTAGACAGACACAAAAACCGAGTTAAATAGTTCTGCTTTCTCCCTGTTGCTTGTCACCAGCCTTACAGGAATCGTTTGAAATAAAAAGAGTATTTTTGGTAAGATATTCATTTTCACTGTTGCTATTCTCCCCAACATTGAAAGTTGGAAGTTTTCCCACTTTTCCAAATCCAATTTTATTTGTTTTAGCAGTCTTACATAGTTATCTTCTTTTATTGTTAATCATCTTGCTGTTAGATAAATTCCCAAATATTTAACTTTTTTAACTATTTGAAGATGGGTTTTTTGTTAGTTTATTTTTTTTTGTTTTTCTGTTAGATTCTTTGTTAGCACTTTAGTCTTTTCTCTGTTTATTGTCAACCCTGCCACTTCTCCAAATTTTTCTATTTTGTCCAGAGGTTTGGTGCTTGTTTCCAATGGATCTTCTAATATGAAAACCAAATCATCTGCAAATGCTTGTAGTTTATATTTTTCATCTTTTATCTCCAGTCCTTTAATTTCTATATCTTGTCTAATGTTTCTATTCAGTACTTCCAATGTTAGTATAAATAGTAATGGAGATAGTGGGCATCCCTGTCTTGTGCCCTTTTTAACATTGAAGTTTTCTGTAAGATCTCCATTTGCAATTACTTTGGCTGTTTGTTTACAATAAATTGTTTTGATTACATTTATAAAGTTTTTTGCAAAGTCCATTTCTGCAAATTGCTGAAACATAAATTGCCACTTTACATTGTCAAACACTTTCTGTGCATCAAGGAATATTAAAGCCATCTGTTTCCATGAATGAATTTCATAGTACTCTAACACATCAAGAATCATTCTTAAATTATTTTTTATCTGTCTTTTAGGTAGGAAACCATTTTGGTCTGTATGTATAAATTCGATCAAAAATTTCTTTAGTCTTTCTGCCATTATTGAGGTGAAGATTTTGTAATCTACATGTAATAGTGATATTGGTCTATAATTTTTTATTTGTGTTAAATCAGAGCCTTCTTTGGGCATTAAAGTAATGTTGGCTTCAGTTCATGTATTTGGTATTTTAGCCTCCAGGAGAATTTTATTACACAGTTCTTTCAGGATCGGACTTAATACATCTTGTACTGATTTATAAAACTCTGCAGGTAATTTATCTGGGCCAGGAGTGCTATCCTTTTTTTTTGCCTTTTTATAGCCTCTATAATCTCATCATTGATACTTTTCCATTTAATATGTTTCAAATATTCTCTGAAATTTTTGGTAAGTCTGCTTTTTTATGTACTGCTGTATTTTTTCTTTTGGAATTTCCTCTGCCTTGTAAAGTATCTCATAATAATTTTTAATAATATTTTTAATTGTATCATTTTGAAACGGTAATTCACCTTTTGGATCTTGTAGGTTGTTTATCAATTTTTTCTCTTTTTCTTTTTTCAGTCTATAAGCTAACCATCTCCCCGGCTTGTTGGCATTTTCAAAGAAATTCTATTTAGCCCTTTTAATCTGTTGAGCTATTATTTTCATCTCAGCTAAATTTAATTTATGTTTAATTATCTCCATTTGTTTCTTAAGTATTTTCTTTTGTGGATCTATTTGTAATTTTGATTCTAGCTTTCTGAATTCTTCCTTCTACTTTAACTGTTGTTTCTTTTCTTTATTCTTTTTAGCGATATAAGTTATAGCCAACCTTCTGAAATATGCTTTAGCCCTATCTCACACATTTTGAAGCGATGTTTCTTCTTTCTTGTTTATTTCGAAGAAAAAAATCCATTTCATTTACTGCTAGTTGTAAAAATTCTTTTTTTCTTAGTTCCTCTCCAAGTCATCTTTATTGGGTTATGATCTGCCCAAACATTAGCTTCTATCTCAATTTCTTGTATCATCATATTAAGTTCCAAAGATGTCCATATCATATCAATTCTAGACCATGATTTATGTCTATCTGAGTAAAATGTATATTGTAATTTCTTTGGATTTTTTTCTCTCCATATATCCAAGATAGAGAATTCTTCTGTCATTTTTAAAAAGGCTTTTAGTAATATATTTCCTCCTTTTCTCCCTTTTTTGGCACTTTTGTATTCCAAAGTTCCATCTGTTATTTCATTAAAGTCTCCCATTATACAAAGATTCTGATAGTTTAAATCTAATATTTCTATATAGTCTTTAGTAAAATTGTTCTTGTTTATTATTTGCTGCATATATTGCTACCATCAGTATCTGTTTTTGATCCATCATTATTTCCACCATTAATATTCTCCCCTCTTCATCTGCGTAGATTTGTTTGGGGTTCATCATTTCTTTAATGTATAAAGCGAATCCTGTTTTCTTTTGAAGTGCTAATGCAAAGTGAAGTTTACCAATTTTCAGTTGTTTCTAACAACTTATAATGTTGTCTCTTAATGTGTTTCTTGAAGACAAATTATATCCATTTTTAATTTTTGTAATTGTGTAAAGATTTTTCTCCTTTTTGAAGGAGAATTTAGTCCATTCAGATTCATTGTAAAAATCCCACTCTTCTCCATCTCTTTCAATTATATCTAGGTCTTAATCTTCTAGTTGATCTTATCTGTCTCTGATCTCTTGGTTTTGCTCCTTCTTCTGTATATGTGTTTTTAATTTCTTCCTTTTAAGAAGTTAAAAGCCCGATAGTTTCCAAATAAGAAATAAACAAAAAAAGATTTATAAAACCAAAAGTTTTCCAAGTTAGCCTTCTTTTATGCCTCAGTCATCTTCACAATATTGTCATAAGTCAGTTTTAATTTCCCCAAAGCTTAAACTGCCACTTATAGTTCAGGAGGGAAGGGTAAGGAAAAAATCCCCCCCTCCCTGGAGCTTGGGGGTTTCTTGCTTTTGAATGCTGTTTCCCAGAACCTGTATTTCTACTTGTAGAGAGATAAGGAAAGTAGTCTTACCCAGATCAGCTGTTTTGCCTTCCGCTTTATAATTCATTGTCTCCAATGATCAGCTGCTTCTAGCAGACCGCATGGGTGTGGTCAGCCTTTGTTCAGAGGGCTCCTTTGGATTAAGCGGGCCAGCTACCACTGGCCCGCAATCTGCAAAGTTTCAACCATTGGCAAGTCACCTCTACGGGGCAACTATCAGTCCTATTGGACTCCCCAGCTGGTAGAAATCGGGCTTGGAGAAGGGAGATTTATTCCCCTTCCCCCCTCTTGCAGCAACGTCACTGGCATGTTACGTAGCTGTGTTTTTCTTTTTAAGTTTCTGGTGAGTTCCCAAACTCAATCTAGGCCAGAATGTCTAACCTAGGCAACTTTATGACTTGTGGACTTCAATCCCAGAATTCCCTAGCCAGGATGAATTGAAGTCCACAGGTCTTAATAGTTGCCAAGGTTTGGACACTCTTGGTCTAGACCCAAAATCAATGTAAAAAAAGTTGGGCTGAAAAATATATACAAAAGAAAATTTCTTTGTGGTTTCAAAAAATAAAAACCGTGCTGAGTTTTTGATGTATAAATTATCTGTGGGAAATTAGGGGGTAATTTCCTATTCAAATACGGCTACAAGGTATGCCTTGTGGTTTAGATTATCTTCCCTTTACTTCTAGATGTTTAGGTTCTGGTTTGATCAGAGCAATATATTCAAGTTGGAATTTATATGCCTCAGGCTGAGCCCTGGTACTAATACTCTAACATTTAGCTCATTTGATGAGATCCAGAGGAAGCTTTGAGCAAAACCAAGAGCAGATCAGCTTGTCAAGAGAAATCCCCAACTCATGCCCATTGGCCTTCTCATCCTGTTCTGTGGATTCCAAACTATAGTGAACCTCACAAGCAGGGGTGAGCATCCCAAAGGTGCTTTTTCAACAGGCAAGTGGACTTTGTTTTTCCTTGAAGACATTTTGCTTCTCATCCAAGAAGCAAAATGTCTTCAAGGAAAAACAAAGTCCAGTTGCCTTTTGAAAAAGCACCTTTGGGACAATCAAGACCAGGATACTGAGAATGTCCATAGAGGGGTCAGCAATTAATTTTCCCAAGGGGCAACATTAGAAACTGAGATTGTTGTACCACTTTTGTACCACTTTTAGGATATAGCAACATCCGAGTACCGCCAGTCGCCTAGCAAGGTGTCAAAAATTTGATGACCAAACCCCCCCCCCCACAAAAAGTGATGAAGTACAGGTAGTCCTCGACTTACAACAGTTCACTTAGTGACAGTTCAAAGTTACAGCGGCACTGAAAAAAGTGCCCCCCAAGCCACAGGCGAGCAAGACACCTGCCTGCACACCTGGCGGTACTCTTCCTCCTGTCCGAGGTTTTCATTGTTGTGAGCATTTGTGTTAAGGATTGGCAGTGGGGATGGAGTGGGGAGGGGTGTTTGGTTTTTATTCCCCCCATCTGCTGGGTGGTTGCAGCAGGTTTTGGTCACTTCACATGACCCTGGGACACTGTGACCATCATAAATATGAATCAGTTGCCAAGCATCTGAATGTAAATCACAAGACCCTGGAGATGCTGCAACATTCCAGCTGATCGGCACTTCTTCTGGGCTCAGAAGCACCTGGATCAGTGCCGAGCTCCAGCTGGAGCCTGGCACCGATCCTGGTGCTTCCGCTGAGCCCTGACAGCCCTGCAGCTCCAGCCATCTCTCGCTCAGGATTGTGTGGTGCTGCCACCGGTTCAGCTCATTCCCCTCCCCAACTACCACTTTTCTAGGATGGTCACATACCACCTGCCAGGTGCCAATGTACCACAGGTACCACTGGTTGAAAAGCCCTGTTTTAAAGTATGTCCTAGGACCTAGGACCTGCAGGGATCTCCCAAGACTCTCTCAGAGATCCATTAGATAATAATAAAAATAAAATTCTAGACTGTGTTGAAAAATAATAGAAGATTAAAACTGCCATCAAACAATTATGAGAAGTGACAGTTGCAGCAAACACATCAATTTTATTTTTTAATATGGTAAATTATAAATATCAGGCAATCAAAAACTCTTGTAGGGGCCTCCATAATTTTTAAAAGAGGAAAGAGTCTTGAGAGAGAAAAGTTTAAGAAATACCGATCTATAAAATAAACTCTGCTTATGTCACTATAAGATAATTATAGCTAATGTAAAGCATCTCCAGACAAAAGATTTGCACCACTGGTATTTGTAACGGATCCAATTGTTCTTACAATTTTGTGGAGCTAAAGCAATTTATTTCTAACTCTGATTTATTTCCAGTTTACTGGAAAATGAAGCAGAATCAGTTCTGAGCCTAAGCAGGAGTTACTCTCCTGCTCCCAAATTCTATTTCTCCTTCATCCATATGTGCAATCGTCCTTAGGGATACTAAAGAAACCCCACCATCCAGTGCAAAATTGCTGACATATTCTTTTTCCATCTTTTCTTTTTTAATCCAATAGTGAATTGATGCCAGGAAAGCAAGATTATTTTGGCAGATTTCAGTGGCTTTATCTACATTTTTAAAATCTACCTTCCATAGTGTTCCCATATAGCTATCTCTCAGATTATTCTTTCACAAAATAGAAGAGAAATGTATACAAACATAAAAACATGAAGTGGTAAGGCTGGGGGCAGGAAGTTGAAGTAATTTATTGATCAGTCAAAGCGAAACAAAATGAACACTAACTGGCTTTTCTCTGAAAACACTAAATTTGCAAGGGTACATACCTACAAAGGCAACTCAAAGATGACTGCAGGTAGGTTTTCAACTATTTTATGTGGACTTTGGAAGCAGAAATACTATGAATGAGCAACTAGAAATAGAAAGACCTGGTTACAAAAAGTTTTGTTACAGCAGCAACATTAAAAATCTGTAGTTCTAATATTCAGCATGTCATCATCAATCATAGTTCTAACTTCGGTCTCTTTACTTACAAATAACCTCCATTAAATTTCAGTGACATCTCAGTGATGTGAAAGGACTTGTAAGTTTTTAAAAATAAATGCATACTCGCAGCCTGTTATGAAATAAATATAAAATATCTTGTTTTAGTATTTGATGGATATTCTCTCTGTAAAAAAAAATCTGCAAATGTTTGTACAGTGACTTTGGTAACAATCTGACCCTTAAATTTGTTTATTGAAAGGGTGGGAAATTCTGTTAATTGGCTGAGTAATGAAATTTAATCAAATTGGGGCCTTTGGAGTATGTTGGGATACTATTTCTGTCCATTCCAATTGGTCATACTAGATGGGGTCAGCATGAGTTCAACGCATTCAGAAGGCAGTCCCAAACTATTCCTGGAAAATAGTCTAGAATTATATTGTTCACTGCTGGAAAAGAGGACTATGAATGATTAAATAATAATGTAAAGTCCAAGACAACATTTGATTACATGTACAAGAGGCAACTGCTGGACTATTTCATTGAGTTCTTCCTCTCAGTAAAAGCAGTGAAGAAAGGCAACTGCTTCCATAGGGCAGGAAGAACTAAGTGAGAGTGAGTGTAGGAGGTAACCAGGGGAAGGGTCAAACGTGCCATCAGTTTCAAGTCCCTTCGCACCCACAAGAGGTCTAAGTCCAGCCCACCTTGAAATCCATTGGCTCTTACCTACCAGCAATTTGCTTTGATCATTAGTAGTTCAGATTCTTGTAAACAACTTAAGCTTGCAATAAACTTTTACATTCATTTGAACTGCCCGGATTTCCTGATTTACCTGCGCTTGACAGTGAGCAAGCAATTCTTGTACAGTTTGTTGGTACCAAAGATGGCATAAAGGTAATCCCTTAATTCACTCTGGAAAAATGGTACTCTTTTTCATGTTAGATACAGGTAGTCTTCAACTTGCAATCATTTGTTTAACAACCATTTGAAGTATGAAGAGTGATCTCCAAACAATCCTTGCATTTACAACCATTGCATATCCCCACAGTCATTTGATCAAGATTTGGGTGTTTGGCAGCCAGATGTATTTACAACAGTTACAGCATCCTGAGGTAATGTAATCATCATTTGTAACCTTCCCAGGGGGCTTCCAACAAGCAAAGTCACTAAGGGAAGCCAGTTTATTTTAATGACCATGTGATTAATTTAACTACTACAGCAAAAAAGGACATAAAATCTGATGTGACTCATTTAACAACTGTTTCGCTTAGCAATGGAAGTTCTGGCCCCAACTGTGGCCACAAATTGAGGACTACCTATATACATTTACTGACACTGAAAAGTGGCTCTTGTGTAATTAGTTTCTATTACACCAGGAATTCCGAAAAATTGTTTTAGCAAAACTGTTTCACTAGAGACTTAACTGTATCTTAACAAGATCACTGTGAAATTATTTGGATTAATTTGCAGCTTAGCAACGCACACAAATGTCTCATACTTTAAATCTGGTACATAGTCCTGCTCTTAACATTTGTTGTGACATCCATTTCAGAAATATTAAGAGTTCTCATTTTCCAAATAATGTTTTCCTCCGACTCCCCAACAACTAGTCATTTTGACTCTTTACAAAATGTGATGCCAAATGGGTGTATTTTTACAGTGTGACCTAATGGTGAGAAGGCTGTGACATGATCCTATTATCAGCCTTCCAAGTACTCAAAAATAAACCTGCCACTGAGTCAAATCCAGAAGGGGCAATTTTTTAAATTACAGTATAGGACAGCAAGAGAGAACAGAACTGGAAGCTCTGAATCAGGAGAAGTATAAATATCATGTGTCCTGCTTTTTTCTGCAGCTACTGCCATAAAAAAATAAATACATTCTGATTGTATAAGCAGAGTCCAGCTGCAGTTTTACAAGTTAGAAATGCCCTAATTTAAAGTACTGTTGATGCTTTTAATCTTTCCATATTCCTCTAGGGTTCATTACATACTCCTCTGTAAAATTATATTAGAATGATCAGGATAAAAAATAATGCATCTGGCACAATTGAAGCAAGACCATTCAAGCAGATTTATGAATTTTTATTTATAAAATTTATTTATAAAATGTATAGGGCAACCATCTTACCTCATGGTAACTCTGGGCAGCATGGAAGCTCTCTGGGAATGAAACTGTTTCCAGTTTTCTAACCTGAGCTGCGTCCATTTGGGATCACAGTTAAGTGCACATGCACTTCAAAAGTTCTTGTAATATCTTTTTGAGGACTCACTAAAATTGTGAAGTATTATTTTAAAACCTTTCTGTCCAACTGTATAGGAAAGGAAAAGAAAATGTCATTCTTATATCTCAATTTTATTGCTTTACAAGTTAAGACTTTAAAGGGAAGGAAATCCTGCATTTAAGGATATGTTACACATACACTCAGCTGAAAACTAGAAGGAAAAAAATTACCTTTGGAATTGGATCTTAGAGCCTTTTTAGTTCAGAGACAAATGCTGGTAAATAGATTGTGCCATAGTGCCATCTACTGAACTGATGCACATTTTAAAATGGCCAGCAATTATTCCTGCAATAAAGAAAAGCATTCCAGGAAGGAAAGGAAAGCAGGTGGTGATGGCACATTTTTGCCAAGGCCCAGTATAAATCAAAAGAAAAATAATAGATATAAAATCCCATGCAATAGCTCACAATTTAATAACTGAGATAAACTAATATTTGTAGCCAAAACAAATCTAACACAACAATCATGTGTGTAGTTTTCAAAGAATATCCTCCAGTCCTGTAGAGTGTACACACACCCATGATTAATATACTGTGAAATAAATACAACCTGGATGTTAGCAATTTTGATGGCAGGCCTCACATGCACTCACTAGTGAAATGAAAAGATGTAAGATCCCTTTTAAAGACTAAGATTTTCACGGAGGTGAAGGGAAGGAGGCAGCTGAATTCAGAATCCCAGAGCCAAGTCCCTGAAATCACAAAGCTAGCTTTAGTCTTCATTTTCCTGGATCAGGGAAACAAAAATAAGAAATAAAGAGCAGGTTGTAGGGCAAAATAAAAGAAAACTGATATTGGGGTACTGTGATCAGAGAGCTGTAAAGTTCATCAGCGAGAGTTTGAACTGGGCGCTAGCTTAGAATGGGAACTGGTGCTTGGCGACATTATAAAACGTGGGAATTGCTGTCTGACTTTGTGACCCCATGGACCATAGCATACCAGCTCCCCCTCCCTGTCCTCCTGGAGTTTGTCCAAATTCATGTTCATTGCATCAATGACACTATCTAAGCATCTCATCCTCTGCAGTCCTCTTCTCCTTTTGCCTTCCATTTTTAACAACATAAGGGTGTTTTCCAAGAAGTCCTCTCTTCTCATTTGAGATTTGAGCATCAAGTATCTGTCCTTCCAAAGAATAGTCAGAACTGATTTTCTTTAGGATTGTCTGATTTGATCTCCTTGCAGTTCAAGGGACTTTCAAAAGTCTTCTTGTTAGATACAAAAATAGACACAAATTGAAATCCACTCTGTTTGAGTTGCAAATAGAAAAGAAGTTTATTAGACTTCACAACAAAGTCTAAAAAGTAATGGTTTGCAAAGCGTGGTAGATTCAGGAAGGCAAACAATGCAATGTAGCCAAGCACTGAACCATACCCCCAAATTCCAAAATCACATATTATTATACATCCTATCGCGACGCCCCATTCCCTCCCCCATGGCCCCATTGGCTTAGGCTTTGGAGGTTACAATCTATCAGAAGCGCCTAAACAGAATACATTATCTCTGCCCCTGTTTGCTTACATTATACTAATAAGATCCCTCCCCTACTATCCTGTTTACTCAGACCATATATGTACATGCTTATCAATTCTAAAGGAGAGATGTCTCCCATCCTCTACACCTGTCAGATCAAGTAGGGGTACCAGGCACCAGAAGGTACTTAAAAACAGTTCCTAGATGGAGACTCACACTTGGCCCCTATTGTAACTCCTGTTCTCCCCCTCCCTCCACTTGAGGCTTGTACGTTTCCCCATATACTCAAAGCATCTACTCAGGCAATTAATTATAAAATGATAATTATAAAATATAAAATATGATTACATGATAATACAAAAAGCATATATATATTTATTTTTAAATTTCCTTGCTACTTCCAGTTATTTTCCACATTCTCCAACCCCACAATTTAAACACAGGGCAATATATTGTCTATGGAAATGTTTAGTCATCCATGTCCCGGTTGTCCCAAAGATGCTTTTTCAAGGCAACTAGATTTTCTTGTTTTTCTTTGAAGAAGTTTTCCTTCTCATCCAAGAAGCTTCTTCAGCTCTGATTGAATGGTGGGGATGTCTGAATCATCTATTCGAATATCTGAAAAACTCAGGAGGATCTTCAGCCAACATGACATATGTGCACACTTTAAACCAAGAATACACTAAGGCAGAAGCTTGTCCACCCCAAGGATAAAACACCCAGACACAAACTAAGCAACTAGTATATTTATTTTTTATTTTTTTATTTTAATCCCATTTATATCCCGCCCTTCTCCGAAGACTCAGGGCGGCTTACAATCTAAGCACAAATCAAATGTGCTTAGCAATATGCAGTGCAATATGCAGTGCAATGCAGTGAGATATGTACAGATCTGTACACTGGGGAAGCAAAACAACCGTGCATGGCACAACATAGGAGAACAAACCCATCAGGACAAGATTCAGCAGTCCATCTGCATTTAAAAGACAAAGGCCACTCTTTCAAAGACAGCAAAGTCCACATTCTGAAAAGAGAGGGCCACTGGTTTGAAAGAGGGTCAAAGAGTCCATAAAACATCAAGATTATAGATTAAGAGCGTTTGCAGACGATTTGGTTATTACATTAAGTCAACCGACTCAATCAGTTATAGATTTAATGGAAATAATTTTGCAATATGGACAAGTTTCTGGATTTAAGATAAATAGGCAAAGAACTAAAATATTGTCTAAAAATATGACTATAGAACAAAAGTAATCCCTAGAAAAACTAATGGGATTTGAAATAGTTAAAAAGATTAAATATTTGGGGGTATATATTACAGCTTCAAATGTGAAATTATATAAAAATAATTATGAATTGTTATGGCTAAAAACACAAAAAGAGTTAGACAGTTGGAGAAAATTACAATTGTCTTTATTGGGAAGAATTGCAGCAGTGAAAATGAATGTTTTACCAAAATTTTTATTTTTGTTTCAAACGATACCTATACTTAAAAAAGATTCAAATTTGGAGGAATGGCAGAAAGGTATTAATAAATTTATTTGGGCAGGGAAAAGACCGAGAGTAAAACTTAAGATAATGCAAGATATACGTGAAAGAGGTGGTCTTAAAATGCCTAATTTTAAATTATATTATGATGCTGTGGCTTTATCGACAATTAGTAATTGGTTCAATTTAACAGAAGGAAGAATATTGAACATTGAGGGATGTGATTTATTATATGGCTGGCATGCATATTTATTGTATGATAAAAAGGTGGATAATGTTTTTAAGACACATATATTAAGGTATGCCCTGTTGCGAGTCTGGAAAAAATATCAATATGTTAAATTATAAAATACCAATTTGGGCAATACCTAAACATGCAATAGAAAATATAGGTTTGGGATTCAAACATGATGTGATCACATATAAAGAAATTCTTAGATTGGAAAGCAATGTATGGCAACTAAAGCCATTCAATATTTTAAAAGAAGAAAAGATAGTACAAACTTAGTTTCAGTATGGGCAGATACAAGCTAGATGGAAAGAAGATCGGAAAATTGGTATTTCAACAACTGATGAAAATTTGGTAGTTTAATTTAATTTAATCCCATAAATTAAACAAATTAGAGATCAAAGTCAAGCGCATATAAGAAGGATATATAATGCATTGATAGAAATAGATTCAGAAATGGAACTTGTTAAGGACTGTATGATAAAATGGGCCCAGAATATTCAGGAGCCAATAACGATGGATACTTAGGAAAAAATCTGGGTCAGAAATGTAAAATTTACACAGGTACAAAACTTGAAAGAGAACTTTTATAAAATGTTTTATAGATGGCATTTAGATCCCAAAAAATTAGCATGTATCTATCCAAATTATCAACCTAAATGTTGGAGGTGCGGTACTATCATATATGGTGGACTTGCAAAAAAGTTAAAGCTTTTTGGATTAAAATTTGGTGGAATATGCAGAAGATATTTAAGAAAAAAATAAGGTTTTCTCCACAGTTATTTCTGTTGGGTATTATTACAGATTGTACTGTTATAGAAATTAAATTGATGTTGAATTTAATAACGGCAGCAAAACTTTTGGTATCGCAATATTGGAAGAAGGAGGATCTGCCTACTATAGAAGAGTGGACTCTAAAAGTTTCGAACCTAGCAGAAATGGCAAAAATTTCAGCTTATTTGAAAGATCACTCGCAACAAAGATACATTTCGGAATGGAGAAGATGGATTGATTACATTCAGAATAAATAAGGGACTAAAAAGTTTCATTTAACATATGAATATTAGAATTCAACAAGATGTATTATTATTTAGCTGTCTAATGGGAGTTAAAGTGCGTTAGGATTTAAAGTTTATTCATAGATAGTTAGCATATTCTAGTTCAAGTTTGTTAGAGGCAATACCCTGTATTCAGCTCTGGGAAGTCGGGGGGGGGGGAGGGAAGGGGGGGTTTAAAATGTACTGTAAAACTTTTCAATAAAAAAAGAGTCCATCTACCTCAAAACTGAATGGCCCTCTCTCAACAGAGGGGGGAAGGATACAATATATTGCTTTACGTTTATTTGCACTTGTGAGAGGAAAATTACAGGTAGTCCTGGAGTTACAATCACAATTGAGCCCAAAATTTATATCGCTAAGTGAAACATTTGCTAAGTGAGTTTTGTCCTATTTTACACAGTTATGTGAATCATTTTGTTTAGCAACATGGCTGTTAAGTGAATCCGGCTTCCCCACTGACTTTGCTTGTCAGACGGTCGCAAAAGGAGATCACACGACTCTAGGACACTGCAACCATCATAAATATGAACCAGTTGCCAAGCATCTGAAATTTTGACCATATAACCATGGGGATACTGCAATGACCGCGAGTATGAAAAATGGTCATTGTTCAGTGTTATTATAACTTTGAAAGTCACTACATGAACTGTTGCAAATCGAGGACTAGCTGTATATGCGGTCCCCAAAAGCGAAGGATGCCATAATCAATTTGTAATAAAGATACCAGGGAACTAGGTGTTAACTAGGTGTTGATGACTTTAATTTTATCTTAATTTCTGTTATATGTTATTGTTGTTAGCCGCCCTGAGTCCTTCGTGAGATAGGGCGGGATATAAGTCCCATAAATAAATAAATAAATAAATAAATAAATAAATAAATAAATAAATAAATAAATAAATAAATAAATAAATAAATAAATAAATAAATAAATAAATAAATGGCTTGCAAAAAACTACACGAATCGGGACAACTGCCAGGAGCGAAGAAACTTCCAGCTCAACTGTTTACAGTGCGCGTGCGCGCGCGCAATTAAAATCAATTGTGACGACCACGCCTCTTTCCACGCGCAGGATCGCTTCGGGGAGGGGGGGGTCAATCCAGCTGAGCGGGCTGCGTTTCGCCCCACCCCCGACCTCAATTCTTAAGTGGAGCGCATGCGTCCCGGGTGGGTGGAGCAATCTATTTCTCACCATAGAGATAGGAAAAGTCTACTTTTTTTTATTATTTCTATGGGTCTCACCAGGCGATCGCAGAAACGGATGGGGGGGAGGGGAGAGAGAGAGAGAGAGAGAGAGAGAGAGAGAGAGAGAGAGAGAGAGAGAGAAGACCTTGCTTTGTATTGAGCATGCGCCCGTAGCAAGAGGGCAGTTTAAACGGTAGCGTGGAGTTCGTAAACCGTTTGGTTAGAATGGACCTTCGCAACGGCCGGCCTGTTTTGGCAGGTACAGATATGAGACGGGCGCGGTCTTTGCCGGGTTTGGAAAAAGAGCGAGAAGGATGTGCGTCGTTGTAGAAATCTTTTTTGGGGGTGTTGAAGAGGTGAAACGGGAGCCTGAAGTAGGAAGAGTGGATAGTTTTGTAACTAAATGGGAAGAAGTGGTGCACATCTAGGAAGTCGCAGTTAATAGGAAAAAACCTAATAATTATTTATTTACATATCGAGCTTCTTAACTGCCCATCTCCCTCATATAGCGGTTCTGCACGGGGTACAATTTAAGAAATCAATAAAACATTAAAACGAATAATTGAGGATTTTTTAGATGTACGTAAAGTTATACGTAAAATGTACATGCATAAAATTACAAAAAATAATAGCGTCCTTCCTCTCCGCCAGCCTAAAGTGGGTAGGAGATCAGCTAGTGTAGCACCAAGTAGGTTCTTTTTTACTGCTTTCCTAAATGCACAAGGGCTTCATTCTGTATAAGAAATGTACAATTGTAGACTTGGCTTAGCTATAATCTCAGATGCCTCCTTGGTTCTCTAGGGCCACAGATTAGTGAGGTTTCCTCTCTAGGGGGGAAATGTGTTTAGTTTTGTGCAGGGGGGAAAATGCAGGTAAATGTAATTTTTTTAAAAATAAATGGTTCTTTATCCCTCAACCATTAATCATTTAAAAATTATATGCATTCTGAAATTACAAATTGGTGTGGAAGATTCTAGGCCCTTTGGAGGAAAAAAAAGTACTTGTGTCCTTTTCTTGGCTGCTCTTAAAGCAATAATAATTTTTGATCAAATTGGAGTTGGAGCGATGCTGGTGTCCACCAATTGCATTATTTTTCCTTGACATTAGGACAAAAAGACACTCCATGCCACCAGGAAAGCCTCATTTCTAGGCAATCGATTTAAAATCCAAATCAGGAGATTCTTCACTATTTGGATGTCAAAAATGTAGAAATTGTTTCTTAAATGTGATTTCAACAAAAATGAAAGCGCATTCAGTGATAACTTTGAAAACGGTACATTGTCTTCAATCCAACTTAGTCTTTATGAAAATGGTTTTGGAATAACTGCATGGTGTATAATAGAAGATAAATCTGTAATCTACTTATTTGGGTTAAAATTATATTGAATTTAACATGCCTTACCTTCGGTCTTTGCTGCTTATGAAAAAGTGAAGTATGCCATTCAAATAAAGATTTGCATCTAAAAAGTAGTAGTCCCAGTCTGTTAACATTTCTCTCATTATTAATTTGTAGGTGTTGTAGCATATGTGGAAGTATGGTCATCCAGCAGAACAGAAAACTACTCAAAAGCCTTTAGTCAACAGCTCCTTGATATGGGAGCAAAAGTAAGTAACTAAGCTGGTTGGTACACAGTGTATTAGTCCATAGTTTAATTTTTTTAATAAAGCACAATTACATAGAGCATGATTCAGAAACTGCAGAGATTGAATACTCTAAACTTAATCCAAGCAAATTATGTTGTAGCCGAATGTGTGAGTGAATAGGTTATTTCAGTTCTATTGATATTAAAGATATCAATAGGCACATACCAAAATGATTTCAGAATTCACCAGTGCCTTCCCCAGTCTCTTGTTGAGATGAAGGAACCAAAATAGTTGCTCACCAACAAGCAAAATCTTTCAGTAGTTGTAGAGAAAATAGGCAATTTGTACATTAAAAAAACTGGAGATATTTTTTTAATGGAACCCAAATCAGGTACCCTTAATAGCTATAGAAAGTTTAAAAGTGATGTTTTTCTTAAGTCAACTTCAAGTAAAGCTGCCTTTCAAAACTCCTTTGTGATGCAACTCCATCACTTGTTTTATTTGCTTGCTTTTGTAGTATTCCCACACCTGAATACTGGAGATACGAGAAAGGAAATGGTTTCCTTATTTTTGTTGCTGCTGATTTATAACATTTTGCTTGCTAAAGTGTTCCTGAAATTCAAAGGTTGCACATTATTCAAAGATCTGGGATAGCTTCATCTTTGATTTCATAATGTCTCCATGAAGTCTTTGAACTACATCCTACTCCAACACCAGATTGCAACTAAGTCATTTCATATTTCTTTTTTATATATTGTCTGTTTCTTTTTAATTCCAACTACTTTTTATATACCTTGCATAAAGTGTATACTGTAGATCCACCATGGCTATTTATCAGGTAAGGTGCAGCATATGAATCTCAAAGGAATAAAAATGGTTAAAAAAGGAAAGTAGGAGATAATAGAAGAGGAAAGCTAATTAAATTTAGCTCACGATCACACCATTCACTATATCAGGGTCTCTACCCACAGCCTACTACCTTGTGTGAATAGAGGGCACTCGTGCATGAAGCTCCGTTTGTTCAAGCGGCAGGCCCGTACACCCACCACTTCAGCCATTGGAGCTGTGCACCATTGTGCGCACCTTCCATTCACACAAAACCATCTATCTTCCCCCACTACCAGACCGCCAAGCCATAAAGATTGGAGACCACTGCGCTATATCTTTCCATGCTATCCTTTTTTTGCAAGCTAAATTTCTGTTTACTATATATCTATATCAATTTGTGTATCTTTTGTTTAATATGTCCTTGTCTTTGAGGATTGCATCATCTCAATTTATTTTCTTAGTCATCTTCTTCCTCTTGGCCTGTTCACTCTTCTTTAATAGACGCGGTGGCTCAGTGGGTTAGGACGCTGAGCTTGTCGATCAGAAGGTCGGCAGTTTGGCGGGTCGAATCCCGAGTGCCGCGTAACAGAGTGAGCGTCTGTTACTTGTCCCAGCTTCTGCCAACCTAGCAGTTCGAAAGCACATAAAAATGCAAGTAGAAAAATAGGGACCACTACGGTGGGAAGGTAACAGCGTTCCGTGCGCCTTTGACGTCTAGTCATGCCGGCCACATGACCACGGAGATGTCCTCGGACAAGCGCTGGCTCTTCGGCTTTGAAACGGAGATGAGCACCGGCCCCTAGAGTTGGAAACGACTAGCATGCATGTGCGGGGGAACCTTTACTGAAGGAGTTAATTATTGTCACTTAAAATCTACAAATTCCCTGCTTACCTACAAAAAGCACACAAAAACACTTGTCACTTTTCAGTAGAAATGAAGAATCTTAAATATTTTGAAAAACCATTTACATAAATATTTTTAAATGCTTTATTCATTTATATTTTGTAGATTTCTAAGACTTTGAATAAACAAGTTACTCATGTGATCTTTAAAGATGGATTGCTGTCTACGTGGAATAGAGCTCAAAAAGCTGGAATTAAACTAGTGTCAGTACTTTGGGTAGAAAAGTAAGTATTGGTGTTTAGAAATATACCATAGGGGAAAATATTACAAGAATAATATTAGTACAATCAATGTGGATTTCAGATATCCCCAGTACATAATGTTATATCTGAATAAAATGCAAGGAGTAACTATTGGCTACTACTCTTGAGTTATTATTATTATTATTTATTGTAGAAGGCATGATAGCTCAATAGTTGAGTGTGCGTGGTCTAAATTTAGTCTAGCTTCAACCAGCTTGAAGCACTGGGTAAAAAGCTGCTTGAAGAATTGCTGGCAGAGAATAAATTAATAGGCACTGGTAATAATAATGGATAAGATAAAGCGATGATCTGCATCACTGTAGGAGCTTCAATAAATATATCCTGTTGCCAATTGAGAAGTTGTAATAAAATTGAAGTTAATTACAAATATGTTTTAAATATACCATTTAAACTTCTAATCTTCCAAGAAAATACTAGACTATTATAGGCATAATTAAAAAGATAAAATTTGTAATAACATTTTTATTAAAGTTCTTAAACTGCATTACTGTGATTCAGAAGTTAGCTTAGCTCTCCATTGCTGTTTGAGTGATGAGAGCTCCTATGGTAGTTACACATTGCAGTAATTGATTTTTTGTTTTGTGCATCACATACTCCATTGATAAAGACGTAGTACCTAAACTGAAGCTTACCACAAAAAATGCAAGGAAGAAAAAACAATTCATTTTAGAATGACCACATATGCTGTTTAGAATTATGATTTAAACCTTTATTGTACCTAAAATCCTGAGACTCATTTTTGTGGCATATACGTTTTCATCTTTACTAATAAAGTATGTCAAATTTCTTGTGTAGAATGCCATATATTGTTTGCATCTGTTAGATCACTAGATGTCACTAAAACCCCATTGCTAGTGTCTGAATGTTTTTGTTGCAGATTTCTTGTTTTCATAGCTTTACAGGTAGTACTTGCTTGCACATGGTAATTGAGACTGGAACTCTGTTGTTAAGCCATATGGTTGTAAGATACAGTCACATGACTGTATTGACCCCAGACAGCAGTCCCAGTTGCCATTATTAGTTGAATCCCACCACCATGGTCGCTGCATCTTTGTGGTTGCAGGATCACCATTTCCTGATGTCTCCTGCCATTTGATTTTGCTTGTCAAATCTAGCAATGGAAATTGCAAATGGCAATCACAGGATGCTGTGATAACATTATGAACCAATCACTGAACACTCAAATTGTGTTACCAAGACTATAAGGACACTGCAACAGCTACAACTAAAAGGACTTTATATTTTGAGTACAGCTTTTTTGACTTCTGAGGATCATGGTGTTTCCTTGTTTCCTAGAATATCCTATATATATTGAAACATTTTCCAATGTTCTTGTTTTAAATTCAGTGTACAAGTAGTCCTTGACTTGTTCAATGGAGTAAGTTAATCAGACTCTAAATTTGCTATACAGGTACATACATTTGACAATTACCTGAACTTATGACAGTCTAGAAAAGGGTGCTTTATGGCCTGTAAAGGACTTCCAACCATCGCAATGTTGTTGTTAGCTGCGAAGTCGTGTCCGACCCATCGCGACCCTATGGACAACGTTCCTCCAGGCCTTCCTGTCCTCTACCATCTTCTGGAGTCCATTTAAGCTCACACCTACTGCTTCAGTGACTCCATCCAGCCACCTCATTCTCTGTCGTCCCCTTCTATTGCCCTCAATCTTTCCCAGCATTAGGCTCTTCTCCAGTGAGTCCTTCCTTCTCATTAGGTGGCCAAAGGACTTCCAACCATCGCACTACATTCCCATAATCACATGATTACAATTTAGTCTCTTGGCAACCAGCTCATACTTACAGTGGTTGCTGTGTCCTGCTCATATGATTGTGATTTGCAAGGTTTTTTTTCTGGTTTCCTTTTTTTTTTTTGCCATTCCAGCAAAAAATAGCCATTGGGGAAAGCGGATTGGCTTAACAACCATGTTATTCACTTAACAACCAGTGTCTCACTTTATGACCATTAGTCATAAAATCAGGACCAGTTATATTGACTTACAATGGAAATTCCAGTCTTCATTGTGTTCATAATTTGAGGACTACCTATATTTTTCTGTGAAAGAAATAAATCTGTATTTAGAAGTACACCAGGTCAAGGAATAACATATCAACAGGTGGGACAGCATATTACAAAGTAGACAAGAATTTGAATTTGTATTCTGAGCCCTTTTTCAATTTTTTCATTAGTGCTTTCTATGTCTTCTTGATATGAAAATAAAATTGTACATTTCTTGTACATTTCATTCTTTTACTAATACTCTGATGGTTCTGTTTCCAATATTCACTTTTTTACCTCCCTGCTTCTCTTAAGTAGACAGAATGAAGTGTTGCAATATTCATTAGAGTTGCGCAGCTTGTAGCAAATATTAAAAATGAAACAATTTATTAATTTAAAATAAAAATGAGAAACATTGTAAAATAAATTTATTTTTATAAATACCACTGAATAAGTGGTATTTTGGTAAGTAACCCAAATTATGTGTAATACATTTTGTAAAATAACAAATATGTTTATATTTGTAAACAGTAGAAAGTACTGTAGCACTGGCACCCCCTCCCCCCAGCAGAGCAGAGAGATTGAAGAGGAAGAGATTTCAAGAGAATAAGCTGTTTTCTCTGCTCCACATAGGAAGCCATGTGATCATGCCAAAAGCAAAAGGGTCAGGCAAAGGACAGATTGCCTACAGCAGAGGTCTTCAAATTTGGCTCTTTGATGACTTGTGGACTTCAACGCCCAGAATTCCTTAGCCAGGCAAACTGGCCGAGGAATTCTGGGAGTTGAAGTCCACAAGTCATAAAAGGGCCAAGTTTGAAGAGCCCTGGCCTACAGAAACTGCTTGCTTTTTTTTTCTCACTCCTCCCCTCCCCCTCCTCACAAATACAGAGATTGGAGAGGAGATTTCAAGAGAATACTGTAAACCAGACATGTCAAACTCGTGATGTCATGTGACATCGTGCAACGTATCAGAGCCTTTTCGCCATTGCCAGCAATGGGGTGGGCACACTTTCCAGATGACGTGTCTGGCCTGCGGGCTGGCAGTTTGACACCCCTGCTGTAAGCTTTTTGCGTAGGATATCTGGAGCTCTCAGCCCCAGGCTGCCAGTGTGATCACATTGCTTTCGATGTGTAGAAGAGCAAACAGTTTACCCTCTTGCAATCAAAGTCAACAAACAAATTTTATAAGTAAAATCCCTTTCTTTCCAATATCTCTGCTCTGCAGGAGGAGAAAAAAAACATAGGTCAGGCACAGGACTCTTCATATTACTGTAATGGTGTTCATGTGACTGAGGGACACTGTAAAGTGTAAAGGTTGTAAATGGTCCATAAAGTTATTTTATAATACATAGTCTAACTAGATGTCCTGTAAGTTACCCATAAATTATGTTAAATGTTATAATCAGGCTATGAATCCTTGGGAAAGATTATGGAAAGCAAAGAAACATCTCTTTGGCAGTTATTTTGCCTTGTTCTCTGTTACTGACTATAAGGTTCAGTTTTCCAGTTTGACCTGGCTGATTTGATAAGATCAAGCATGACAGATGATTGGAACATCTTGGCATGCTTATAAATATGAATTTACAGTTATGCCGGGCAGCAAGAGGCTGCTGTAGGCAACTGGCTTATTTTTCAAGTTTTCAGAATTGAGGTACTGAGCCAGGAAATTGTCAACTCAAGGAATAGTTTGTTCTGTGTTGTCTGTAACTGAAATTTTGATACACTCATGGGAGGGATCAGAGAAGTGAAGGCCTTCACTTCTCAGAATGGAAAGCAGAATCATTGACTTGATTGACATTTTAAGTCCTGCTATAAAGTCTTGGTTAGGCTCCAACTGCCAGCAAAACTAAAGAATGTGACCTCTGCCTTTACAGTTTTTTTTTCCTATCTAGTGTGTAGCCTACTAGCTCTTTTACAATTGTGTGCTCTATCTTCACCCATCTCTATATGAATATAGCATGGCATTTGTAATGTGACTTTTATAAGCAAACGAGTGGTTTATTTGTTGACCTGGATTTTCTGGGCAAGCTTTGCTTCTCTGGGATCTTAGTAAGATAAAGATAAGGTAAAGATGGTATGAAATTGAGCATGATTTGTTAGAAATATGAGAGGTTTCATTCACTTAGAACCATTAATAATAATAAATCTGTCTAATGCTAAACCAAATGTATATTCTTAATGCTTTCTCAGATGCAGAGAAGTTGGAATGCATATTGACGAGTCATTATATCCTGCAATAAATACTAATGAAGGGTTGCCTCAGTTTATTAAAAAGGTCTGTATATATAATGACCTATTATTTTAAGTGCAGTCCTTAAATTTTATTTCACATTGCTCTTACTTAAAAGCCTTAGTTGACTAAAGAATTAAAATTGGCTAAGTATTTTCTCAGATTCCAATGTATCGATGTAAGATATAGAATTCAAAAAAGTCTAAAGTAATTTGGTCTGTTAACTTGAGATGATTTGCTAGTGAAAATTTAATTTGATAAAATCTGCAAGAAGCTGCTGGTTGCCATAATCCCACTCAACCTTTGTTTTGGCCCCAGGTTTTCATTTGAAAACATTTTGCATCATGTGGAGATACCTCAATACAAATATTACAGTGATGTGTGAAAATACTTTTTATTTTTGTAGAATTGGTGCAGTAAGGAGAATTATTTCAAAGCTTACAAATCAATGTAATGACTCTATTTTGTAGCACAAATGCATGCAGCCCAAAGATTTATTTGGAAAAACTCCAGAGAAAGATCGTAGATTACAAAGAAGAATGGAAACTATGGTTAAAGAATTAGAAATGCAAAGAACAGCAACAGGCAAGTATACGATCCATTTGCACTGTTAAATCTCTTTATCCTTTGCACTGAGAAATAATGCTAACATATGGTAACGAGCATAATTTTCATAATAGCTCCTTGAGCTAATGTTAAAAAGTGGAAGATCACTGTGAAATATATAGAGAAATATAAAACATGGAAGGGGGGTATTCTTGAGCCTTCTTTCTTACCTCCATCTACTGAAATATTTTACGGGAGGGGAGAGAAGGATTGACATAAAGAAAACACACTTCACCTTTTTTTCTCACCAGTTCCCAAATCTCTCTTCTCATTATAGATAGTCCTTGACTTACAATCACAGTTGGGACTGGATTTATGATAGTTGAGGCAGCCAAGTGACTGCCTGACTTTACAACATTATTTGCATCCGTCATTAAATAAATCACTGTGATCATTAAACAAATTCATAGTCATTAATGCTGCAGTTGTAAGTGCCTTCTGAATAGGCGTTGTTTGCCAGAAGCAAAAACTCGCAAATTATGGTTGCATAACCATGGGACACTGCAACCAGTGGTAAAGATCAAGCACCCTAAAATATTATCACATGACTGGAGGGGGATGGCACAACATTTTATAACAATCAGTTGTGCTTTATGGGCCTGTCATAATTTCAAATGGTTTTAAAATGACCAGTCATAAGTCAAGGACTGCTTGTATCTTGCCTTGAACCTAGAGGAGAGATCAAGGGTCAGACAGTGTGCTGACTTTCCGTATTCCTTTGGGGAAGACGTTGTTCAGCTATACTCAGATAAGGTAATAACAGTAATCTTTTATACTTTTTGGAGACAGAAGAAAGGTCATACATAACCTATCCAGGGCATTAGCTTTGAATAGAAAAAGTAATGTTTAATACATTCTCCAAATTTGTCATGCAAATTGAATAGGAACATCAGAGCCCACAATTTAGGCTCTAAACCTTTTCATTACATGGATTGCTATAGGGTATTGCAAAACAAATAACATACTGCATTTGAAATATTTTTTGTTTCTTTTTTTAAGTGTTATGCTTTATCTAGAGGCAATCTGTGTATAAAGTAAATTTCCATTCTGCAGATACTGTGTATTATATTAATATTCCCTCTGATTCCAAATATTGGGCAACTGTCAGTAATAAATACAGTACACTTAGTTACTATGAAAAATAAAAAATGACTATGCAGAAGTACTAACCAGTTTTTTTTATAAAACTAGAACAAAATTTTTGAAAAATAAGACCATCTTGTTGCACATGTCTCTGTAATAGACTGTTGAACTGTAATAAATTAGGTATTTATAAGTGTCCATTACAGGTAAAGAATAGATTATTCTGTCTAATTGGTTAGAATTGACCAAAAGCTTTATTATTGGAAGATCCTAATATGTTGCAACATTTTACTGTAGATCTTTTTTTAGATTATTTTTAAACTTCCAGAATGTTACAATAATGTCCAAGTTCCAAATATTACCCTTTCAAAATATTGTATATATTCTTTCTTCTTAAATCTAAAATTCTGTTGCTGATTTACCATTTTTTAGAAACAGACATACCAGTTTTATTATTTGAAGATGATGGTTCACTGGTGTACAGCCCAGCAAGTAAAATAAAGTATCAATGCAGTGTAATGGAGAAAAGAATAAAGGACATGAAGGAGAAAAGAGAAAATGTTTCCCCTACTGGTATGATGATAAACATTGTTTTTCATTTGTAGGATGCAGAATTATTTTCTTTTATTGCTGGATTTTTATCCGTATTAGTTTCATTTTGCCAATATTCCCCCTCCCTATCGTCACATTCTTGTTAGAGAATTGGCTATTGAAATGAAATTGAATCTATATATTCTTTTAATAAAGAAATGCATCTTTTTCCCCCTCAGGCTTATTTTGGTCTCTTTTGCTTCACTCATTATTTGAACAATTATAAATAGAACTTCGGAAACAATAGGATAACCATATGCTGGGATGTATTTTTTTCTCTAGACCTAACAAATCAATGTTATTGATTTTTATAATCAAACATATTTTTAGACACGGGTGGATGTAAGGTGGTTTTATTACTGTTCCCTGTCCAGTCATTGTTGAACTGGGTGCCTATATATAGATTGATTAAATAAAGGTTTCTTCAGTTATGGCTGCCACTGCCATAATAAAATGAAAAAACACATTTTCAACAGAAGAAATTGAAACTACAAATAAAACTGTTGAAAAGCTTTTATATAAAACTGTAGTGGGGGAATGCTGGAATTCTATAAATTTTAGACATTTAAATGAGTACAATACCGATATATTGAAGATGGAATTTAAAGGAATACTATAAATGTGTTCAAGCAGACATTATGAAAAAAGTCATGTGCTGCAAAGACATTAGAAAATGGTAACACTGTAGGAGAAAATAGAGTAATAGGGAAATAGAGAATATTTAATATTTAAATATTAAATATTTAAAACCCTTGCCAACATTGATTAGATGAGATGTATCATTCAGATGACATATTTAGTTGAAGTCTCACTGTTTCATTTGTGTGGTAGTTTCCTATCTGTAGCGTGCTGAGCTCTTACCATGGCTTCGTATGATAGTTTAATGCAATCCTCAGAATGTGTAGATTGTTAATACCAAAGTATCCAAAAAATTAAAAGCACTGTAATGAAATGTTAAAAGAACATACATGTATTGAATATGCAACTACCTATTAATATTGGAATTAAATGTCTTTGAGAATTGCTTACTTAACAAAAATCTAATAATTCACATTTTAGCTTCACAGTTATCTCAGATGTCTGACACTGACCCTGCTGTTGTGTCTACAACATCAGCATTGACTTCAGGTAAAGAAAAAAGAAAAAAAATGTAAATAAAATCTAAATGTTCACATTCAAAAATATCCAGCAGTTATGTGTAATTGATAATACTGTAAATAAATATTTTGAATGACCCTGCAGTGCTCTCTTAACAGATAAGGAATCTATGGAATATTTTATTGAAGAAAAATGCTGCTGTAAAAAGTGTCAGTGCTCCTAGTATGTTTTATTGTTTTGATAGTGCTAGTATTATTAAAAAGAGCTCTACTAATACAGTAATTATTGGAGCATGCATATGTATTTTTAGTTTTATGTTTGAACTGTTGGGATCACCTACTTTTTATTGCTGATTTAGAAATGATGTCTTGGCAATCATGTCTTGGCTTAAATCTTGATATCATTTATTTACACACACACACACACACACACACACGACAGAATCCCCTCCCTATTTCTCTTCATGGTGCAGAATGATTACACTCACATTCTTCAGTTAACTAAAGCTTCCTGTTTTATCCAAACATGGAAACTGATTGCCCAGTTTGGAGGAACACCAAAAAAAGATGGACGACATTGATGGCAGGAGTAGACAAAAGAGAGCGGTTCTCATGAACTGTCAAGGAGATTTATTTGATTTGTGTCTTATTTCTGCCCAATGAGTTTTGGAACTATGTTCCTTCCCTAGGGCAATCTGCAAATATATAAAAACACTTAAATATGCTATTTGCAAACATTTAAAAATATTTTAAAACAGAATGATTGTAAAATATTGAAATACCAAGTAAAACATCTAAATAATGAAAGCACAATCTACAGCAATGTAATAACTAAGCTGACATTCTTTTCTAATACAATATGCATAGTTTAGAGTTTGTCAAATAATTATTTGGCTCTTCAGGTTCCTTTCTCCTGTCTTCAAGGTTGAAGGAAGGAAAATTAAAGTTTCTGTTTTGAAGTCACCACTATTTGTATGCATGAACCTAAATAAATTAGTTATGGTGTATGCATAAGCTAGTTTCAAAGTGCTTAATAATTCTTTGTCTCATTAAAATATTGTTTAACATTATGTAATAAAAGGCAATCAGAACCCAAGACTACTTGAAAATGGAAGTTTACTCTTATCCAGATAATGAATCTTAGTATTAGTAAATTTAGTATCAGGTCAGTGTAAACAAGAAAACACTTGGTGGAACTGTCCCATTTTTTATTTATATTTTTTTCTGGTTCTATTTTTATTTTATTTTTTAAAAAGTTAAAATACAAAACTCCAATTTTTTTAAAAAAAGAAACAAAAAACACAAAGCAAGTCATAAAAACCCTAACACATATGTACATATTATCCCCTCTAGTTGAATACTAATTAATATATTACAACAACATTAGTTTCCCACCTCTTGTGAAACAGATCAAAAAAATTTTAAACTGTTAAATCTATTTGCAGTTTATTAACTTGTCATCTATATGCTATATTAATGACAAAAAGAGAGCCTTGGTGGAGCAGTGGGCTAATGCCTCCTGAAGTAACTCCAGCTGCCTGCAATTAGTGCAGGTTCGCATCCCACCAGGCTCAAGGTTGACTCAGCCTTCCATCCTTCCGAGGTAGGTAAAATGAGGACCCAGATTGTTGGCGGCAATAAGCTGACTTTGCAATAATGCCGCTTGGGGTGGGGGTGAAAAAGCTCTAATAAGCAGGCATATACATAGAAAGAAGGCTATTGCTAAGCACATTGATTTGTGCTTTAAATTGTAAGCCGCCCTGAGTCTTCGGAGAAGGGCGCGATATAAAATGAGATTAAAAAAAAAAGTTAACAAGAACAATAATAATAGAAAAAGGCAAGATTAATGTTTCAAAACCTTCTGTTGACAAACTTATTGTAATCAACTTTTAGAAAATTTGCCATGGCTTCTTATCTATCCCATATTATCTGAAGAGTTAACTGATTTGTCCTGGATCAAATATCCATGTTTGTTCTTAGTACTGTCTCCTATCAATTGTCGTTAGGTTAAATATAATAAATCCAATCTCCAAAATCAGTCGATCTTCCCAAAAACGTCCAGATGAATTTTTTTCCCCAGTGAAATGTGTCCCCAATCTCCTTAGGGAAAACCAATTTATCACTTCTCCAGTCAGTCAAGTTTCTGCTGTTGAAAAAGAATAGAGGCTTGAACTTCAGGGAGGCGTGTGCAATCAACTCAGCTAGCTCTAAGTCTGTAAAATCCATATTTCCACCAAATCTGCTGCTTTCAGATCACATTCCTTTTGTGAGTCTAATATATCTAGAGCTACATCCATCTGAGTATTTTCTACAGCCTTTATCATTTCATCAAACTTTTTTTTGAAAAAAATTCAATTAGGGATTGCATGTTACCAAATGATCTTTTTTCAGATGTCACCCCCATTTGTTTATAATCTGATACATTTTTGCTCTGTGTAACTTAGCAACCATAGATAAGAGAACATAGGCATTGAAGTAATATTTCTTCAAAATGAAGAAATAGAAAAAGAAGCAAGATGTTTTCTGGATATTTCAATCCAAAATTAAAAGAAAAAATTAAAAAAATAACCTCCAAACATTTTACAAATTGGTAAAATGCAAAAACTGTAGTGAGAATCTAATGTAGATGTAAATCAAATGAAAGTACTTTCACTACTCAGGAACACGCCATGTTTTCCTTACAGAAAAGCAAAAGTTATGTAACATAAATCAAAGGGAAAAGGAAAAAAGAAGAACAAATAAAGTCCAGCAGGGAATTAAAATAATTCGGCATTCAACCTGCTGGTCAAGTTTTAAAAAACAGAAAGCAAGTTTAAACAAAAGCTTCATAAAGTTAAGTTAAAACCCAAGCATGTTTTTAAAAAACAGAACTGCCAAGAGGAAGATGAATAATCGGTGACCTTCCAACCGCCCCCAAGGGAACTGGAATCTTCAAGACTCCCCTTCCCAGGTGGCTCCATGGCCATCCAAAAGCAATCTTGAAGCACTCCTAAGGACTCCCATTTGAATCCAGGGAGCAACACTGCCAAAGAACCAACTTTGATAGCAAAATCAACAGATCATTGGAAGGAAAAAGAAAAGTTCCTACCATTTAGCAGCCATCTTGGGGAAGAGTCCCAGCTATCCCATTTTTTAAAAACAATTACATAAATGATTCAATTCATTATGCCTGAACTCCTTGGTATCATCCATTGTCATTATCCCTTGTCTTTAATTAAATGTAACTATATATATTTGATATTCAAACAAAACTAATTCAGGCCTAATTAGGCTTATTTCAAACAAAGATACACTGCTACATAGAAATATTTTATTTTTTGTAGAAAAAACAATGAATGTACAATAATGAATTCATCCACTAATGCTCCACAGAAGTGGTGGACGTTAACTATGGGTCCCTTAAGTTCCACTTGAGAATAGCCAAAGTATTACAGAAGAGCAGATTTGGTCTTTGGACAAGTAGCATCAAATGTGACAATCTTGTTTTTACTGACTGAACAAAATATTTGCAAAGGGCATTTCACAAAGAATGCTGGAGTGTTTGAATAACCCCTCTTCAAATCAGTGAAGCAATTGTGTTTTTGGAAGCTTGTAGAACTATTTCGGGGGATGTTCTGTTCCCAGTTACCTGTATATGTACGCATAGCCATTTCCCTTCTTTTTGCTGTTAGTCCATTTCAATGTTTCATCTTACTCTAGTTTTTTTTATTCATATTCATTTTAAAAAAATGTGTACTTTTCAATAATGAACTGTTTCTGATTACAGAACTTGAGAGTAATCACCTTTCAAATTCAAGTTTTGCCAATTTGGTTGGATGTCCTGAAACCGAGACCCTTGGGAAAAAATCAGGCAACTGTTTAGCTAATACTGAAAATGTGATGGATGTTTCCAGAGCTGAATTATATACCTCTTCTGATTCCCCAAGAGACTCTCAACATACAAGCTTAAAGCAATTGAGTGGTAAAGGTTTCCATAAAAATTCAATTCTACTTAATGACAAAGGATGTGATTTCCCTTTCAAAAAGTCAATAATGGATATGCCTTCAACCCCAGAATGCAAAGATGGTATTGACTGGTTTTTAGCTATTGCTGATAATCCCCTTCCTCAGGTGAAAAATGTAGACCATACAGTTTCTGCCGAAAATCTGGTCCATTGTGAACTTACTGAAAATACCAGCAGCAATAGTTCTGAGAATGACTTTTCTTTAATTAATCTAATTGATACTCCAGTAATGACTAAAAATTCTTCTCTTCGCAAACAACGACAATATAGAAGGAAATCAAGCCTTAAACTGAAGGCTTCTATATCACAGGATAAAGAACCTCAGAATAATTTCTTGCTTACATTGCTTACTCCGGTTAAGTCTGCTAAAGATCAAGATTCTTCTTTTGAAGATTGTTTTTCATCTTCTAATTTTACTAAAAATAAAATAAGAGCCAGCCTTCTTCCATGTCAGCAAAAGTTACAAAATGATAAGGAAATTATGCATAATTCTCCCAGAAGCAAATTAGAAGGTATGTTGCAACATTCTAGTCCAATAAGTGCAAGTTACAACAGAAAGAGGAAAAGAGTGACTGATATTACTGAGGATGCAGTTAGTGAGGCCAGCCGATCTACCCCTCTTCAAAGGAGAAAAACAGGTGTAAATTGTACATCAAATGGTGAAAATGAAAACATAGTAGAAACGTCAGACTGTTTTTTAAATTCCAACATTCGGGGACAGATCACAATCAGTTCTGCAGCTGGTAAGTTGTTATTGAAAGATAATCGTCCAGCAAAATAACACCCAGAATTATTTTAAATGTTTGAAAACCTTCACTCTAAAATGTAATTGAGCACAGAGGTATTTTTGGAATCTCATTTAAAAAGAGGAAATTTTCTATGCATAAAAATATGTAAAGAAATATTCTATGTTAAAGATAGTTTAAATATACAGAAGGACAAAGTCGTGAAAAGTTGTTATATATATCTGATGACAGAATATTATTGAATACTTAGTATTCCATCCATATAATTTCAGGTTGGTTCCCTGTGTAGTCAGTTTTTAGCAGTGTTAATAAGAATTTTGAAGTACCTGTTTAAAATGCAGTATAACAAAATTGTTTTACTGCAACCAGGAAGCTAACTGGAAATTCCCAAAAATTATAGTTTGAAAATTTACAGCTCTAAAGGAAGGACAATTCATATAAAGAAGTCTATATTTAAGTTTTGTGAACATTTTGCTGAACGAATGAAACTTAGAAATTGTCGTTTTAAATTCTTAAAATCCTGTCTAAGAATCTCAAAAATGAGAACACTGGAAATTTGTGAACATTGTTATTTTATTCCTGAAAACCACTGAAACAGGCAATATAGATTTAATATGTCTATAGACTCAATGAGGTTTTTATTACTGGAAAACATACCTGATGTGATTTTGTACAATAGTAATGCTGCTGTCTAGAAAGCATATATTATTTCTGTATCTTAAAATACATATTAAAAAGATTCATTCTATAAAATCTACAAAGTGCTAGAAATAGGTTATTATGTACAAGAATTACAGGTTTAATGTCTGAGTATTTTTAACAGATGTTAAATGAATTATGAGAATAACATGTTTGGCTTCCTAAGTATAACTGAATGTTCTTTTGCTGATGCATACAGTGCCTTAATTTCAAGAAACATGTCTGTGTACAGATGTATAAAGCACTAACCATGGAGAAGTCTTATTTGATCTTCAGAAAGTGAAATAACTACATTTTAAATAGTTTTCAATAAAAATATATGAAGGCTCTACTGAAAAGAATTACTGTATTCTTTTAATTCAGTTTAAAAATATAATTACATATTGAATGTTCATGATTCTCTGCAGGAATTAACTAGTAAAGTAGGTTCGCTGTTATAAAATGATAGCTTTATTCTGTAGCATTCTCTGCTTTTTGAGAATTCATTTCATATAGAACCTTTGTCTAAGTAAGAGATAAGAAACTTAATTGATTTGTGATGTCAGCTTTCAGGAAGATTCTTGGAGTCTGGTAAAAATTCTGCTGAAATTGCTTTCATATATATCTACTTGGTGATATTCCTTCAAAAAAAAAGAAAGCTCTTCACTATGCTTATGTACTTGATTGCTTAGCCTTCCACGGACTGTAAAATTTAGTGTACTGTAATGTTTCCACCTAACTAAGCCAAGGACTACAGCAATTTGTAATGTTATAGTCTAATTCTGTGCATGTTTATTCAAACTAAATTAAACTCAGGATCTTGACACAGATCAGTTAATAAGTACCGATTGGATTATATGAGTCTTCAGTTAGCTAGGTTCTTTTATATCTAAAATCAAGGGTTAGTCTGAATTCAAATATGATTTACATCTGGAAATTACAACTTGGTTAGTTCATCTGTTAATGGAAATCTATAAGGTACATTGACTGAAACCTTCAGTTATGAAAATAATACATTGATTCTGGTCAGTACAGGAATTAATAATCCTTCAGGATTATAGTATTTGTTTTAAATGAAATTTCTTAGTTTAATGTAATAAACATTGGCCTCGGGTTCTCCTCACATATCATTCTAGAGAAATTGTGGACACCCAACTTTTTACATTGAACTGTATACACAGAACCAGGAGTGGCAGCTCCATTCTGTATATTTAATATTTGATCCGATATACACATTACGACTGCATTGAATCTCATATGTAAGATAAATTACTTATGCTCATATTTCAAACAAAATTAGGAAGTTCAGACGTCTCACAAGCATAGTATCTATATCCAGTTGTTAAAGCCGCCATATCTTTCTTTTAGGCTATATAGAAACCTTGGGGTGGGAGGGGAGACATACTGTAGCTCTGTAATAAGTAACAGAGAGGTGCTGTCTTGTGCAAATTGTAAAGCAATTCTTCTGAATTATTTTTTGCATAATGGTTAGTACATGTGTTTAATATTCAGCCTTACCCAAAATACAGATTCTTTCCTTACCAGGAGCACCAATATTTTAACTCGTATAAATTTCTTACCAATATTTTGTAAATATTTATTTGGATATAAAATATAATTTAGGTGTAATGCTACCTAAATAGTTTGAATTAATAAAAGTATAGTTGGGAAATTTGTTTATCTGAACAGGCATTATTGTACTATAGAGCAGAGGTCCCTAACCTTTAGGCCACCAGGGACCGGTTCCATGGAGAAAGGTTTTTCTGCAGACCGGAGAGTGTGTGGTTTTGTGTGCTGCCTGTATCCCATGGATGGGGCTTTGCTTGTTTGTGCAAACTGGTTGATGGCATGCCACGGACCAGTACTGGTTCATGGACCAGGGGCTGGGGACCCCTGCTATAAGAGTATGTACATGCTGTCTTTTTTACCAGCAAATCCAGGGCAATGGGTTATATAATCACTGAAGCTAAAATTTTAGTTCCAATTATGTTATAGATTTGTTTTCCTTGACAGCTCTCAATATTTTAAAAAATGCATCATACATTGGGAGAGAAGTACTGCTGTTTTTATGATACGCCATTTAATTACTCCACATGTAGCATTATTTGCTGAACGTGTACTTTTTAGTCTATGTAAGATCAAATTCAGTAAACTAGAATGAATATGTACATCTGTACATGATTTGTGAGCCTGCTGGAATCTTAAGTTTTTCATTACTAATCTAATCGTCTTTTTGAATGGCAATAGTAAGACTCTAAATCACTTAATTTATTTCTCATCATTGCACTGGTATCAGTTCACCAGATTATGTGAGAATTAAATATTCTCGTTAACAGGGTTGATTGTAAGAGACTTACCTGGCAAATTTTACAGTGATCAGCATTGGAGACGTGTTTTTCCATGTATTTTCATATTACAAATGCCCAAGTCCTATAGAAGAATTAATAATGCATTTCCTTTTTGGCACAGTGTTATATGTCAAATACTGGCTAGAATTTGAAGTACCCCAGTTCCCAGATGCAACTTAGCACTTTATGAACAGCTATGTCTTTATATGGGCAAATAGATGGGGAAGAAATGGAGGTAGTGACAGATTTTGTTTTCCTGGGCTCCAAGATCACTGCAGATGGGGACTGTAGCCAAGAAATTAAAAGACGCTTGCTCCTGGGGAGGAAAGCCATGGCAAATCTAGACAGCACACTAAAAAGCAGAGACATCACCCTGTCAACAAAAGTGCGTATAGTCAAGGCTATGGTCTTCCCAGTTGCAATGTATGGCAGTGAAAGTTGGACCATAAGAAAGGCTGAGCGCCAAAGAATTGAGGCCTTTGAACTATGGTGCTGGAGAAGACTCCTGCGAGTCCCTTGGACCGCAAGGCGATCAAACCGGTCAGTCCTAGAGGAGATCAATCCTGACTGCTCTTTAGAAGGCCAGATCCTGAAGCTAAAACTCAAATACTTTGGCCACCTAATGAGAAGGAAGGACTCACTGGAGAAGAGCCTAATGCTGGGAAAGATCGAGGGCAATAGAAGAAGGGGACGACAGAGAATGAGGTGGCTGGATGGAGTCACTGAAGCAGTAGGTGTGAGCTTAAATGGACTCCAGAAGATGGTAGAAGACAGGAAGGCCTGGAGGAATGTTGTCCATAGGGTCGCGATGGGTCGGACACGACTTCGCAGCTAACAACAACAACAAATGTCTTTATATGACCTCTTTATACTGTAAAAGAGATTTCTTGTAGAAGTGAAGTATACTTAGTGTTTGAAGCTTGTTTATATTTTTATTAAAAGTCAACATGCACTTGGAGTTTGGGAAAGCAATTCTAAAATAAAAGTTAATGTGGCCAAATCACGTCTAGAAAATACCATACTACTGATACTGTTTTCACTAGCCGTGATACCTTTATTTATACGATCATAATCTTAGAATATCATGTACAATGTAAGAATTTTTTTTCTCTCCCATTTCCTTACAAACCTAAAAGGGTAGTTATAGAAATGCTTAATATATTTTGAGTAGAAAAGTTGTTCAGAGAATGGTATTCATAGGTATCAATAGTATATTTACAATACTACAGTATTGTATATAGTATAGCTGTATACAGTATAGCTAGAATAGAGTGAATTTTCTTACTTCATGGTATATTAGGGCACACACCTCTTTTTTTGTGCCAAGAGATCTTATATCAGGAAATTTGATGTTCACAGTTTTTCCCATTCAGCCAAAGACTTCATTATATATTCCATAAAGCTCAGGCTACTGTCATGTTACATGTTGTAATAATTATGTTTTATCGTTAGTAGGTGGAAATAAGATTGAATGTGGCCTGAAGATACAGAGCAACCAAGTATGAATGCATCTGTTACTAAGGCTGAATTTAAGAGCAGACATTTTAGAATTCAAATAACACATGTGAAGTATATGAAATTGGAGTGTTTTTATAGAGGTGTGTAGCAGTTTCAATCTTGGGTTGTGAAGCTGTTCCAACAATTCTGGAAATGTTCTGAAGTATAAGAGCTTACTATGAATTAGATTTGGTTTGAAATGAACAGAAACATTTCTAGAAAGATCTAAATAGTTGTTTTGAACTGTAAACTGTAAACATTTCAACTTTAAAATATTTTGTCCACCACTGCTGTTTGCTTCTAGTAATATAAAGTTGCAGAATGAAAATCTAACAAAGTTCTGCCATGAAAAGTTGTGAAGAGGTAATGGGCTGCAAGACTAACCTTGGTGCAAGCTGTGGGAAACTCGGCTGGTTTGCCTGCCATAAAAATAAATAAAAGCAAATACTGTACTGCGTTCAATTTTTTAATTCAAATTAGGAATTGCGAAAAATCAATATGAAAGGTGAGTTTTTGAAAGACTAAAATGATTTTTAAAATGTTTACTTAGAACTGCAATTAGTCCTTTTTAGAGAAGCCATAAAATGTAGAGAAAACACAAAAACCAAGGATCATTATGAAAAATATACAGGAAAAATGCAGAACTACGATTGTGCTAATACATTAACAGCATTTACATTTTTCATAGTATAGGTTAGAATTAACTCTGAATGGATCTGGTTTTTAGATAATGCCAAATTTTCAACGAGTGATGCCAAAAATGCTGCTTGTGAACTTTTGGGGAACCATGTGAATGAACCTGATAGGAAATTAAAGATTACTAGGAGAATTAAAAAGGTGAGTTGGTATATCATGGCTATAAGACCAGTAGAAAGAAGTGCCTTTCATTTCTTCCTTTTCCCAGGTTCAGTGATGTCTTTTTGTGTCAGGTCTGGGGAACTCTACAGTCTGCAGAACTAGGTGAGAATCCTAAGGGGAGACCAGAAAATGTAATGTTTAGTGGACACAGAATCATAGCAAACCACTGAATAGCTAATCTATCCAGAGGGAAAATATGATCGACTGGACAAGCTACACTGAAGTCTGCAGCATTTTATTACATATTCTTAAAATTGAAGTTTTCTGGATTTGGTAAAATCAACATTTGATTTGGCAGAACACAGTGTGCCATGCTACAACCATGAAATGGTTCCTATACTTTATAATCATTTTATTTTTCTTTAATTCAAGTATTGGAGCATTCAGAGCCATTACCAGCCACCTGATATAATAGCAGGAGGATTTGCAGCTAAACTTAAGATTGCCTTTTACCCATCCACACATTCCCCTTTCTAATTCATGGAAGCAAAAATTCATTAAACTGATGAGCAGCAAGTTTTTAAGAAGCGTCTGTCACAAGACATTTCACCTAGTACCTGGATTTATTCTTCTCAATGTCTATCAATTGGTCTGTTTATTTACTATACAGACCTTTCCACATGGTCAAAATCTAAGCAATGTGTTTAGGTAGAACATTGTATTTGTTTATTAGTAGTTGGAAGAATTGCTGTTATTGAAGAGATGCCTATAGTTTGTATGTGCTGAATTGTTCTGTACAGCTTTTCAGCAGTCTAGATACTGAAAATACAGCCCAACATTTTATAATAATAAAATAAATGTGCTTCATATATGGGGAAAGAGCTTTACAAATTTCAGAAAGCCGATTCTATTTGATCCATTTAGAATATTCACTTAGAATGGGTGAATCTTTTCTGTAAATTATGGAGACAAATATTTGCAGTTAAAATACAATACTGGCAACCTCATGTTGAATTAACTTAGGTAGCTATAGATTAAAAGTACTAGACCACCAAAGCTGTTTTCTAGGAATAGTCTTTTGCTCAGGTGACCTGTACACCACTTTTTAATACAGTGTTTCCACTGCATTCTTTCTTCCCCATTGAATGTTGAAAAAATATGTTCAAGGATCATATAAGTGCTAATTTTTCATGGTCCGCGCTGAGAGATGTACAGTGGTACCCTCTCTAACTTTGCAGCTGAGAACTGAGGACCACTCAGGAATCCCATACATGAAGAAACCCTACATGTGTGCACAGGGCTCCTTCATGCAGGTGTGTGTATGACAAGAAGCTTCACTTCCTAAATGTTGAGATGTATGAAAAAAGCTTTAATCTTTGTATGATTTAGATATTCATCAGAATTGGACATTGTTAAGGGCAAACAAACATGTTGATTTATTTTTCCTTCTTTCTTTAAATCTTTAGCCTTTGAGAACATTAGTCATGACAAGCATGTCCCCTGAGTAAGTACCAGGTATTGTGATTATGTTTCTATCTACACATATTTTCATATCTCTAGTTCATAAAACTGCCTTCTTTGTCTAGTATCCTTCAATGTTTGGATTTCAGTTTCCTAAAATCTGAGCCAATGTGGCTTCTAATGCAGGCCTATGGTAACATTTGGGAAACAACACTTCCATTAATAGTTTATATTTGTATGCTACAATCAGAAAAAATGTAGACATATATAGACTTCAATCCCTAGGATTCAAATTAGCTTTGGATATATAATATACATTTTCTAAATGTCTTAAAACACATCATAATAATTTTAATTACTTAAATCATTTTTATGTAAGAGGAATGAGTAAATTAGATTGGACTGTAGCAAAAGTATGGTACTTTTAAATATGGATTCTGTTAGCACAGAGTTAGGAAACAATTTTGTTACAATCTGTTTGCTGTATGATGAAAGAATGCATGCTTAGTCAGAACTGCATTCACTATGTGCTGTTCCCTATTAACTGTGCTTCAAATTGCAGTATGGAATAAGACCAATTTATATAAATGATAAGTTATAATTTATAACTTATAAATTCAGAGATTTTAAAAAAACAATTCAAATATCAAATTAATAACAGCACCTACCATCCTGCTGTCCTGTTCCAGTAGTCACCATCAGATCCCACATGTTCTCTCAACACTTGTTATGGCTTTTCCATGGGAGCAAAATGGAGGCCAACTGAACCACTGGAGGTTGCTATTCCCTCCAGAGAGACATTTATCACAGAGACCACCACCACCCTCAATATACTTCATGAAAATGGGCACCTTAAACATTCTTTTCTGGGATGGATAGATAAGAGCTGCTGACTCAGGAATTTTGGGAGTTGAAGTCCACGAGTCATAAAAGAGCTGAGGTTGCCTACCCTTGTTATAATGGATAGGATGCTTCTGCTTGGAGATACATGGGAGCCAAGCCACATGGTTTAAAACCAGGACTTTGAATTTGATCCAGAATCTTATTGGAAAACAGTATAGCACTCAGAAGATTGGTGTGATCTAATTCATACTTATTTATTTATTTTATTTTAATCCCATTTATATCCCGCCCTTCTCCGAAGACTCAGGGCGGCTTACAATTTAAGCACAAACCAATGTACTTAGCAATAGCCTTCATTCTATGTATATGCCTGCTTATTAGGGCTTCCCCCCCCCCAAGCAGCATTATTACAAAGTCAGCTTAATTGCCCCCAACAGTCTGGGTCCTCATTTTACCTACCTCGGAAGGATGGAAGGCTGAGTCAACCTTGAGCCTGGTGGGATGCGAACCTGCACTAATTGCAGGCAGCTGGTGTTATTTAAGGAGGCATTAGCCCACTGCTCCACCGAGGCTTTGATAATAGGTGGGCTTCTACATTCTGCACCAATTTCAAATTTGATTCATGTTCAAAAGTATATAAGTTCAGCTTGGAGGCAATGAATTACCATGCTGTGTTATTGTACCCTTACTTAAGTAAAGATGTGCAAGACATTCAATGCTAGGAACATTCTGACCCCTGAAACATCTGTTCAGACCTCATTGGAAATATCTCAGCGTCAAATAGGGCTGTCCCAAACTCCATTCCACAGCTAGAAAATAGCTCATTGCTGAGATCAGACTACTTTCAATGAAGTGGGCTCAAAGTCAGCATACCTTTTGGCCATTTTAATGTTTTGTACAAACCTCTTATAATGCTTATATTGTAACTATAAATCATTTCTGTAGAAATGTAGTAAGTTATTAAGTTACTATTCTACTCTCTGTTTCTTCTTAAAGAATGCAGAAAGTAACTCTGCAGGTGCTGAAGAAGCTGGGTGGTTTTCTGACTTCTGATGAAGTATGCAAAAGTACAAGTCATGTAATTGCAGGGAGCCCCCGCCGGACTTTAAATATACTTATGGGAATTGCTCAAGGCTGCTGGATTGTCTGTTATGATTGGGTAAGTAATACAATGACTGTCAATAGACTTTCTTTTTCATTAAAAATAGGTTCATTATCTGGTGACATTAATGGCAAATGAATAGATGTAGATACAGTGTGAAATATTAAAGTGTTGCTGTTAATCAATGTTGCTTAAGTTTATTAAGTATTAATCTTACAGCAAAATAAGCATATAAATGCACAACATTATTACCACCTTTTTAAAAAACTGAAGATGAATATTTCCTATAAATCAGGAGTGTGAAATGTTTTGGTCACATTTCACATTATGTGGATGGTAGAGACTTGCAAAGTGAATTTGGCCACATGAATACTTGTAGGTGGGACCAAATTCATCAAATTCACATTCTTGACTCACAAGAGTGGAAAACTATGCTATAATTGTCATCAGTCATGGAGAGAACAGGCCCCAAATATCGAAAAAGTTCCTGGTGCCAGCTCTAAACTTGAGACTCATAGAGTCTAAACAAAGTTAGAGAGAACTCTACATTAGAATAATTTTGCAGTTAAAATGCTAAAATCCAAAAGATTTTCTAAACAGATCCTTCAAGCTCTTCTGTTCTCCCCCTCTCAGACCAAAGTATACTGGAGGTACCAGAAATATGAGAAAATAAGAAAACCTCTCAACAAAAATAAAGGCTGGCTTACGTTTTCCTGGACCTTACCTGTTTCTTGGATTAGTAATGTACAGATAAATTGGAGGCTCCAAAACTGGCTATTGAAATGTTCAACTGGGTGCCTTTTTTGTTTATATTTTCAACTTGGTGTATGATCATTGAAAATCCCTCTTCTAACTTAAGAAATGTATTTATGAGATTTAGCCTTCCTGCTATTGTTACAAAATATCTACTGAAATAAGACAGTAACCTAGGCACTCGAATGATAACCTTGTATTCAAAGTAGACATATTGATTTTCAAAGTAATAGAAGCAGAAGTCAGTAATATCCCACTTTCCCAGACTGGAGAGGAATCAAGTGCAGCTGCAGAAACAGGAAAGCCTTTAATGTCAAGGGATTGATGTCACAGATGGATTGTATTTTCTGTAATCATATTCAAAGAAATTATCTTGATTCAGATGCTTCTGAACCAGGATTGTAAATACAACTGATTACACTCCCCATTATTGTATGTTACATAATTTTTAAATTGCAACTTTTCTGTAGCTGATTTTTTCTTTTCTTTTTATAGTATGGTGTTTAACCTATTCAACGCTTCCTTGCCTGTTTGATTTGTAATACCTGTAAATTGAGTATTTTTCTCACTAACTGGTTTCTTATTACTAATATCCATTCTGATGTGAATGCCTAGAGCAGGGGTTTCAAACTGCCGGCCCACGGGCTGTATCCGTCATGCTGAAACCCCACCCACCCCATTGCCAGCAATGGGAAAAAAAGTCACATACGTCATGACACGTCACGTGATGTTGTGAGTTTGACTCCCCCTGGCCTAGAGGCACATGATCCATGTCAAGATGTAGAGCTGATAACTTTTGAAATAAAAATGTGGAGAAGTCATGCTACAAGATATTAGTGATGTAAGGGTGAACCTTAATTTCAGGTGGAATGGAAAGACATCCCAGAGATTTTGTGATGAAGCCCAGGAATAAAATTACCTATTCCAATGTGATATATTTTCTATTAGAGCCAAGATGAGAGGAAAATTGCATTTTTTCCTGCCAGCTGGCCCCAAAATATGATGGAGGAAAGAATTTTAAGACGGGGTTTTTTTAAAACAAATTATCTCTTAGAATCCTATAAAGATATTATAAATACTTTTTCATCTGATGTCCTGCAATTAAGGAATATGTGTATATCTCTAAATAAACAGTTCACCATACCAAGATTATATGCAGAATATTTCAGTTTCTTATCCAATATTTAATGCTTCTGGGCCATTCATTCTAGTATGATTTTATGGGAAATATAGGGAGTTTCAGCAAGTATTTGACAATGTTTTGCTTCAGATAATAAGAATATTAAATATTTTTACAGGTGAAAAATATGAAAGAGGACACTCAACTATATTTTTTACAGAGGGGCTAGTAGAGGAAATGGCACATTTAAGTAGATAACCACAGAGGATGTCATTTTGTTCCTGTGGAAAAAGTCATTGACTCGTTTTAAACTGCATTTGTTTTGATCTTTTATTATAGAGTCTTTGTAATGTTCCTTCTGGGACTGGCACGTTAAATCACTGTTTTGAACATACCACCTGTTGACCACTGATCAAATGATGAACAGTATTAATTGTTGGAGTTTTTCTTATTTTGCATATATACGCTAACCACTGAGGAATGGATTTGGGAGTGGAGAATCTGGAACTTATTAACAGATTCAGACAAGAAATACTGTTCTTGAGACATACATCGTTTGTTTCAGCTGTGCTTTGTGAAGGAACTGTTTTGTAGCAAATTAGCAATTTCCGGGACTAATTAATCTTAGGCCAAGCAGTTATAAATGTTGGCAACTGTCTAAAGAAATTGTGAGAAAAGTGGGCGGCACTTCAACCTATGCACTGAGAATTTTCTGGTTTCCATCACATCTCCTCCCTAGATGTATCCATTATGATTAAAGACTTAAAAGTCCTCATAAGGAATACTTTTGGGCTATATAAGGAAAACATTTGTATTCACAATCTTGCTGCTGAATACATGATCCCGGTTTTAATCAATTTGTCTGATGGCACAGGAATAGTGGTTCATTGCATGTTGATTTATCAACCAGTAAGTTAAGATTTTCACTTTCCTCAACTATTTTCAGTTCATCTCAGTCAGGGGTGTCAAACTACCAGCCCACGAGCCGGATGTGTTATCCAGAGGCCTCTCCCACCCCATTGCCGGCAATGGCAAAATAGTCCTGATACGTCTCGCAACATCACATGACGTCGCAAGTTTGACATGTTTGATCTAAGTCAAAGTTTCAAATAAGCTTGGCTTTGTGTTGCACAGCCCCTGGGGCCAAGTTCATGATCTGATCATATATATATATTCCAAAAAGCTTTGTGATTAAGGGCTGTTGATTGAACCAAGCATACAAATATATTCAAATTCCATGCACTATTGATTATGTCCTTAAACATCTATTTTAAGACTGTGTATAGTCCACAAATTTAGAAGCCTGTTTCTATTGTGGGGTAAACTTTTGATGAGATTTCAATAAAGTAAAAAAAAAATGCTGTACACAATGTATAGCTAAAGCATAGTTATCTGGGATCTATGAAGCAAAACTTGAATATGCTAACTATTCCGTTGTTAATTATCTACTTACTACTGGATACTTTACACATTTCGAACAGATCTATTAATTCTCAGTGGTTCACTGTGTAGGTTTTGTGGTCTCTGGAACATGGCTATTGGATTTCTGAAGAGCCATTTGAACTGTCAGTGGATTTCCCTGCAGCTCCTGTAAGTAATATTTTGCTTTTTAATTTATCAGAATATGATAATGATGTGATTGTCATATATCAAAGTATAAGCAATGGAAAATGTTGACAGGGAACTGTATATCAATTAATCCCAAATCAATGTTCCTCAAGAGATGTTCAAACTTTTAATTAGCAGTTTCCCTTTAAGCTAAAGTAAATAGAAGCAGATCTTTTAATCTGTCCAAAATACTGATAAATTATCATTAACAGGTATTATTTTAACAGAGAAGAACAAGAAAGAACAACAGTCCAATAATCTTATACATTATACTGAGTTCACATGTAGAGTTCTATAAATTGCAAGGGTATTTTGAGCTTTAGAATACCGATACAAATATCTGATATGCAAGGTATAAAAATAGTGGTCTGTTATATACTCAGTATTGGATTTTGAAGAAAAGATATGTAAAATATAGAAATATTTTATACAGTCATTAAATATACTATGTGCTACCAAATATCCTTGAATATGTGACTACTAAAAGCAATAATCTGTATCTAGGCATTAATTACAAAATATTTACATACTTACAAGGAACAGCATGAATACAATATAGTTTACAAAGCAGTGCTCTTTTTAAAATAACAAGAGTTCAATTGTAAGATATAAAGTAATGTTTAAGACTGAGGAAATTTTAGATAATCTAGATATATTTCACAGTTCCAGTTATGCATAAACTTCATGAATGTTCATGAAAACAAAGTTCTTAAGGTTCTGCAGAATCCTTCTAACATTTTCCTTTTAAAATCATTATTGCATTAGTTATTTCTTCTTGCATGACTGAACTGTGTTGAAATTCAGCAATGCTGAAATCAGGACTAGAAATATTGGTTCCTATAGGATGCATATGCATGTTGTTCAGGCAGAAAAATTGGTCATAGTGTATCCATATTGTCAAAGTATATTACAATTATGTCAACATAATATTCCAAAAAGTGTAGATTTTTTTTTAGAAATCTGTTGGGCGGATCATCATAGTTGTGGCCTTTAGAGAATAGCCTGCTCCTTTCCAGTAGTACCATTTAATGCCTTTAAATTTGTTTGTGTTCTGTCGCAATGGATAGTATAGACCATTTAGATTGGAAGGCCCACATGCATCAAACCACCATCCTGTATAAAAATAAAAGGAAACAGGAAACGAACAGATTCACTCTATTTATATTTCGTAAACTGGATGTACCATTAATTAGAATATTCACACATAGTTGACGTATTTTCCATATTTCTACCTCAAGCCTCAACCTAAGGTTCAAATTCCAAGTGCTAATTCAGAGCACCCTTCTGACAAAAGCTGCTTTAATGGGCTAAACATGAAAAAAGCCTCACAAAAGAGACAACTCTTAAAGTCAATATTTGGTATTATGGAAACCATCTTGATCCTTGTTTATCACTTACACCTCAAATGAGCTACATTGCATGGTGATTGATTATAAGCACTGAGCCGATTAGGCAAAGAGGATCTTTACAGGCCCCCAAAACTGAACATTCTTTAAAACATAATGTTGTTGTTGTTGTTGTTGTTAGTTGCGAAGTCGTGTCCGACCCATTGCGACCCTATGGACAATGTTCCTCCAGGCCTTCCTGTCCTCTACCATCTTCTGGAGTCCATTTAAGCTCACGCCTACTGCTTCAGTGACTCCATCCAGCCACCTCATTCTCTGTCGTCCCCTTCTTCTATTGCCCTCAATCTTTTCCAGCATTAGGCTCTTCTCCAGTGAGTCCTTCCTTCTCATTAGGTGGCCAAAGTATTTGAGTTTTAGCTTCATAATGTGTCTATAATATTCCCTGGGGACTTCCAGGGAAGCAGTGGCAAACTAAAAACTCAGCAAAAGTAAAGTCAACAGCTGCAGTAGAATGAAGAACCCCAGTGAATGGATCGTCCTTGAAATTTCTCTCGAGCAAGGAGAGGACCAGGATTGCCTACATGCATTCCATACAGTGGCTCTTCACAAGGAAACTGTAAGACAACAGTCTCTGGTGAGATTTAAAGTTTTGGGAGCTGAAGAAATGTCATCTCTACCCAAGCTCTTTCTCGCTTTGTGTGTATGTGTGTAAAGATTTTGAAACTAATTTTTAAGAAATGCTCCCATGGAAAATTGGTGTTTACAGCCAGATTGGTCTACTGGTTAAGGACCAAGCTAGAAACCAGGAGTTCTTGTCCCACCTTAATTTTGAAAATCGGGGAGCTTTGGGTCAGTCACTCTCTCTCAGCCTAGCCTACTTCATGGGGTTGTTGTTATGAGGAAAGAAGGAAGGAGTATTATGTACTGTATATTCACTGCCTTGAGTTACTTATAAAGTAATAGATAAGATAAAAATAAAATAATAAAGAAATAATAAATAAACAAACAAACAAATAGGAAAAATGACAAGAGGGACTTTGATAGTTGGACACTAGAGGGAGCCAGAAAGAACTGAAATTATAAATGACTAATTAATATAGAATGGAACAAAAATATATGAACTTGGAAGACTTCAAGGATATTTGGGAACTATGCACTCATAAATTACTCTTTAAATTGTCTGCTATTATAAAAATATATTCAGAAATAATATAGAAGAGGAACAGATTTTACTGGATAAAACAAACTAGGGCTAACTCAGATGTAGTTCTGAAAGTGGATTTAAAAATGTCAGGCTTATATCTTAATAATTAAAGGGGCAGACAAATAATAAATCAGAATGGCTTGGATAACTTTCTTGTCTTGGTTTTACAAAAGAGATTTGTTAGAAACTTCTTATGAGTTACAAAATCAACTTTTGGGACACTAGAGAGATTAAGATTCTTAAAAGTAGATGGAATGAATACAGAATTATTCTATTTGATCAGGTTAAACATCTGTATGTTGTTTCTGATAGTTGTTAATGGATTTTCTTGATTATGACTGAATGATGAGACTTTAAAGATTTCTTTATATGTAAGCAGTAAGATATGGAAAGGAGATCTTTTGCTGTATTGATAAGTTACCATATTACAAATAAAATAAACTTAAAACTAGTTTATTTGCTTAAGATTAAATGAATGTTATATTTCCTGGTAACTCTTAATGGACATTTGCTGATTTGGACTGAATAACAAGGCTTTATCATTTGTTTATAGATAAGAGATGAGATATGGTAAAATGATCTTTTGTAGAATTATCAGAGAGGATGATAAAAAAAATCTGCATTAAAAAGTATCAAAAGAAAAAAATGCTCTGTCATATTAGAATTACAGTCTCTTTATTATTTGTATCCATAATAGCACCATCTCCAGTTTTATAAATATAGCTTAGTTCAAGGATTCCCAATCCTGGCAACTTTAAAACATGTGGACTTCAACTCCAAGAATTCTAGGAGTTGAAGTCCATGCATCTTAAAGTTGCCAAGATTGGGAACCCTTGCCTTAGATCCTTGTAAAGAATATAAAATGCAGCTTTCTTGATTAGATCAAATGCTTGTTTAGCCTAGCATCCGTTTCCCATTGCAATCATCCAGACTTCTATGGAAAACACAGCTGCCGTATTCTTTCTTTAGTTTAGTTTTGACCAAGTTATATGCTACTCCCAAATTATTCTCTAAGGTTTCACAGCATGACTGTATAAACATTAAATAAACCATGAGTGTAACTTTTTTTTAAAGAAAAAAACAAAACACCCAAACTAAAAACTTCAGTATAATTTGCAAACTGATAATAAGACGGCTTCTTTCAATTCAGCAGAACCTGTTCCAAAATGAATTAACTGTATTTCTCAACAATTATTCACAGATATGCTGGTACTAATCTGAAAAGTATTAGATACCCATCAGTAAAATACATTTGGCTCCAACTCTTTTTAATAGAAATGCTATGGAGTAAATAGGGGTAGAGGGCACTATACAACTTCTAGACTTTTCCCAGATTACATTGTTTTCTTTTTTCCAAGCAAATCAGTTTAATTTTTTATTGCATTTCATTCAGTAGCTGATGTTGATGTTAATGCTAATGTAACAATACTTTTGTGGGGGTTTCATGGATCTCATTAAAGACAATCATGTGGAGGTTAACTCAGGGACCCAGGGCCAAGTGTGCTAATTTTGAGATTTTTTCAGATCTCGTTAAATTCTCACCAATTTCCTGAACTATTTCTCTGTATCTGTGCTGTGATTATAGCCGTGCACTGGTGCGAAAGAGTGAAAACAGCATTGATTGGACTATGCTTGCCTCCTCTATTCTTTCAGAGTCTCTCTGCTGTTCCAGAATAACTATTGAAAAAGTGACTTTTACAGTTATAATATTTTGAGTTGGTTTAAACCAGGGGTAGGCAACCTTGGCTCTTTTATGACTCGTGGACTTCAACTCTCAGAATTCCTGAGCCAGCAGGAATTCTGGGAGTTGAAGTCCACGAGTCATGAAAGAGCCAAGGTTGCCTACCCCTGGTTTAAACAGTCTCCTTCTGGTGGAGCTCAACTCCTGGTAACTTCACATATATGTCTGTGTCGTTTACTTTGCATAGTACAGGAAGTCCTCAACTTACATCAGTTTGTTTAGTGACCATTCAAAGTTACAACATCGCTGGAAAAGGTGGCTTGACCATTTCTCACACTTATGACCATTCCAGCATCCCCACATTCACACGATCAAAATTAAGACACTTGGCAGTTGTTTCATATTTATGACAGTTGGAGAGTCCCATGGTCATGTGATCAGCTTTTGCGACCTTCTGACAAGCAAAGTCAATGGGGAAGCCAGATTCACTTCACAACCATGTTACTAATTTAACAATTGGAGTGATTCCCTTAACAAATGTGGCATGGAAAGTCATAAAAAGGGGGAAATTTTGCTTAACAAATTTCTCACTTAGCAACCTAAATTCTGGGCTCAACTGTGGTCGTTAGTCAAGGACTACCTGTACAGAAAGTTTTTGGCACTGCTTCTGGAAAGAGTTTCAGCTTCCCAATCTAGCCTAAAGTGCTGGTAATCTTCCATGCATGTACTAACTAGGCTTGATCCTGCAACTTGCTAGTATAGTATACTGGTAGATTTGCCTTAGTTTTCTTACACAAGTCATTCTGATCTTTCCACTTTTATTATAACAGCTGGCACAACCAAATGTATCTTCTTTTTACTTTATGGTTAGACAAAGTGCCAACAGAAATAGAAAAGTGTGAGAATAGGAAGAGAAGAGAAAATGCCGCTCTTACCTCCTGTTAACATTTGTGAACATTTGCAGATGCATTTGTCGTTGTCGACATCCTTTGTGCTAAACCCATTTCCTGGTTGACTGATGCTGCTTATTTTGCCGGCTGTACCCGTGAGCCCTTTAAGGTTGATTCTGTAGACAAGCAAAATGGGAAACAAATTATTGCAGGCTAAAGTGGTTGCACTGGCTTTTCTGTCGAGAGGAAATATTTTCCAAGAAGTATCCTGTTCCCTTCTCTGGTTAACAATCTACGATTTGCCTTTTGGAGAGTATGCCAGGGACTTTTTGTCAACAGCATATGTTGTTGTGAAAAAAAGATTAATATATTTTCTCCTGAATTGTTGAACTAGCTTTAAAATAGCAACAATAATAACTAGAAGTAGTAAATCTTAATCAGTTGTTTATGGTTGTATCTAAGAAGTGGCATGTACTGTACAGGAAAATACTTTGAAATCTGTATGTAAGAAATTTCTGATAAAGACTTCGATTCTACTTTGTTCCTTTTTAATACATATTGTATCAATCCTTCATCATTTTGGAATTCATACAGAAGTGAGAGGAGAGAAGAGTTAGTTGAATCAGTGACCTACGGTATATTTCTTTGGTTATTTTATTTGTTTGATTGTTTTTATTACGTTTATTTGCTGTCCATCTTGCCACAAGGCTACTTCCAGCTAGGACTGCTAAGGTTCACTATATATGGGGGAAAGGGGAGGGTTGTACATATGAACAAAAGTGGAGTAAAGAAGTTAAGGTGGTGGATAAGGAGTAGGGAGATTTACATTTACATTTCAGAAGGAAGTATATTTGCACCTGCATATGTAGAAATTATTAATATTGTAAAGAATTGGGGTAATAAGTGCTTTTGTTTTCATGAACGTAAGCTCTGTTATACAACAGCTATTTCCAGAGGAAGAGGTAGTTAGATTGCAGTAAAAATGTTTTTTAATTTTGCTTCTTAGTCATAAAACTCATCTAGTGATATCTGGTAGCTATATTCCTGTTTTCAGTCATCTCTTCCTGAGAGTATGTTAATTTAATATGAAAATATACAAGAATTGTGGATATAATTATTTTGTGATAAGTGAGATTTGTAGCACACATTAGCATAATATTCTAAATCCCTTATTGATACAAATGCCAAAGTAAGTTTCTTAAAATACTTTTCAAAATACTGATTGCTGGTTGGTATTGTTTGGAAAATTATGCACCAGTGATCAAGGACAAGTAAAATGAAAATTGTCCCCTTCAAGTCTTCTTAAAACAAATAATCATTCCAAGCTCTGAGTAGAGGACTGGCATATGAGATAGGTATGTTTACGCATTTTCCGCAAAACAGATCACCCTCAGTCCCACTTCTACGTAACACAAGAATAGCATGCAAATGGCATTAATGCAATTACTAGGTAATGTCATAGAAGAACAACTGTGCACTCTTCTGTGTTTACTTACCTGTATTTTAATTCTTCATCTGCTAAGGAAAAATGCTCATATAAAGAATATGCCTCATTTCCTTCCCAGTCTTTCAACTGTATTCTCAGAACATATTGCTTCTGGTTGGTTAGGTGATAAACCAATTCATTTCCTAGCCAGTATTCTCCAGAAGGGTTTCCAAATCCCTGTAATCCAAATTAAATATTTAAATGTATTGTTTTGTTTCATTTTGAGGTCAGCACTTCACATCTTTAAAAAAGTAATGTCGTCTGAATTATGTCAAACACTCTGAATTTCTCCATTTTGGAAAGTGAACTTGTTTAAACACGGATTTAGAAATGGGAAAACCAAGTGGAGTCATTTATTTGTTAGCTCTCGAGAAAATTGCATAAAAAAGATCATACATATTTTTAAAAACATAATTGTAAATTAAATATTACTGTGTTGATAGACCATGTACAACAAATGAAATCTATATTTCATTTTACAGCAGAATTGCCTTATGTATTTTTCTCCATTGACAGGAAATAGTATTCAGGTTTTAGTGAAATAAAGTAGTAAGTAGGAAGGAGATGGTTGCAATGATTCTTGGGATTCTTCCGATTTTGTTACAGCAAAGTTTTAAACTATGTCATCAGAATACATTCTTTGAGATAATACCTCTTGAAAAGATTATTAGTAGCTGGTAACAATTAGGTGATAGTACTCAAGGGATGTCCAGTAACAAAGAAAACCCAGGGCATGGGTAGATACAATTCAGCCATGTTTATCTAAGTAGGCAGATGGGGGGGGGGATTAGGCCTTTATTCAAGTTTGTTTTTAATAAAAGCAATTCAATAGAGATAGCAGTGGAAAAGAGAAACTGCCAAAAATATCAGTGTATGAATCTTTTAGCATGGATGAATCCTCTACAAATCTGAAAGGGGAGTAATATCTGTTGTGTATTGGTACTGTAGTCCTTTATTTACATATTTCTAAAACATATACACATATTTGTAAATAAACACCGGTACTGTTAGATTTCCTGTGACTGCATTCAAGAAAACCCGTTCCAGGGTAAATACTAAAATTTTGAGATGCCCAGCACAGAATATTTGAATACAGTATTTATCTGCATGAAATGCTGTTTATCTTTTATATTCTACCTCAACAGTACAGTCCATGGCCTAAGAAGCAAAAGACTATAGGTTTAATTTTCTGGCTTCTTCAGTAAAAAAAGTTATTGGATGTTAATGCTGGAAAAATTTAAAATTACAACTTAATCAGAGTGAGACTATGTCACTTAGAGCACCAAGGAGATATATATTCAGAGTCTAATAAAAAATACTATTCAGAGTTCACTCAGCTTATCATATTGTTCCGCTTACCATTTTATATTCTGCCCACGTTCGGTCAAAATCTACATTGCCATCTAAGCGTCGCTGAATAATTGTCCAGCCTCCTCCCGCTGTCTCCATATCACAATATGTCTGATAAGTCTGTCAGGACATACAGATATAGAAATCGTTACTCATTTAATTGATTTTTATGCAAGTTAAAGAGTTAACAAAACTAGGCCTGTTTATGGGAGGCAAAATTTGCTTGCGTGTGTGTGTATACACACACACACACACACACACACACACACACTTCCCATGTGACATAAAAATACAGTTCCATAATCATGTTATACTCTAGTATTATGCCTGGTACATAGAAACAACTATGAGTAGAAGTATGACAATGTACTCCAGCAGTACTTGCATGCAAACAAACATTCAGCTTTCTCTCTGTGTTCATTTTGAACAGTACTAGGAAACTTTGTGTCAGGGCCTGTAGTATTATGTCTGTTTATATGAACACATATAATGAAAACATGTTCCTGAAGTGACTGTGAAAGCTGTCTAATTCTCCATCAAACAGATCCTGTATTTTGCTGCCAGTTTTGATTTTCCAAACACTTCTGTTTTTGTTTCTGAAACTTTGTTGTTGTTCCTTTTGGGGAACCAGGCAAAATCTGTAGAATTAAGGTTTCCATAAGAAATATAATGGCATAGAAAACATGCTCTCTTTAGAAATCCATTTCTCGCTTCTGGACTTTTGTGCTTGAGGTGAAAAAAAATGAAACCTTGATTTTGGGTTTTGTTGATGTGATAGGTTTAGTATTAGAGAAATAGCTAGTATATAATTAGGTAAAAGTAAAAAACTTGAGGTTACATGTTATTACTTATTCTGCTGTGCCAAAAAGAGTCAGAAGTCAATGCTTTTATTTTTCTTTTCCCTTTTCCCCTATACGTTTTACTCTTCCCCTTTTCCTCCTTTGTTTTCCTATTATTTTCATTTTCTTTGTATTTTTGTATTTTATTTTTGATAAACTAATAAAAATTTCTGACCCTCCAAAAAAGAAATACATGACTAATTCTAGATATTTAAGGAATTACATTTAATAAGGCTATTCATTTAGGGCTGAATATTATTAAAAGGCCTAACTAAGAGTTGAAAAGTGCAAGAGGGTCTCCTGTTTTTACACAACATTCACAACTATACCAAACATTGCAGGTGTGCAAAGCTTGTTGCGTCATACCCAAAAAGACTTGAGGCTGTAATTGCTGCCAAACGTGCTTCAATGTGAAAAGTCTGAATATTATGCCAATGTGATATTTCGGGGTTTTTCTTTTTAATTTATAGACATTTCTAAAATTCTCTTTTCACTTTGTCATTATGGGGTACTGAGTGTAGATTGAGAAAAAAATGAGTTTCAACAACTGTAGGATCAGGCTGCAACATAACAAAATTGACAAAAGTGAAGGGGGTCTGAATATTTTCTGAATGCACTGCAAATGTGGTCTATTACATCAGAACTGGGGGGGCGGGAAATGTCCAGTTAGATCAGGGGTGTCAAACTCAATTTCATTGAGGGCCGCATCAGCTTTGCAGTTGCCCTCAGGGGGCTGGGTGGGTATGGCCTGGGTGGGCGTGGCCTACTGGGTGGGCGTGGCTAGAGTGCATATGGCCTGCTGGGTGGGCATGGCCAGCTCTACATCGTTCGCATCAAGGGTGCCTATGGGGGCCTGGGCAGGAGTGGGACAGATCTGAGGGTCTCTGGCAGAAGGAGGGTCTCTGGGCCAGGGCCAAGGCAGTGGAGGCCGTTCCCTCACTGTTTCCAGGATGGCTTCGCGGGCCACATGAAACCACTTCGCGGGCCAGATCCGGCCCCCGGGCCTTGTGTTTGACATGTCTGAATTAGATCTTGAGTTGCACCTCTCAACAATAACCTTCCACCCCACAGAGCTAACAGCTTCTGTATTTATGAGGTATTTATGAAAGGTTTGCAGGTCAACCATTCATTTATTCATCTTCCTGAGTTTAATACAAAAAGACAAGGCATTTGGCCATTATTTTGTAATGCAAGAAATAGGAAAAGCAAGATGATGTTAACAATATCACAGTAGTATACCTTCAACAAGAAAGCAAGCATGTCAGTTTTGCACTGTGCTTTTTAATGAAAGCTTGCAGGGGGAAGAAAACAAGATTAGCAACAGTACATTGTGCTGCAATGTTTATAAGTCTCTGGAGAGGCCAGAGTGTGCATTGACAGGAAAAGATCAAAACATAAACAGCCGAAGTCTGGCAAATAAAAGGCAATTTTGCCCAAAATAAAATGTAAAGCAACATCAATAGCACCGTAAATCCTGGTCTTACAAAAAGGCCATCAATATTTTCCCTAAAAAGGTAATGACAGTAATTCTGGTGTTTGCATGGGCAGAACGAAATCCACTAGGACTGTTTCTGCAAAACTTCAGTTTTCCTGGAGTAGTATGTGGGATTCCAGGCAAGTTGCACCAAAATTAATGAAGGTTAAGCAGTAATAGTGTTTGATGGATTACACTCCTAAGGCTAAGGATAATCCATTAAACTGTTGCAAATAAAGGAGGTGATGGCAGTCTAAACACTGTAATCATTCTACTCTGTGCAGCAGGTCTGGGAATAAAAATTGTCCCATCAATCATCCTGCCTAATTGTTGACCTAACATTGACCTCACTTTGAGACAGCATTATGCTCCTATAGATATTTTTAAAAAACTAATATAAAAACCCATACTTTGAAATGCATATGGTTGACGTATTCTACTATATGCTAAAAATAGTATCTCTGATCAAAACTGGACTTAAGATAATACTTTCAATATGTTCTGTTAACCTGAAAGTTAAGATTCTCCTTTTTCTAAACTTGAAAACTGAGTGATTAAACTTTTTAATTTACACAACTTATAACTTAAAATATTTCTGATACTGAAAAAGTTTCCCATTCTGATTAACATAACCAAGAGAGTGTAATACCTTTTTTTCTTCTCCTGTGTTAGATATAATTAATGTGTAAATACCACTTGCTGTAAACCCCATCTTGAATGCTTCTGAGCAGTCTTTGAAACTGATCTGTTCTTTTCCAGTGATCAAGGCACTCTTAGATGCTAAAAAGCGAAATGCAAAAACATATTTAAAAAGCTGTTATAAAAATGTCTTAAATTCAGTTGCAATGGAGATTTGATCTATATACTATATACTGTTTTCTCCACCTGCCCCGTCTCTACCATTTTTCCAGCCTCTTCAGTCTGTTTACTGTTTAAGTAAGGTCTATAAATCTAGTTTCCTTACAATACAAGTTTGCTTCCAGTCTTTAATTGTTTTTCCACACTTCTTTGATAGTTAGAACTTAATCCTCTTGACACTGGCAAATGTTCAGGATATTTTTTCCACATTGCAGTTAAGCCAGTATGGTTTATTTACTTGTTTGTGCGCTACTTAAGAGATAACATCAGCAAAAACATTAGCAGTTTCAGAAGTTCTCAAAGAAACTATTTTTAAACTGTAATACAAATTGCACAGAATCAACTTCCTTAAACAAAACAAATATCTTATGAATTGATTGTGGAATGCTTACAAAGACAAGCCAGACCCTCAACAGTATGGTAACCAGTGGAAAGTTCTTGTTCAGATTGTCATTTGATCAGATCTACCTTCCTTCAGAATATTTTGTTCTTTTCTGCTCCCCGTTATCCCATCTCCCCTGCCTCAAATCATTTGCCCATCATTCCTTGCCCACCAAACAGAAGTATCCACAAGATGCAGTTAAAAAAAGGCAAGACGGTAGCCATGACAATGCAACCAAAGCTCTGCCTGCCTGTTATGCATGTCACATGTATATCACATGTTAAAATCAGACAAACGATCACACTTTTCTGCCTTTTTTTTACTATATTCTTGCTATATTCTGAGGATGCTCTGCCACTTATGAAGTTGCTTAGTCCCAGCTGAGTATTTTGGATTTCATTTGTTAAGATTTCTGTAATGGATCAGACCTTACAGATGCTATACATCTGCTGATAATTCCCTCCTGTTGAATTCTGGATCCACATTCAGTAGCTACATTAGACTTAATTATCTCATAATTTTGCAAAAGAAAAATAGCACATCTTTTTGTTGAGGAAATATTTTATTTCGAAGGGGTGCTAAAACAGCAAAACACTCACAAAGCTAGAAAAAAGTCAGCTTTGACTCTTCAAACAATGGTTTTAACTCTGATACTGGAGAACACAGAGAATTGTATTTGGCAGAATTCAGCCCACCGTGGTTACATTCTCACAGTATTAGAGCTTGTTCTGTCCCTCTGAATGACCCACTGGTTTACTGTTTTCCATATTAGTATGGTATGAGGTTTAACACCCACACATAGAAGTGGACTCCCAAGATTTAACATTAGTGCCAAACTGAGGGTGGTTTGGCCACTCTTAATCCTTCCTTTATTCCCAATATGTGGCTAGGGAATAGGTAGGGAATAAAACTTTCTCAAATCAATACAAACGTGATATAATTAGGCTTTATATTAACAAAGAAACTGAGGGTGACTGTGGGAAGGGAGGATTTTAAAGCTGAGGGAAATTGCAGGGAACAGAAAATGCTAACCAAAAGCAATTAAAGAAAATATTTGTAGTTCAGGATTGAAATGTGGGGTTCTTGATGCTTTCTGAGCTTGGTTGTTTTCTTGCAGATGTTTCATAACCCAACCTAGGTAACATCAGTACGCTGATGATGTTACCTAGTTTGGGTAATGAAATGTCTTCAAAAGCAATTCTCTAGCATTGCAAGAATGGTGTACGTGTATTCTACATCGGCAGGATAATAGTGACTTGTATTTTACTTACGTTGTGGCATTGAAATCATAGCAAACAAGTTTTGCACAGTTTCCCTCAGGTCATGTTGCTGCTTTTGCAGGAATGAATTGTTAGCTGTAGCATTGACTAGCTGTTTCTCTAGTTCTTCTATTATGGAGTTCTGTCTAGAAACAAGTGACTGAAGCTTATCTTTCTCTTCTTTCATTGACTGTAGTTGGGATATGTGTTTGCTTTCCATTTCAAGGACCTTTTTTTCCAAAAGGCTAGCAGAAAGAAAAATCATCAAGATTTGATTATGGCAATATTGTTATGCAAATTAAATCAAATAAATTACCTGAGCTAGTGGAAGTGCTCATAGTGGTCTATTATATAGTCTGATCAAAATTTACAAAAATGACATTCTGCTCAACCCCATACATAACATCTCCTCTTTATTAGCATGGGCTAAATAACCTCAGATCCTAGTTAGTAAGATTATTTGAATTCATCATCTCTTTGATTTCTGATATCTTTCCTCCTCCCACCAGATAAGAAGTGTTACAACAACAGGGTGATCCCCAGTGCTAGGTATGTTTTATTCTGGAGAAAAATAAAATGCTATGTCCAAATTTATAACCTATGTAAAAGAAAGACAATATGTATTATTTTATTTAATATACAGTAAATCTACAACAGTTCTTATTTTGCATAATTTAATCTGATCTTGATAGACATGAAAAAAGAGTTGGAATATATATTGATGCTAAATCCCTGTTTCTAAAGATTGCTTCATTTGCTACTTTAGAAAATGAATAGTAAAGTTTTCAGGACACTGAATTCTGCATTCAGTTCCAAGTTTTATATTCCTCCAAGACTCGTAAGCTTGTTTAAGTGAGAATGCTTTAGAGCAGTGATTCTCAACCTGTGGTCCACAGACCCCTGGGGGGGGCGCGATGTTTTCACGGGGCCACGAAGAAATGTTATGATTTAAATCTTAAGTTAAATCTCAGGGGTCTGTGGCCACAAAAGGTATTTAAAGGAGGTCCATGGGGAAGAAAAGGTTGAGAGCCACTGCTTTAGAGTACTAACTATACAAGTCCATTGAATATAGCACTGCATTCAGTGGCCAAAATAATCTCTCTTAATTCTGCAATTTTAGAATTGTTATATGTCATACCTCTGTATACACCACTTTCAGATAACTACAGTTGAGCTTGTGTCAATATTGATACCTATTAAGAATCTTTTCAATGTTCTCTGACCTCTGTTTTATCATTATGATTACCTCTGAAAGTCATGGGAGGCCACATGCCACATTGATCTCCTTTCTTAGCAATTTACAGAACACTTTGAATCAGTATGATTCAGTTTGATTTTTGTTTTTGTTTTGAACGTGCTAGATTGATCACAGTCCAACAGAATTTAAAACCTTCCACCACCATCCAACAGCTGCATCATGCTAAAAATCTGAGCTCTGCCCAGTTATATGATATAAGCCTTCACTGCCTACTATAGCCTTGGTTGCCAAAAAGGTCCTGTCTCCAGATGCCAAATGATTATCTCAATCTACCTAGAACACTACCCTAGACAATTGGTCTCATAAAATCCAACTGTTAGGGTCTTCAAACCTTCTAGTCTCAGTGAAAAATGTACTAGTACCACCTTTGAAATGATTCAAGCTCTGAGTTAGCTATCTAGATATTATTTTGCTTTTGCCTCCAGAAAGTATAGAAACAGATTTTATAGTGTCTGTTCCAAAATATTCTTGTTTTACAAATATTTGTGACTTGTTAATAGGTAGCAAATGACATTTGTTATGATCCAAATCTATTCCTTCCCTTATCCCATTAGATGACATATAAATAACGAACCCATGTTGATTTTGCTCCTCCAGGAGCAAATCTTGTTTGCATAAAACAAGCCTAGCAGGAGCATACACAAATATAGCAAGAGAGTGAAGACAAAAGTGAAAACATGCCCTTTCCCCTCAGCGTTAATGTTTACCAGAAGTGAGAGGTTCTTCACGCATCGGAATTTCTACCGAATAATAGTTGAGCTCATTGTAAGTGCAAGCCTACCTTATACTATTCTTAAGAATAAGCCTCCATTGTTTTTAATTTTGGAAAGCAGCTTGTTGATCTCCATTATCTTTCCACTAAGATGTCAACAACTCACTATAAAGGCAAGAACTATTCAGCTGAATGAATGTGCTTGCTATCCAATTTAAGAAACAGTAAGGTTGGCTTCTCAACACATGGATCTAGCCAACTGCATAACCAGCCAACAGCAGACAAGGTTCACGGAATAAGTGAAGGTCACAATTCTCCAGCTGGTCTAATGTGATCCCAGTCCAGCAAGAAATGTTAATAATCCTGTTGACTAGCTGCCATTCAAATATCTTGATTAAATAACAACAGATTCAAAATTGTTTGATGTTGTACACCAAACATTGATCCAGGCAAAAATCAAATATGTCTCATTTGTACTGGATTTAAAAAGAAGCATCCCCCAAGATTGGATTTCTTTTTATAACTCAGTGGTTTAAAAATTGTTATGTATCTGGAAGGTTACATATTAAGATAGATGACTTTCTATATCTGGAAGAATGATAAATGGGAGGAGGGATTTCAAATCCCTAATGGGTTAAACTCCATCGAATTTGGATAAGAGTTCATAATGTAACTGATTGATTGTTTGTTTTTAGGGTGTTAGAGTCAGTACTAACCCCCGGTGACTGACTGGAATACTCCCTGCAAATTTTCTTGGCAAGTATGATAGAATCTCCCGCTAGGCTGCAGGGAGGTGTTAAGAGAGGCCCAAGTTTGGAGTCGTTGTACTGCAGGAAGTGGCACAGGCCTGACCGCCCTCAGAATCCCTGAAGCCTTATCTTGCCATTTGCAATGGAATGCAGTCAATCTGGTGAGATTCTTGTAACATGCTGGACCATGTCCACTATGGACATAAAATTCCTATTGAGACTCTCCATGAGTGGTTCTATTTGTTTTCGCCAGGTTGCCTGCTTCGTAGAGCTGAAAAAGAATGACTGGCTCAAGGTCACCCAGCTGGCTTTGGGCCAAAAGCAGAACTAGACCTTATGGCCACCTGGTTTCTAGCCTGATGCCTTCATCACTACACCAGATGACTCTCTAAAAGGCTACAGTGGAAAACATTCAACCTTGCATTCTTAGTTACTGAGTTATTTTTAGACTATAACTCCCATTATTGCTGTCTTCTGGTCCTGTGGTGGAGAATCTGGTGGTGGTGTTCAATATCGGGATCTGAAAACAGGAAATGCAACTGTAAAGGAATTCATGAAAAAGAGATGGAGCTATTTGGTTTCAGGAAGCAACTCCTTGCACCTCAAAAAATATTGTTGTTCCAATGTTGCTGCAATGTTGTGATGGTGATGATGATTGGCCATATAGTTAACCATATGTTTAGATGGGATTTGGTCTTTTTGTCCACCTATCAAGTCCTTCCCAAGGACCAGGGATAAAAGCAGATGATGTTCGTTGATGGTATTAAAGATATCTTTGCTTGATTGTAAGCTGTTCTAAATAAACCTGCCTTTTTCAATTGGTTATTTGTCAGTGCTGGTGGTGTTCAAATGGCATTCCAGATGTTTTGCAATTATACACAAGGCACCTATCATTATTGGTGCTTTCTTTTGCTACAGTTGTTCTACTTCTGTTTGCAAGTATTTCTATTTTGTGATTTTTCTCCAGTTCTTTCTATTCTGCTCTCTCCAGGTACTGTATTGCAATGTCTACTATCCAGAGTTTTCCTTTCCCATATTGGCACTTGTTAAATCTGGAGTGTTATGTGGCAGATACTTGTCAGTTTGAATTCTAAAGTCTGAGAGCACTTTAACTTCTTTATTTTCTATTACTTTGTCTGTTTTATTTATATAACAAGAAAATGTATATGGACATCCAATAACTCACAGTGACTTCAGGCAGCTTACAGAAGTAAAATCCCAATATAAAACCCAATAAACCTCCAACAGTTCCTGCTTGCAGGCTATAAATAGTATTTCTTGCAGATCTTCCAGTGCACCATTGTTGCTACTTCTCATGCCTTTGTTTGTAGTCAGTCTGTACAGTCTTCTTGCAGCAGCTAAGTAGGTGGTCCATTATTTCTGTTTCTTCAGCTTCTTTGCAGATACTGCATTTACTGTCTATAGCTGTCTTCTCAATTCTGACTTTATGCATTTGTCCTTAAGGCTTGGTCTCATGCAGCCAGAGTTAGCTCCTCTTCAACTTCCCTGCTCTTAGCCATTGCCAGGTCTTGTTATCTGCTTTGCCTGCTAATTATTTTATGTACTGGCCATGTCTCTTTTCTATCCTTCATTTGTTCTTTCTTATACTATCTTCTGTATTCAGTAAGCCATACTGGTATACTAACTTCAGGGCATCTTCTTCATTGTCCTTCCAACATTCTTCCAGTGCCCTTTTTTCTTCTTTAATTGTCCAGTGTATTGTAACATTCCATATCCACCTATGCTCCTTGGTAAATATACTGTACCATGTCAACATACTGTAGCTGTGTGAATGAAGGGCAATGAATGACAATGTCATTATTTTTCTGGTCTTTCTATTCAGGATTTCAGCTCCATTCCACCATTCAAGCCATATATCTAATAATTGGAATTGCCAGGTTTTAATTGACTTTACGGTATTTCCACCACTGACTTTGGTCTTTAAGATCATCTTCGCTCTTTTGATATATTCACTACAAATCTTATTTTTATTGTGCTTCATGTTGTTAGCTTGAAGGATGTCCAAGTATTCTTCATCCAGACTCTTGATGTTATTTCTATAACACGTCTTGATTCCTTCAGTTTCTTATTCAATTGCAATAGGAGATTCTGCCTATAGCGTGCAATTCAAGCTTTGTATCTGCTGATCTTCTTAGCTGTAATTGTTATTTTTGTTTTATTATTTCCAGTGTTTCGTTAATCTTCCTTATTTCTGGTGATATTTCTTGATCAGATATTTTTTTGGTCTTGTTCTTCAGCTTCTTTCTTTCATGTTCTAGCTCACTTCCATCTGATCATAGCATGGTGATTTTATTTTCCAGCCTGACCTTCCATTTTGGTGGTGCACTCTTTGCCTTTTTTTGTTCTTTGTTGGTTTGTCTGTACAGTCCAAGCTACTTTTGGCAAGGCTTCATTTTATTTGCCCTAGGTAGACCTTTGCAGTTCTTCCAGTTCTGCTTTTGTGAATACTTTATTTTGTTTTATAAATTGACGTTGATCTGCTAGCCTCTGTCCTGTTATTTCTGACTCTGGATGTTGTTCTTTCCAGAACTCATGCATTTTTTTTCAGATATCCTCTTCTTGTTGATTTGTAATAACAGATCATTATTTTGTTTTGTTTTCAATCTTTGTATATTTGCAGTAGGTAAGCACCTTCCATAGCCCTGCGGCTGCTGGCCCTAGTTGCTCAGCCAACAATCCTCAGTCCTATAGCCCATTTTTCACCAGATATCTAAGAATTTCAAGCACTTAGTGGGGTTCTTGTTAATCCGGGCAATGACCAATCTGTTATAGGTTTGTATAAATTATGTTTTACCATTATGTTCTCCATTCAGCTCCTTTGAAGAGCTCTATCCAATAGGCATAGTTCTGTTCCTCAGAGCACACAAGCCCCACAACCATGTCAAGATAGTGCTAATTTCACAGAACTGGGGGGGGGGAATATCTCCCATAGTACAGGTAATCTTCAACTTACGACCACAGTTGAGCCCAAAATTTCAGTTGCTAAACAAGGTACTTGTTAAATGGATTTTGCCCCATTGTACATTTTTTTGTCACAGTTGTTAAGCAAATCACTTCAGTTGTTAAGTGAATCATGCAATCATTAAGTGAATCTGACTCCCCCCATTGACTTTGCTTGTCACAAGCCTTCTGGGAAGATTACAAATGGTGATCACGTGACCTCGGTACAAGGCAACTGTCATAAATACATGCCAATTGCCCGAATTTTGATCATGTGACCGTGGGGATGCTGCAACAGTCAAAAGTGTGAAAAGCAATGCTGTAAGTCACTTTTTCAATGCCATTGTTACTCTGGTCACTAAATGAATGGTTGTAAGTCAAGGACTGCCTGTAACTGAAAATATGTTGTAAAATAAATTGAAATTCATTTATCTGTATTGTTACACTGTCTAAGCAAGCATGAAAAACCCTAGGGATATGTGAATTGTTTTCCCTAGAATAGTTTGCTTGGTAATAAAGAAAAAGTCCCTCAAGTTTTGGCATTAGTGCGAATTGAGTGACTATAAATAATATTTTTTTTTAATCATCAGTTTTAGTTTTTGCCCATTTTGCCTGTTTATGCATTGACTAAAGACATTTTTGTATTTTATTTCATTTTCTTTTTGAAAGTGTGTTAGAGGATACTATAATTATTTATTTATTTGTTTGTTTGTTTGTTTGTTTGTTTGTTTTATATACCGCCCTTCTCCCGAAGGACTCGGGAATTATACTATAGGAAAAAAGATAATTGATTTCTATATTCATGAGTCAATAAAAAACTGTTACCTGTTTTTTTCTTGCAGTTTACCTATCTCATTGGTCTGATCTGAAATCTGCATTTCTAGTTTGTTAGTTGAGATAGAATGGGCCAGCAGTTGAAGCTCCAGTCGTGTTGTCTGATTTAACACCTACATTTGGAGGAGGGGGAAAATGAAGCATACCTGATCATTTGAAATAAATTACTATCAATGTTGTAAAAATAATAACCTTATAATCCCAATGTACCTAAATCAGCAGAAAATAAACACTTTCTGAAATATGCGTTGCTATACAGTCATAAAGCTACATGGACTTAATACCTGTAATTATTTTTGTTCTAAGAAGGGTCTCATACACAACCAAAAGCATCTATAGAAGTGACAATAAGATAATTCTGATGTGTATATACTTGAGTATAAGCCGACTCGAGTATAAGCCGAGACCCCCAATTTCACCCCCAAAAACTGGAAAAAGTTATTGACTCGAGTATAAGCCGATCTGCCGTTCTGCAAGCCTCCGATCCGCGCTCTGCAAGCCTCTGCCGCCAGCAGAGGCTCGATCCGCCATTTTGCAAGCCTGAATACACAGGAATACCCTGTGTGGCCGCGGCTCTCGGGGAAGCCCTGGCTGTCCGCTTCCTTGCTCCACGCTGCCATTCAAGGCCCGCGCGTTCCCCGGGCAAATCGCGGCGCCCAGCAGGCGAGGAAACACGCCCGCTCCAGTCGCCCCCCCTTCCCTCAGGAGACGCGAAGCAAGTGACCGCCCAGAGCTTACCGAGGACTTGCGCGCGGCCGAGGCTTCGGTGCTTCCAGGATCGCGCGCACCTCTCCCAAGCCGCCGCCATCCGGAGACCTGCCGAAGTTTGGGGAGGTTTGGGGAGGTGCGCGCGCACCTCCCCAAACCTCCCCAAACGTCGGCAGGTCTCCGGACCTCCGCGCCCTGCCTGCCTGCTTCTTTCCGCAGCGGAAAGAAGCAGGCAGGCAGGGCGCGGAGGAACGGAGACCTGCCGACGTTTGGGGAGGTTTGGGCGCCTCCCCAAACCTCCCCAAACGTCGGCAGGTCTCCGGACCTCCGCGCCCTGCCTGCCTGCTTCTTTCCGCTGCGGAAAGAAGCAGGCAGGCAGGGCGCGGAGGAACGGAGACCTGCCGACGTTTGGGGAGGTTTGGTCGGCAGGTCTCCGTTCCTCCGCACCCTGCCTGCCTGCTTCTTTCCGCAGCGGAAAGAAGCAGGCAGGCAGGGCGCGGAGGTCCGGAGACCTGCCGACGTTTGGGGAGGTTTGGGGAGGTGCGCACGCACCTCCCCAAACCTCCCCAAACTTCGGCAGGTCTCCGGACGGCGGTGGCTTGGGAGAGGTGCGCGCGATCCCGGAAGCACCAAAGCCTCGGCCGCGCACAAGTCCTCGGTAAGTTTTTTTGTTGACTGGAGTATAAGCCGAAGTGGAATTTTTCAGCCCAAAAAGTGGGCTGAAAAATTCGGCTTATACTCAAGTATATACGGTAATTTTTTTGGTAATCTAAGGTAATTTGACCTTAAATTACCTTCAAGGTCAAGCAATATGGTGTTTTTTTGATATTTTTCACTCTGCATTCCACAAGTGCCAGTCAGTGTCATCCAGGATCAGTGATTTTGGTAGTAGCAGTCTCAAACATCTAGAAGGCATCAAGTTGCCTTTTCATGGTAGAGAGGAAGTCAAATCCCCATTCTGTCAGACAGCACACTGAGTGATTTGGGCCTAATCTTTAACCTTTCTATTCAGCCTGCCTCAAAGGAGACAAAATGAATGGAAACCCTTCCACATAGTATCTTACATTGAAAAGTGGGATATAAAAGCAACAACCATAACCATATCATTGTGTTGCAGAAATAATACCATTTTTGAGTTGATTGTGAAGTAGTAGAGTAGAACAGAACAGAATGCTTTTGTAGTTTCCTTTCAGTCATTTCTGTGATTGATTAAGATGAGTTCCAAATTATGGATTGAGATAAAGCACTTGCCCAAATTGTAGCTTTGCTTGTAACTTTCTGTCAATAAAAAGTCAGTGCTACCCTGATGATACTGTCAAACCTGTCTCCTATGCAGAATGATTCTTATTTTAAATGCTTTAAAGGAGATAAGTGTTTTAAATGAGATAAAAAGAAGGGAAAGTTGGGAATTAGCAGTTGAAATTCAACCCATCTACTTCATTCCAGTCATTCCTCTTTATTATTTAAAAACAATACTGGAAATGTCTTTTTTTTTCTATGTATTCAGAGAGAATTTTTATGGGTGTATGTAGTGAGGATCCATGTTCCTTTTTGCCAAAATGACACCGTGGTTTCGGTTTTAATACGCTACTTTAATGACTGCTTCTTACACCTTTTTTAAGTCTCAAGAATGACATCTGTTTTTAAGAATGAGGAAACAAAACTGTCATGTGGAGCTTTGTTTTCCGTTCTATTCTGCTACATGTTTTGTAAGCCGTTATTGTGTTTCTCACTGTGTATTTTTTAAAGTTTTAATTCATCAAGATTTGGCTTCAGTTGGCAGGATGAATTTATTACTCACATCCTTCATGTTGAACAATCATTCAGGACATGATTTCACACTTAAGTGTATTTCCAAATTGTTGGCAAAGCTTTATTTATTTATTTATTTATTTATTTATTTATTTATTTATTTATTTATTTATTTATTTATTTAAAAAGATTCTTAGGGTTGCCTGTTCTGGTATCAGATTTTGGATGTTATATGGCATAAGGCAAATATAAGGGAAAAAATAGTCTAAACCTTTAATGAAAAGCCTTACAATAAACTTAGTAAATCATGTGATGTACTATCCAGCAGTCATCTCTGGTGAGAGCATTTCATAAAGTATGAAACTCTTTCCAATGAGAGAAAGAGCATCTTCTTTGCAAAATGTCCACTGAAAGATTTTAAAGCAGGGGTCAGCAACCTGAAACAGTGAAAGAGCCACTCGGAACCGGTTCCCTCACAAAAAAAAAAACTGGGAGCCGCAAAAACTGTGTGCACATGCGCGCAGGCGCAGAACAGGGTTTGACTGAAGAGTGGAGCCAAGGCGAGATATGCACCTACCCTGCATATTTGAATTGATTGGTTGAACTTTCTTAGTCCCACTTTTTTTTTTGGACTGCACATGGCAGAGGACTGGGAGCCACAGGAGATGGCTGAAAGAGCCACATGTGGCTCCAGAGCCGTGGGTTGCAGACCTGTGTTTTAAAGGATGAGCAGCTTGATATGGAGGCTCACTTTTAAAAAGATGTTATACCAAAGCCAAGATATTGGAGGCAATAATTTTTCAAGTATTCAGGTCATTTTAGGATGAATCATTGGCCTACATTGTGCTTAGAAGGAAACAGACAACTAACGAAACACTTTAAAAATTGGTCTTTATTTATTGAAGTTTCTGAACTATCTTTAAAATTAGTCATGTCAGAAGGATAGTGAAGTAACTTATAAAATCACTCCAATGCAGCCAATTTTCTATCACTAGAGCTTTGCCTTTTGAACTGAGATTCTGGGAATTTTATTTTTTTTGACAAGTTTTGCAGCTGAACAGGTTTGAAGACTCCTGGTTAGTTAGCCAATTTATTATGTTTATTAAGTCCTGTTCAGAATTGATTTACTTAATGTGAATCTTCTGTTTTCATGGAGAAATTGGTCTGTAAAAGGACCTTTGAAAAACATTTGAAAAACTCATCTGTAGTTTAAATTATATATATTTTTTTTCATTTCCTTTTGCATCATGTTTAGATTGTTTTGTGTTTTATGCTTTGTAAATTACACAAAAGCATTCCAAAGTGTTGTTCTTTTAAAACAGTCAGCAAAACAGTTTGGTTCACTATTCAACATAAATGTTTCAGAAACAGTTGTTGCTGGATGCAAATACTTTGCAAACGTTTTTCATTTATTGTGAGGTATGTAAGGAGTTTCAAATGAATTTATTATTTCAAGAATTCTATATTGTTTATTCTGTAAATGCAATCATTTGTGGTTATTCCATAATAACCACAGTTTTGGATGAAATTTGACTTGAGATCTCTAATGAAGGGATACAAAGAGGCAGAGAGAGAATGAATTTGAGTATGGGAATTTAAAGGAACCACAATTGATTTGGGACTTGGACATCAACTTGAAAAAATGTGACCATTTATTTTTCCTTGGCACTTCCTGTTATCCCCTAACCTTTCTCCCACTCAGTTTAGTCTTTTCATTTATCCTTCAGTTATAACCGTTGAAATACTAATGCTGATTCAATTTCCTCACAGATTATGTCTTACATAAAGGGCACACAATTTGGGCCCCTCTAAGATCTGCTTCAGCTCTGTTTGATGGGCTGTAGCAGATTAAAAATAAATAAATCTGGATTTGGATCTGGGTTCAAGTCAATTTCTCTTTGGTTTCTGTTCCTTTCTATGTTAAGAAAAATGAGAATCAAACCTAAAGAAACATTTTCAAAAATTCTCTATAAACAGAAAGACATATATTTTCCAGGGCTAAAATCTCAAAAACTGTACTGGTATTAAGAATGGAATATAGTCATCTTCCAATAATGTACAATGCCTTTATTAGATATTGCTCGACATTAAGTCAGGTCCTTCTTGCTCACTCCCAGTTTTCTTTGCTCATAATCTAGCCACTGTTAAAGGTTAAAGGTAAAGGTTCCCCCGCACAGCGCTTGTCCGAGGACGTTTCCGTGGTCATGTGGCCGGCATGACTGGACGCCAAAGGCGCACGGAACGCTGTTACCTTCCCACCATAGTGGTCCCTATTTTTCTACTTGCATTTTTACGTGCTTTCGAACTGCTAGGTTGGCAGAAGCTGGGACGAGTAACAGGCGCTCACTCTGTTACGCGGCACTCGGGATTTGACCCGCCAAACTGCCGACCATCTGATCAACAAGCTCAGCGTCCTAACCCACTGAGCCACCGCGTCCCTCTAGCCCAGACATGTCAAACACAAGGCCCGGGGGCCAGATCCGGCCCGCAAAGTGGTTTCATGTGGCCCCCAAAGCCATCCTGGAAACAGTGAGGGAACAGCCCTCACTGCCTTGGCCCTGGCCCAGAGACCCTCAGATCTGTCCCACTCCTGCCCAGGCCCCCATAGGCACCCTTGATGCGAACGATGTAGAGCTGGCCACGCCCACCCAGTAGGCCACACACACTCTAGCCACGCCCACCCAGTAGGCCACGCCCACCCTGGCCATACCCACCCGCCCCCCTGAGGGCAACCGCAATGCTGATGCAGCCCTCAGTGAAATTGAGTTTGACACCCCTGCTCTAGCCACTGTTAAAGCAGCTATCAAAGACAAGGCCCATACACTGCCCAAGTCTTTCTCATATAAGTTTCTTTTCTCTATCCAACTCAGTTGCAAATAGATCAAGGCCAGATATTTCAGGGTATATTCATATGAACCCAGTTGAAGCTGTTCTCTCGGGAATGAGTGATTTTAGAAAGAAGAACATTTGTATTGAGTTTCGGAATACATTATTAGTATAGTATTACATTCTATATGTATATAGAATTAGATGGGGGGGGAAACATGGTTATCCATGCATCCAGCAGATGCTCAGTCTAATATTTCCAGTGCTGGAATGTATACAGTTCAGAATAAGAAGAGGTGGTCATTTTCCTCACAGAGGCATTTTGAATGATAATTTAACTACAGTCTTCTGAAATACATTAGTTTTATTTTTCAAGGTTGAGCATGTTCATTTTTATTAGGCAAATGTTTCTCATGAAACTGCAGATTAAATGCTTTTCCAGGGCAAAAATATTACTCTAGCTGGCAAAACATAGTGCTCTTGTTACGGTACTTACATGTGCTTCGACATCTGTTAATTTGCGGGTCTGTTCTGCTGTTTGATTTAATAGGTTTGTGCCTAATTCAATCATCACTGCCGTCTGATTCTGAACTGCATTCTGCTGAATCTCAACCATTTCTTTTTTCATATTATCTTGGATATAGTTCTCAATCTGCATACAGAAGAAAGAGAAGATTTGTTACCTTAAAGTCCAGACACTGTTTTGTCTTATTTTGTTTTTAGATTTTGTTTAACAGGTAAGACCAAATGGGGAAGTCTGTTGTAAGCCACACAGACTGACTTCCTAAGCTAAATCTAGTACATCTTGTTTTCAAATAGCCAATGTTAAAAAAAGAGAGGAGATAAAATTAAAATAAAATACTGTTGGCTCCAATGTAATATAGACTATTGAACATTAATTATTATTTTTGGTCTTTTCAGAAAACTCTTTATCATCATTTCTTGCTTAAGAAAAATGCAGACAGATTGCCTAAAGAAAATAAAGTATGAAGAGAGTTTAGATGTGAAGTATGATGTGACTAAACATTGTGATACAAGTGTGTCCTTTTTTGTCCATTGAATGTTGAAAAGTATATGATTCTAGGTCTCTCTGGATATGCTATTACACATAAGAACCTTGGAAAGTTGAGTGGATATTCAAACTTATCTACACGGATGCTTCCCACTATTGTCACCTCTGGTGGCATTGGATCATTGTACACTTTGTTTAAGATGAGAGTAGTTTAGACAAATGCTCAGCAATTTAGTCATCTTCCTGAATCAAAAGTTCAAATATGTAAGAATATCTCAAACCCATGTTGCTGAGATTAGACATGAAGTCTGGTATGTTATTTGTACATTGTTACTCAACTTTAAGACAAATAAAACATAAAAAGAGTGTGAAACAATATCTTTCTTCGAGGAATGCCAAAATAACAACTGTTTCAAAATTATCTTGGGTCACGTTCCCATAAGTGTTTCAGCATGTGTGGCCAACATCATAATCCAAGATTTAATGTTTTTTTAAAGGTGCTGTTTATATTAAAAATTTCTTGGTAGGGTATTTTCTCATAGATTATAAATTCTTTGAAAACTAATTTTCTCACAGTCCATTTTTCTTATTTCTAATACAGGCCTTAAAACTATTGTCCTCAGCATTTCAATTGCTGGATGTCTTGTCACCTTTCATCATTAAATTCACTTCAACTAAAAAAATAAGTTAAAATCTAATTTGTAATAGGAAATAATTGTTTAATATTTGTGGATTATGTCCCTTCATTTTTCCTTCCCATACAATATTCAATTCATACTATTTTAAATTCTTTCAATATAGAACATTCCCTAGTTTTATTTCCTCAAATCAGCCTTCCTAACTTAATGCCCTCCAAATATGTTAAATCTCTAACCTCAATAATTCTCAGTGAAGATTCTCAGTCACCCAGATAGAATTATCTGGAAGTCAACTCAACTTCCAGATTCAATTATTCTCAAAATTGAGAATTGTATATATTCCAGATAATAGCACATATATATTTTTTATTTTATTTGATCAATAAATATTCAGGGTATTTTTCTTTTAACATTCCAATGAGGCAAATTTATTTCTATTTATATCTTATCTTCTGGAACCTCAAAATTGCATGCCACCTATTTCCTCTATTTTTCTCCCCCATAAGAACTCTGCGGGTTGGTTTGACATGTGAATGAATGATTGATAGGCCCAAATTTATACTGTGAGCTTCAGTATCTGAGTGAATTTTCCTCATCCTAGCCCAAAACCTAGTGGCTTTAAGGGGCTGGCAATTTTCTTGCATTGTTAAAACCAAGACCCTAACTAATTAATGTTACCTAGAATCTACTTGAAGAAATTCAGCATTAATTCCATTGCTTGCTATGACTTACTTTCATTACTATTGAAGATTCATCAAATCTTCCTTTGGACTTTGCCTGACAAACTAGATTCAGACTGTCTGAACTGACTGCTTCTCTTTGGAAGAATGTTAGTGGGACATTCATTCTTTATTTGAGGCAGGAGTAAACAGTCTGTAGTCAATGGCCCATAGATTAGGCCCATAACTATCACACCAATGACACTTAATGACAGATGCCAATAGCTTGCAATACATTTTTTCTAATTTAAAAGGTGTCCAGTAAGCTGAAACATCTGCTTTACATGTTAACCACCAACCCCAACCGGCTTCTCCGAAGCTTAACATCTTATCCCCACACTCTCTTACAATAGCATCCTCCTGCCCTCTCATTTTCAAAGGTTTTATGTATGTATGTTTGTAAAATGTAGCTCTGACTCAGGAAAGTGTTCTCGGCCTATGCTTTAAATGTTGTGGGAAAAGGGAATATAATTAGTAAAGATAAAAAAATAAACTTTTTACTTAGATACAATACCATTTCTTGAGCACTAGTCTCAATGACATTATCCAACATTTGAAAAGGAAGGATTTGCAAGTTCCTCTTTAAAATAAGACTGTTCCTGAATCTTGTGTACATTTATTTCACAAGGGGAAAAAATCAAATGCTAGATTAACAAATTGTACTTTCCCAGATATTTTTACTTAGTCTTCATCTTTGTGATTTATAGTTCCACTTCAGTGCAAAACAACTAAACCTTCTCCTTAACAAGACTTAGTGTTCCTTTTATTAATGTCACCAGGCATTTTTGTTCTTGGCAGTAATAACGATATATGGAATGATATATATCAATTTTTGCCTGCTAAATGCTACCTTTATGAAGAACATATGTAAATGTTACAATACATGATGCAGATCATTTTGAAGAAGAAATATCTAGCTAGAACATTAATAAATAGTAACACCAAAATAGGTTGTGGCCTGAAGGCAATGAACTAGAGAAAATCCAAAGAGTTTGAAATTGGACAGCTTGCATTTTCTTTGAACAGTAGATCTCCTGCTGTCATACGGTTTTTCAAAGTCATGTTTGAAATTTCACTCCTTCACACGAAATCAGTTGTTTGATCTCCAGCCCAGGGCCAAGACTAAGAAATCTACTTTGAAGAATTAGGGTTCCTGTTTGTCTTGGATAGATAGCAAATTTGGAAAGGTATGTACATGTATTCAAACAACATGTGTTTAAACTCATCATTTGCTAATTGCTAATGTGCTTGTCTAAAATTTCTTTTGGATTAGTAATAGAGTTGTGTAACTTCATCAAATGTAAACTTGTCTAGGTGAAAAATAAATACAGATAGTCCCTGCTTAATAACATTAATTGGGACCGCTCAATGAAGTGGTCTTTAAGCGAAACATCACATGACAATGTGACTTACAATAGCAGTTCCAGCAGCTGTGTTCATTAAGCGAATCACCATGGGTGTTGAGCAAAATGTCACATGACTGCGACTTATGACCTATAGCTTTTCCATTGACTACTTGTCAGAAGCCAACTGAGAAAGTGGCAAATGGCAATCACATGACCATGGGATGCTACTATCATCATAATGCATGATAGTTACCAAGCAAGCATGATAATGGGACCAAAGAGCTACTGCAATGGTTATAAGTGAGAGGATCGGTCATAATTCACTTTTTTCAGAACTTCAAACATTTGCTAAATGAATGGTTGTTAAAGCAAGGACTACCTATAAATGCAAACTCTAGATGCAATGAAATGTTCACTTTGAATGGCCACTGCTGATACTGACAACATGATCAGGCCTATTAGTGGATTTGTTACTAGATTTGTGTGAATCAATATTTAATTTTTAGGCCTGGGCATATATTACAAACTATTTTCATTATTATATTATGTTTTGTCAATTTGAGCCCTCTCTGTCATAATATGGACAGTGATATAAATTATTTAGATAAATACATAGACCTGCTTCAGAAGTCTTAGGAACCTTAAAATATCTTCTATATGCCAAAAAAGGCTGTGGTTGTCACAGCAGAATTAGAGGGATATTTCTTTGGATGTAGGCTTTTTTATTAGAAATACTTAACAATCAGAGCAGTTTTCATGGCAAAAACTTTGGACTGCCCCTAGTACCTTGCCAATCAGATTTATCTAAGAAGTTAAAACACTTTTTAAAAAAGAATTAGAACATGTGTTTTGGTCTCTTCTTGGATATATTTTTAGAGCACTTGAACATGAACTTGAATGTGTTCTATAGAATATTGTGATGAGTTGTAAATTGTGAGAGTGTGCTACAGCAATAGGTTTGGTACAGCAAGCTGAGCATGAATTTACTGAATATAAACAAGTTGCCTGGCTTATAAAATCTTGATTTAGAAAATAGGAATGTAAAAAAAATGTTCTGTCACTGATTTACAATCCCTTAAGGTTTTGATCTGTTCATTTTTGTAAAAGAAAACGTAATGCTAATATAAGCTCAAAGCATTCTCTACTACTTTCTTTTTTCTCATGCAAAGCTGGGTGTTAGGTGCCAAATACATAACAAAAAAGTTAACTACAAAAAGTTAAAAATCTCAGTCTGGGAATTACATTTTTAAACAAGATTGTGCATCTATAGTATCATGGCAAGCCTTATTTCAGAGTAAGAATGGCTATGAATAGTCTGCTAAAATGGCATATATTTCTCAGAAATAATCATTTTAAAAGGAATTGCACCATTTTTTTCCAGATGATTCTCTTCAACTACAACTGTCTAGCCCCAAACCCGATGGATGCTCGCAGTTTAGCTCTTCTGTGAATATATCATAATCTCCCATGCATCTATATTTGGTTGTCCTTCCCCTCTTTTTTTAGCTTTCATTTGCTAAATTATTTGTTGGTCACGGTGTTCCTAGCAGAGCCAGTGAACTATTTGGAACTTGTTCTGACATTGGGATGTTTGGCTATTTGTACTGATAGCCTATAATTAATGCACTTTAAATCTGGACACTTGTATAATTTAGTAGTTTTATGAATTGGTGCTGCTCCCTATATTCTCACAGAAACCATAAGTGATTGTGGTACAAAAGAGAACAAAAGATCTTTCATTTTCAGGTTATGATTTTTACAAATAGCCGATAACAAATGGAGGCCCTTGGCATCTGCCACCCTCCCCCTAACAAATAGAAGCTTCCTACTCCCCAAGAAATGTTTTTATTGGACTCAGCTATCCCACAAATGAGAAAGCCTGAGAGTTCCCACATTTCCAGCCTGGTGTTGATCACGTCTTCAAGTCAGGATATACAAACTCTGAACAGGATTATATTATCATGGTAAAGTTGTCAGTAAGCTGTCATTAATATTTGCAGTCCCTTCTAGCTAGATTTTGAAACTTATTGGTCTTCTTTCAGTGTTTGCTTTAAGATAGATATAGATATAGATATATAAAGTGTTTGTTAAGTATTTAGAATACCTTGCTAGGCCCCAAATCTTATCTCCTGTTTCAGCCTAACCCAAGGCCATCCACAGGTTGTAGTCACAATAGTGACAGTTCATATTTGTGTAAATTTTTTTGGATTGCTAACAATCCCTTTAACTCTTTGTTAGCAATCCAAAAAAATTTACATATATATATGTAAAAAAAATTACACAAATATGAGCTGCCACTGCTGTGGCTACTGCCTGTAGATGGCCTTGGGCTAGGCTGAAACAGGAAATAAGATTTGTCCCGTGTCTGGGACTAAGCAAGTGTATTCTGAATGCTTAACAAACATTTAACACATATCTTCCTTGCTTCTCAGCTAACAGAGAGAGAGAGAGAGAGAGAGAGCGCCTGTGGCCTAGGGGTTAAAACAACTGCTTAAGACGCAGTTGGCCCAGGTTCGAATCTCAGAAGGGTATGGCTGACTGATGAGAACAAATAAGTTTGAAATGATCATATCGGTCTCCCTTTATTCTTTGTTAGCAAGCCAAAAAAAAAATTTACACAAATATGAGCTGCCACTGCTGTGGCTACTGCCTGTGGATGGCCTTGGGCTAGGCTGAAACAGGAAATAAGATTTGTCCCGTGTCTGGGACTAAGCAAGTGTATTCTGAATGCTTAACAAACATTACACACACACACACACACACACACACACACACATATATATATATATATATATATATATATATATATATATATATATATATATATATATATATATATATATATATATATATATATATATATATATATATATATGTATATGTATATATATATATATATATATATATATATATATATATATATATATATATATATATGTATATGTATATGCAAATCCCAGAGAGAGAAGCTGTAAATGTAAACATATGCAGCAGAATCGGAAGTCAAAATTAGGAAAGTTTACAGAATGGAGAGTTTTTGCCATACTCCTTTTCCCATTTTCCCTGATCTGTCCCTACCCATACCCTCTCCCATGCTTTTTGATTTGTGAGCCTGTTCCTTGGTCTCAGTCCAGAAGTAACATGACTGTTTTCTACATGCCCTCTTGTCCAGTTAAAAACTGGAACAGTCATCTTACAACTGACAAGATTAAGTGCAACATTCCCAATGTCCTATCAAGTAGAGCAATTAATGTGTTGGATTAGGAATAGGGAAATCTACAGTCAAATCCCCAGTTACCTGCAAAGTCTCTGAGTGACCTGATCTCTCAGCCTAATTTACCTTCTAAGATTCTTACAGACCAGTAGCAAATTCTTAGTTTGCCTGTAACATTTTGTTCCTCTATATTACTGTTAACCTTCCAAAGGAAAATCTATGATCTGGACTCCTTTTGTAGGCTTCTAATATCAAAGACAGTGTGGGAATTAGCAGCACTGCCCTTGAAAACGTAAAAAGGGGACTGGAAGGCGTTGCCACCCTGAATAAATTCACATGGGCAAAAAGTCTTTCTAAAAACCAGAGGCTTGGTATGCAACCTGCCTTAAAGAAATGTATTGGCTAGAGAAGTTTCAAGATGAGATATGAAAAGTGAATCAGCTTCTATTGTGAGAGATTGACAAAAAAAGAGAAGATGGGGAAAAACTGTGTCAGATGCCCATAGCTTTAGATCATGATTATTTCTGTCCTCCTTGCTTGTTCTATGGCACTAATTCCAGCATGTCTGTACTATTATGACAGATGTAATATATCAACTACTTTACCTCAACTTTTCTTAGGCTTTCAAAAGTTCTTGCCTTAGTATTTCTGAGTTAATGGCTTTTTAAATGGAAACTCCACATTTTAGAAATAACTTTTCTAGCTGTAGCTGCAGAAAACAAAAAATTTGCAATGAAAAGAGGTTCAGCTGGCACATATTATATCACAATAATAATTACCCTCAATATATTTTCTTGACATCTTTAAGATATCCTCTTGCTTATTTTCTTATTGATCATTGAAGATCAATATGGATTTCTAAATTATGAAAGGTCCACATTTGATTCCAGTCATAAGGAGAACATTGTGATAGTCCCTTTAGCTATGCTGTTTCATAGCAGGATACATACTGAGTTAAAATTAATTTAAGCAGGGAGCAGAATTTGTGAGCTTCATTGTGCCTTACATTATTTTTTCTAGTAATTGAACACTGGATAAAACAAAATCATAACATTCAATGCAACATACAATAATTACAAAATTCAACAGTACTCATGAAAATTCTCTTCTATATAAAACTAACTTTCAAAGGATTATACATTCAAACCACTTTGATTAGGAAAGCTAATATTATTTTTCCCACTTTTGTTTTATGCTTTGAATGTTAGAATTTGTTCCCGTCTACAACTTCTTTTAAAATATGATTCCAGTAAAAAGGATTTAAATATTTTGAATATGCAGGAAAATGAAAAAGCATTATACCAAGTACATAATTAGAGTCTGGAAAAGAGTCAAAAGTGGTTTGCAGCCTTTTATATTTCAGGCAGGAAGTCCCCGTAGATTTCTGTTGTTTGTCAAGAAAAAACAATCCCCTTGAGAATGCAGATGGGAATGCTTGGGAAGCCTACAGTATTAGTTTTAAATACGGCCTGCTGTGAGCAGCTCTGTCGTTTCAGACCTCCAGTAAGCTTGCTTCTCTTATCTCTTTTTCCTGTCAACAATTCTTTTTTTTTAAAGGTGAAAGTGGTTAAATGATGCCCACCTAGGCTGAGCGAGATTAGAAAATGGTCAAAACAAGAAGCCTAGCACATAAACCCTCCTGAAAGTAGAGGTGGGAACCAATATCACAGAATAAGAAATCATATTTAATGAAAACCATTTGGGTGCACAATGAAAAGAAAAGTTATTGCCTCTGAAGTCAAACATAGCAACATATTTCTCATTGGCTTTTTAAATATTAGCTTGGTTTTCCTGTTTCTAGATAATTGGCACAACTCCATCCTGGGGCTTATTGATAAGGATACTGGATGAATGCAAAATCATTAGGCAATATTTGCCTAAATCAGAAAACGATGGTTGCACTCAAATCAATTATCCTCAATGTAGATCAAAAGCTACCATCAGAGTTTCTTAAGCTTTTATAGTTGGATATGTGTCCGTTTGTTCTGTTTATACTTGTCTTTCAACAGGATCACTTTCAACAAGTGCCACTGGGCAGTTTACAATGAAAATGCAATAAATGTCAGGATATAAAACTGTTAAAGGTCTTAAAGATCTTTAAAGATAAATGTATTCCCTAAAAGATGCTGGACAATTAAATAAGAATAGGGATAGACTAAATGGATTTTTGTTTTGATTCCAGTATGAAGCTTCTTCACCAATATTTACTACAATCTATTATGCTAAATGTAACTTGTGTCCATTTTTCATACTTTATCTCTGCTACGCTGAGAAAGTGTATATGTATTGCTATTATTGCACTTCTGGATTTTTTTCAAGAAATGAGAACAATTTCATTGCTTTCACAGGTTAAGTTTGGAAGTATAATCATTCTCTAGTATTCTTGGTTATCAGGATCATAATCTCCAGCAACTGTTAAAAAAAAAACCTGAGCACTTTCCAAAACTGAGAAAGTAACTGAACCAAGCTATCATCCATCAAATTTAATAAACCTCTTGTATTTTACTGAACTCTCCACCAACTATACATTTCCTTGGAATAAACAGATATGCTATATCTTCATCGAGGTGAACCCTGAAATCAAAAAACTGTTCATGCAGAAAGGGCAATAAATTCAATAGGAATCAGTATTTGAAATAAAAAGGAAATAAATAAAAAGATGAGTAGAGTTAAAGTAAAAATTACCGTGAGCACCAAGCCAAATTAACTTCAACAGTCCACAGGAAATAGTTTAATAATGTAGCCTCCACAGATTTTAAACAGAAAGCAATTTTATACAGAAACGCTCACTTATGGATCAGAATCCAATATCGCACAAGTGATAACACCATTCCCTGTTTTTTTTCCGCAGCAGGCAGTAGCTTTCCAACCCATTTTCTGCCTGGAGGATTAGCCAGCGCTCTAGAGCAGGTTTTCCACAATCACCAGGAAAGAAAAAGGAACCTCTCCATCCCAATTCTGCTGACCGCTTTTACCCACTCAGATTGTGTCAGGCGAAAAGGACTGGAAAGAAAATGCCTTCTAATGCAGGACCCATAGGGAAAAGCATGATCTTATACTATTTTCACAGCATTTCACACCATTAGAATATTTCATTTAAATTCTCCTTTCAACAAAATACTGTGAGATTCAAGCAGTTCCTAACAGACAATATGTCATCTTCACTGCATTTTTTTTTACATGCCATGTATTGAAAGCCAAATGACCTTTCCTTAAAAGAAAGTTGGATTTCATTAGCAAATGTTTGTACAATTCTGCTATCTCCAGTATTACAAATCATTAGCAGCACTGCTTTCTCTATACAGCATGGAACAGTAATTCCTGGATTTGGTACTAGGCACGTTGTATATTATTTGGCAGAATGCATTTTTTTTAACTGGAAAACCCAATTCTGTGGTGGTTCCTATCATACAAAGATCCTTCCTCCCTGCTTCCCATAAAAAGTTATTGGGGCTACAATCTTTATCTTTGATGTATTAGTTATTTCATTAATTTTTACACACACACACGTAATATACACACTTGCTCAATAGTGGCATCTTTCACTGTAATCTAAGTGACCACGACTTGTGATTTTACTGCCAGCTTTTCTATTAACGCCACTTGTCAGAAGATGACTGTGACGCACACAGTGTTGATCACATGACTGCAAGGACACTGCGACAGTCAGTGCTTTTTTTGTAAAAGAAAAAGGTGCCGGAACTCACACATGTCATACAACCCGCCTTGCCTATCCTACAAGGTTCCATCCAAAAAAAGGTGCCGGAACTCCGTTCTGAGGGTTCTACGACAAAAAAAGCCCTGGCGACAATCATAAGTGCGAGGATTGGATTAAGTATCTTTTCGCTTCCATTGTAACTTTGAACAGTTGCTCAACAAGCGGTCAATAAGCAAGTACTGTCTATACTGCATTAGTATGTAGAACATATACAAGTAAACATGCTGAATATTTAATCAAATAGATAATGGGTTGTCATTTTTCTCAAGTAAAATATATGAATGGAGGGAGTCCAGTTGATCATTTTTTCCTTCCTCAACTGTCCCTACCCTCAGTCATTCTGTTACTCCTTTCTTGCTGACTCCCCTGACATCTCTATCCTACAGATTGCCCTGCACTGTCCCTTGTTTTCCTGTTCACCATCTTCACTTATTTCAGTTTTCCCTTGCCTCTTTTCTGGTCTTTTTCTCTTGCTTGCCTACTTTCTATTATACTTTTTGCTTTCTCTTCATTAACACTACCAAGTAGTCTTGCTGGCGTAAGATTTCAGAATAAAGAGTAATGTGCTATTTATTATATTTATTATCCCATTGGCTTTTATTTTATATTCAATCAGAGCTTAGTCGGCCTGTTAGTTCGCACCTTCTGGCCTCATTTACTTATGTTTGAGAGGAAACAAATCAAAGACTGTTTCTAGTTTGTTGAATCATAAGACTTATTTGCATATTACTAAGTAGATGGATGCAGCTTATGGGACAGACTGTGTTTGTAACACCTGGTCCCTGTCTTCACAGAGAATCATGACTTGTACAGATCTCCTTTAATTTTTTTGTCAGTCTTTTAATTTAATGGAAGTTTCTCTCTTTTGTCTCAGCATTATTTTTTTTGGTTGAATACAAAAAGAAAAAGCCAAGAAAAGAGAATTCAGTTCAAATAAGAGCTGTACAGAACTGGGGGGGGGGAAAGAATCTCAATCCTATAATTCAAGCATTTTAAAAATCTGCAATAAATTTACATCATTCTAGTATGAAAATTATGCTATGGTAATTCAATATTAACCCTCTAAATTCCTTTTGAATATAGCTAGGCATAATGATTTGGATTGCATTTTTGAATTGGCAGTTTGTTCGCTTGGATTGTTGAAGAATATTATATTATTTACAACATTATAATATTCCAACATATAATCTGTGGGATACATTGACCTTCTGGAGTAGCTTTGTGGGAACACAGGTGGTTGCAGCTCAGTATAAACTGACCAAAATTCTTACAATCATGTGTCCCCAGAGAAGCTCATGTGTAGAAGCTTTGTATACAAGCTCTAATGTTTCTAACTGGAAACACAAGCCCTCATATATCTATGTATTTGGGGTTATGCCTTGCCTTCTGAAAACATTTATATCCTTCAGGTGCCAACTGACAAGCCTCACATTCTAGTTTTGAAAGCAACTTAATTGTTTCTTCATTTCTACATAGCAATTAAAACTAGTATTTTTTATTTTTGCAAGCTCACTGCCTGTGTTATAATTTCCAAAGAGTACCCATCTGCTAATTGTCATAGCCAACAAAAATAAAATAGTACTTTGAAGGAAATTGATTTCAGAAACAATGTATTTTGAAAGAATATCCCAGCTTGCAGCCCATGAAAACACTTCAGAAGCTGCTAAGCTCCTGTTTCGAACGGCTCAAAATTATTCTTAATGGCATGACAAGGTTCCACATGAGCTAATGAGAAATATCTCTAGCTACAGTGGTTTCTGCTAAGGATAGACATCTATTTTCAAATATGAAGGAGGCTTTTATGCTAGAGAAATTTGGAGCAATTTGCTTCTACTAAGTATATCTGTCCTTCTGTTTGGTTAGTTGGGACTATATTTACTGCCCAAAGAATTAAGATTGAAAACTAAATATATCTTTATTCATGTCTATCATGCAACATTTAGTTATAAGCTGCTTACACAATACAGCAAATAGCAGGGTTTGCATATCATGTTTCATTAATATGAAATGCTGTGTAGGTATCTGATCATCCCACTCTTAAGAGTGCTAAATATTTGTCATTGGCTTTGTATTGGCTAAGGTAAAGGTAAAGGTTCCCCCGCACATGCGTGCTAGTCGTTTCCAACTCTAGGGGCTGGTGCTCATCTCCGTTTCAAAGCTGAAGGGCCAGCGCTTGTCCGAGGACGTCTCCGTGGTCATGTGGCCGGCATGACTAGATGCCAAAGGCGCACGGAATGCTGTTACCTTCCCACTGTAGTGGTCCCTATTTTTCTACTTGCATTTTTACGTGCTTTCGAACTACTAGGTTGGCAGAAGCTGGGACGAGTAACAGGCGCTCACTCTGCTACGTGGCACTCGGGATTCGACCTGCCAAACTGGTGACCTTCTGATCAACAAGCTCAGCGTCCTAACCCACTGAGCCACCGCGTCCCTTCTTGTATTGGCTAATCAACATCTTAAAAAGATTCTTTTGATGTTATATTTTATTAGCCAAAGAGGAAAACATATTGCTATCAAGGCAAGACATATTAATATCATGGGAACTAAATTTTACGATAGATTAGTAGTGAGAAAAGAATCAAATGGGGACCTCCCTTCACCCTCCTCTATTTAAACTAACTCCATGGTTGCTTCATTCAGATACCAATTCCAATCCACTCTTGGCTAATATCTTTCATTCCCAGTGCTTCCCGCATCTCTTCTCTTTGTAATTTCATCAGGTATACATTTGAGTAAAATAAGTCACACTGGATTGCTTTCAGTTTCAGCATAGAGCTCCACACAAAAAGGTCTACAATTTCTGTTAAGCATTACAATAACAGCTGTAATAACTTTATCATAAGTATGATACATATTAACTAAAATATTAAAGGATTTGAAAAGCCCGATATTCTTTTTCCTTTGCTTGATTTACATCAATTTACAAACCACAGAATAAAAAACAAGGATATTCCAAAATAACTTTTGGTAATGGGCCAGTGTTTTAAATAAAAAAATTAATATTCTGTCTATACCTTTTCTTTAAAAAAACACGTACTGTACACATCCTTTATTTAACATTTCTGTCTATTCCATTAAATTAAATTTAACAAATCCTACTGCAAGGCATAACAAAAATGTTTATTAATAGCACTGCTTCATTTACTTCCGACTCTACTGATTACTATTGTTCTCTAATATCAGTGAGAGAGAGAGAGATTCATTCATTCCTTCACCACTCCAGTCCTAATGGGTTCTGAGCAATTTTACAGATATTAAAATAACTATAAAATATATTAGTTAAATCACCAAAGCTAAAATAGCTTTATTTTATATAAATTTTATATTTTTATATAAATGTATACCTGTGGCTCCACAGCCAGCACCTAAACTCCTTTGGATAAAGCTAGGATTTCCTCAGCCTCTAAAAGGTGTTCTGCTTTTCTAAGCAAGTAGGTAGAATCCGTGGTGCTGCTGGCATAGCACATATGCTTTTAGAGTGCCACAAGATTGGCCTGTTTGTTGCAACAGCCAAACACAGCTATCCCTCTGGAATTCTGATAAAAACATTGTGTGATTTATTGGAAGAGAAACACATAGTTCCTGGTTATTCATATTTTGAAAGGGAAAAGCAACATTTAAATCTTCTCATCTTGTAGAAAAAAGTATGCCGTTCTGAACACAAATGAATGTACTGCATGAGGCAGACCAATGATTCATTAGGCACAGTAATGCCTGCTTTGATTTGCAGTGGCTTTCCAAGTTCTTGCCTACCTCCTAGATCCTTTAGAACAGACATGTCAAACACAAGGCCCGGGGGCCGGATCCAGCCCGCGAAGTGGTTTCATATGGCCCGCGAACCCATCCTGGAAACAGTGAGGGAACAGCCCCCGCTGCCTTGGCCCTGGCCCAGGGCAGCTGGGAGCCAATGTACAATTTTGTGGTGGCCATCTATGCTGAAATACATTCAGTCTTACCTTCACAAGGCCATCTGAAAACAGTGAGGGACCGGTCCATGCCATGTCGGCACTGCCCCCTGGGTGCACGCTGGGGAGGTATTACCCTTTGTGAGAAATGAAGAAATGCACCATCGCCTGGAAGTGGCCAGCACATGGCCCTGCCTACTTCGGGCAGGCTAGGGGCTGGGCAGCATTGCACTTCTCTTCAGATTCGTGCCACCTGGCTCAGCCTCTCGGCACTGTGAGGAGAGTGCCCTGCTGCCTGCCAAAACCGGGCAGGCTGGGGACTGGGCAGCATTGCACAGGTAACATCGATTCTCATGCTGCTCATGGCATCCCCTCCACCAGAGCCCACCAAGCCGGATATGTGAAGTAGGCGAGGGCCATGTGCTGGCCACTTCCAGGCGATGGTGCATTTCTTCATTCCTCATGAAGGATGGCACTTCCCCAGCTGCGTTTCTTGCCTGTTTTTCTCCCTCCCTCATCTCAAATATTTTCCCACTACTCGAAGGAAAGAAGGAAGGAGACGGAGGGTCTAAGGGAAGTCCTGCTTTAGTCCTTCCCTGCTGCCCTTTCACCATCTCCTTACCCCCTCCTCCTGGCCTATCCTGGGGGGTCTCCCATCCTATTTCTAAGGAAGCTTTGGATACAAAGCCAGGTCTCCTCACATGGGAGTGGGCCTCCCTCTTGACTTTGCCCTCGTACCCATCATAAGCAACCTGGCTAAGGAGAGCAAGCACAGCAGGTGCAGCAGGGCACCCCCTTGGGGAGTGGGGCTGGGCTTAGTGCCGCGGGTGTTTGACGGCTGGGCTGGGCATTTGACCTCTGTCCACTGTCCAGCTTCCCCCCCGCATGGCCTAAGAGGAACAGTGAGGCTCCTCCAGTGGACCATGCCTTGGCACTTGCCCCGGTCCCGTCTCCTTCTGCCAGAGACCTTCAGATCTGTCCCACTCCTGCCCAGGCCCCCATAGGTAACCTTGATGTGAAAAATGTAGAACTGGCCATGCCCACCCAGTAGGCCACATGCACTCCAGCCACGTCCACCCAGTAGGCCGCACCCACCCTGGCCACATACACCCGGCCCCCCCGAGGGCAACTGCAATGCTGATGCGGCCCTCAAGGAAATTGAGTTTGACACCCCTGCTTTAGAAGGAAGTCTGAGATTTTAAACGCAACGAAGTGGGGATAAGGCATGTCTTCTACCTCTATGCTGAATTCTTCTCAACTTGTGACAATACTTGCCTATTACCTGTCCTTGGCAAAAAAAATTCTGTGTTTAATAAGGATGCTAAGGTCTGATTTCTTCTGTCACTAGTTCTAGGAATAGAGTCTTCTGTATGCCAAAGTCACATAACTCTCCTGGTTTAAGAGTACTCATTGATAAAGTATGAACAGAGTTTATTTCTACCATCTATCCAGTAAAATAATATGGCACTGAATCAGTGGGGCCAATAAGATAGTATTTGTTTAACTCTTCTACTGATGGGAAGGAATGGCCAAGACAAACATTTGCTGCTCTCAGGAGAAAATCTTTTCACTCTTGCCTCTGCCTTGTAAAGAAATGTAGCAGCATCCTGTAAGTTCCATATTCCAAAGGTGATAAGAAGCTCCTTTTTTTAAAAAAAGGGCTATGTTTATGCCAGCTGCATCCAATAAGGAAACACAGGCAATGCCAAATGACTCCCCCCACTTGAAGGACAAATGAACAGAAGATTTTGTAGCACCATCCTCCATGAATATAATGCCAAAAGAAAAGAATCATTCTTCACAGACCAGAGTGGGAGGATAGCCAAGAGCTAACGAAGATACTCATCCATATCTCTAGTAATCAGGGCAGCAACAAGTGCTTCAGTTGTGGAAAAAGCTTCAAGGATACAGATACAGTACCCACCTTCCAGTCAAAAAAGGCCAGGCACATAAGAGAAGGGCTAAAAAAATGTTAGTGAGTCAGCTTATGGCTGTCTTATTTCTGGATTTCATTTAGTTATTTGCTTGTTAAATTTGTTTGCCCCCTATCTTACCATGGGGCTACTCTAGGCAGCTTACACTAATAAAAAGGATGAAAAATGAAAGTGAAATAATAGAACAATAAAATACACAATGACAAAAGAACACGGCAAGAATAATGCATCAGTACGATAACCCAAAAGATTGGATGGGTGGAGAGCAGAACACAAGGTGGGGGGGGGGGAGGGAGAGGTAAGTTCTGCCATCAATCTAGCAATTTTTATATACCGTCCAATTCTCAGGGAATCTGGCATGGCAGTCTGTCAGGAATTGTGCCAGAAACAACAAGTAGACCACAAGTCCAAAGCTAAGTTTCTATCTAAACCCTTCCTGGGAGGGGGGCTAACTACTGAGTGAGACCCAGTGCTAATAGAGAACAACAAAAAGAAGGTCTTGCTTATGGGATGTAAGAAAGATGAGTTCAGGACCATGAAATAGCCCCTTGTCCTCTTTTTGGAGCTGAAATAGGATACCCTCCCCTTTTTGTTTAGGGATCAGATGCTGTAGATGTCACTGGTCCAAACCAGCCCTCAAGACTACCACTCCCACATTGTAGAGGGGGAAAAAGATGAGGCTCTGATTGGAATGGCATTACAACCATTCAAGTAGATGGCCACTTGCAGAAATTTTGCCATAACTGAGAAGCACATTCCTCAGACAGACATAATTGAGATTTGCATATGTCTGGAATTTCCAAAACAAAGCAGAGGACGGGGTTTTTTTTCCCCTCACCATTCTCTAAGAATTAAACATCAAAGAATTAGCAATCATTCATTAATCATAGACAGTGTACTTACTGGACAACTTTTCTCAGGAGCGTTCTCCATTTTTTAATCATTCCCACAAAGAGCTGGAACTAGAAAGCAATTCTGAATATCCCGCATCTCATCAGAGAGCTCTCAAAATGAAACTAAAAGCAACAGTAGATCAATTTTGTGGCACTGGTAGACCATGGTGGAAACATGCCTCCATATTTCTTTATTTTTCTTCAATTTCATTTATAATAGCAATCAATTTCAGTTCAAACCTCTTCACATTGTTCTGGTATTAATCTCTAGAGTGTTTACCAAAGTGATGGCTACATTCATAAATAATCTGAGGACTCATGATATGCACATCTGTGGATGCCTCGATGATCTACCAAATCCAGCACCCAGACCAAAGTTGCCTGGAAAATCACAGCTTTATACTGAATATTTCATAGACATGGCCTAACAAAAGAAAAAAAAACCTGGGTTGTGTTTTTTTTGGCAGAATATGCACAAAAAATTCAGAAGGTAATATAAATGACCTTCAGATCATTTGTGTTATAAAGCTAGCATACTTGTAGGATATTATGATAGTTTCATAGATTAAATTAATGGACATCCATCTATTCCCAAAGCTGACAATTCCTAGATTCAAATTGCCACCAAAGCATATCTCCAGTCTTCTCATTGATGGCTTAGTCCAGTTAATCTGTTTCGGTCAGAGACCAATCAGGTGCAAGTCATGATCAGTTCCAGCCTATTGATCTGAGCAGCTTGCCTAAGGGATTATTCAGAGCTGGTGGTCAAATCACCTTTTTTGATCAACTGGTTGGTGCTCAGAATAGTATGCTGCATCTGGACTGCTTGAGAACCAAAAAGTTACTGTACTGTGGCAAGCAACCTGGCTTGAAACCTCTGCAAAAATCTCCCAACAATAGTTGCAGAGTACACAAAGGGATCCACTAGTGTCATAGTCAACTAGTAAGCCAACAGAATTTGTTTGGGGGACAATGGAAACTATTTGCAAATGTATTCCTGCAGATTGCAGAGAAGTGAAGAACACCAGAGATTAACTTGTTTGTAGACACACAGCACAAGCAAATGTAGGAGAACATACCAATGGAAGCCCCATCATCACTTTTTCTCCAGTTCTGACACCAGTCAAAATGACATGCAGGAATCAGTAGGTGAGGGCTTAATTCATCCTTGTCACCTACTATTGACCCCTGGTTTTGGAATGAAGTCAGCAAGGCAGACACCTGCACATTTGTCAACAAACCCCATCTGCCTTCTAGATAGCAGCCAACATAATTCAATTTAATTCTCATCTTTAAATACCCAACCATGTCAAAGTTGTATCAGATGACCGAATAGAACTTCCTAGGATATTGGAAGGAAATGTACCAAAAACAGAACACCAGACGTTCTATTCTCTTAGGAGATACTGTGGTATTCATTTAGGTATGTCCCAATAAGTTGGATAAGTTGTTTTAGTTGTATTACGTAGTGTCTATGCAGTAATAGTGAAAATAACACACAAATCTTGCAGCTGAAGGGGAGGTTACCTAAAGGACAGGAAGGAAATTCTGCTTTGGCCCTACCTTCTGTCCTGGCAGGTTCATTGTCTAGTGACCCGAAGGCCACTTTGCAGTAAATCCAACTACCATTTAACTGAAAACACTTCAAATCAGTACAAGGTTTTAGGATTCAGGAGCCCACAAGAAACGAAAACATATACTATGAAACTATTGACAGACATCTAGACAATATCACCAATTAACCCTAGCAAGAATATTGCATGTCTGGCTCCATACAGTTGCCTCCCAACAATATGACCGAGGCAACAAGCTAGCAGTTGTTCAGCCTGTTTTCTGATGTATGTGTTGATCTCCCAGAATGCTGATCATGGTAATCAAATAAACGTCACATGCCTATTATTCCTCATGCAAGCTATGAGTGAAAGTTAAAGCAGATCGTACAGTCTCAATTGCTTACTTTTCCTTAGGTGTTGTTTCTCTGTGAGAAAGATCTTTAGAACATTCTTGCAAATACTTTAGTGTACTTGGCAGAATAATCATAAATAAAAACTGGTACAGTTCACAAGTTGCTAGGATTACTGCCAGGTCAGTTGTGTTTATTATGGAGACAAAGCGAACTTTAAAACTTCTGTAATCTACTACAAATCAGCAGAGTTCTGTTAATTCACTAATGGTATTAATGCTCTGCAGTGCTTTTTTTGTAAAAGAAAAAGGTGCCGGAACTCACACATGTCATACAACCCGCCTTACCTACGCTACAAGGTTCCATCCAAAAAAGGTGCCGGAACTCCGTTCTGAGCGTTCTATGAGGAAAAAAGCCCTGATGCTCTGAGCTGAATCTATGCTTAAATGCTAGCTAAACTGAATCCCCTGATATCATACTTGCTGCTAGTCCTATCTACCAATATCCATACATTCAGTATAGACATTTTCAGTGTAGAAAACTAGGTATTTGAAGTACGTGGGTGATCCAGAACTGTCCATGATCAAGTGGCTGGTTCACTGATTATACAGACATCAGAGATAAGGCAAGTTAGTAGGTGTGAAATCAGCAGTGGAGATAAGCAGTATGATAAGCAGTCCATATACTTTATTACCATTTCAATCTAATGAATGGATTAAATATCTGACTAGCATATGCAGTTAAATCAATTAAACCATGTATTTGATAAATAAAATGCTAGCCAACTCAGTCAGGATAGCTACAGTGTAGAATCTGTAGGTTTAACCTATGTGAGGGATCTTCAAATGTTATTCTGCCTTCCTGTAACTGTAGAAGAATAAAATATAAGATGGTTCTTATGCAGGTTCATTGCTTCTGCTTCATCAACAAGCATTATAACAATATGATAGATAGATAGATAGATAGATAGATAGATAGATAGATAGATAGATAGATAGATAGATAGATAGATGATAGAGAGATAGAGAGATAGATAAGAAAGAAAGAAAGAAAAGAAAGAAAAGAAAAAAAGAAAAAAGAAAAGAAAAGAAAGAAAGCATAACCATGGTTTATATAATAAACTTCATTGAAGACAACCCCGAAATCCTATCATGGAATACTTTTGCTGCAAAGTCATTGGAGCTATCTACTATTACAAAATTGGGTCTGGTACCTGCTTGCAGTCTGATAGAATATTTATTAAATATAAAATATTCCTACTCTTCTATTTCTTGCACCTATTATAGCTTGCAACTGAGTTCAGAAATAGAATTCTATTATCTGGTTAACTCTTTTAGAAATTCATTAATCAGTTGTTATTATTTAGTCTACACCAGACGTTCTCAAACTTTGCAGTACCATGGCCCCTAAAATGAAAAATGAATTTTGGGAGACCACCCCACCTCTTTAAATAAAATTGATGATTTAATTGGCGTTAGGATTGGGAAAGAAATAATACTGTATACCATTTAATTTTAAAATTAAATTTTAACCTAGATACAGTTAAGTCTAAACGGTTACTTAAAATTAAAAATTGGCCAAATTGGTGAAGCTAATACAGAAATTCCAGGATTTGTGCTTAAAAAGAAACAATATGGTACAGAGGATTAGAAGTCCCATATATTTTATTTTTTTATCTTTCTCCCAAAATGTGATTTGTAGAATTTGTTGAAATATATTGTTGTGAGTTGGTTTTTAGTTTTAATAAGATATCAGAAATATTAGTATTTTTTGCAAGAGGTTAAAAGAGATTACACATTACACATTTATACTAATAACGTTAATCTTATTTTAACTGTAAGAACAAGAGTGCCCAAATGTAGTTTTCCAGGAATTTGTGAAATGTTAATTTTCTTTTAGTATCCAGGATGTAACTTGGACATTGTCCAGCTTTCTATTGTAATGCAAGCACAGTGAATTCAGTCTCTTCCATTCAGACAGTTCACTGTCCATTCAGAAACACAACACTTCCTTTTGATGATTGATTCAAGATGGGAAATGCAATACTGCTTGATGATGCAGGCAACATTATGAGTAAAACTATTATAGATAATTGATACTAGAAATAATTAAATGTAGACAGTAGTAAACAAGGTCTGTTCTCCCAACATGAAACTAATATTTATAAAAGCAGGAACAAATCTACATTAATCAGATTTTCCAGCATAGAAGTGTTGATTTTAAATATATGTACTAGAGATCAGAAGGTTGCAAAAGGCTAAGTTAAACAAATTATAAGCTAAAAATAAATGTGAGAACCAAATGTTAAAAATGGAAAGGTGGCTCTCCAAATGTAGGACTGTAGTTCTTATGGCTTTGCTAAGTTGAATGGCCATAAATAATTATAGAGAGATTTACAAGCAAAAAGTAAAGATAATGGAAGCTAAATCCAAATAGTTTTAATCCAATTTTTTTGTTCAACTGACAAATGCACTGTGAGAATGTTGAATGTAATCCAGAATTTCCTTGGTTGGTTTTTTTAGGATTTATGTTGTTAGTCCACATTTTCTTTTTGAAATTAACATTAGCATCAAACCATGCTCATCTCTGCCATTTCCACTGAATGCCTACAGCTTATAGTACAATCAAAATGTTTAGTTGCTTAGGAATATATCTCATTCATTTCACTGGGATTTCTCCTGAGTAAATATATATAGAATGACTCTATGAGAAAAACACATCTTCCTTCCCCTGTCCTGACCACTTTCTACAGGGGAATGATCGAGAGCATCCTGTCATATAGCATCACAGTCTGGTTTGGAAGCATCACTGCTATATTGACTATAGCAGCTATCAATTGCCATTCACAGTGCAAGAACAGTTCAAACAGACACCTTTAGACAATAAATTAAATGATGTGCAATGCTTTTACAGTATTGTGTGATGTAGCTACAGAATCCTATATAATATACAAAGAAACATACTGTAGCAAAAGCTAGAATTCTTATTAAACTTCCTGTGGAATGAGTGTCGCCTACCTAACTGGAATCTAGTTTTGAATAAATCTGACATTTTTAAAATTAGAGCACATGGGATATCATGTGACCACACATTTTTATTTAGGTTGACATCAGTGCCTACCTGGAAGTAAAGCTCATTGTAAAACATAGAGATTTTCTGTATTGGTCATGTAATTATTAGGTTTCTTTTGTGCAGGAACTTGTTCTGACATTTATTTTATTATCCATACTTCACATTTCCCCGCATTCAACCAGATGAGTTACTGGCATCAAAATATAGTCTTGAGAAAACATAATTTCTCACTATGCAATGTTATTTTACCAAGAAGAATATAATCTAATGTTCAGTAAGTATTATCCCTTGAAAATGGACCTTCTTTTGCTCTAGACTTAAGTTACTTGTAAATCATAGACAATAATTAATACTTTACTGTCAGATTCTGTCGTTCATAGATCTGTTATTCCACAACATGGTCAATGATATTCATGTTTTTGGCATTATGACCCAAATGCTTTGAATCTCACATAGGGAAGTTACATGTCTTGCTTTTTAGCCATATATACCCAGTTGGTTTTCATTCCTTATAACTGGTGCACAGGTGAGGGTGAGTTGCTTGCTGATTTTTGCATGAGACAGCTTTTAATAGGTTTTCCAATGTGTAACCTGCATATAATCCAAATCTAATTTTAAACTGGGACTAAATTCTGATGGAATGAATATCTGAAAATGCGATGCCAGATATAACTCAGGAGCATGGAGGTATGCAGACACCCACACATGCAGCACAGTTTTCTGAAAATATGAGCGCACACACACACACACACACACACACACACACACACACACACACACACACACCATTCATAGATGGCTCATATCAGAGCTTTCTTCAAAAAGCAAAAGTATAACATTTTAAAACGCATTATTCGATGAATGATTCTGCCCAGGAAATAAGCTTCCTCACTCTGCTTTCTTTCTGTCACTCTGCTGTCACTTTCTTTCTGTGACTCTGCTGTGACAACATGCAATTTTATTAACTTTGGGCAAAGTTGTTTACTAAGAATATCCAAATACTTTGCCCTGAAATATAACCTACTCCACTATAAAAAAAAGAAGAGCATATTAGTGCTATTCAGCATGAGCTTCTATATAGAGCAGAAAAGAGACTCTTTGTTACCTTCATTAGCCATTGAGTGTTGTTTTCCAGCATATTTTCCAGCAGCTGAAGCCTCTGTATGGAATCATCGTACTCTAACGGGGCATCTCTTTGCACAGCATTAGAGACATACGAGGTAGTGGAGGAAGACCGGCAATTGTCCATCTCAGGCAGAAGGAAAGTATAGCTGCACAATCCGTGCTGGACTTGGTATTGCTTCTTGCCTAGAGTCTCGAGGCTTCTCCGAAAGGAATTATAGCCTGCTATTAGAACAAGATTGCAGCTCAAGAGAAAACAAAGAGGCAGTTTCATCTTCTCCTTGGTTAAAAAAAAAAAATCAACCGGCTGAACTTTGTCAAAGATTCAGATGGATCCTGAGAATCTCTCTGAACAGTCAGTCAGCACCCCGGTGACATGTGCAAAGACAGACGAAAGAGTTTCTTCCTGTGTCCCGAGAGCGTGGCTGAGTGCAAACTGTCACAGGCAGATTTTCCTCAGCTGCTGCTTGATCTGTGCTCCATTTTCAGGTGTTGTATTTTCATATATTTTTTCTTCATGCAGAGATATAGATATAGAGAGATACGATAGACACACCAGCAGTCCACTGTTCTCGTCTTCAGAAGCACTCCTAAGACAGCTCAGGAGGCATGTGCAGCTCAAAACACTCCTCTCTCTGCGGGTCTCTGTTATCTTTCTGGTGAGGACTGCTTTGCAAGGCAGCATGACGGTTCAGAGCATGCTGTTTTATTCCTGTCCTGAGTGGCAGGAAATCTGTCTAGGGGGAACAAGGGATCAGCTGTGAGAGCAGTGTAAACTTCCTCAGTGAAGGGACTGCGACATCTGTCATAGACGCTGAGACGTAATGCATCCTTCTCTTATGTAGGGTGCGTTTTACAGCAGCAAGAAGGCAACCATTCTTGTTAACACTTTAGAAGCAGTCACATAGATTCCTTTCTATCTTGCTGGGAAGATGGGAAAAATCCCCTTGAGTTTCACCCGGTTGACATTGTGGGATTTCCTTAACATTCTGTGTAAATGGAATCTTTCTTTCTGACAAAAGCAGACTTCCCTTTAACTGTGGAAGAGAATTCAGTGAATATTTGACCTAACGTATTAAGAAACCATTTACTGCTTTTAAGAGGTCAGTATATAGAACCCTGGGAGTTAATTTTGGGAGAAAGAAACCATATGCTGAAAATACACTTTTAAAATCTCCTTTGTCTCCTCCAATTTCCCCCCCCACACACAAACACACACACACACACACACACACACTTATAAAGGAAACTCATGAAGGCCTATTTATGTAGAGACCCTACACTTCAAATATTTATTTATTTATTCATACATTCATCCAATTTCTTTAGCCATCCATCTCAACCAATGCCTCTGGGCAGCTTACAATTCAAAAAAACAGATTACAGTTAAAAAAAACAAGCATTTTAAAACAGTAAAAACACTAAAAACATCCAGATTAAATATACATAGCAGCTGAGATACTTGACCAGTTAGGTGTACAACCAGGAAATGGGGCCCGTAGCACATTCGGCAACCCAGGCAAATATGAACAGCTAATAGGATTGGGACCATTTTAATCTCCAAAGGGAGGGTGTATCATAGAGCAGTGGCCACTGCTAAAAAGCCTGTCTTCTCATCCTCACCACCCAATACTCTTTAGCTGATGGGACCTGCAACATGCCCAATTTGTTAGATCAAGTTGGATGGGTAGAGTCTACCTTTGCAAAAAGATGATTCCCAAGGTACCCTTGTCACAAACCATGTAGGTACCCCAGATACTAACAGACACTTTAGGATTTCTGTCCTCATCCCATCCAAACCCTCTGTGTCCCTTTCCTCTCTCTTTGCTTTCTTTGCCTTGAAAAAAAAAAAATAAGTGAAAGATTACTATAGCATTATTTATGACATTCCATGTGTTTCTGTCTCTGTGACAGCATGCACAAACACAGGGATTTTTTTTCTTCTAAGCCTTTCCCTAAAATTAATACTATGTAGAAGCTGTTAGAATCAATTGGCTTCTTCTGCACCCATTCTTGCAAATTTTTGGGAAAAATGCTTTAGAAGAAATATAGAAAAAAGGCAGACTTTCTTTTCTTTACCATCTTGCCCACTTTGATATCCTCCATAGTGTTGGGGCCATAGTTTCCAGAATTCTTACTCAGCACTAGTCTAGCCAGATGTATCACATTCAATGACCTCTGATTCTTAGGGCAGGCTTTCCCAGTCTTAATCTCTCTTCAGATGTATAGGCTTTAACTCCAGAATTCCTCTGGCAGCATGATCATTGCTAAAAATTTTGGTAGTTTACCAAGAGCAGGGAAGGCTGTCTCAGAGTATTTTGGTATTCCACCTCAGACATCAATGTCTCTTCACTTCATACATCATAATAGTTACGATAAGGTTTGAACTGTAATATTATATATATTACAGATTTTTTGTTAAGGATGAAAAAGAGCCTTAGGAGATGTGTGTGTGTGTGTAATTTTTTGGGGTTGCTAACAAAGAATAAAGGGAGACTGATATGATCATTTCAAACTTAATTTGTTCTCATCAGTCAGCCATACCTTTCTGAGATTCGAACCTGGGCTGACTGCGTCTCAAGCAGTTGTTTTAACCCCTAGGCCACAGGCTCTCTCTCTCTCTCTGCTAGCTGAGAAGCAAGGAAGATATGTGTTAAATCAAAAAAATAAAGGGAACACAAGATAAGACATCCTACTATTATATACAGTACATTTATATATACATATATATATATACATATATATATTTCCTAAGGCTCTTTTTCATCCTTAACAAAAATCTGGAATGGGGAGAGGGAATGCCTTATATAGCCCCTTGACACACTTTCAGAAATATACGAAAGTCATTAGTTTGTGTTTGTAGTGTTAATAAAATGGGATTGTAGTGTGTGTGTGCGTGTGTGTGTGTGTGTGTGTAAGTGATTGGATTAGCACACCAAGTCTGCTCCCAGAATCATTGTGTATGATACCTCCGTTTCTGTATTGCAGAATTTCTGATCATAGGGAAGACCCTAAATATGTTCAGTTGAATTCATTTCAACTTCTTCAGATCTTCCCATTGAACCCTAGAGGCATGCTGGGAGGGAGGGAAGGGAAGGAAAAAAGCAGTACTTCCATGCCTTTGAACCTGAAGAGATTCAGACTTCTCTGTATGTGTTTATCCAAATCCTTTTTCAGAGATGCCCATTGCTAAGCATATTCCTGGGCAAGCTTGTAAATAAGTAATTCCTATCTTTCTGAAAGGTAACGTGGTGGCTCAGTGGGTTAGGACGCTGAGCTTGTCGATCAGAAGGTCGACAGTTTGGCGGGTCAAATCCCGAGTGCCGCGTAGCAGAGTGAGCGCCTGTTACTCGTCCCAGCTTCTGCCAACCTAGCAGTTCGAAAGCACGTAAAAATGCAAGTAGAAAAATAGGGATCACTATGGTGGGAAGGTAACAGCGTTCTGTGCGCCTTTGGCGTCTAGTCATGCCGGCCACATGACCACGGAGATGTCCTCGGACAAGCGCTGGCTCTTCAGCTTTGAAACGGAGATGAGCACCGGCCCCTAGAGTAGGAAACGACTAGCACACATGTGCGGGGGAACCTTTACCTTTACCTTATCTTTCTGAGCAACCTAAGAAAATTGCACAATTTGATAAAGGATGGTTGGAAGCTTTTTTTCTTTTTTAGCCAATAGTTGGGTTGCAGTGCAAGATTACAAGGAGATGTATTTTAAAAACATGGTTTGACTAGTCATAAATTTATCTGTAATAATTGTTGTTTAGTTATTCAGTCGCTTCTACATTTCATGACATGACAGACACCATTTGCAATCTGTCAGTAATTGCTGCTTTGCAAGCCTGCAAACTCAGGTTTGTGACATTAGTGATAGTCTCTAGCTGCCTGTTTCTATTATCTTTGATTTGTCTAGGTACCAGGCTCTTCTGCACTGATTCTTGTGCATTGTGTCATATTTCTCTAGTAAATTGATGCTCCCTCACCTCTCCCTAGATAAAACCCCTGCAATCCCATCTAAATTAAAGACTAGAAGCCTTGTTTACCCTCTCACAATACAGCCCAAGGGCAGCTCTAACAAGTGAAATGGAACCTAGAGGAACCTCAATGTTTCATCCTCAATCAACCTGATGACCTTAACATCTCCTTAACAAGGGACTTCCCCATTTTTTTGCCTAACAATAGAAATAACTCCAAATATACCTATGAGGACCTACCTAGTTTCCCCCAAATTGACCAACAAATAGGATTGCCAGGTAAAGGTAAAGGTAAAGGTTCCCCCGCACATGCGTGCTAGTCGTTTCCGACTCTAGGGGCCGGTGCTCATCTCCGTTTCATAGCCAAAGAGCCAGCGTTTGTCCAAGGACATCTCCGTGGTCATGTGGCAGGATTGCCAAGAAGCATAGAATTAAGTTGCTTGCAGGGAGTACTTCAGAAGTGTGTGATAAAACAAGAGAGGATCAATAATGAACAAATGCTGAACGAATGTGGATTGAATTCAAAATTGGATGACTAGTAGGAAAAAAATATGTTGGGGTAGTGTGACATATAAGGAGAATTAATGAGGGCTGAATCACAAAGCAATTATATAATGAGGAAAAAATGGCTTGAGCGGATAAGAAAGACCAAGAAAGAGATGGTTGGAGGAATTAATGAGATCATTGTAGGGAGAAAGGTGAAAAGAGGCAATACATGAAGTAGAGTATGAGTGTGATGGAAGCAAGAGTGGTTTGCAAGGTAGAAAAGTATGGTGAGGTATACTGAATGATGCTCACCTGAGCTAGGTTTGACTATTTTTCCTATTTAATTTCTTCAGTTGAATATTCTGGACATCTTTTCTGTACTTTGCATATTGCTGCTTACCTCAAAAAGGAGCAATCATGGATATGTATGTGCATTATATTCCCTGAGTTGACCAAAACCGCGCTGAACTGTGCAAGCTTTATTTCCCATTATTGATATTTGCCACAATCAATATCAAGATAATTATATTGCATGTAGTCTTGGAGCCTTACCCCGCCCTCACATCTTTATTGCAATACCACTGCATAAATGATGGAAGGAGGACACAATAAAAAATAGAGTTAGCGGAAACTAGTGGACTTTCTTGAAATGCTAGACTTTTTTTCACATTTTACCTAGTTTTGGTCTCATGCTGCCACTGACTAAATTAAGCATCAAACTGCTAAGGACAAGATTCCATGGCAAGCATAGCAAGAAGCCAAATCAAGGCAGCAAGCAGAAAATGTAATCTCTTCCCTACCATTTCCCTATTCAAAAAATTACAAGGAACACCCAAGGAGTCAGAGAAACATTCTAATGGTCCATAATGTCAAAAGTCATTGATTGATTGATTGATTCTTCTACCAATTGGCTGCAATTGGGAGAGACTCCAGAGGCATTACAGATGTTTTTAAGGGTCTACATGTGAACCATAGATTAGAGGTTGCCAACTCTTAGGTATTTTCTAGTGTGAGAAACATTATTGTCTATAAAAATATCTAAGTTTATTATAAGAATGCTTTTCTTTTCCAGAAAAGAATAATGCTAGTATAGACAACATACTACGTTAAGCATATTTTACCATGCTTTGCTTGGCTAAGTATATTGACTTTTCTGCTAATAACTATACTTTCTGAATTTGTTACACTAATTGGATGTTGGCCTCCAGAATAGTTGCTTTCTCAATGGTGTCATTGTTGAATGAATGAATGAAGGAGAATGGTTGAAATCTCCCACATAATCCTAGAATACAGTTTAACCACAGGAGCTGATGAGGTGAAAGTGGTAAAACCAGAAGATAAATTTTTGCCATAGTCTCCATGATCTAAAATGTACTTCTCACCCACACTGCTAGGAACTCTCATGATTCCATCTCCCAAACTATTATGAGTCAATACACCACTGATAACCCACATAAAGATCCTTGTATCATGGAAATAAGTTTAATTTCTGCAATGTTCACATAATTGCTAAATAATTGTCTTTGTTGTTTTGCTTGGCATCCAAAATATGCTTGATTACTTATTATTTCAGTAAAAGTACAAATAGTTGTTCATGGGTTCAACTTCACATGATGACAGTTGCTATAAAGAGACTGGTCCTAAAAATATAAAATAATAGTTTTTGCCATTTATTGTAGTTTTTAACCTTGGTTTTTGTTATTTTAACCGTGGGCAAAATGGAGGAATGGCTTCTTGTCCATAAAGTAGGTTGTTTTTAATATCATTATGCATAGTTTCATTATAAAACACCTTCCTCCTGGGATCTGGCAGTCTTCTGCTCTCTTAGCTTTTTGAAAAGCAATGAAAACCTGTTTTTACCCCACAACTGAAATGTGCCTAAAGCCTAGAAAAATTATTAGATATGTTGCTTTGGAGGATAGGAGTTTTTATGCTGTTTTTTAATACTTTTTATTGCTTTAGCGTTGAAAGCCATCCAGGGTTATGATATGTCAGATGGGTGGATATGTTATGTTACATTATGTTATTATTTAATAAAAAATATGTCAAATTGTGAGGCAGGATTGGAATCCACATAAACAGCCCCCGCTCTTATTTCTTTGTGAAGAAATCTCATCAACAGAAATCATCATCCAAGAAGTGTTCATTATTTACATTAATCAATTAAATAAAATAATCATTATTTGTATGGAAGCTTTCTTACTCATCTACAGGAATATTATACTGTATGCATATATAGCTATCACTTGCTTCTTTTTAAAATATATCTTGTCTCTGAGAGCTCATATAGTTAATGAGTAGCTGTTTTCAGGAATGCTGGTGGTATCTTCCAGCATTTAGAATTTATCTTTATAAAAATACTAGGGCTTTGCACAGAAGATGAAAAGAAGTGACTTGAACCTCACACAAGCACAGCACAGCACTTCTCTTTATTAAAATAATATGACATTTTAGGGCTGAAGTTACTGCTATTTGAAGAGGTCAACTCATTAAAGTCAATGCAACTTTTAAGGAATAGGAGAGAATTACTGTAGCACTTCAACCAAATAATTTTTGAAGCAGGCATAGTCTTAATAATGAGGTGACCACTTTTCATGTCTTCCTTATTAATACCTGAGAGGTATGAATGGCTAATATTTTGGACATTCAAATAGAGAATACTATTTGTAGAATATCTGCAATGAATATGGAATTCTGTTTTTTCTTGTGATTGTTCTCATATCCCATGCAGATGGAAAAATGCAAGAACACAGCTATGAAAGCTTAAGGAAGAACACTACACATTTAATGTCCATAGAAACTTATTAGAAGAACCCACTGCATGGAGAATCTTCTGAAAGGCTACTGATTATAATGTGTTGAAACAAAATAGCTTTTTTCCTCTAAAGTCTGGGACTCCTTTGCTAATTTTAAAATTAGCTAGCACATAACTTTTGTAGCAGCAGAAGTAACTTCTTACATCAGAGGACTAGTCTGTCAACATCATTTCCCTGTTATTTTAGCCAGACACCCCTGCCACAGGAAAGAGCCAGGACCCACAGTCTATTCTGTGTACTAAAAGATGGAATCTTCTCCCCAGGGACCAATTTAAGATAGCCCACTTTGTACTTAAAGTACAGATTAGAATTTATTCTTTTTTCGGAAAAAGAAAGTATTTACTCAACATGCCTGTCTTATAAAATTCGGAAAAGCCTTGAAAAACTGGCTCTTCCCCCCAGCACTAGGCCAGCCTGGTATGTGACCTAGTTTTACTGTGTAAGATATGAGTTGTTTCTTGCACAGTACGTATTACTGATTTGTCTCATAGTTTGAAGCCTATGTTAGCATCTGCAGGCAAGTGTAATCAAGTAAGCTTTAAGAGGCAAGTGTAATCAAGTACCGTAAACAAATTCCTATTCCTTTTTAAGTGTGAGTGCCTGCCATTTTGAAGCCAGTCACCATCACTGTAAATGCCATTAGTCAAATGCCAGAAGGTCCATGGTGAATGGGGAGCCATGTCAACTGAATAAGAAAATAAGATGAAATGTACAGATTTCCAGATGTATTGTAAGCAATTAATTTTCTTTCCTTGGACTATTGAAGATGTTATCCATTCAGTTGTGCATGACTCTTGATGATTTTATGGGCCAGGTCTCTCCACATCTTCCGATCTTGCACTACTTCTTTAAGTTTTTCTATACTGTGGCTAGTGTCAGCTTGGATGGTGTCCAGCCATCGTGTTCTTTGGCAGCCTGATTTCCTTTTACCACTAACTCTTCCAAACGTAATTGCTTTCTCCAGTGAATTCCCCTTCATGACATGGCCAAAATAAGTGAGACAGAGTTTTGTGATAGTTTTATAATTATACACCCCATTCAGACAACCTGTTAAAACATGGGGGGAAAGAATATGAAAAGATCTTGGGCCTAATTAGAACATCACAGTGAAATACTGAATGAAATATAAGTGTTGGAGTTCTTCCTTCGGATTTTGTACAGCAATAACAATACAATGAAAGTAAAGTGGGAGAAAAAGTAATTATTTAGGTGCTATGCTTAAGACAATGTTAAAAAAAAAATAAAAGCTGTGCGGTCTATTAGCACTTATAATTTCCTGCTGTTTAGTCTATTTGATGGGCAGGTAAAAAAAAACATTTTTGCAAAAATTTCTGGCTTCAGAAGAGGAAGCATAAACCTAGTGAAAAAATATGGTACAATATGGCATGACTAGTTGTTAGGGTTTCCTGAAATTAAAGATCCAAAATATTTCACAATCTGGGTTGACGTTCATGAAAATCCTACAGCATAGGTTTTTGCAGCTGGTATGCAGAGCAATTCCTTCTCCAAGGAGTTATTGCTTGTTTGTTGTTGCTTTCTGTTTCCATCCACTCAGTGATAAGCCTGAATGAAAATTTTTAACAATACCTTAATTTATGCTTATGATTTATTTATTTATTATTATTTATTTATTTATTATATTTGTATACCGCCCTTCTCCCGAAGGACTCAGGGCGGTGAACAGGGCACATATAAAATGCAAAATACAAAAGTTAAAAGAGAATTAAATAGGAGCCCGAGATAAAACAATAAATAATAGTATAAAAAACCCGCAATAAAAACCCCAACACATCCCCCATCAGGCCAGGCCGGCTTGTTCAAATAAATAGGTCTTCAGATCGCATCGGAAGGAGCGAAGGTCAGGCGCCGTCCGGAGCTCAACCGGCAACTGATTCCATAAGTCCGGGGCGCCCACTGAGAAGGCCCTCCCCCTGGGGGCCACCAGCCGACATTCTCTGACCGGTGGCACCCTGAGGAGGCCCTCTCTGTGGGAGCGCACAGGGCGGAGGGAAGTTGACGCCGGCAGCAGGTGATCCCCGAGGTACTCCGGACCCATGCCATGTAGGGCCTTAAAAACCATAACCAAAACCAATTTACTTCATTGGTCATTTGTTTATACCTGCCTGTATAACAACAGCATTTTCTGATTGTGGAATATTACAATCTGATTTTTAACCCACTAAAAAAAAAATAGACCGCTGTCCTATGCACAGAGGGATTTAGTTCCAAGTAAAGATGCAAATGAAGTAAAGATGCAAAAGAAAAGAGAAATAGAAAAGCAACAGTTGCAATCTCTGTTCACTCTTTATTTTTAGTTGCTTCCTTTTCCCATCTTCTCTCAAAGGCATCCCATTCCTTTGCCGTAGCAAAGCAATTGCTTATTTCCCTTTCATGTCCCTTTAATTGGTGGTCTTTGAACCAGGATTTTGAGAGTTAAAATATAAACCTGAGGTTTGCCAGTCAAGGTTCATTTATTCTGCAAATTGTTCAGATGAACTAAATTAGACCTTTCACTCTGATTGCCTTAGAAATCTTCTTCAATTTTTTTTTTGCTAAGCAATCTTTGTAAGCTTTATAGCAATCAGTTTTCCTGCTATATATTGATTTGAGATATTTGGAATTGAATTTAAAATTTAAGCTCTTTATCTCATACAGGAATCTCAGGATAGTTTTTGCTGAACATTCCAAATACAATATTTTATCCCATTTCTTTGTTGTCTAGGTTTTTCTTACACTTTTCATTCTCTTTCTTTACTTCTGCATCTTCCAGATTAATGGACTGGAGGTTAATTATTTTTTTACTATAATGACATATTTATATTTTCACTCAATCAATCTTAATGAAGTCAGACATTAAAAAAGTAATTATAACATTTAGAAAATAGACTAGTAAGGAGATATATCTATTTCAGTATTTAAGTTAAGTCAAAACATATGAAACCAAAACAGAAAATTTAAAGCAACTTTTCTGAACCATAGGTCCTGCTAGATCAGCATTGGGATTTTATTGCTAAGTTAAACAAAAGATAATTTAAAACCACAAATAGCACAGAAAAAAACCCCACTAAAAGCTCAGTTTTTAGGACATACTTGATATTTAAAACAAGACCAAGGAATGTGCATGCACATTTCCGTGCTCATAATATTTATTCCAATATTAAATCTGACAGTTATCCATCCAAGATTGTCTTCTTTTGGGGATCCCATTTAGTTTCACAGGAAACCAACCCTTGTCCAGTTGAAATCCGTGGGGTGGGGTTTTTTTGGTTTGTTTTTTTATTTCCATTGGTTGCAATTGCTCTACCACAAATAAAGTAGAAAGAGTATAGTGAAAGTGCTTGCTTCCTTGTATTTGCTTAAAATAGTTTTAATAGTTTTTGAAATAGTATTTGTTATTTCAGTTTTCCTATCTTTAAATAACTTTATTTTTGATAATGGGAAATCTTTAGTTATATTCAGTTAGCATAATTGTTGACTTCAATATATTATATACATTTACTTTTTGCTATTGAGGTCAAATTAGGGCTATTAGATCTTGAGGGCAAATATCCAGATGATCATTGGATGGCAGCAAAGAGATATAATTTCTACTGAGATACAGGAAGTTATTATGAAATTATTTTCTTTAGTAAGTGCACAAATCTTTGCAGGCCAGATCTGATAGCCTAGTTAAGGCCATGTCACAGCTTGGGGATATTTTTGATATATCCATGTTACATATTCAAAGGATTTGTCACATATAATAATTTTAAATTGCTGAGATAAAGATTACTGCTACTCATATTATTATTATAGTAATTTTGTAAACTAAATCATATTAATATGACTAAACTAAATTTCATTTTTGATGTGTGCTGTTGTACCCATAGTAAAAGATGACAATAAAGATTTATCTTATCTTATCTTATCTTAATCTACAAATATTATATACCATGTTTTCTCTACTAACTTTTATGTTGACTTTTTAGAGGAAAAAATATGCATTATTTTTCACAGACATATATATATATATAGTATGTGTTTTTTTAAAAAAACCTCTTAAGTCTTTACTCTTACTTTTAACTTTGAAGCTTCCCTCCCACACACACATACATACTTCATACAATAAGAGCTCTCCACCTGCTTTAAGCTGATAATCATTCATCAGTGGATATAAATACACGTTACCTCAACTTTGGAGTCATGCAGCTCATTAAAAAGTGATGTCACAAAAAAATGAAAAGGAAGTGAGAACTTGCATAAAAGGAATAAACAACAGTTCTAGAGCAAAAGGATGCTTATGGCAACAGTAAAGTAATTAGTTCCTGACATCTGTTTCCCTCACACACAAAAAGGGCAGTCATATGTTAACCCCTTTTTAAATGAAAGCTGAATATTTGTAAGGAATGTTGATATAGATTATGATGTCTATTAGTGTATTGTTCACAATGAATGCATTTCCTACAACCTAGATCCATCATCCCAGCTGGTTGGCCAAACTGAATAGTTGAATGACTACAAGCCTGTTGCACTGAATAGCACAGAATGGAAAGGTGATTGCAAAGGGATATCTTAGAATCCCATTAGTAATGATGGTGAGGATTTTTCCTACATTCAGTTGTGTGGATTTAGAACCACATAAAAAGGAAAATTCCAAAGAGGTAGTGCGCCTCAGCCCAATTGCATGAAAGTCTTTTCTTTTTTAAAAGTATATATTTATTCATCAAATTTATATGCTTTCTATTTCACTATCCTGAGTGGGTGGCTTACAATTAGCATTAAAGCAGAAATATAAAAACATTAGAATTGAATGAACCTTTTATTGTCAAAGTACAACCATGTATACATTGAGATTGGCTGAGCCTCCTTTCGTCCCCCCCCCCACAACTCACAGTGACAATAAACCCTCCATCTTAACATTAATTAACATTAACAACAATTAAATAGTTGGTCCCTTTACATCTCCAGATATTTATTTCGTTTAAAATTATATCTGACCTTTATTGCATGACTAGCCACAAACACTGATCAAAAGAGTTGACTAATTTGTAAATAACCTCTACAATAATATCCTTGTTGCTCCTGTTTGTACAACAGTAATTTAAAAGAAATCTGATAAAATCAAATCCAGTAGCATTGAGCTTGCTGTGAATAAAGAATTTGCCATTTAAAAAATCCTGACACTTGAAGTTCCTTAAACTAGATTGTAGAGAAGCAGTTCTGGAGAGAGGAAGTTACTCTGAGTATCTGAGGGATGTGAATTAGAAAAAGATCTCTGATCAGCACTCAGATGTGGTGATGCTACGGGTTATAACTGGACAAATGCCAGAGTCCTGGAGAACCCAACAGCAGACACTGCCTTTAATATCATGGTTTAAAAACAGAGTGAATATGGTCCAGGGTCAAGAAAAGAAGAGCCAAGCGCCAACATCGATAGACCAAAAGCCATTTTAGATCAACTGAAGGGATTTGAAATCAGTGCAATCTTGCAGGTTTCAAGGTGTCTTCATTGTTCCAGTTGGAGAGTGCAGAACTGGGTAGAAAATGGAAAATTATGTCTGACATCTGAATCTGTTTACATAGGGGTAAGTTAATAAGGAACATCTGAGTATGTCATTTTAGAAGTTGAAAAGGGTGATGAAGGGACTTGGTACGTGTGCAGACACACCATACACACACACATACACAGTCCTTGATTTATGACTACAACTGAGCCCAAAATTTCTGTTGCTAAGTGAAACATTTGTTAAGTGAGCTTTGCCCCATTTTACAACCTTTCTTGCTGGAGTTGTTAAATGAATCACTGTAGTTAAGTTAGTAACATGATTGTTAAGTGAATCTGGCTTCCCCATTGACTTTGCTTGTCAGAAGATCGCAAAAGGTGATTACATGACCCTGGGAAACTACACACACACACACACACACACACACAAACGAGAACAGAGAGCTTAAAAACACTGGAGCAAAAGGTAGTCTGTACCATATTACAGCTTTCTTATGTGAATTTGGAAACTTTGATATTCAGGCAAGGGCTATAAATATTAACTGATTACTAAGGTGTTGAATATAGAGAACCAGTACAGTATTTGTCTGGTTAATTAGAGTAATAAACATGAGATTAACCATTAACCATAACCATTTCATAATAGGAATATTGGCTTATTGAGGAAATAAAAACATACATATAAAATAGATAGATAGATAGATAGATAGATAGATAGATAGATAGATAGATAGATAGATAGATAGATAGATAGAGTCTATTTATGTGCATTATTAAAAGTAGCTTTATCATATGGATTATTACACTTTTATCACCAAAGATCTGAGGGGCAGAAGAAGATATGCTGGGAATCTAACAGCAGGCTGTACATTAGACTGATGGGGCAAGATAGTTGCAAGCGGTCCCACTTCTAACTTTTAGTATTCAACCCTAGATCATCTGATCCTAAATGCTTGTTGGCTGCAGTTGCTTGTATTGTGTGTCACCCTGAGTCTCTGTGGAATCCAACAGCCTTATTAATTTGATAAACAAGCAATAACATAAATAATAGAGCATTCGTTATATGAAAGCAGTTCCACTCTTGTCTAGTTTATGCACATTATTTACAGATAAGTCATTTCTTTATTTTTAAGGTTAATATAAATGAAATTAAGTTAGCTACCAATGTTAACATGATTATGTTTAAAAGATTCTCTAACTCAAAAGGTATGAAGATTGGGTCTTTTAAATTTTATGACAAATGCTGGTTTCTTAGTTCTGTTAATAGTGTTTTCCACACAATTTATTGTAGCTATGACAGAAACATTGAGAGAAACAAATCTGTAGAATGTACTATTTATAGTTGTCTTGTATCATAGAAAAAAAATATCATATTTTGTCAATGTTAGACCCTGGCCGCTTTGTAGGAATCTTTATTGGCTCCTGCTTATCACTCACTTGGCATGCTATTTTCAGCAATAAAAATGATAATATTTCAGCTTTTTGAAAAAAATAAGGATTTTTGAGATCTTAAACTAGCTGTCAGATTTAATCCTAAGAAGCCAAAATGGTAAAGGCTTGATTGATTCTATTTGCTATGCTGAATCCAGTGAAGGCTGAAGCTGTCCAAGGCAGAAATAAAGGAGTCGGAGGCCAAATAAACCAGTATACATACTTTGCAAGTGCTTTCAACATCCAAGGCTGAGAAATGAGTGGCAGAAAGTCTGCAATCACATAAGAGTGGGAAAAGAGATGTAGGATGAAACCCAAGTGTAAATATGGCCAGATTCCAGCAGTTACACTGATGTCTGTCATCCTAAGAGCTTCTTTTGAATCTGCAGGACAAGGAGATGATCTGTCTGAGATCCACCCTTGAAACTTCTACCACTAAAGTAGAGCCAGCTTGGTTAAGGCTCCAGGCTAGAAAGCGGGACACCATGACTTCAAGTCCCCCCCCCTTACCTATGAAAGCCAGCTGGGTGACTTTAGGCCATCACTCTCTCTCAGCCCAGCTGCCCATAGTTCCTTGGATAGATAAGTAGGCATGTATATTTGTATATTTGTTAAATTAATAAAATAAAATAATGAGGGAGTCTCTGCCAGCCAACCAAAGATTTCTAGTTGTAGAGCAAGCAGTGGAACTTGCAGATAATAAATTAAGTAAAACACATTAGTGCCAGTCCTTTGAAGTAGGCCAGATCAGGAAATGATGCAAGGAATATAGAAATGCTATGTTCTTGTGTAGGGTATAACAGAGGAAAAAAAAGTCTCTGCTCCATCTTAGGGGTGGGGTGGGGTGAGCCATATTGAAATCTCTTGCTCAAGCTTCCACCTTTCCTACAACTGAATTGTGGGGTTTGGGTTATTGTTGTTGTTGTTGTTTTTGCCTTAACTATTTCTACAAAGCTTCTTCGAAGTTTTGCATGTATGTATTCTACTGTGTATGTATTCTACTGTGATTGGCACTCACCAGGTGTTGAATCTAGCATTAATACCTCCTTCTGCACATGTCTTTGAAAATCAATACCATACAATTTGCTTCCAAATAAACATGTAGAATGAACACCAGTAATTATTTGTGTAGCCATTTGTTTTTCAGCTTTATCATTTTGCTCCAGAAAAACCCTGCTACTTAAACTAACAGTGTGGTTCCTCAGTATAATAGATTGTTATAGTTTTATACGTTTCCAAACAAAGATATTTGCCCATGAATCCTGCTTTTATGTTTTCAGGTGCAGCTGTTCAAAACGTTAGATAGGAAGAGGACTTGCTATTACTTCTGTACACTGTTATAAACAGTGTGATAAAGTATTTAATAAGACAAAAGGCGTAAGTTCCCTAAAATCTCTAGCTTGTTATCGCTAAAGAATGCCCCCCCAAAAAATTGTATTCTGCACAGGGTATACTACTGCAATTAAAGATTAATGTCTGTTGTTCATTTACATTTTAATCCAAAAAAGAAATCCCTACAGATCTGGAGGAATGTTGAAACGTTTTTCTTTATATTTTCCTGCATACTTTCTATTAGCATATTAAATATAATAACGTTAGCACTAACATTTGGTTAAAATTATTAGGAACATGCAAAACATTTTTCTCTTCAGATGCCTCGGCCTCAAAATGGCTATTTTGAGTACAACATAGGCCAGGGGTGGTGAACCTTGGCTCTTTTATGACTTGTGGACCAACTCCCAGAATTCCTGAGCCAGACATGCTGGCTCAGGAATTCTGGGAGTTGAAGTCCACAAGTCATAAAAGAGGCACGGTTCCCCACCCCTGACATAGACCATAAAGCAAAGTGTGTATTTTTCCTTTTGGGTACAGTTAGCCCTCAACTTATGACCAATCACTTAGCAACCATTCAAAGTTAAAAACAGACCTTAAAAAGTTAAATAGCCTGCATTTATGGCCATTTGCCACATCCAACGATCCGGTAATTGCAATTTAGAATGTTTTTTGCCAAAAACTAGCATTTACTTCTGGTTTCTGAAGTAAAAATTGTGGACAATGGGTTCATTTAACTATTACGGTATTAACTTAACAATCGTGGTGATTCACTTAAAGACCAATTAAAAATGTCATTAAAATCAAGTTGCTCACATGACACCTTGCTTAATGACCAGCACAACGTATGGCCATAACTCTGGGCTGCATTACAGTCATAAATCAAGGACTTCCTGTATGCAATAGAACACATTGCTTTATTCCAAACATGAAACAAATCTTGCTTTTGAGTGGCATCATCTCAGTTTTGGGGCATGGCACCAGATTTGGGGCTTTGTTCTGTGACTTGCAATTGTGATTTTTTTTCCCCAAACTTTTTCCAGCCCCCTTAGTATTGTAGTAGGGTCCAATGAGGTCCCTGCTGCTACTGGTTTAGATTAGATGAGGGGATGTTGTGGGAATGGAGTATTAAGGGAAAGGAAGCACATTCCTATAGAGAAAATAGCTTGCAGCTGTTTTGTTTGTCAGCTAGTCAGTAAATTGTTGTATTCTGAAAAACCTCACATATAAATGGATGAGTAGGCGGGAGCTGTTTTATTATTCAAAAGAATGTGTGCATGCTAGTTTGCATCACCTCCGGTTATGGTAAAAATGACTGCTAATGAAGTCTTGGAATGGTTGGCAGGACTTTGAGGTGAATGATTATGTTTTTTTGTAGAGTTAACATTATTCATGCAATGAAGAAACGTCAACAGTCTCCATTTTGACAGCCAGCTGCCACCCCATGTGCAAGCAGAAATGTCTTGAAAGGACAAAAAAATTTTTGCTTTTGCTGAGTTTGCACCTGGTAAACAGACTGCAGGAAGAAAGATAAACTCCCACAAATACCAAGCTAAAAATGCAAAATCATAAAGAAATTTGTCAAGGGGAGAGATGTATGGAAAGAAATATTTTTAAAAATTGTTTGCTTTCCTTGTTTGTAATCTCTTGGTTGGTGACTTAAGGAAATTGAAAAGACCTTCATCCTTTCTGTTGTAGAGGGATTTTTGATAATAGATACTAACACAAACAGGTATCTGATTTGGTGAGAATAGAGTTGTGTGTTTCCATAGTTTGCTATGTGGAATTTAAAAGATGCCCTTAGTCAAATGTATGCAGTTTGATTGGTAGGCATCCTTTAGTATGGACTACTTTGGTAATAGATTAGTAACTTAACTTTAACTTAGTGTACAATAAGGACAATGCAATACCACAATACAATAAACAAAAATACAATGATCAATTACTGCAACCATTACCTATTCGCATTCACCCATACTTTAAGCAATATTATTTTTCTACTCCCATAAAGCTAATGAGAAAAAGAAGTATTTCATGCATTTTTTTAAATTTCAAAGGTTCAAATTCCAGTTACAATTCTAAGTGGAATCTATTCCAAAGTACAGGTGATAGATGAAAAAAGCCAAACACGAAATGATCATTCTAATGTGAAAAAATACCGTATTTTTCTGTCTATAAGACACACTCTTGTATAAGATGTCCCCCCCAATTACAGTATTGGTACTTCTCGGTACCATCACACAAGGGAGGCAACTTCCTCCAATCAGATGGCGCTCTGTGGACTTGGTCCTCGTCAATCACTACTGAGGCAGCTTCCCAGGGCCTCTTGCGGCTTCAGCCCGAGCTGCACCAGTGAAAAACTGGTCATAGAAGGTGGATTCAGTGGGACCGGCGGCATCCTTCGGGCAGCACGATCCTCCATCACCAGGCGGCATCTCGGGCCAGCTTTCTCCCCATCCAGGCGGCATCTCGGGCCAGCGATATCCTCCTGCACCAGACGGCATGGCAGGGGCATGTAAAGAACCCACACAGGCCTGCCCTGGCTGCGGAGGTTACCATTATTTTTTCGTGTATAAGACGCTGCACTTGTATAAGACACACCTGATTTTTGAACAGGTTATTTGCAGGAAAAAATAGTGTCTTATACAGAAAAATACGGTAACCAATCCTGATTATGCAGACAGAACATGATGCAGGATCAAATTATTAAGATTACTAGGTTTTCCTATACAAGGTATTCAGAAAGTCAACACTGATAGTTTCAAATTATATTCCCAAAAATCCAACCAGTTTAAATATTAGAGAAGAGAAAGCATAGGGATCAATTGGAAGAGGTCCCAAATCACACAAACTGTGCAGTTCTGATCCTGAATCAAAGCACGAGCGTAATCCCAGGAAACTCTATCAGCAAACTGCTATAATAATCTAGGCAAGACAACACTAATCTATAATTAAAACATGATTACACTAAGTAAGATCTGTATCACTGATTATGTTCTTGTGGCTATTATACTGCTTTTTGTTATGACAGGAGCAGATTATACCTGGATAGTGTTGCCATAAATGTGAAAAAAAAGAAATCATCTAACCTGAACCTAAAAACTAAGCACTGAAGTACGCTCACAAATAATTGAAAGGTATCAGAACAAGAATCATTCCATGTAGCCAAACAATGCAACAGGATAGATAGGGAAGAAACTAATGGGGGGAAAAGCAATCAGCAACAGCTAAAGAGTTTGAGAAGGACTGTAGTATTTGGTGAATAAGGGTGTCCAAAGCTAGAGAGAAGTCCAACAATGCCAGTCCTGATGAACAACTATTAGCCTTAACGCTCAGCAAATCATGAGCAACTCCAACCATTGCCATCTCTGTTCAATGAACCATGTTCAGCTTGACTCAAAGGCCTTAAAAATTGTGAGCTTTTTCTGATGGAACACCAAACACATAAGAGGTTTTGAATTTCGTTTTCACAGCACTAAGTCACCTTGAAATTTCTTGACCATTTCAAAGACTACAGGTTCAAAACAATACATCTTTTTTTTGTGTCCATTCCTAAAACTATTCAGTATAGTTTTGACTAGTGTTGATTCCTTTTGCATCTCTCCCCCTTTGTTTATTATCTTCAACCACAAGACAAAATGGAAAGCCTGCTTAGAAAATAAATTGTATGGATCCATTACATTTTTAAAAAATATTTCCCTCTAGGAAGTAATATTCAGTCCCAGTCTCTCTGGAAACTGGTAGAAGTCTGTCTGCTATTGGCATCACTTAAGTCTCATAACAAAACTGAATCAATCTACATGTTCAAGTAGTGAAGTGCTGAGAACAATGATCCCACGTAGGGAAGATCCTTAAGGCTTTTGCACTTAACCAAATACTTGAAGAACCTCTAAAAGAACCTCTGACTTTGAACTGAACTTCTATTGACTAGCCATCACCCAGCCTATTTCTGAGTCCATCTACGTATATGTTCAGAATGCTATTTTTCCACATGTACATGATTATAACCAAGATAGAAGGTTTTTACTCTAACCACATATAAAATATGGTTTTGGACAAAAAATAAAAATACAGAGGACCCTTTTGAAAACTTTTGAGGGAAAGATATTGTCTACAAAATAGTGGAGGTGCCATCATCTCTTGGGATTGTAATACAGTACAATAAAGAGCTTTGCCTCGTGGCCCAAACCTTTTTGTCTTCTTCCCTCTCTGTTGTTTCCTGTTCTAGAACAGAGGCCTGTCAATGGCCTCTTATTCAGCTCTACAAATTAAGATAGTAGTAAAGAATTAATCACATTACAAATAATTTGCTCTTGGAGCAAGCCTGTCCTCTAGAGCAGATGCATAAAAATAGTCTTGTCATTCTCTTGGTATCCAGTAAAAGAATCAGGCAGTGCAATGTTCTTCAGATGTTTGCTATATCTGCGATGAATGATGCTTGTTTTTGTGAGCACTTTAATTAGAACGTTTTTACATTTGCCAAAGAAAATGTTGGACTTCAGACAAAACTGAAATGGTAGGAACAGGGCTTGATGTAATAGCTTCTTTGTAAAGGAAAGCCAACATGTTTGGTATTTTGCTGAAACAGGAAGTTCAGCAACCCATTAATAACAGTTACAAAAAAAAATTATCAGGTGTTAGTTGAGTCATCCACTCTTGAATATAATCACATTATCTCCATTAAAAAAAGTTTTAGCTTCGTTTAGTGGGGGGGAGAGAAAAGAGGAGGAAATTATGCACCTCTTTACATTTTAAGCAGGAAGTAACCTGCTGCAGTCATTCAGCACTGTCAGCCTTGTTATGTGGAATTTAGACAGCCTTTTGCATTATAAAATGTGCCAGCATTCTACAATTTCTAGAATCATCTGCAATGTATGCAACATTAGCTTAGAAACAGAATTTGAAGTTTTTCTTTGAAGGTATTCTTATAGCCTTCAGTATCTTTAAAGCAACTGGATGCTTGATAATGAAGATTCTTCTCATTAGTCATAGACCTTTAAGAAGAACAACTTTATTTGGGGGAGAAACTGCTTCAGTCTTAAGCCTTAAATCCGTAATGTGAAGATAGATAAGCTTGGTGTATTTCATCTTAAATATGTTGAAGAAAGCTGCATGAAAGAGAAGTTCTAGTGTTTTCCAAAAAGTTATTGTCAATTATTCTAGTAGCTGGAACACAAATGATGTTGGCACATTTTGAGGTGCTGTTGGATATCTAACAGCAACTCATCTAAACTTAAAAAATAAAGAACATGCTCTGTGCTTTTAATAATTGTAGATTGTTTTATATAGAACAGATCTAATGCATATTTTTGGTTAATAAAACAAAAAACTCACTCTTCACATTATATTCCATTTGTTTAGCAAATAAATCTTTGGATAACTTGTTTGCCAGGCTTTTGGTTCAGAAATCTTTATGATACTATTAATGTATTGTCATTCCTGGAATAGAGGTTATTTCAGTACAGCTGACTAGTAAACATGCAAATAATGTTCAGTATAGCAAAGGCAAAGATTACATTAGACCCTGACCCAGAATATATATTATTGTGATCCAAAGAATTGTGAAACTAGCATCATGAATCTGAGGGCAATGGTCTAAAATAGGAGCTCTGTTTGTTATAACCAACCTAACTACTTATAAAACAAAGGAAAAGGATTTTTACTTGAATTTATTTTGTATACAGGTACTTTCTGAGAGTTGTTATCATTCAAAATATACACTAGAGGCCTAGGTTATCTGTAAAATGTATTTCTGTGCTCCAAGGAGAGTTTCGGTAATAGTCTACAATAATCATCACTGAAAGAAAAAGCAGCTAAATAACTTCTTAAAAGGAGCTTTAGGAGCTTTTTGGAATCCATCAAAATATCATCTGCTACAAACTCTTTACAATCAGATTTTTTTATTATATCATTCCCCTTATTAGTAAATTTGGTAAGTTAGAAGTGAGGACCTGAACAAGAGAAATGGAAAAAGAATAATTGGGCTGAGGGGTGTTCTGTACCAGCCTGCTACCGGCCCTGCAGAAAAGGCAACCCCTTTATAAACGGCAAGAGGCTGGAATGACGTCTGCCAAAGTTATTACTACAAAAAACAAACAAGACACGAACCAAGATTCAGGAGCTTTGAAACACTATCTGAGCGGTTGCTTTCAGCAAACCAGCCCTCCCCAAACATTCCCTTTATAAAGAGTTCAGGGCGTGGCCTCTCTCTGCCTCCTTCCGAGAAGCCCCACAGCCTTCCTCTGTTTACCCCTACTTGACTGCCTCCTGCGTCGGGCGTCCTTGAAGAGGGCCAGCTGTGGGTCATCTTCATCCACACTGTCAGGCTCACACATCTGGGTCTCCATGGTGACCAAGTGGGAGGGGCCTGCCTGAGGGCTATCATCAGCAAGATCTTCAACCCCCCCAGCAAGGTCTTCAACACCCCCCTCCTCCTCTGATTCGTCTGACCCAACTGCCGAACCCACAGGCTGACCCTGAATCACAACAAGGGGGTCCTTGCTCTCCAAGCTTGGTTGTTTTTTTTAACAGACATTTGATTATCCAAATCAGGTAACATTATCAGCGTTAATAATTGGGCTTCTAGAAAATCACAAAATATAATGACCTGCAAATAGAAATAGAATGATTGTGGTAGAAGTAAGGAAATACGGTACCAATAGTAATAGTGATTAAGTGGTTAAGGCATCAGGCTAGAAAGTGGGAGAGAGTGAATTCAAGTCCCACCTTAGGATGAAAGCCAGCTGGGTGACTTTGGGCCAGTCATTCTCTCTCAACCCTACTCATCTCACAAGGTGGTTGTTGTGGGGAAAATAAGAGGAAGGTTTGTTGGATATGTTCCCTGCTTTGAGTTATTTCTAAAGAGAATAAAAGCAGGATAAATAAAAATAAGTGCCTTGGGTACAATCCCAAAACATCTGGAGCACCATTTGAACACCATTGGCATTGACAAAAGTCATCATTTGTCAATTGCAAAAGGCAGCTATACTTGGGACAGCTCATGTCTTGCAAAACAACTTCTGCCTATCCCAGGTCCTTGGGAAGGCCTCAATCGGTGGACAAAAATGTCAAATCTAAACATCTGGCAGACTATGCAATCAACAATTATAACCAAATCAACAACTTTCATATTGGATAAAATAGTTAACTATTAATTGATAATTAATGCATTTTTACATTTCTTTAATGTAAAGCTCAAATCTGCTCTTTGTCTTAATCATGTTTTGAATTGAGGTGCGCGGTGTTATTCCTGGTGGACACCGTGTTTGCACTGCAGAAAAAAGTAGTTCTCAAGTACAAATTGAACATCTGCCAGAAAACAGATTCCTCTGCCAAACCTTTTCACAAAATTCCCACGGAACACTGCTTTTCAGACAATTGCAGAAATTAACTTTTCTTATCAGTGTGTGAGAGAAGTAGGGTTTATCTGTAAAGCTGTATTTGCGTCACATTGTCAGCATTTTACTTTTTTTCCCTCTCTGTTTTAGGGCATGGTACTTACATGCATTAGTATAACATAAAAAAGATTTTTAAAAGATAGTTGTAGTAATCCACGACAAATTGGCCGAGCTGTGATTCATAGGGTATTAACATTTGTTAGAGGCAATAGTGGTATATAAATCAGGATAATATAGGCAGTCCTCGACTTACAACCACAACTGAGCCCAAAATTTCCATTGCTAAGCAAGACAGTTGTTAAGTGAATTTTGTCCCATTTCTTGCCATAGCCGTTAAATGAATCACTGCAACTGTTAAGTTTGTAACACGTTTAAAGTGAATCTGGCTTCTCCATTGACTTCGTTTGTCAGAAGATTGCAAAAAGGAATGACATGACCCCAGGACACTGCCACTGTCATAAATACATGCCAATTGACAAGCATCCAAATTTTAATCATGTGACCGTGGGGTTGTAAGTATGGAAACCTGTCATAAGTCAGTTTCTTCAGTGCCGCTGTAACTTCAAACAGTCATTAAACGTTGTAAGTTGAGGACTACCTTATAGTGATGATTGGAAAAGGGCTGATGTGGTTCCCATCTTCAAAAAAGGGGGGAAAAACAGACCCAGGAAACTACAGACCAATGAGTCTAACATCAATACCTGGGAAGATCTTGGAAAAGATAACCAAAAAACAGATCTGCGAACAACTACTGTAGAAACAAAGTTATAACCAAGAGCCAGCACAGGTTTGTCAAAAATAGATCATGCCAAACCAATCTTATCTCATTCTTAGATAAAGTGACTAAATTAGTAGACCAGCGAAATGCTGTGGACATAGTATACTTAGACTTCAGTAAGGCATTTGACAAAGTAGATCACAACCTGCTGCTTAGTAAGCTAGAAAAAGGTGGGATAGACAACAACACCATCAGATGGACCCTGTAGCTGGCTGACAAACCGTACTCAGTGAGTAGTCCTCAGTGGTACTACATCCACATGGATAGAAGTAAGCAGTGGGGTACCACAAGTCTCCATCTTAGGTCCCGTAGTCTTCAATATCTTCATTAATGACTTAGATGAGGGAATAGAAAGGGAACTCATCAAATTTGCAGATGACACCAAACTGGCAGGAATAGCCAACACACCAGAAGACAAGCTCAGGATCCAAAAAAATCTTGACAAACTTGAACAATGGGCCCTATCCAACAAAATGAGTTTCAATGTGGAGAAAAGCAAAGTTTTACATTTAGGCAGGAAAAATCAAAGGTACAAGTACAGATTAGGCGAGACCTGGCTCAAAAACAGCAACTGTGAGAGGGACTTTAGAGTCCTAGTGGACGATCACTTGACTATGAGCCAGCAGTGTGCAGCAGCAGCCAAAAAAGCTAATACAATCCTGGACTGTATAAACAGGCATAAAATCAAGATCACACAAAGTATTAGTACCGGTTTATAAAACCCTAGTAAGACCACACCTGGAATACTACAACCAATTTTGGTCATCATACTACAAAAAAGATGTTGAGACCTTGGAAAAAGTTCAGTGAAGAGCAACTAAAATGATCAAAGGCCTGGAGATTAAAACATACAAAGAACGGCTGCAGGACTTGGGTTTGGCTAGTCTAAAGAAAAGAAGAAACAAGGGTGACATGATAGCAGTATTCCATTATTTGAGAGGCTGCCACAAAGAAGAGGGGGTCAAATTATTCTCCAAAGCACCAGAGGGCAAGACAAGAAACAATGGTTGGAAACTGACCAAAGAGAGAAGCAACCTGGAATTAAGGAGAAACTTCCTGACAGTGAGGACAATTAACCAGTGGAACAGCTTACCCCCCAGAAATCATGGGCGCTCCATTACTGGAGATTTTTAAGAAGAAACTAGACAGTCACTTGTCTGAGATGGTATAGGTTCTCCTGCTCAAGCAGGGGACTGGACTAGAAGACCTGCAAGGTCCCTTCCAGCTTCTATTCTATTCTACTCTACTCTACTCTACTCTACTCTACTCTACTCTACTCTACTCTACTCTACTCTATTCTATTCTATTCTGATCAAAGTATTAGATTAGGAGTAGGGAGAGCAGGTTCAAATTCATCCTCAGCCTTGGAAGTTTACTATGACTTTGGTCCACCTCTCTGCTGTAGTCCAATTTACACCTCAGGGTGGTCATGAGGAAAATTGGAAGAAAGAGAATGCTTTGTATGCCACTTGAACTCCTGAATGAAAAATGGAATAAAAATCTAACAAATAAATAGAGAAACCAGGCCATAGATAGATTGTAAAGGAGAAAATTATTCTATGTGATCGCTAGTGTCAAGTATGACTTGATGGCACATAATCACCAATCAGATCTTATATAAGTCTGTTAAGATGTAAATCCCAATGTGTCCATTAAGGCTTAATCTATATTCTTTGAGATTAAACATTTAGCCTCTTTAAAATATGGCTCATGGAAAATGCCTACAAAGGGATTAGGCAAGCCACAAGATGACACGGGTTGAGATGCTAGACATCAAACGTTGGAAGTCCCTCCATGTTCTTTGTCTCTGGATCCTGTTGCATTTCACTGTATTATTGTACCGTTTAGTTCCAAAATGCAAACTATAAGTGCATGAAAATATTGATCCTCTGTTTTGGATGGGATGTTGCAGTGCTATCAGCTTTGAGAGCTCTAGTTTCTTGTTCAACCATACTCTCGAGTCAGTATGTATGTCTGAAATAATGCCAAATTATATGAACTTTTATGGGAAAAGGGGGGGCGTGACAGCTCAGCAGTTAAAGACATTGAGCTTTTCAGTTGGGAAGCTGACAGCTCAGGTTTAAGACCCGCTGCATGATGGAGGGAGCTCCCAGTCTTGCCCCAGCTCCTGCCCACCTATCAGTTCAAAAGTATGCAAATGCAAGTAGATAAATATGTACCACTTCGGTGGGAAGGTAACAGCCATTCCATGCTCCTTGGCGTATAGTTATGCTGGCTGCATGACCACGGAAGTTCTTTGGACAACACTGGCTCCCTCAACTAAGAAACAAAAGGTGAACACCACCCCTAGAGTCAGACACGGCTGGACAGGGGAAACCTTTATCTTTACCTTTTATGAAAAAAGAACATACTAATAACATTGGACAGTACCTTCCATGACTTATATCAAGGAATTTGTATGGATATTTGCAAGCCTTATTTTTAAGTGCTTTTGAAAAGATGGTGGCAGTAGCTCCGAGAAAACATTTCTGTGGATTTCAGAACTATCTTTGGAGGTACAAAGTAAGCACAATGAAGGATATGGAAAGGAGCGAAGATAGCTTCCTTTTTCAGCAGCAGATTTTTATGAAAATGTAGAATTCTCTACATATATTTGCGATGGGAAAAAATGCTGCTAATATAATAGCCAAATCCTAAATTCAAACATATTATTCAGATCTTATCCCACTGATTTTACAGTATGACCTTTTGTAAAATCAAGCATATATTATGTGCTTACATTTGAACGATTTCTGTATAAACTGAAAAAAGCTACAAAATCAACCCTTACCTAACCTGCATTTGGAAAGAAGTTCAGCAGCCCAAACCTCAGATTTTCTATTCATAATCCAAGTTTTATTTGTTATAATAAGATAAAATAATGCATTTAAAAGTATAACACGCAACTTGGCTTCCCCAGTTTGAACTTTTCAATTTTGGCTGATTTTGATTGTTGTAAACCTATAAAATAACAGCCTTTTTCATATAGTTTTCTTGTCAATTTAAGCTCATTTGTAATATAATAGGAACCACAGTGAGCATAGAATGGCTTTTCTTTATGGCCTCAGCAATTATAAGCTTTAAAGAACAATGTTGAAGAAACAGGAGTACAATAAATTCTTTAAACCATGTCTCTCAAAAATGTGTAAAACAGCAGGATTACAATCAAGTTAAAGCTTAACATAGGCTCTTTCTAACATGCAGACTCTGCTGGATCTGAACATAAACAGAGTTTGTCAGTTCTAATCAGCTTAGATTAGAAACTTTAGAGCTCCATGCTATCAACCTCGACAGGACAATTTTAGCACAAGGTCTTTTAAAATTGGGTTTGATTATTAATTTTAGATATGGTAAAGCTAGATTTATATCCCGTGGAGATTGTTATTCTTCATTTGGACTTCACTTGTTAACCTAAATGGGTGGCATGAGAGATTAGTAAAAAATAAAATAAAATAAATAAGCTATTTTGGGTTTTATGAGAAGTTTGTCTCATATTTATCCTGAGGTACTTCTAAGATTAAAAAACTGTACATGTGAGCTAGAATATTTGGCTCACCATGGGGAAGAAGCAACTTGGGGGCCTAATTGGCCATAGAAGCTTCTCTTTTGACTCACAAGACTTTGTTACAGAATGCGGCCACCCTTTCCCAAGGCCCTAATTTTTTTCCAGACTCAGAGACTTTTCTTTTTCCCTTCCCCATCCACAGCTGTCTTGGAGGGGAAGGAAACTCTGATGTCGAAACAACAGCTGCAAATTTAAATTGGCAATCTGTTCATTATACAGGTAGTCCTTAACCTATGACCACAATTGAGCCCAAAACTGATCCTGCAATGATCATGTGTGAAAAATGGTCATAAATCGCTTTTTCCAGTGCCGATTTAACTAAATGATTGTAAATTGAGGACTACCTCTACCTGCATGATATGAAGTGAACAGCATGTTTTTTTTTCTTCCTCTTGTATTCGCATGAATGTCTCCACTCTATTTTCAGACTGAATCCTGTCTTTTGTTTACATGGGCACTGATGGGCATTGTCCTAATTACCAATATCAGTAAGAGCAAAACTCTTAAGTTAACTCTATGATTTAAATAGTCATCATAGATATGTAAGTCTGCTCCACTTTATATTTTTCAGATGTATTTATTTTTTTAATGTTGCATTTATATCTTGTTTCTTCTCCAAAAGCACAGATTAGTGCACTTGGCAAGGTGTTCTTCATTTTATCTGAACAACCAACACTACAACTCTGTGTTGGGTTAAGAGATGGTGGTGAAACCAAAGTCATGCACTGTTCAAGAGTCAAATGTTGATTTGAACCCGGGTTTCTCCTCTCTCAGATACAGTCCATTAGCCGATATGCTAGATGGATAGAATGCCAAGATAAAGCTATAAAGATTTATGAGCTGCCTTTTTGGAAAAGAAGCACAACATATCTTATGATATTATTCACCGTTTATATCAAATTCCAACTTATTTTACTTTCCTGCACAATAAGTGAATGTAAACAAGTCTTGTGACTCCTGAAAAAGTTGACTCACTTCCTGTTTTGTGAATTCTGATGCCATTATGCTGGTTCATATCCTGCCTTTCTTCCATCCGAGAGCATAAGGCCATGTCACATAGGGCTCCCACATGTCACCCAACTAAAGGCCAGACCAGCTTGGCTTCTGGAAGGCTTCTCCTCCTGGTCACCAGGTCCCTTAAATGTTAATAATACCATTATCTTTTTCTCCCCTAAAATAAGAAGAGACAAATTTGTGGGCCATGCTACAAACTTGTATCATTTAGAGGGCTAGGATTGGAGTAGGACTCACATAATTCCAATTTCTCTCTGAAAAAAACCAAAAATTCTTAGATTAGGAAAATAGACATACCGGGATGAACAGTTATATTTAACACATAGTAGCCTGTATGGCCCCTTCATGGATTACTGCCTCCCCTTCATGGATTACTACCTTGTCGTGGCAAAGGGGCTTGCGTAATTCAATGAAGCTATGAGCTATGCCGGGAGTTCCAGAAAAACATCTACTTCTGCTTCATTGACTATGCTAAAGCCTTTGATTGTGTGGATCACAACAAACTGGCAAGTTCTTAAAGAGATGGGAGTACCAGACCATCTTATTTGTCTCTTGAGAAACCTATATGAAGGTCAAGAAGCAACAGTGAGAACTGGACACGGAACCACTGATTGGTTCAAAATGGGGAAAGGAGTCTGGCAAGGCTGTATACTGTCACCCTGCCTGTTTAACTTATATGCAGAGCACATCATGAGAAAGGCAGGGCTAGATGAATCAAAAGTTGGAATTAAGATTGCCAGAAGAAATATCAACAACCTAAAATATGCAGATGATATTACTCTAATGGCAGAAAGTGAAGAGGAACTAAAGAGCCTCTTGTTGCAAGTGAAGAAGGAGAGTGCAAAAGTTGGGTTGAAACTAAACATTAAGAAAACCAAGATCATGGTATCCAGCCCTCTCAATTCCTGGCAAATAGATGGGGAAGAAATGGAGGTAGTGACAGATTTTATTTTCCTGGGCTCCAAGATCACCACAGATGGGGACTGCAGCCAAGAAATTAAAAGACGATTGCTCCTGGGGAGGAAAGACATGGGAAATCTAGACAGCACACTAAAAAGCAGAGACATCACCCTGCCAACAAAAGTGCGTATAGTCAAGGCTATGGTCTTCCCAGTTGCAATGTATGGCTATGAAAGTTGGACCATAAGAAAGGCTGAACGCCAAAAAATTGAAGCCTTTGAACTATGGTGCTGGAGAAGACTCCTGTGAGTCCCTTGGACTGCAAGGCGATCAAACCGGTCAGTCCTAGAGGAGATCAGCCCTGACTGCTCTTTAGAAGGCCAGATCCTGAAGTTGAAACTCAAATACTTTGGCCACCTAATGAGAAGGAAGGACTCACTGGAGAAGAGCCTAATGCTGGGAAAGATTGAGGGCAAGAGAAGAAGGGGACGACAGAGAATGAGGTGGCTGGATGGAGTCACTGAAGCAGTAGGCGTGAGCCTAAATGGACTCCAGAAGATGGTAGAGGACAGGAAGGCCTGGAGGAACGTTGTCCATGGGGTCGTGATGGGTCGGACACGACTTTGCAACTAACAACAAGAACAAAGCCTGTATGGAGGGAATTTCTATCACAAGTTTTTTATACAGTAATTGGGTGGAAACCAGTTACTCATCCCCTCAAGTTAACCCTCTTGAAATCAATCCATTGTTTAGCTCCCTTGATTTCAATTGATTTATTCTTAAATTTGCACATCCCTTTGCCCAGCCATTGTATCAATTAGTGGATTTAATACAGACCACTCTCTTGATATTAATGAGGGATGAATAACAGTCATGGGGGAAAGTAATCATGCATAACTAACCATTTATAGTGGCATATCATCCTTCCTGGGAGATATTATTCATTTCACTATCCTATTCTTATACAATCTCATTTCTGCATAATTATCATGGGCATTGAATATGCTCTTTGTAGTAAAAGTCTCATTCGTCTGACCTGTTAAGTCCACACATCTGATGGCTTAAGCTTGCAAGTGCAAACAGTCTTAGCAATCATCAGATTTTTATTCCATTTCTTATATACCTATCTGCCACATTGCTCATTTACCTAAATATAAGTTTACTGAATACAAGGTGCTATTTTCTGAATAAATACAACAGAGGTTTGCCCTTTGAGATGGCTGCCCTTCTGGAATTCAACTGTTATTGTGCATTTCATTATCTTGTGTTAAGAAATATATAATCCTGCTTTCAGCTTAAAAATTCCCAAAAGAGCAAGAAACTGGCAGTAACTGAATACAAATTATTTTACAGCTAGAAGAAATCTAAGAAATGGTTGTACTTAGACAACATGCTTAACTACCTATTTCAAGTCTTAGTGACTGTGAAACTTGGTTGTTTTAAATCTTGGTTATTTGTGGCTTTATACTCTGTGAACCCATCCGGCTTGGCTAGTTTATGATTCAATATATTTTTCAACCCCAGAAAATGGTTTGATGCAGTAATACGGTAATATGATTCAGATTAAGGCTGTTGAGTCTGCAATGTTTTATTATGGAACTAGATGTTTTCTTTCTTTACATTTGTGTTCATTCAAAAAAATAAAGGCATAAAAATTGGGGAAAAAATAATTTAATTTAAACTCTTATTGCAGTGGAATTCATATCTGGCTTTATTATCAATATAAATAATAAAGCAAATATAGAAGAAATAATTTCTGAACATCAAGAACATTCTGATATTATTTTTAACATTACAGGGTCTATATTATTGATTTTTTTCTGTGTGTCAAGTTTGAGAATTTATTATAACTTTACACTAAATTTTAAGCAGTAGGCATTCTAATAGAAAATTTGTATGCAAGCAAATTGTGAAATATAGCAATATGTTCCCAAAACCAAATCCTTCATCCTCTATTAGCATTATATTTATTCATTTACTTATTTCTTTTCCCTTTTTCAAACAGATTTCCCGATTTCAGCACAATATTCTTAAAGAAAAAGGGTACCAAAAACTCTTTGCCAATCAACCTCTAATGTTCATATCTCGTACAAGTCAGCCCCCGTATCAAAAGCTCTGTGAGTTGGTACAGCTTTGTGGAGGAAAAATATGTAAAACCCTCCGTCAAGCTAAAATTTGTATTGGACAGTGCAAAGTCGGAAAGTATGTGGATATGCAATGTTTATCAGAAAAATGGATTATAGGTAAGAGATCACATTTTTACTTCCTAAAATATACATTTTATGTGTTCTAAAATGTAACTTTTATATCCTTACATTTAAATGAGGGATGTGTTTGAGATTTATTTGTTTGTTTGTTTATTTATTTATTTAGCCCAGGGATGGGAATTATCTTAAGCTCAGGGTTGTGTTTGCACAAATCAATGTATGGGTCTCTACAGCATTAACCAACATTAACATTAGCATATAGAACCTGTGGCCATTCTCTGTTTCTCCTATGCACAAGAAATTTCATGGCTTCCAATGTTGCAGAAGGAAATCTATCATTGCGCAGTGTAGCTTTCCCTTCCCTTCTTTTTTTTTCTTGAACTTCACGTTGCCTTTCCTTTGCACCTTTTTCTATATATCCCTACAGCAGATTTCAAGCTTGTATTGGCAGATAAAGAAGGGAAATGTTGGGTGGACCCTATTGAGTATATGTCGATGGCCATTTATACTATGTGTATACAGTTAAGTTGTATGTAGATATAGATAATATTTTTTATTATAGCATTATTCCCTGTTCCCCTAAGCTTACTCTAGAATTTCCCATGTCATCCATAGATTTTAAGTCTAAACAAATAGGATCATTCCAGTCCCAGAAGTTCCCAGGCTTCAAATCTGACACATTGCCTTGACTTGAAAATTGGTCCATCTCTGTGCCCTGGCGCAAAGTGTCCAAGTGAAGCAAAGCTGATTTGAGTGGCCACTTCGCTGAGAGAGGAAAGGACTTCTTTCTCAAGTTTGCGTTAGTGCAGGAGATTCCCAGGGAGATTCTCAGAGCAAGAATGTAGAGAATGTAAACATGTAACTGCCTTCAACTTATGGTTCAAGGAAGCATGAGAAACAGATGGCAAAAGCCTCTCTATGCAAGGAAAGAGAAGGAAGGAAGGAAGGAAAGGAAGGAAGGAAGGAAAGAGAGCACAAAGGATCTGAAGCAGAAATAGATATAAATTCTGCACCATCTCTTCCCCTGTCACTGACTGTCAAGTGATTGCAATGGCTTCCCTCCCTGAGACACTGATGATTTGGTTTCTAGTCACGCTTAGCCAAGTCACCAAGGAGTTACAGTCCTAGGAAAGTATGATGTTCTGCATGAGCACAGAAGTCCCTTTTAGCATTCTAGTAGCATGGCTACTGTGAAACCACAGTACTGAGGTTTCACAGCACTGTGAAACACTCTCTTTTTGAAAAGAGAGTGTTGCTCCTGAGGGGCATTTTGATCAAACTTATCAAAATGAAATGCCTCACTGAACTTCTGCACTTGCTTATACACATGGCCAAGAAGAGCCTTGAGTTGCTTTTACAGGAAACCAACTACATGACCTAATTATTGTGTCTGAATTGGCAGTGTCTTTCCCTGTGGCTACTTACTCTGCCCAGCTCCATTTTTGTTTATGTACATAGAGTTCATGAGTGGATGATGAATTTTTTGCACTTTCACTTCTCAATGGATAAAAGGGAATGTTCAAACTGGGATAATTGCAGTTATCTGAATGTGAGATCTCTTTTGGCAAGCAAGCCGAACTCACTAGTATGCAAGGTGAACCAAACCCTACTTTCAGTTAACCATTAGTCTTGTGTTTTGGTTTTAAACAGAGGTAAAAAGGCAGCTTCCATGCCAAATGTTGCCTTATCTGCAAATGAAAGACAAAACCATGTGTGAAGCAATATTAGTTATTAAGAATGTTCAGATCTTTTTTTGGGGGGGTGAGAAGGAGTCCTACTTCTGGCTTTTGCGGGTGCTAAAGAAGGTTAAGAGGAGGCTGTGAGTTGACAAAAAATGCCTCAGTGGGGTAAATGTCTTGTCTCTTATCCTTAACAGGATAAATTACAGCACCTTCTTAATGGAAAGATCTCCAGATAAAGCTGCTTTGGATTGGTGACATTCCTGTGTTAACAGTTTGGAGCATGATTTCTTTTTTTCTCAACCTACTGCTAAAATCAAAACGTCTAGACATTTAAAATCTTAAAACTGTTGGTTTTCTGTTCTGTTGAAAGCTCAACCAGCAGGTTTAACAGCAGGAAGACTTAAAAAGGCAATCCACCTTTTCCGGATTGAATAAAGCAGAAATCAGTGCTTCAAATATGATGTTATTAAGCAGTAATACTTTAAATATCAATACCATCTACTATCCTGTAAAAGTTATGGATCTATTGATTCAGTGCCCATTCTAAACTGCATCCTTCCTTTCTCTCTCCAGATTCAATCACCCAGTACAGGATCTGCCCTCTTGAAAACTACTTGTTTCAGAACAAGGTTTAGTCTGCATCAAGGATCAAATAACGTCATAAAATTTGGGTTGCATCTAAGAAATGAAACAATTAATACTGTTTTGTTTCAGGTTTGTGAGTGTTGAACAGGTTGAAAGCCAAATGTATGTATTGTAAAAACAAAACAAAAAAAACAAAAAAGGATAACCTTGAAACGGGGAAAGGAACAGCAGTTCTAAAATCTACACACAGTCTTTCCCAAAGCATGGTCTAGGCAAAAAATACCATGTCAACAGACGTCGAGTAGCACATTTAATAAAAATCGGTCAGCTGAGCTAGGACTTGAGACAATTCCCATTCCTTCTGTGATCCCTTAACCTCCAGAGCAGACACTATGTCACGTGGATAGAAATCTGCTCATGTAATGTTTGATTTCATCCACTAAACTTAACCTAAGGAACTATTTTATCTCACTGGATGTTACACTAAGCTGTAAATAAATCCATCTGATATATATTAAGTCAAAGCCAATAAGCAATGAAGATGTAGATGAAGCAGACTATTATTTTTTTAAAAAATCTTTATAAACAGAAAATCTTGTCTGCTGCTCTTTATGAACTTTTCACCAAAATGCCACTTGAGGGTTACTTAACAAATAAGGATCCATCCTTCATAGAGAACAAACACGTACCTCTTTATTAAGTAACTTGCTGCCAAAGCAGCAATATATCATGGTCTGAAATAGAAATATTTTAATAAAAAGTGACATGTGAACACATGGTTCCCAGTAAACAGCAAAATAGCGTTTTTTAAACTTATGTTTAAGTTTTTCTATCATGGTTTTTTAGCTCTCATAAATGTTTTACACACAAAAACCTGTCATCATTAATTTATGTAACCAAACATTCCAAAATAGTTTTCTCATAAATTCTCTAGAAATGAAATTTTAAATTGTATATAGGGGAATCTCTAGGGAAAGCTGTTCATTTTTATAAGGCACATATGTAACACATTTTACAGTGAGACACCAATAAAGATATTTACAACATGGTATTATGAAGGCTAATGTCTGTTCATGGTTGTTTTCAGTTGAGGAAACTTGCAAATTTAGGTTTCATGCAAAAAACCTAAATCAGGGATATCAAACTGCCAGCCCGTGGGCCGGTTGCATCATATGGAGACCACGCCCACCCTAGCTCCAGCAATGCAAAAAAAGTCATGATATGTTGCGACACATCACGAGATGTGGCAAGTTTGACACCATGACCTAAATGCCTCTGATTTTAGCTTCTGACAAGACCCTTTTGTCCAAGTGTTCATGAGTTGGTCAAAAGGTATTGACAAAGTGGATTTCTTTTGTATCTAGGGTGTACTAGGGGTGTACTTACGAATACAATTGAGCCCAACATTTCCATTGCTAAGCAAGACAGTTGTGTGAATTTTTCCCCATTTTACAACCTTTCTTGCCACATTTGTTGAATTAATCTGGCTTCCCCGTTGACTTTGCTTGTCAGAAAAATCACAAAAGATAATCATGTGACTCTGGGACACTGCAACCATCATAAATACATGCCAGTTGTCAAGTGCCTGAATTTTGATCACGTGACCATGGGGATGCTGCAATGGTTGTAGATGTGAAACCCAGTCATAAATCCCTTTTTTCAGTGCCATTGTAATGTTGAACATCCACTGAACAAATGGCTGTAAATTGAGGATTACCTGTAACCCATTTGAATGTTGTAGATATTAAACTGCTCTGTACGAAAAGCCGTTTCATCTCTACCATAGAGAAGCACGCGATTGCTCATCTACAGCTGAAAGGCTTGGCTTCACGGGAAAGCAATAGTATCTGAACACAGGGTCAGTAGGTCCCTGGAAAGGGATGCAGAGCTACTGGCCGAGAAAAAGGAAGCTCTCATGTCCCGGTGATTCCAGGCAGACTGTAATTTTCCTAAGGGACTCCAGGCATGCTGTAATTTTCCTGACACCATGCAAAAATGGTTTAATCCTGCCTTCTTTCAGGATACTTTGCTGAATGCTGAGTGCATCCACCAGTATTCTCTAAATGCTTCCAGTGCAAGGACTCTGTAGACCTGATCCTATTCGCTTCCAAACCCAGAAATGTCCGCCAGCTACCTTGAGCTACAAAACATTCTTGTTTTTCAAACGCTGAAAAAAAATTTAAGCCAGTGGATCATTGTATTTGGAAGTAGGTTGGCTATCCGGTAAGCAAAATTGGACAGAGCTTTAAAGTAGAGGAAAGATTTAATTAAATTAAAAAATAATTACAATGAATTACTTATGGGAAAGGTTTAATGAAAAGAAAGTGTCTTTTAAAGCATTGTAGCCCGATGATCAAAAGGAAGTTAATTTTGGAAAAGGTGAGAAAGAATGTGAAGGTACCAAGTCATTTCTATAGGTCTGCAGTAAAGTTAATCTAATTCAGCTAATTATATTTTATCTCTTGAGCAGAGCCTTGGGTCGCACTTAAATCATACAAAGTGCCCTTGAAGAAAAGATTTTTAGAACAACTTTGGATCCATGAAATTGTAGGGGAAGGGTCATTCAGGCCATTGATTCCAACCCTCCTCAAGTACAATTGCCTTTCTTGCAACCTGTTTCAATTCATCTGAATCCTTAATGTATGAGGCCAGAACTGGGCACACCACTTAAAATGAAGTGTGACCAGGATAGACAGAACTATTGCTTTCTGTGATTTGAAAATTATACCTTATTGATTCAGTCTAAATTGCCTTTGCCATTTTTTTATTATTTATTTTTTGCTGTTATATCACACTGCTGATTATCATTCAGTTTGTATTCAGCTGCTATGACAAGATCTTTTTTACACATATTATTGCCACGCCAGGTATCCCCATTAAATTCCTGATCTGCATAATTCTAAGCCAATAAGAAGCTTCCTATTGGGAGTCTATTGATATTTTTTCTTAAATAAATAGAAATGTTCCCCCACCGTCTGGTTTTACATGAAGTATAGCATTGTGACTATAGTAAATATTTCAGTGCTTCCTAGTAATTTGCCACAAAGAATCATAAAAGTTGAAGGCATTTTGAATGGCTACAAAAGTTGATGGAGCTGGCAGAGATGGCTAATTTGAATGTTTTGATTAAAGAAAAGAATACAAGTACCTTCATTTCAACATGGAGACCGCTTCTGGACTTTGTGCTTGAGGTAGAAAAAAATGTGAACTATGGTGCTGGAGAAGACTCCTGCGAGTCCCTTGGACTGCAAGGTGATCAAACCAGTCAGTCCTAGAGGAGATCAACCCTGCCTGCTCTTTAGAAGGCCAGATCCTGAAATTGAAACTCAAATACTTTGGCCACCTAATGAGAAGGAAGGACTCACTGGAGAAGAGCCTAATGCTGGGAAAGATTGAGGGCAAGAGAAGAAAGGGACGACAGAGAATGAGGTGGCTGGATGGAGTCACTGAAGCAGTAGGCGTGAGCTTAAATGGACTCCAGAAGATGGTAGAGGACAGGAAGGCCTGGAGGAACGTTGTCCATGGGGTCGCGATGGGTCGGACACGACTTTGCAGCTAACAACAACAACAGAAAAAAATGAAACTTTGTTTCTGGGTTTCACTGATTGGATTGATTTGTTGTTACAGAAATGGCTAGTTTTTACTATTGTGAAAAAGTAAAAAGCCGAGGCTTAACTTAATGCTTTATTTTACTGCAACAGGGGAAGTTGGAAGTCAATCTCTCTTTTTTTCCTTTCCCTCCCTTTCTTCTCCCTTTTTCCTCCCTATTGTGTCCTATTTGCTTTGTATTTTGTATTTTACTTTAAAACTTAATAAAACGTTTTTTAAAAGTTGAAGACATTGGTATTAATCTTCTGTTTCCAACTGTGGAATTTTTTTTAAATTGGCACTGTTATTAGAAGACTATTAATATGTCGACGCCTCCATACACAAAACGGAGTTATATTTGCACAAATGCGTGTAATCCATTTGAATTTTGTAGAATGCCCTGAACTCTGTTTCATTGTAAAATGGTTCTTTAAAACCAACTAACTAACCACAGTGGCTACTAATAAAACTAATCAGCAGCCAGGTGATGGTTGTTGGCACAATTAGTGATAAGAAGTAGAACTCACATTCCATATATTGTACATAGTTTTTCCATTACATAGGCCTCCAGTTGGATAACAAATTAGTAAACTCTGCTAGTGCCAATCCAGGCAGTGTATGCAGTAGGTTTCCTAAAGCATAGGAGAATTTTGGCCTTTTTGTTTGTTTGTTTTATGGGGGAAAATGGAAATTCTTATCTCAATGAATGCCAGTGGAAACTACCAAAATTACCTGAACCATGTAAAGGTTTTGCCAGCAAGCCTGGGGACGCAGGGGACAGGTGGACTAATGAACTGGCTCACTTATTATTAATATTCCTCTGCCTATTATTTTCCTTTTTTTGGTTTAGTTTTGCTTTTGTAGGTTTTTTTAAATGTTTTTTAACTATTTAATGGTTTTAGATAATGACTGTTTTGTAGTTTTACTGTTTTATTGGACTGTTGTACATCGCCCAGAGTTGCTTTTTGTGAAATGGGCAACCATATAAATCTGATTGATTATTTTTTTTAACACTGTGTAGCATCCATTTTAGATTCCCTAAACCCTCTGATCAAATACGGGTAGTCCTCAACTTACAACAGTTTATTTAGTAACCATTTGAAGTTACAATGACGCTGAAAAAAGTAACTTATGACCATTTTTCACATTTATGACCGTTGCAGCATTCCTATAGACATGTGATTTACATTTGGATGCTTGACAACTGATTCACATTTATGACAGTTGCGGTGTCTCGGGGTCATGTGATCACCTTTTTCAAACCTCTGACAGGAAAAGTCAATAGGAAAACCAGATTCACTTAACAACTGTGTTACTAATTTAACAGCGACAGTGATTCACTTAACAAATGTGGCCAGAAAAGTCGTAAAATGGGGCAAAATTCACTTAACAAATTTCTCACTTAGCAACAATTATGGTCGTGACTTGAGGACTACCTGTAACACTATTAGGAGAGGACTGGTAGTAGGAAACCACTGAATTTAACAGCAATTTCTCTGGGAATATAGAATCATTTTTATGGAAAATTCAGAACCCAATTTATATGCATAAAAGGTAAAGGTAAAGGTTTCCCCGCACATGCGTGCTAGTTGTTTCCAACTCTAGGGGCCAGTACTCATCTCCGTTTCAAAGCCGAAGAGCCAGCGCTTGTCCGAGGACATCTCCCTGGTCATGTGGCCGGCATGACTAGACGCCAAAGGCGCACGGAACGCTGTTACCTTCCCACCGTAGTGGTCCCTATTTTTCTACTTGCATTTTTACGTGCTTTCGAACTGCTAGGTGGGCAGAAGCTGGGACGAGTAACAGGCACTCACTCTGCTACGCGGCACTCGGGATTCAACCCGCCAAACTGCCGACCTTCTGATCAACAAGCTCAGTATCCTAACCCACTGAGCCACCGCGTCCCTTATATTTATATGCACAGGTGGGTATATTATGATCCTTGCAACATAGAGGTCTACCTACAGAATAATCTGCCTGTTATATTAGTATTAGGCAATTTATTTTCTCCACTACAAGCATTTTATAGACAATATTTTCTGAGTGTGAGGCATACATTCATAAAATTCTTACAGTGGGTGGGCCTGGTATACCCTTCCAATCTAGCCTATTTTCAATAATACTATATCTTTTTGCTGTAAATCTCCATTGCCTTCAAGTTCCCTGTACCTGCCTGAAAACGTCAAAGGACTAGGAGGAATAGGATGTTTCAGCCACATTCACGTGAATCACGCCGGATGGAAGTTATTTGTCTTTATGATAGTTTTTAGTGCCAATTTAACTTAAATTGACAATGAATCAGGAAATGCTTATCGGAATAAAGCCTGGAAATTTTAAACAGATGCGGTGCTTGACCTCTCTTGTTTCAGCCACCCTGTTACAATTCTGTTTTCACTGCCTTAGTTAGAAGTGGAAAACTAGACCAAGCACAAACTGATGAATGCCTGAACTATGTAGTGAGTGTTAAGTTGATCAACTTTTTAAAAAATTTCAAGTGAAAAACCGATGATCCAAACCTTTTAGCTGTGTCTTTGTCAAGCTAATATTCTCCAGATATATTTAAACATTATTCCCATCCCATTATCCCCAGACAGCAGCAGGAGGGATGAGCAAAATCTGCTAGGCACCAGGCTGGGGAGGCTCTTTGAAAAGCAGTGAGTGTGTGCATTTTGAAATTCTGATACTAGGAGAATCTTTGACATATCCCTAAGAAGGAAGTTCTCTCACCTTTGTCCAGGCTGTTTCCTCCGTATATAGTACGCTTGTTCATCTGATATTTAGACATAAATATCCTATGTCCTGTATTGTATGGTAGACATGAGATCATATTTGCAAAGTCTGTAAACACCGATCTTTTCTAAATTGCCCCAAAACAAGTGAAGTCATTGGTTTCTATTTTCTGCATTATTTATTTCTGCACATTTCTGCAGCCTGGATATTTGTTCTCCAGCAGGTCAATGAGAAATATATGAATGGGAGAAAGATTATGGTGCGTTTAGTGATTTAGAGTAAGCAGATGTTAAGTCCTGGACTGGCTTTAGTGGCTGGGGAATGGGAAGCATTGCGTTATAGTGTTCTCTTTCTTCCATGGCCAGTTCCAGTCAGTTTGGTAGGAGATGATACTTCATCTTTGACTCGATTGAGCGGGTACACAATTTGGGGGGTCCTCTTAGATTCACAGCTCCTGCTTGAGTAGATGGCAGCCATGGCTAGGAAGGCCTTTAAACAGTATCTAGTGCATTAATTGCACCCTTTCCTAGACTAGAAGGCCTTGCTCACGTTCACTCATATCTTGATCACCTCCCATTTGGATTTCTGGAATGCACTGTTCATGGACCTGCCCTTGAAGACCACCTGGAAAATTCAACTGATCCAGAATGCAGCAGCATGCACAGTAATGGAGGCCCCTAGGTTTGCCTATGTAACTCCTCTGTTGAGCAAGCTGCACTGACTTCCAGTTTCTTTCTGGGTGCAATTTAAGATGCTGGTCATCCCCTTTAATGCCCCATTTTAAACAGGGCAGGATTATCTGTGGGACCGCCTTTCCCTAAGGACATTACCCATCCGGCCAGGTCAGTTAGGTGGCCTTTTGAATTCTCTGCCCCTGACTTTTGTCAGGTGTCCATCTTCCTAGTCTTCTAAAAAGCTTTGAAGACCAGGCTTTTTCCCAAAGGGCTGGGAGATTAGGTGACTGCACATTAGAAGTTCGACTTGGTGCCAGGTTTTTATTGTTTTTAATATGCTTAGTTTTATAGTTTTATTATGATTTTTATGCTGTTTTAACTTTTGATTGGGAGCTGCCCAGAGTCAATTATAAAATGGGTAGCTATATAAATGCTTTAAATAAATAAATATGGAGCATTTGTCATAAACAGAAGTTGAATGTCAGTTGCTGAATACACAGTATGAGTGATAAATGATGGAAAGTGTGAGAATAGAATGCTTAGCAATTTGTTCATCACTGAATAGGGAATAAGATGAGAATGCACAATGGTTCCTTAACTGCTTAATGTATTCATGGAGAAATGTATAAGGAAAATTTCTGCGACAATAGTGTGTTGGTCAAGGATATAAATGTGTGTTATGTTATAATATGCCATGATATTGATTGAAAACCTGAATGATTGATAGCTAATGTTAGACTAGTTATATGATGCCGTGAGGAATATGGACTTAAAAGCTAATGTAAGGTCAAAGTAGCTATGTTTCACAGGAAAAAAATGAACAATTGCAAGGTATGCATATGTAGTTGAAAACTACAGCAAGGAGATGAAACCTATCTTATACACAGGAGAGGTTTAGTCATATTGGCACATATCAAGACTTCCAAGAAAGAAATGGCAAACTGAACACATCTCTGCCAACAGTGGAGCCAATAATCATGGGAGAATATAGAGCCAGCCAAGTAGATCAGCTCTTTCTGATTCATCTGCAAACAAGGAGACGATTTCAAGACTGCCAACAAGTCTTCCTTGTTCCATACAGATGCTCCTCACCAGGAGACTTCAAGACAATGGTCTTTGGCAGGTTTAGAGCTTTGGCAGAAGAGAGAGGAGCCATTTTCACTTATACCAGGGGCGTCTTTTTAAAGGACAATGGTTCGCATACTTCTCTAATTACTTTGGGAAATGGCTTGTAATTGCTGTTCATCTATTAAGAACCTTGGGATCAAGAAGTTTGATAACACTAGGTAAGTTATCTTCACGTCTTAGCAAGAGACGATTTAAATACAAGTTTAAGGAGTTTTTTATTTTTAAAAAATGGAATAAACATCAAAAGGGTGATTAGAACTTTGATTTTGGAAAATTACAAACAGAATAAAGGTTCAGATGGATTTGAAATAAGAGTTTGGAATTAAAATTGTCCACGTTCCTGAAAAATAATTTGCTTTGAAGTCTTAAAAAAAATCATGATAGGATGGGACTTTGAAGGTTGGTCACTAGAGGGAACCAGAGGAAACAACAATACCATTACAGAAGAATATCACTTAAATTTGACTTAACTAATACAGAATAGAGCAAAATAACATTGGATGTATTGAAGGATATTTTTGAACAATGGACCCGGAATTTAACAGTGCCTGCTTCTATAGATACTGAATAATAATACTGAAAAGTATTATCATTCTAGTATTTTAAAAGCTTGAAGTACTGTGTTGAAAATAAAAAGTAAAAATTGTATGTGTTGTCTTCACCCATATATTTAGGATGTCATTGGCTTTACTCATATATATTTTATAACACAGATTTTATTTATTTAATTGTTTTCTTGTCCATTTCTAAGGTTAAAAAAAAGCCTAGCAAGAAAATTATTTTAAAAAACAATATAATAATACTCTACAAAAACATTCAATACATACTGTAAATACAAACCAATGCAAAATAGGCAATGTTAGTTTCAAGCAATATTATTTTTAAAGTAACCACATTGTTGTACTATTCATACAATTATTTATATTATGGGTATAAAACATTTTTTATGCCAGGGGTTTTTATTTGGTCTTTGGATGCATTCCAAAAAACTAATGTAGAATATTGCCAAAAAAGCCAGGATGAAAACTTATAATAAAATATTAAATGCACTTTATAGGGTGAGTACATTTAGTCATTTCTCTCTTTTCTCATAGAGGCTGGGAACTTGGGAAGTACCCTCAGGATTTAGGGGACAATGTCCCCAGGTGGTACATCTCTGACCAATAATAGTGTCCTGTCAAAGCATCATAATGACTGTTGTTCAGTCGCTAAGTTGTGTCTGACTCTTTGTGACCCCATAGGCCATAGCATGCAAAGCATCCCCATCCACTGTTTCCCAGAGTTTGTCCAAATCTATGTTCATTGTGTCAATGATACTATCTAAGCATTTCATCCTCTATTATCCCCGTCTACTTTTGTCTTCCGTCTTTCCCAACATCAGGGTCTTATCCAAGGAGTCCACTCTTCTCATTTGGTGGTCAAAGTATTTGAGCTTCAGCTTCAGTACCTGTCCTTCCAAAGAACAGTCAGGGTTGATTTCTTTTAGGATTGATTGATTTGATCTCCTGACAGTACAAGGGACTCTCAAGAGTCTTCTCCAGCACCACAATTCAAAAGCAAATGACCAACCCTGGATGCTGGTTAATGCTTGCAATGAAAGGTAGGGCAGTACAGTACTAACTCCATTGGTTTGCATCTTTACTATTTGCTTAATTACCCTTCTTCTAAGCTCAAAATAGTATCCCATTTTATGCTCACAGCCACACCATGAAGTAAGTTGCACTGTAAATATTGTCTGGCCAAGGTCAGCTTTTTACTTTTTTATTTATTAGATTTTTATCCCTTTATTGTTTTTTGCAAATAACACAAGGTGATGAATATATCCAATACTCTTCCCTTCTTTTTCTCCACAACAACAACCCTGTGAGATGGATTGGGCTGAGAGAGAGTGGCTGGTCCAAAGTCACTCAGCCAGCTTGCATGTCTAAGGAGGGACTAGAACTCTCAGTCTCCTGGTTTCTAGGCAAGCGCCTTCACCACTAACACCACTTCGCCAGACAAACTTCAGATGAGTTTCACTCTATTCTCTTCTGGGATTATAATCCATTCAGAAATTATAGTTCTCTTCTGCTGAAATACTGAAAAAACCAAGGCAACTATCCATGTTTTCTTACCTGTCTGTAGCTTGAATCCTCCCCCCCCCCAAAAAAAAAAGAGTTGCTCAAGAGAATTGCCGTGAAATGAGAAATTGCAGTTGCTGGGGAGGGATTGAAACACTAAAAGAGCAGCTCCTGCATGATGGCTGTAGTTTAAATGTCACTTGATAAAAGTTCACGCTGTTCCCCTAATTCCTCCACCAGCAGGATTCCCTGGAATCAGACCTATAAATGAACATCCCACAAACGAGATGATACATGGCTACTATATCCATAACGCCCTTCCCTGAATCTGGAATCGGCAGATTTCCTACTTCTGAAATTGGCTCTTTTTTTTAATATGTGTCACATTGACACTTATTTGTATGAAATAACATATATCACAAAATGTTATTCTTTCCATAGAGTTTACTATTTTTCAAACATAAAGGTTATCAATTTTAAATGACTGATAAAAGTGCAGTATGTCTGTGGCAATTTGTTTCCAACTGAAAAAGATCACTATTAATAGGCAGATAATGTCTGGGATTTCCACAGCCTAAATGCTGCTATAAATAGTAGTTGAAAGTTTCCCACTTCATGCTTTCAGAAAGAACATTCTCCACTTCCTTTCATACAATACACTTGGGAGTTACATGAGAGCAATATTACTAAAATCTATGTTAGGCAAGTAACAAAAATGTATGGCTAAATTCATGCAGAATCCATTGGAAGAGATATAGGGCAGTCAGTCACACATTCAAAGTTACTGCACATATTTACATCCTAACCCAATCACTTTGATTATTTGGAATATTATTTCACTTTCTTTCTATTTAAAAATTTGATAGATAGAAAAAAATGGGATTTTTTTTGAGGTCTTTTACAAGCAGAAAACTAACTAAAATACTAAAAAGTACCTCTTCAGAAAATACAAATTATAACCTTCCTGGGGAACTGATTAGAATTAAGCAACAAATAAATTTCAGTTGCATAACCCAAATAACAATAGAATATCCCTAACTTCATAGATATATTTTATTTTTCACCCCTGATTTATTAAGGAAGCTTCCCTTGGTCTCATGTGCTCCAGATGTGTTGGGACTCCAGTTCCAAGTATTCCCAGGCCACCATGTTTTGCCATATTGACTGAAGAATTCTGGGAATTGCAGACCTAATTGGAAACCTCTACAGCAGGGGTGTCAAACTGCCAGCCCGCGGGCCAGATGCGTCATGCCGAAACCGCACCCACCCCATTGCCGGCCTTGGAAAAAAAGTCACAATACATCGTGACACATCACGTGACGTTGCAAATTTAATACCCCTGCTCTACAGCCTGAGCAAGACTGCTTTAGCTAGAGTAAAACCCAAAATGCTTTAACCTTGACTTCCAAAGGTTTATCTGATGAGGGAAAAGTGATTTCATATACGTGTAGGTCTAAGTACTGTAGACTGGTTGGTTTTTTTTGCTATTTTTGCTGTAATGTTTGTCCTAGATGCCAATAACGTTAAACAGTTAGTATATCCTTCATTTCTCCCTTTGTCCTCCTTTCCAAATGTCTGTGACCTCTGTTCCCTGTTCAGATATCTGGTGACCCTTCTTAAAGCAAAAATCAAACTTTATGAGGAGTTGCTTCCAGTCAGGAATGGCAAATTGATGTCCTGCAGAGAATGGGAGACACTGCGGCTAAATATGGTAGCTGGATGTGGGATCCAGACTAAAGAAATCTCTCCAGAGAAAGGTCATTTCACAAGTCTAGCTTAAAGTAAACATATAGCACATCTGTGCTGCAAAATTTCAGATTCCTCAGTAGGAACAACAACAACAAAATTACAACTTGAATTATATGAATGGGATGGTGCTTAACGGGTGACAAATCATTGTATCATATCCCTATTCCTTGGTTCTCTTGCTTTGTTGGCAGTAAAAGGTATAAAATATTCTCTAATCTACATCAATATGGTTTCAGCTGATGTAGAGCTTCACAATTATATTCTAAACTGCAGAGATACTGTATTTTGAATAGATTCTGCATTTCACATGTTGTTCCTCCAAAGGTCAAAGCAACTGAGATTTTTACAGAGAGGCAAGAGAGAAAGCACAATTTTATTCACTATATTGGTGGAGAATCATTATAAGGAGATTTAACTTTAATTTTCCTACAGCTACAAAGTAATTCTGGTTCTCCAAATCTAATGTTACACCTGTGTTCCCAGGTTCAGCTTGTGGTCTCCTTAGTATTTGTGCCTCAGTGTTCGATTGAAAGTGATTTGATTATCATTTTCAAATCACTTTCAACCGAAAACTGAGGCACAAATAGTTCTTTGGAATACAAGAAGACCCAGTGAATTTAAAATAACAGCAAACTTTACTGGTTGCAATGTGTAACTATTATGCGCACACACACTCATCCACACTTATTGTCCAAAGATGACTCAGAGTTGGTGGACTTCAGGACCCCTTTTATCCTCCCAAAGTCCTTGCTTTGTTCTGGTCGGTGGGACTTGGGGAGGGGATTCCTATGTGCTCAGACCCAAGTTCTTTTGCCTGATTCAGGTGATATTTTCTGTTTCCTTAAAGACTTACCGTATATACTTGAGTATAAGCCGACTCGAGTATAAGCCGAGACCCCCAATTTCACCCCCAAAAACTGGGAAAAGTTGTTGACTCGAGTATAAGCCGATCCGCCGTTCTGCATGCCTCGGAGGCTGGATCCGCGCTCTGCAAGCCTCTGGGATCCTGGGAGGCCTAATGCAAGCACCAGCCTGCCTGCCTCAGGTCTCCCCCACCCCCAGATACTGGGCTTCAGCACAGCTGGCTGTCTTGCCAAAGAGAAACATCTGGGAAGGAAAACCCTGTCTTACCTCTTTCCCAATTCTGCCTCTGCCCTTCCTCCTACCAAGGTGTTCTGGGACTAGTTCCCTAGCCTTTTGGAGCTTTTGGTGTTCGCCCATCAGCTGTCTACGGGGAGGCAACAAAGCTGCCTCTCTAGGCTTTGAGAAAAGGCCCCTTGCACAAAAGGCAGCTTCAGGACGAGCTTCCAAAAACCCTTTCCTTCCTTAACGCCCTCCCCACCTTCCCCCAGAAAGCCATATTTCTTTTTTTTTTATTGAAATTTTTTATTGAAGTTACAATATTATCCCCTCCCCAACCCACCCCAGAACCCCTCCCCCTCCCCCATATTTCTTCAATAACAAAAACATAAAAAGCTGGTTGGGATGTACTCGCTGATTTCCCCCCCCCCTTTTTTTAGATGCTAAAACTAAACTCTCCCTCTGCCTTCCAACCAATATCCCTTTTTAAAATCTTACCTTGGCTCCAGATGGAAGAGTAGAGGAACTAAGCTAGTAAGGAGAGAATTTTTTTCTGCAACTTTTTACTCCTGAAGTAGTAGTAGTAGTAATAGTAGTAGTAGGAATAATAATAATAAATCCCTAAAAGTTGTGCCAGAAAATGGAGGACGCTGGGTCTTTGCAAGTTTTAGCTGTCTGTCAGACTGCCTGAAAAGGGCGGCCTTCAGGCAGCCAGGCGGACAGCTAAAGCTTGCAAAGACCCAGCGTCCTCCATTTTCTGGCATAACCTTCGGAGATTACTTTAAAAAAAAAAACAAAAAAAACCTTCAGAGGAAAAACAGCTGCAGAAACATTTTGTCTCCTTGCTGGCTTGGTTCATCTACTCTTCAGCCAGGAGGGAGTCCAAGGCCTAGAGAAGGAGAGCTTTGCAGCATCCCTATGGACAGCTGATGGGCAGACAGCTGAAAGAAGCAGGCAGGCAGGGCGCGGAGGAACGGAGACCTGCAGGTCTCGGACTGCGGTGGCTTGGGAGAGGTGCGCGCGATCCCGGAAGCACCAAAGCCTCGGCCGCGCACAAGTCCTCGGTAAGTTTTTTTGTTGACTGGAGTATAAGCCGAAGTGGAATTTTTCAGCCCAAAAAGTGGGCTGAAAAATTCGGCTTATACTCAAGTATATACGGTAGTTCCTTCTTAATTACTTTCTCTGAGGGAGCTTTTCCAGCTTTTGTCCACCCTGCTTATGTGTTTGCTTCACCTTTAGGTATGGCAGTTTAGGCCCAGTGCTTTTTTTGTAAAAGAAAAAGGTGCCGGAACTCACACATGTCATACAACCCACCTTGCCTACCCTACAAGATTCCATCAAAAAAGGTGCCGGAACTCCGTTCTGAGGGTTCTACGACAAAAAAAAGCCCTGCTTAGGCCTATCAGATTAATTGGAATTTCAGTTGCAGATCCTGCATATTTTGGAGGATGAGAATTTACAGAAGACAATTGCAATTAAAGCTACACCCACATTATGTCGTAAAATGGGATTAATATACTTTCTAATATGTATCTGTTGTGTTGTTCATGGTCCACTTGGTTCTGGAAATTTCAGCTTGTATATATACCCCACTCTTTCTTATAGCAGATGGGACCACTGTGGGGACTATCACAGCTTGAACAATTTACACAACTGGCTTTCAGCAGCATGGAAGCCAAAATGTTCAAGGGAAAAATGTAACTGGCATTTCCTGAGATTTTTCTTCCATAGATAGTTTATTATTCATCACATTTTTATATCCTGTCTTTCCTTTCCACGAAGGATCATAAGCGATGTAGTTGACATTTTCTCAGCATTAGCCTCACAACCTTGTAACACGGATTAGAATGAAAGATACTAACCCCCCAAATAGTAGCTCATGTAGCCCAGTTTTATGGTTTTTTTTCCCCTCACTGCCAATGGCTCTCCTACTTTTGCTGCAATTGAACAATTGTTAACTCAGAATGCCAGGGCTAGGAATTTCCATTGCTAAGGAAAGTGGTTAAGTGTGAGTCATGCCCAATTTTATGATGTGTTTTTTTTGCCATGGTTGTTAAGCAAATCACTGCATTTGTTAAGTGAACCATGCAGTCATTAAGTAAATCTGGCTTTCCCGATTCTGCTTGTCTCAAGCTGACCAGGAAGGTTGCAAATAGCAATCACATGACCCTGAGATGCTACAACTGTCCTAATTATATGCCCGCTGCCAAGCGCCTGAATTTTAATCATATGACCATGGGGGGGGGAGAGGACCTATGATGGTCATAAGTGCGAGGAACAATTGTTAACTCCCTTTTCCCTGCACCTTGGTAACTCCGAACAGCCACTAAACGAAGAGGTTGAAGACCACCTGTATATCGCGGTGAAACCCCTCTACTGTTGTTCTTCGACCTCTTTTACCATTGCAGCCCCCGCTTCTGCTTTATTCTAATCCAGGGGTCTTCAAACCTGGCCCTTTTATAACTTGTGGACTTTAACTCCCAGAATTCCTCAGCCAGCATGCCTGGCTGAGGAATTCTGGGAGTTGAAGTCCACAAGTCATAAAAGAGCCCAGTTTGAAGACCCCTGTTCTAATCTAATAGTCTACTTCACTCTCGTCTTTGACCTAACTTTAGTAGCGACTCCGTGAGCCAGGGCAGGGCCCTCCGAGGCGTTGGCGCTCAGCCTTCCGCCTGCCGCGGAGCGAGGAGCAGGGCCGTCCCCGAGCTGGCCGCCGCCGCCGCCGCTCCGTCCCTGCCTGCCCGGCCAACTATTCGCGTCTTTCCAAAACGACAAGCCCTCCCCGCGAGAGACGAGCAAGGACAAAGGCGGAGAAAGCGGATTCTAGGCCGGCCAACCCCTGAAGTCTCCTCGGCGACTCCCGATGGCCTAAGCCAGGGGTAGGCAACCTCGGCTCTTTTATGACTCATGGACTTCAACTCCCAGAATTCCTGAGCCAGCATAGCTGGCTCAGGAATTCTGGGAGTTGAAGTCCATGAGTCATAAAAGAGCCGAGGTTGCCTACCCCTGGCCTAAGCGGAGCTGGTTTGTAGCCGATGCCGGGCGGGAGGAAAGGTGTGCGCGCCTCAGGCGGCGGCGGCGTTTGCCTGAGGGTGATAGCTTTCGTGAGCTCCGCCCGGCTGCTTCCTCCCCACGTGCCCGCCCATACTGTTTCCACTTCGGTTGCCGAGGGCCGTGCCTTTTTCTTCTTCCTCCTCCTCCTCCTCCTCCTCTCCCTGGGCGGCCGTCGGAGCCCGCGGTGAGGAGAAGGAGCGGCGGCGCTTGATTGAGTGCAGCGGCGCCCGGCGAGGGGAGCGGAGCCGAATCGCGCGCCCTGTCCCGAGAGTCCCGGCGGAGGAGAGAAGATGCTGCTGTCGCTGGTGCTGCACACTTACTCCATGCGCTACGTGCTGCCCGCCGCCGTGATGATGGGCACCGCGCCCACCTACATCCTGGCCTGGGGGGCCTGGCGGCTGCTCTCCACCCTGCTGCCCGCCCGCTTCTACCACCAGGTGGACGACCGGCTCTACACCGTCTACCAGAGCATGGTGCTCTTCTTCTTCGAGAACTACACCGGCGTGCAGGTGATTGGCGGCTCGCGGGCTGGGCTGGCGGACTCCATTCTCCCGCTCGGCCCTCCAAGCCCGCCCCTTCCCTGCAGCTGGTTTGGGCAGAGAGGGCAGAAAGGGGCCGGGGAGCAAATGGAGAGATAGGTGCCTCCGCAGGCTTCCCGGCCCGAACAAAGGAGCCGGCAGGAGAGGCTTTGGGGGCCTGGTTGAGCTGCCGACCTCGCAGGGCAGCAGTCGGGAAAACGCAGAGCCCGCTTGTGTGCTCTGTTCCGACTCAGCAGCATTATATATATCAGGGGTCTTCAAACTCGGCCCTTTTATGACTCATGGACTTCAACTCCCAGAATTCCTCAGCCAGCATACCTGGCTGAGGAATTCTGGGAGTTGAAGTCTATGAGTCATAAAAGGACCAAGTTTGAAAACCTCTGATATATATTGACAAGAGGAAGAAAGCGAGCCTTGGCCTCGTTTGGCGGGGTCCTTTCTGAAGTACTATGTCTCATAGGTTGCGTTTATTAAATTTAGAAACCACCAATTCCCATCCCAGAGGATGGAAACGTTCTCAGTCATTCTTCCTATACATTGGGCACAATTTGAATACCCAAGCTATATAGTAATAGTATAACCCAGCTTTAAGAATTGAAATAAATATAATATTGTTACGTGTAGCAACATACACACGATGACTTTTGCAAGAAAAGACATGATTTTTAAAATTAGATTGCATTTAAAACTCCACTGTTGAAATATAGAATAAGCCGGTATATCTGTCAGTGCCTTTGATTATACAGTGTCAGGTTCTTGTGTTTAAATGTATAGGTGGAATCAGTAGAAGGCCACATAATCTAAGCCAGGGGTGTCAAACTGCTGGCCCGCGGGCCAGACGTGTCATCTGGAAGCTGTGCCCACCCCATTGCCGGCAATGGCAAAACCGTCCCGATACGTTGCGCGACATCATGTGACGTTGCGAGTTTGACACGTCTGATCTAAGCAGTGGAGCAATACTGCATTGAGATTGAAGAGGGCATCTTAAAAATAATTAACATTATTTCTTCTTTAAAAGAAGAAACAAAATTTAACCTTTGATTTTAAGTTTTTTTATATAATTTTATATAATTAAGATAACTGTTTTTTGTCCTTTCCTAGATAATTCTGTACGGTGATTTGCCAAAAAGAGAATGTGATATATATATATATATATATATATATATATATATATATATATATATATATATATATATATATATATATATATATATATATATATATATATATATATATATATATATATATATATATATATATATATATATATATATATATATATATATATATATATATATATATATACACGTGTGTGTGTGTGTATATAAAATAATCAAAGTACAGGTTTGTATATTGCTGGTTTCTCTATAAAGTATTTTATGTAATGTTAATAATTATAATGCTGCCTGATATGCTACAAAGCATGGGAAAATCTAATGCTAAAATAATTATAAACATATGAAGGGTGAAGTAGAACTATAGGTAATCTTCACTTAATTACCACAGTTGGGACCAGAGTCTTGGTTGTTGAGCAAAGCGGTCAATAAGCAAGATGCCCTCAACTGTTTCACTGAACAACTGCAATCCCAGCACTCCCCACTGCGTCATTACAGGATCTCACATATCACAAAATGAATTGAGTCTCTCTCCATGCCTGTGTAGTATATATCCTGTGTAGTATATATAAAAGAAGCCAGATAAAAGAAGCATACAATAAGATGGGGGAGGGTCTTCAAGATGCTAACCATTCCCAAGTTTGCAAACCCTATGTGAGTTTGCAGAATTCAAACTCTTTCAAAAGGCCAGGGATGTGGGGGCCTGTCTCACTTCCGAGGGGGGGATATTCCAAAGAGAATACTCTTTTTTCTGGACTCCACAAGTCGAAATGCTTTAACTCACAGGTGTCAAGTTTGATCGCTTCCACAGATAACCCAGTGGGGCTTTAAAAGTCATAATCAACAATGTGAATTGGACCTGAAAGCAAACCGGCACCTAAAGCAACTTGCACAACAGAGGTGTTATATCTGCCATCTCTATGAAATGTATTTGATGCCCATCTTGTATCCAGCGACTCTGAGTGGCAAATTGCTCTCATGATTGCATTTTGTCCTGGCTGAATCTGGAAGAGCCCTGGTGGTGCAGTGGTTAGAGTGCAGTATTGCAAGCTAATTCTGCCCACAGCCAAGAGTTCAATTCTGACCAGCTCAAGATTGACTTAACCTTCTGAGTTGGTAAAATGGTGGTAAAATGAGGACCCAGATTGTTGGGGGCAATATGCTGACTCTGTAAACTGCTCAGAGAGTGCACTAAAGCACTACGGAGTGGTATATAAGTCTTATTGCTATTCAAGGATAGCCCCATGTAGAACACAATACAATACTCCAAGCCGGAAATGCAAGAAAAGCATCTCAGTCCAGGAAGGGCATAACTGACTCCTCAAGCAGGAGCAGGATCTATCGTGAGTTGGTGTAAACCCATCAAAGACCAGAGATGAAAACACTTGGATACAGAGAAGCTCCCCCACTCGCGGCCATTCCAGGGTTCAGGGTGAAGGCTGTTGTTCCCCATCCAGACCCCTACACCCTCCAGGTATGGCAAAAGAACATCCACAGCTGCGTTTTGCCTAGAAATGGAAAACAAAAACCTCCAAGTTAGCTAACTAGAAACTTGTACAAGAAAATGAAAGATGCTGAGTCGTTGTAAGCTTTATCTATCCCACAGGTCTGCAACCCGCGGCTCCGGAGCCGCATGCGGCTCTTTCAGCCATCTCCTGCGGCTCCCAGTCCCTCTGCCATGTGCAGTCCAAAAAAAAAAGTGGGACTAAAAAAGTTCAACCAATCAATTCAAATATGCAGGGTAGGTGCATATCTCGCCTTGTCTCCACTCTTCAATCAAACCGTTCTGCACATGCACGCATGTACGCACATGTGCACACATTTTTTGCGGCTCCCAGTTTTTCCTTTTGTGAGGGAACCGGTTCCGAGTGGCTCTTTCACTGTTTCAGGTTGCTGACCCCTGATCTATCCTGTAGACCCCAGTTAGGACTGAAAGGCTAGCCCAATGTTTCTCAACCATGGCCATTTGCAGATAGGTAGACTTCAATTCCTAGAATTTGCCAGCCAGCATGGCTGGCTGGAGAATTCCAAAAGTTGAAGTCCGTTTATTTTTCAAGTGGCCAGGATTGAGAAACACTGGGCTAGCCTGTCAACTGCCCTTTACAGACAGTGAAAGAGACAGCTAAAGCTTGCAAAGTCCCAGCACCCTCCATTTTCTTGCATAAGTTGGAGATGAAATCTTTTTTCCCCCCCTCCAGTTCTAGGGGAAAAAATGCAAAAAAGCCACTCTCCCCTTGTTTGTTTTGTTTTCTGCTCTTCAGCCTGGAGTCAAGGTAAGGTTTTTAAAAGGGATAGAGTGGAGGGAGAGTTTAACTTTAGCATCTAATTGGGGCGGGATGGGGGGGATCAACAATTCTGTTCCTGCCAGCTTTTTTTTGGTTTTGTTTATTGAAGAAATGTGGCTTTCTGGGAGGGAGGGAGAGAGAGAGTTAAGCAAAGGAAGCTCATCCTGCAAGGGATGGCTTCCCAAAGCCAGACAAGGGATGGCAGTAACAATAGCACTTAGATTTAGATACCACTTCATAGTGCTTTATAGCAGTCTCTAAGGGGTTTACAAATGTCAGCATATTGCCCCCAACAATCTGGGTCCTCATTTTACCGACCTCGGAAGGGTGGAAGGCTGAGTCAGCCTTGAGCTGGTGAGAATCGAACTGTTGGCAGTCGGCAGAATTAGCCTGCAATACCGCATTCTAACCACTGCACCATCACGGCTCAGACAGGAAAGCTTTGCAACCTCCCACTTTCCAGCTGATCAGAGGAGAAAGCTCTGGTTCTTTTTTTTTTCCTCCAGAAAGGCAGGTGTGCCTAGTGTTTTGCTTCCCCATTGTTTCTCCCTAGCAAGGCAGTCATCTGTGTGGTGCACTGAAATGGGGCGGGGGGAAGCCCTGAGAGGTGGGCTTGTGCCTGGGCTAGGCCTCCCAGGGTCTCCCCCACCCCTGAGCTCCACTTGACCCATGCATTCATGTACCAAATGCACTGGAGAGAGCAGGGACAGCTGGTCATTACTTGAGGCAGTTCATTTAATGTTTTCCCAACCTTCAACCCCAATAGGCAAGCTCCATTATGTTCGTAACTCAAGGACCACAGGTAGTCCTTGATTTACAACAGTTCATTTAGTGACCTTTCAAAGTTACATCACTTAACGTGATGTATGACCATTTTCCCCACTTTATGACCATTGCAGCATCCCCATGGGCACATGATCAAAATCCAAACACTTGGCAACTGGTTCATATTAATGATGGCTGCAGTGTCCCGGGAACGTGTGATCGCCTTTTACAACTTTCTGTCAAGCAAAGTCAATGGGGAACCAGATTCACTTAACAGCCCTTGTTACTAACTTAACTGCAGTGATTCACTTAACAACTGTGGCAAGAAAGGTCGTAAAATGGGGCAATACTCACTTATCAAATGGCTCGCTTAGCAGCATAAATTTTGGGCTCAATTGTTGTAAGTTGAGGCCTACCTGTATTCCATGAAGCCTTCTAATATTTTCTATGAATGTTGTGATGTACGTATGGGAGATTTTTTTTATCTTTTTCCCAGAAGGGGAAACGGGTAGAGAACATCAAAGATTGCTGTTTGATCACATCAAAAGCTCTGTATAATCCAGCATCCTCTTTCCTACACTGACTGGCAGGTAATAGTCCTCTTGCTGCTGATTGTCACCAGCTTTATATCCTACATGCCTCAAAATGGTAGAAGTCATGTATACTATAAAATTAATGGAAATGTTGATTTCATACATGATTTTATCTGGATTATTCTTTTTCTTCTTTTCCTTCATATCTCTAGCTACAAAAGAATTCAATTTACTGGGTTGGAACAGTTTTTTTTCCTTATCTAGTTTTAATTTTTCTGAATATTAATCTTCTAAACAATTCATTAATACAGTACATGAAGACACAAAACTATTTTTTTCTTTAAAGCCATGTTGTGCAGATTTGAAAAAAGATCTTTTTATGCTGTTTGGAGAACAGCTAGTGGAATAATTCAGTAATTGCATTAATAATTCAGTACTGGAAATAGTGTTTGCTGGTATTTAAGAAACAATTCTGTACTGGCTGATGAGAAATCTGCAGTGCCAAGTGATATGCATGTTTTATTCCCGTTTTTATACCCGAACCCTGTGCCAGATCTGCATAAACACGAAAACACTTCCTCTTCTTCCTGTTGATGCTGTGGTAGTGATGTCACTCGCACTCCACTAAAATTTTCCTGTGACAGTTGATTACAGAATTGTGATGGAATGTATATTTCCTACCTCCAATAAACATCCTGTTGCAGAATGTGTGTATGTTCTGAATATGCAGAAAACAATGTTAGTTCAAGGGAAGCATGCTAGTAAACACATCTGACTTTGGGTTTCGATCCACAAAACAGGTCCTTAAATCATTGTAGGAGGAGGAATAAGTAATGTTTAAAAATTAGTAACAGATCTTAAAAAAATATTTTTTTTTACACAGTTTCATTTGCTTCCAAAAGATTCTTGCATACAGAGTACAGTGGATGAAGTGATTGTATATCTGTATCAAATAGTTTTTTTAATAAAAAGAACCATGTGCTAAAGGAAAAAAAACAGCACATGGGAAACAATAGACTTGATTAGAAAATTGCTGTTCCAGAGGGACCACAAAATGCTGCAGCCAGTCATAAGTGCTAGCAGGTGCCAAATACCCCAACTGCAATCACATGATATGAGGCGGTGGTTTGACAGTTGTCACTTTTTCAGAGGCCACCATAACTTTGAATCATTCAACATCATAAACTGAGGACTGCCTGTAAACCCTTTAAAAGAAAAGTGTTGCTTTCTGGTGCCTCTTTTTCTTACCAGTTTGTTTGTTTGTTTGTTTGTTTGTTTGTTTGTTTGTTTATTTATTTATTTATTTATTTATTTATTATATTTTTATACCGCCCTTCTCCCGAAGGACTCAGGGCGGTGTACAGGGCAATAAATATAAAAACAATACAAAAGTTAAAAATGATTAAATATAATGCCCAAATTTAAAACAACAATTAAAAACATATTAAAACCCCAGCCCTAACCCATCAAACCAGGTCAGATTGCTCAAATAAATACGTTTTTAGATCGCGCCGGAAGGAGCGAAGGTCGGGGGCCATTTGTAGTCACAAAAGTCAGATTGGATAACCCGGCGACAATTTGAGTCATTTGGATTTTTCATATTTTCATGCTTTCGTGGCTGAAAAATTGAGAGTGGGATAGAATGGAATTCTCTGAGTTGAAGACTGTATAACTGAAATTTCTCTGATTTTACAAATGCAGAAATAGGGACACTACATTAGACTAAAACTGACTCATAATAGTCTTGCCTTTGAATGTTTTACTGATAGCTGGAAAGAGGTTTACAAGATTCAACAATAATAATGATTGACAGCCTTATTTTTTTGCAGGAGAGGTGGGGAAAAGACATGTTCATGTTTTCCAATTGTTTTATAGAGGTTTTTTTATGACCAGCAGATACACCTTCGCTTATTCTTGCTATTTGATGTATAAATGTACACCTGTATGAGGCAACTAATTTCTGCCAAAATGAGGTGCTTTCCACAATGAAGGCAATTAGTCCAACTGCCATTCAAAAAGATTTGGCTGACACAGGTTTACTTTGTTTTTTGGAAGCCAGAATGAGCAGAGAAGATTGTGGAAACATTGCTTCAGAAAGCTGCTTCCAAGCAGTGCTTCTGTTAAAAGTTGATTGTAGCTTCGTCCTAAAAGCTTTCTACAACTCCAATTAGCTGGCGTGAGATGTTTGGCTCCTTAGCAACATAATGATAGAATGAGACTGGACAAAGCATCTGAGGGACATTCATAAAAAACAGAACAATCCAAACTAAGAAAAAGTCTTTTTTTACTCCAGTTAACTTCTCTTAACTCTTGGTATTATAATATACCAATCTTTGCATTAGCGCTTATGTAAAGTAGCATTCATAAAATCAGTATTGTATACCAGGGCTTTTCAACCTTTTCACCCATTGTACCACTTTAAGGATAAGGCAATATCCGAGTACCACCAGTCGCCCAGCAAGGCATCAAAAACGTGACCAAAAAAAAGAGGAAAAAAATGATAAAGTACAGGTAGTCCTCAACTTACAACAATTCATTTAGTGACTGTTACAATGGCACTGAAAAAAGTGAATTATGACCATTTTTCACACTTATGACTGTTGCAGCATCCCCAGGGTCATGTGATTTACATTAGTATGCTTGGCAACTGATTCATACTTATAACATTCAGTGGCCCAGGATCATGTGATCAATGGCCGGGGGGGGCGTGGCGTGGCCAGCTCATCACTCAGGATGTGGGGTACCTGTGGGGGGGGGCAATCTGGATCTCTGGGGAGTGGGACTGGGATGGGTGCCTTCCCTCTTCTCTCCCATTGTCCCTTCTTTCCTTTCTTTCTCTCCCTCTTTGTCACTTAGCAAGCAGCCTCTTCTGCAAGCAAGTGAGCTGGGCAGGAGACCAGGATCAGTGTTTCTAAGCGCAACTTCTGAGCGTGGCTCAGCTGATCCCAGGCTCCTGCCCAGCTCACTTGCTTGCGGAAAAGAGGCTGCTTGCTAAGTGAGCTGGGCAGCAGCCCAGGATCAGCTGAGCTACGCTCAGAAGTCGTGCTGAGAAACGCTGATCCCGGGCTGCTGCCCAGCTCACTTAGCAAGCAGCCTCTTTTCCGCAAGCAAGTGAGCTGGGCAGGAGCCCGGGATCAGTGTTTCTGAGCGCGACTTCTGAGCACGGCTCAGCCGATGGCGGGCTCCTGCCTGGCTCACTTGCTTGCAGAAAATAGGCTGCTTGCTAAGTGAAGCCCCAGGATCAGTGGGCTACCCAGCGCTGATCCTGGGGCTTCACTTAGCAAGCAGTATGTTTTCTGCAAGCGAGCTGGGCAGGAGCCGTTCGCTTGCTAGCCCTTCCCCCCCAAACACACCACTTACCCTTCCTCGCTCACCGCTCAACTCGCTGTTCCTCTGAAAACAGGCCGGTCTGCCCCTTTTATACTTTTTCTTCTCTCTGCCCTCCTCCTCTTCTCTTCCAGGTGCACCGGAAGCTCCAATTAGCAGATCCTGGGGATTCTGGCAAGCTCTGCAGCTCCAGCTGATCTCCAGGTCTGTGTGACTCCGTTTTGACTTGTTCCCTCCCCCACTATAATTAGCTACACTGGGCTCGCGTACCACCAGCCAGGGGCTCGCGTACCACTGGTGGTATGTGTACCACCGGTTGAAAAGCCCTGTTGTATACAGTATTTTAAATGAAAACACAGTGTTCCTAAAACTCCCCAGCTTCTCTCTTTATTCTTGGAGAAACCATTCCAAAATATTTCATTAAAAGAGCATTCAAAAATATTTCATTATAAGAGCATTCAAAAATGTTTTAGTGTATATAATAAATAGCAGCCTTTTATTTGTTTGGACTGGTATTAAATGGACTTATACAACAGGACTTTACATTCTCAATAACACTCGTAAATTTTGCCATGAGACAACATGGAACATGATTTGAGATATGGTGACCTGCAGGAATAAGTAGTGCACATTCATTGGCATTCCATTGTTGGTGAGGGAACATTGTTAAAATACTATTGTATGTAGCTAAATACATATTTCTCTCTCTCTCTCTCTCATGCACACCTGTGTTGCATAGAAAAATTAGGCTAACATCTCTTGATCTAAATTAAACAAAATTTATTTAGAGAGAAAGTCTGAGTTTAAAGCAGTGTACATCTAGGTTAGCAAATGTTATAGGAGATGGATGATTGGCCCGATACAATAAACTGAGTTTTGCTTTAGTGCAGCAATTCTGGCTGAGCTCCATATTCTTTCACAAATTATGTTTGTGAGAACTGATAGAAGCACAAAATAATTGTGTTATGATGCAGGGCTGGAAGAAAAATGAGACTTTTTTGACTGGAGCAGCCTCATTGAGGCTTAGTCTTAAGGTTGAATTGTTTAACTTAAAAAACTACTATATATTTTGTTTCCACAGATATATTTTGTGATTTATCCAGGAGGAGCATTTTACAATCCAGAACTACCCAAAGTAATTACAGATAGCCAGTCATACTGAAAAGAAAGGTAATGAAAACTACCAAGAGTTGACAAGCTTAGTGTCTTTAACAGCTGAGCCATCGTGCCCCCTCTAATTCAGTTTACTGAAGGTCAAAGAGGTAACAGCCAAAGCATGCAAACCAAAAGAGTCTCTGACAGACATATGCCTTATTAGGAGTGCACAAAATAGTCCAAAATCAGTCCAAGATCCCAAGAGCCAGTTCAGAACAGCACAGGCAGAATTCATATGAATTGTCATACAAGAGCCAGAGATTAAATAGTAGTTTCCAGCAAAGGACTATAAGTTAAGTCTGCCTCTTAAATCAGTCTGCAGCCAGCTGTTGCTAATCAAGAGGTTTACTTGCTTGGCAAGATGCTTCATAGAATGGCTCTGCTCTTCTCTCTACTCACCAGGCTACTCCAGCTGTACAGATGTTGCCAGTTTTTGATCAAACTCATGTGATTCTTGATTTGGTGCTCCTGAGGCTGAAATTCTACAGGTTCAGTTGGGGGCACCTTATTTACATTCAAAATTCACTGAATTGATCCGTGATACTGGGTAGACATGTGATCATTCTCCTGAAAGATAAGAAGGAAAAAAAATAGCTTGGGTCTAGAGAAAATCAGAATCAATGGCTGGTTTTATAGATGTCAGCTGCAGGATCTAGAGATGTTACCATTTTCATGGGCAACTTGTTAAATCTTTTTCTCTCTGCCTTTCCTCTTGGTTAGGTCTCACAGTTTTGAAACATGTGCTTATTCCACGGGTGAAGGCCACTCATGTTGCTGTTGATTCAATGAAGAGCTACTTAGATGCAGTTTATGATGTTAGTATGGATCATAAAGGACAAAGGAAAGTGGCAGCATCCATGACTGGTGAGTAGGTGCTGTTAAATTACTTTTAAAAAAACCTTCTCTTGCCTGATTCAAGCTGGGAGAATCCACATCCTTCATGGAATGTCTACAACAGGGGTCTTCAAACTTGGCCCTTTTATGGCTTGTGGACTTCAACTCCCAGAATTCCTCAGCCAGGCACGTTGGCTGAGGAATTCTGGGAGTTGAAGTCCACAAGTCATAAAAGGGCCAAGTTTGAAGATCCCTGGTCTACAACATTCAGGATGAACTTTTTTTGTGTCCCAAATGATATACGGTTGGGTTTAGCTTTTTGTTTGACTTCTAAGTTTCCAATTAATGGCTTATTTCCATTTTAGGTTGTCTTTTGGCCAGCAAAGGCATTTTTTTAGATAAGCTAGCGTTTAACATGATTTGTTGATTTTAAAATGAGGAGGGGGGCTCTTGGTTCTTTCTTTCTTTTATATGTTTTTATATTTTAATTATATAGTTATATTTTGTTAACCTTCCACAAGAACCCCAGTTTCTCATGTGGCCCCATCGGAAAATGAATTGCCAACCTCTGAATAAAATGTTAACAATATCTTTAAAGACATATCTGAGAAATCATAGATCTTGTTATTCAATTTTCAAAATTTAATTTGAAAGAAATATATGCAGCTTTTTGGAGCAAAAGATTTTAAAAGATTTAAAATCAGAGTCTAAAAAATCCAGACTTGAAACTTGGATCAGTTTTTAAACATTGTTAAATAAATAAGTTTGCCTTTAATTTTACAAATAACTGAAATTAATCATATTATAACTAAAGTATATATAATGTTCTTCTGGATTTTAGACCTTTTTTGTAAGGAGTGCCCAATAATTTATATCTGTATTGAACAAATTGAGTTCAAAGACATTCCAGAAAAACAAATGTTTATGAGAAGATGGCTTCACAATTTTTTTAGAAATAAAAACCAACTACCTTTATTACTTGCATTAAGAAAATTAGTGGCTGTGAGTGGGAAATACCACTCAAACTGATTTTGTGACACTTGTGACTGTAACTGTGAATCAATACGAAACTGGATTTCTTTTATTTTCAGGCCCATGTACTTGGTCCAATTTGAATCAGGATAGCCACATCTGTAAAATAATATTTTGTAAGATACTATACTATACTATAATATACTTTTACTAATTAAAAGTAGACTGATTATCTTTGCCTGATAATAAAAGATATTCAATTCCAGATTAGTTCAATAGAATAAAGTAACTTGATTGATTTTGGCTTTGAATGTTGTGTATATTCACCCAGTGGGAACTTATCCCATAAATCTGGGTTTATTACATAAATGTGCTGAGAATTTATGGCTTAGCTAAAGCTCCAGTCATTTTCATTTGAGTCCATTTAGCAGCTTTAATTATCTATATTTGCTTACTTAAAGAAAATACAGCTATGCAAAGCATTCAGAATTAGTCCCTCCTTCAGAAAGCGCATCAGTATGAACAAAACTGAAGATTAAAGCTGCCACATCCTTTGTTAGATCCATGCAACTGCTTCAGAAGACAAGAACACTTCCATTAGAATTGCTAACAAAATTGTCTATGCCTACACAGAGAGAGCTGACAATATTTCTTCCAGGTGTTGTGACTGCTTGAGCATTTCAGATAGAGATACTTCATAGGTGCTAAATTGCTTTGTATAACATCTTTTTTAGTGCTTTGTACAGCCCCAAAAATATGTCTGGCCAAATTACACACTGCAGTAAAATTTGTGCTATTTGTAGAAGATTAAAAAGTTCATTCCCTAATGTGTGAAAGAAAGAATTTCAGCCCAAAACTCGTGATTCTTGGAGGAAAGTATTTGTGATAAATTATCAGAGATAATCAGAGAATTGTATAAAAGTTTCTAACCAAAAGCATGTGATAAATAAATCTCATTTTTTCCTTGCTCCTAGATTGCTAAACAGGATTTTATGATGCAAAAGATTCTAAAAGAAGAAATAAGTTCCTAGGAAAAAGTCTTCACTCCAAACTAAGTCTCCAGAAAACATTGCCATGCTAAATGTTTTTAAGCGGCTTGATCACCACCATGCTACTAATAGAATCTGGAAGGAAACTACATGAAAACACGGATATATGTCAGCTTACTAGGCTGTCTCTGGGTCAGTATTAAAGCGTAAAAACTCTGCACTTTCGTTCAGTGGATTTTCTCTTGCTTTGCACATCGCATCAAATTCTTTCCTAAATTTATATTAACATTTTAAATAAAGTCTTATCCACTGAATAAGTCCAATTGCAAGTCCATTCTGCCTTATTGGTTTACAAAAGCCTCGGGAGCCAGTTCACTTGAGCCTCTTGCTTTGAGCCTCTCTGAATTTCTTCAGTTCCTTTGAATGAAACAAAGGAACTGTTCTCTACAAGGTAACTCCCAAGTAGTTTTAAAGCTGCTTGCACAAAGTCAGCCAAGCACACTCTTAACTTCCTGCACAGTCAAGTTAGGCTGGAGGGCAATTTAGCAAGAAAAGATTATATTTCTAATAGATTACTTGGCTCTCGATAGGTATATGCTGCAGGCAACTCAATTAAGCACAGGAAATACAGGTAGTCCTCGACTTAGGACCACAACTGAGCCCAAAAGTTATGCTGATAAGTGAGAAATTTGTTAAGTGAGTTCTGCCCCATTTTACGACTTTTCTTGACACATTTCTTAATTGCAGTTAAGTTAGTAACATGGTGGTTAAGTGAATCTGGCTTTCCCCATTGATTTTGCTTGACGGTTGCAAAAGCTGATCACATGACCCCAGGACATGTGACTGTCATAAATATGACCCAGTTGTCAAGCATCCAAATGTAAATCACATAACTATGAGGGTGCTGCAAAGGTCATAAGTGTGAAAAATGGTCTTGAGTCACTTTTCTCAGTGCCATTGTAACTTTGGTCACTAAATGAACTGTTGTAAGTCGAGGACTAGCTGTAGATGAACTCTTTGATAATCAGCTAAGGTGTGCAGGAATTCCCACTTGCTACAAAGTTTATCTCCCAGTTGGTGCCAGGATAATTAAAGTCACCCATTACTATTGTATGTTTCCTGTACACCTTAGCTAACTGACTACAAAAAAAATCATCTATTTCTTCTGCTTGGTTCGGTGGTCTGTAATATACATATATGACAATGTCATTCTTTTTTTCCTTTTACATTAACTCATACGCATTCAAGGAGGCTTTCGTCGTTTGTTTTATGCATTTCTGTAGAGGTGTAGTGATTTCTTACATATAATGCAACTCCACTTCCTCTTTTGTTAGATCTGTTTCTTTTGAATAGTTTATATCCTCCCAACAGTACATTTCAGTCATGAGTTTAACCCCACCAAGTTTAGGCAACTATATCATACATGTCCTCAGGTGCTAGGTGTTAGTTCATCCAGTTTGTTCCTCATACTTTGAGCATTAGTTTATAGACCAGACATGTCAAACTTGCGACGTCATGTGACGTCGCGCAATGTATCAGGACAGTTTTGCCATTGCCGGTAGTGGGGTGGGCACAGCTTTCGCATGATGCGTCAGGCCTGTGGGCCAGCAGTTTGACACCCCTGGTATAGACATTTGAATCCTTTATGGTTGTCCCTGCATTTGTTTCCTACATCTCCTGTTTTGAGTTCCTTCCCACCACTCCCTAACTGATTGGTTGCCTTGGGTTTTATGCTTGGGATTAGGTCCTAAAGATTGGCCACCCTCCCCTTCCAATTTTAGTTTACAGCATAAGCAAACACATTCTTCCAGATACAGTTCTTTCAGTATAAATTTTACAGATATCATTCTTTCAGTATAAACTTTGTTGGGTGCTGTCCACTTCATGGATGGTTATCCCAGGGAAGGAACGTTACATATACATCCATGGTGCAGAAGAAGAAGAAAAGGAGATGAAAAAGAACGAATTGTAGTACGTCAAAGTACTTTTCATTACTATCAGATGATGAGCATTCAGAGAATGTTGGAATAATGTTGCAAAGAAATAGAGCTCTTTTTTATCCTTGGGAATATCAGAATAACAGAGTTGGAAGGGACCTTGTAGATCTTCTAGTCCAGCCCCCTACTCAAGCAGCAGAACTATGCCATTCCAGACGAATGGTTGTCCAATCCCTTCTTAAAAACCTCCAGTGTTGGAGCACTCACAACTTCTGTAGGCAAGTCAAATATTTTGTCAGGAAATTAAATTGGTACCTTAGGAACAGTGTCTTCAGCCATTCAATATGTTCTGCATTGTTTTTCAACCACAGTAACTGGATTTGCAGAAGACCACTAAGATGAGAAGAAGTAAATCTTGTGGCTTAGTGCGATATGCAAACCCTGCCTTTTTGTCTCAGGGAACTAAAATGTGCCTCCATGGTGTTTAGAGCACTATAATTGTTTAAGTTAGTTAGATCAGGGGTCCCCAACCTATGGGCTCTTGGCCAATGAGCCGCAGAAATGGCTAGCCAGGGTGCGCTCATGTGGGCACGCATTCTCCCCCCACTGGCACTAGCGCCCACGGTCTTGTTTGCACATGTGCATGGGCACAAACAGGAACACTAGCGTGCAGGGGGATGCATGCCATTAGCATAGTGGTGTGTGTGCATGGCCCTTTTATGCATGCACGAATGGGTGCTAGCTGCCACAGGAGTGCACAGCCATGTGGGTGTGGCCCCATTTGCATGCATGCACACATGCACACAGTAATTTGGAAGGTGCTCTCCCCTCTGGGCCGCGAGCCCAGAAAGTTTGGAGAACTCTGCTCTATGCAAAATTTTGTATAATAGGGAAATCTATAAAAATAAATGCCTTTCTTTAAAAAATTGGACATGAGTGCCTTTCAGCCGTTAATCAACTGTGAATGTTTAATCAATCATTGTTACATACCAAATTTGTTTTTCTTTTCTGTGTTTTAGGACCTGGCACAATATGTAAATGAAGTGAAGCAAGATAATGAAACTCTCCATGAAATTAAGCAATTTCTATCATCAAATCGAAAATTTGGTAGGATTTTATAAGATGCTGCTTTTTTATTTTTTAGGGATTTCCCCCCTTTTGTAGACTTGTCATTTATAAACCTATAAGCAGGAAAGCTGAAAATGAAAATTCTGGCAGGGTTAAGACTAAAGTCAGGGTGGAGCACAGGCAATTTTGTCCAAAGGTAGAGTCAATTGCAGGTAAGAAACTAAACCAATATATTCTGAAAAAGGTTTGAACACAGATTCCAGAAAACTGGGATATTGAGAATCATAAGAGGGCTAATCAAGAGAGTTAGAATGGAAACAGGAACTCTTAAGGCAGGGGTCCCCAACCCCCAGTCCATGAACCGGTACCGGGCCGCGGCATGCCAGCAACCGATCTGCACAAACAAGCAAAGCCCCATCCACAGGATGCAGGCAGCTCACAAAACCACACACCCTCCGGTCCATGGAAAAACCTCTCCACGGAACTGGTCCCTGGTGCCCAAAAGGTTGGGGACCTCTGAGTTAGATCATTGTTAATTATCTGGTATTATCTGATCATGCTGGGAATATCAGTGAGAAATAGCTGAAGAACATAGCAACTTGTTCTTCCAAGCCAAGCATTTTCTTGAGATGCACTAATTAGGGAAAATGCAAGAACTATTCAACTTTTTCCTTATTCTGCTCGCCAGCCCCTCCCCTCCTTTTTTACTAAGGTATTTAGGTGTTCATAAAACATAAAAAGCTACAGAAGCAATTCTTAATTGCTCTAATTTTAGGTTGATTTAGAAAAGCGACTGAAAAGGAATAAGAATAGTAATTAACATTTAATGTCTCTCAGTCAACTATAATATAGCACACTGAAACATTTTCTCTTTCTTACACATCTGTGCGTGCGCAAATGCATATATGTAGTCTACTTTCTGTTGAAAGTTCCCAAATTGGATAAAATAAAGTAAGATGATAAAACCCAAAGTTATAAACACTGAAATCATACAAAATTCTGAAACCATAGAAGAAGACCATGGCGGGCTGGAAGGAGAAGCTGGACCACATCTGGAAAGCATTGTGCAGAGGAAGATTGGGGTTATGTTGCACTAAAGTTGATGGAAAATAGTACTTAAGAGATTTTTTTAAAAAAATAAAAAAAAACCTGGCACTGCACTGGATTGAACATTTTGGGAGCCAATTTTATGACATGGGTTGAATTACAGTGTAATCAAGTAATCGGATTAATTCCCACTAGGAAGAAAAGAATAACTCCACACAGACATTGATTTAAACACCTTTGGGAACTCCCATTTTATGACCTGCAAATGTGCAGTTCTGAGTAAAAGCCAAAAAATCCTTGTTAACAAGATATAAATTAACTTTCCGGTACAGATAGTCTTCAACTTCAGTGACCATTTGAAATTACAATGGTAAAAAAAAAACCACGAGTTAGGACCATTTTTCACACCATTGCCGTATCTCTATAGTCACATGATCAAAATTCAGATGCTTGGCAACCAACTTGTATTTATGATGGCTACTGTGTCCCAGGGTCACAGGATCTCCTTTTGGGACCTTTTGACAAGCATAGTCAGTGAGGAAGCCAGATTCACTTAACAACCATGACTGTGAAAAGACCAGCTTTCGTTTATTCAGCCTGCGTTTGCTTCTGCTGGACTTTTGAGCCTCTTTAAGGCTACTCATTGGGAGGGGACAGAACAATGACACTAACTTAACAACAGTGATTCATTTAACAACTGTTGCAAGAAAGGTCATAAAATGGGGCAAAACTCACTTAACAAATGTCTCGCTTATCAACAGAAAGTTGGGGCTCAATTGTGGTTGGAAGTTGAGGCCTATCTGTAGTCCATGAAGCCTTCTAATATTTTAATAATAATAATGTTGGAAGGGACCTTGGAGGTCATCTAGTCCAACCCCCTGCTAAGGCAGGAAACCCTATACCATTTCAGACAAATGGCTGTCCAGTCTCTTCTTAAAAACTTCCAGTGTTGGAGCATTCACCACTTCTGGAGGCAGGTTGTTCCACTGATTAATTGTTCTAACTGTCAGGAAATTTCTCCTTAGTTCTAGGTTGCTTCTCTCCTTGACTAGTTTCCATCCATTGCTTCTTGTCCTGCTCTCAGGTGCTCTGGAGAACAGCCTGGCTCCCTCTTCTTTGTGGCAGCCCCTGAGATATTGGAACACTGCTATCATGTCACCCCTCACCCTTCTCTTCATTAAACTACACATACCCAATTCCAGCAACCGTTCCCGATATGTTTTAGCCTCCAGTCCCCCAATCATCTTTGTTGCTCTTCTCTGTACCCTTTCTAGAGTCTCAACATCTTTTTTATATCGTGGTGACCAAAACTGGATGCAGTATTCCAGGTGTGGCCTTACCAAGGCATTGTAAAGTGGTATTATTTTCTATGAATATTGTGATGTATTTATGTAATAAAATCTGCATTTGTTTACTTTTCAAATATTTACAAACATTTTCATTTCAGGGGCCACCCCCCTTTTTTAGCTATTGATTATAACTAATATCAGTACATTATGGCACATTCTGTGATTTATTACAGCATTCTTAACTAAATTTCTTTGGCTAGAACACCAAAAATGGTACAAATAAATATGTTTGAGTGGGTTGTCTTTATTTTTTATTTTGGTAGCAAATTATGCACTCTGAATTGTTCTAAAAGCACAAAGCAATATAAAATTTCTCTGAGGATGACCTCAAAATCTCCTAGAAAGTTTTATGTGTATAGTCAAATATCCAGCTTACAGAGGTTGCAGTAAGTGTTAACATTCTTGGCTGATCTTACTTCATTGATGTCTTTAGTCTTCAAAGAAGACAGGGCAGTTAAATACTGACTTACCCATTTAAATTAAGAGAGTCAATAAGTTATTTACAACATCTGGGAATAATCTGATGCCTGTCTGAGTAAGCCCCCAGGGTTATTAAGAGAGAGAAAGTTCCTCCTCATTTCTGGGATGGTTACATTCAAACTCCCCTTCTCTAGAACTGTTTCAGTGAGACAGATGGGATGTGGGAAGTATGTAATATATTCATGTGCTTCATTGGCAAAAGATGTCCTTCATCGTAGTTTCAATATGTTCACAACATCAAGTTAAATTTCTCAACCTTGGCAATGTTCTTTATAATCAAAGGTTTTTTTTCATATTTAAAACAATGTTCAATGTTTGCCTTTGAAAATCAAACAATTTAATAGTTTATACGCATCTAGACCAGTATGTCTCAACCTCAGCAACTTTACGATGTGTGGACTTCCAGCTCCCAGAATTTCCCAGCCAGTGTGATACTGAGGAATTCTGGGAGTTGAAGTCCACACTTCTTAAAAGTTGCCAAGGTTGACAAACACTGATCTAGACATAATTGATTTTGATGCAGAAGCATTGAGAACTGTAGCCGAGATGCATTCTTCATTTAAAAGTGCTCAAGCAGTGGATTTTTGCCGGTGCCAGGTCTATTCTGAATGTGAGTTTCTTTGGTGACACTGGTTATCAAGTGATATCTGATTCCCAAATTGCTGAATTTAAATGCTCCTAGTGAGGGCCATGGTCTAGCTGCTTCATTTGTGCTCAGCACTGTAGAGTCACAACTGTGTTTGGATAGATCTGTTGGTATCAAATGTATATAAAAATAGGAACTGGAGTTCATTCCTGTCGTGAATCGGGTCTCTGAGTGCTGAATCTAGCAAAATGTGTTTATGAAAAGCCTGTGCTATGTTCACAGTTGACTTATACTGAAGAGAGGAACTTCAGCAAGATGGTTCTTCTATAAATAGATGACTTGTTCAAGAATAAATGCACTTACTGTACTCTTTAATAGAACATCAAGCCATGCTTAATCTTCATTGCCTTATCTTGTCTCCAACATTTCACTTCATATTTCACGTTTACTTATTTGGCTGCATAATTTGCTTTTTCCTGACAGTTCCATCCAAACAATATTCATAAAGGAAAAAGAAGCAAAGGGGAAAGGGAATGTACATGTTTTTTAAGAAGGATGTTTGTGAAATAATCCCAGAACTGAAGAAGCTTCTTAGCACTTAGCATAGCACTTAGACATATGCCACGTCATTGTGCTTTACAGCCCTGTTTAAGCAGTTTACAAAGTCAGCATATTGCCCCCAACAATCTGAGTCCTCATTTTACTGACCTCAGAAGGGTGGAAATCTGAGTTAACCATGCGTCGGTGAGAACTGAACTCCTGGCAGTCAGCAGAATTAGCCTGTAATACCACTGTACCACGGCTCTTACATGGACTTCTTGGATGAGAAATGAAACGTTTTCAAAGAATAAAAACCAAGAGAGTCCAGTTGCTTTTGGAAAAGCACCTTTGGGACAACCATGACTTGGATGATTGAGAATCTCAATAAACAATCCCAGAATTAACTAGCTGGGCATCCAACTGATTTGGCTAATTTCAAGATAATACTTATTCTCTGAAGAGTTCAAGAGCCCTGAAATATCTACTTTCCTCATTGGCAATTTGTAGCAAATCTCAACCCACTGGCAACCTAACTTTACCTCCAACCTTGACCCCTATCTCATCTCAAGCCCATAGTTTAAATTATATTAGTTCCCCTTTGCATCCCAGAAAATCTCCAGTCTTTCTCTTGAGCTGCTGAAACATCATAGAAGTAAAGGTTTTATAGAATTTCACTTCTCTTTGTGGAGATGTCGCTATTTTATCAAAACAGTGTTCCATCACAATGTGTAAAGTTTGGGCTGTTGCATCAGGGCTGCAAAAGGATAAGCTAAGAGATGCTTAGATGACAGCAAGACTCATTACCTACACATATTAGCTATGCACCTCATTTGGTTAGCCAGCTAGGATAGCAATCAGGCCAGGACAATCAAGGACTAAATGGACAATATTTGGCCACATCAGAATAGACAGTCTGGTGTGGATTGCAACTGTTTGAGATAATATTTCCATGACATTGCAATTTTGACAAAGTTCCCGCCCCTCCTCTTTAGTTGGTGTCATAAGGGGACTTTGTTAGAACGTTACTGGTATTATTTGTGTATAAGAATGAATGGTGTATGGAAATTGCATGTGTGAATGTGCATTGGTTGTGGAATTCTAGCTCCAAAGCTAATTATTTTAGTTTATTACTTTATTTTCAACTTTGATTTTAATCTGGATTTTAATTATGAATGGAACCATTTGCTGTTTTCTGAATGTTATATGTTATATGTAGTAACATATTGCAAGCATTTACAATATTTTTAATTTTCCATATATGAAAAGGTAAAGGTTCCCCCGCACATGCGTGCTAGTCGTTTCCGACTCTAGGGGACGGTGCTCATCTCCGTTTCAAAGCCGAAGAGCCAGCGCTTGTCTGAGGACATCTCCGTGGTCATGTGGCCGGCATGACTAGACGCCAAAGGCGCATGGAACGCTGTTACCTTCCCACCGTAGTGGTCCCTATTTTTCTACTTGCATTTTTACGTGATTTCGAACTGCTAGGTTGGCAGAAGCTGGGAAAAGGCGCTCACTCTGTTACACGCCACTCGGGATTCGACCTGCCAAACTGCCGACCTTCTGATCGACAAGCTCAGCGTCCTAACCCACTGAGCCACCGCGTCCCTTTTCCATATATAACAGTAACTCAAAAACCATTGCCTAATACGAGAATTATTATCTAAAGGCATTTTTTAAAAATCACAATAAGAGAAACTGTAGCATATATATTAGGTGTTTTCTACACAAAAGGCAAATATATTTCATTATAAATTTACTATTTTATTATTTATATCAACATAAATTAACTAAAGCTGTATCTTACACTCAAAATTGCAGAAATAATTGAACAGCATAAAATAGTTATATTTTTACCAACTGATACAAATACCAGAACAAGTTTTCCATATTCTGAATAGAAACTCTCTAAAAATGCTTCTGAAAAACACTATTATTTGTCAATTTTGTTTTGCTGCATATCTCGCCATCGAACTAGGCAATCCCACTTTGCTTCTTACATGAATTTGGATCATGTTTTATTGTAGAAGTTTCATTCAGTTTGTTTTCGTGGAGTTTCACATTTAAGTGCTAAGAATGCTGTTTTGACTCAGAAGAGGATTTGGTGGAAGTTTGGTGAAAATAAGTCATAACTTGGGAAGTCTGGTCAATTTATCCCATGGTTTGGAGACTTTCTTACCTGACTGCCCAAACAACAAAAGGCAGGAGGAGTTCTAGATCTCTGTTTGATTTGCACTAATTGGGCAAATATTGATTACTGTAGAGGGCTCAACCTTTTTTGCATAAAGGCTGTGCCATGAAAACATACCTGATAAATTGCAGCCTGACATTCAGCTGTTAAAGGAGCTGGAAACAAATAATAATAATAATAAAGTCTGTTCCTATTCTAACAAATATTGAGGTTAAGTTATGTGGGATGTACAGATGCTTTCAAATAAATTTTCAACCCATCTTGAATATAAACAATGAACCAAATGAAAGAAAATATTAAAATAAGTAAAGGTTTAGGTAAGCAGTGGTGTAGTTCAAATATGTGAACAACTGGTTCTCTAATGTGGATGCTGCTTCTGGAAGTCCGTTCTGGACCTGGACAACAAAAAAATTAGCTAACAGTTCTGCCTAAGTGGTGCAAACCAGCTGAATCCCACCACTGGGTATAAGTAAATATACTATATTTACTTTTTGCAAAGTCACAGCCTCCATTTGGAGAGAATTGAAAGAGTCTCTCTCCCTCATAAAGGGATGAAATGAGGGGTAATTATTTAAAATCCTCCTTTCTCTCATAACTTTAACTTGGTTTTCCAAACATACAGCATACATTTGAGGACTTTCTGTGATTCTTACCTCACACTGAATGAGTTTACTCATTCTCATTTATTCATCCCCATTAAAATTTAAACTGATTTTTATTCTATTTGGAGTTCTATTTAAGAGTATCTTTCTGTCTTCCATATTTTGCTAATGCCTGATGTCACGGTAGATAGGGGTCCTCAAACTATGGCCTGCGGACTGGATGTGGCCCGCCTTGTCTTTTATCCAGCCCGTCGGGTGAACGGTGGTGGTATAGTGCAACACAGGACTTGTGTGTGGAGGGAACGAGCTAAAGCGGCACAGTGCAGGACTTGCCTTGAGAGAGTCATCAGGAGTTGCAGGGCTGCTGGGGCCAGACAAAGGCCCCAGGATTGGCACTTCTGGCACACCCAGAAGAGAAAGGAGGAGGAGGCCAGAGACAGGGGAGGCTATAAAAACAGGCAGTTTTGGCGGGAGATCAAGAGAGAGAAAAGACATAGCCTTGGCAAGAGGAGTCAGCTGGAGTTGCACCGAAGAGAAAAGGGGAGGAGAGAGCAGAGGAGATAAAATAGGTCAGCCGGTAGCCGATATATAACTTCGTGGCAGCCATCCATGCTGGGCGCGCACACAGGTTGCAGGGAAAAACAGGCAAGAAATGCAGCTGGGGAGGAGTCACCCTCCACAAGGAATGAAGAAAGGCACCATTGACTGGAAATGACCAGCAATTGGCCCTTGCCCACTTCACACACCCAACTCTGTGGGCTCCAGGGGAGGGGATGCCGTGAACAGAGTAAGAGTCGGCATCTGCTGCCCAGCCCCCAGCTATCTTGCTTGCACAGCTCGCCACCTCCTGTGAGCCTGCCGAGGCAGGTTCAGCTTCTCGCTAGCTTCGCCTCGCCCGGCCCAGCATCTCCGTGCTGTGAGGAGAGCACGGCACTGCCTGCTGAAAGCGGGCAGGCTGGGGGCTGGGTGGCAGATGCCGACTCGCACTCCGCTGACAGCGTCCCCTCCCCTGGAGCCCACAGAGCCAGGTGTGTGAAGTGGGAGAGGGCCAATTGCTGGTCACCTGCTGGCGATGGTGCCTTTCTTCATTCCTCACGGAGGGTGACATTTCCCCAGCTGCATTTCTTGCCTGTTTTTCTCCTTCCCTCATCACAAATATCTTCCCGCCACTCTGCTCTTAAGGCTGTGCGGCTCTTGTCCAGGAATTTACAGTGGCTTTTCAAGCCATGGCTACTGGCAACATGGCCACCAGCCACACTGGCGGTCTCTCCCCCTCCCCTTGTCCCTTCCTGGGCACGGAGGGAGGAAGGAAGGAGATGGGAATGAGAAGGAGGGAGGAAGGAAGGAGATGAGAAGGAGGGAGGCAGGGAAGGAGTAAGAGAACAGCAAGTTCATTTCCAAACTACACCTGGTGCTTCAAGGGGATATGCCAACTAACTCTCCTTATCCAACTCCACTCTTCCAGTACAAGTAGTCCTTGACTTATGATCACAATTCAGCTTAAAATTTCTGTTGCTAAGTGACACATTTGTTAAGTGAATTTTGCCCCATTTTATGACCTTTTTTTGCCACAGTTGTTAAGTGATTCACTGCAGTTGTTAAGTTAGTCACATGCTTGTTGTAAAAATGGTTTCCCCATTGATTTTGCTTGTGAGAAGTTTGCAAAAAGTAATTTCATGACCCTGGGACACTACAATCCTCATAAATATGAATCGGTTGCCAAGCAAGTGAATTTTGATCACCTGACCATGGGGATGCTACAATGGTCATGTGAAAAATGGTCATAAGTCACTTTTTTCACTGCCATTGTAACTTTGAACAGTCACTAAATGAACTGTTGTAAGTCGAGGACTACCTGTACTTCAATCTTTCTTTTTTCGATCAACCTTCGGCTTGTTTGCTCTCATCCATAGCTTATTTAGACCTTCTTCAACTTCCCGAGAATTCTCCGAAGGAGTGTTGATTACACTGTAAAATCCAGATGTATTAACGTCAGCTAAAAATTATGCAACATTACCAGTACTGAAATGTACTTTGGATGATTCTAATAATCTAAAAATATCAAAAATGCAATTTTTTAAAAAAATTAAAGGAATATTACTATGGTAAATGTGGGTTATTTGCAAGAACTGTAGAAGAGGGTTGTAATATATGAAGGAAGCAGGATACATTTGTGCAACATGTTAAAGGACAAAAAACTACCCAAGCTTAAAACTAATCAAGCTGAGCATGTTCGGTAAATATAGTCCCTAGCTTTGACACTGAGCAAAAGCCAGGTAAAGGGATCACAGTCTTAGGGGGACAAATGATGGACTGACTTTATCAGTGGTACAGAAGATTTTTCAAATCTATTTGCCTCCATCTAGAGATAAAAAATGCATGCTGTCCCATGACCCTTCAGAGGGGGAAAAATATGGCTTTGAATTAAACTCAAAACAACATTGGAATTACATTGTAAAATAAATGAATTTAACTGATAAAATATCGGAGAACCAAGCGTCTCTCTGGTTCCATTCCCGATCAGTAAAATCTATTGTAATGTAGTGGGTCCGATGCAAGGAAGAGATGCCAGCCGGAGTACGAGTTCAGCTCTTTATTGTGGGGGAGGGGGTTCGTACTGGAGAACAAGGGCTACCTGGCCTCCTTATATACTCGGCCAGGTAGGCGGCTGGCCAATGGGGTTGGCCCTAGGTTTCCCGCCGAAACTGGGTTTCCCGCCAAAACCGTCCAGGCCAACGCCCCCTGGTGGCTGCTGCTATGCAGATGCCTGCACCTGGATACATAACATCTATGATATAGTGTGAAACTGAAGTAAGTCAATAATAGAGGATAGGAAATGGATGCTGGCAGGACCAAGTGCATAGTGCTTAGCATCCATGGTATTATTTCCCCTCTTCCCTTTAGGGCAGAGTTCCCCAACCTTTCCGGCTTTGCGGATGGGAGTGGGGGGGGAGGGGATGGTTCTGTGCAAGTGGCCTCCAAGCTTAATTTGCACAAGCAGCGTTCTTGTATCCCTGCAAATGGAGCACACATGCACCCATCATCTGCTGCTCGTGCAAAGGGGGATGTGCGTGCGCTTGCCTTCCATTTCTGCAGCCCGGTTGCAAACAGTTCACGCCCACCAGTGGGCCACCACCCAGTGATCCCTGCTTTAGAGTTAAAAAAAAGAAGAAAGAATATAGTGAATGTTGTCAATACAAATTATGACAGCCTTTAAAAATTAATGAGCAAACAGAAATATATGCTATTTCCCACAACAAGGAAAAACAGAGATGGTTGATTTCTTTACTCAGAGAAGAGAATATATTTAATTTTGTTTCTACTTGGAAATTGCTTCTGGATTTTGTACTTGTGATAGAAAAAAAATGACACTTTGATCTTATGTTTGCTGATTAGATAGGTTTGTTGTTATAAATAGTATATACTATTGTGTAAAAGTAAACAGTTGAGGTTGTAATGTTATCTTCTACTGTGCTAAAAGAGTTGGAAGTCAACGCTTTTTCCCCTTTCTCCTTTTTACCCCACATCTTCTCTTCTTCCCTTTTTTCCTTCCCCTAGTACTTCCAGTACTTTTTATTTTCCTTTCTATTTTGTATTTTGACAAACTAATTAAAAATTTGTAAAGGTATTTTTCCCCTCACTCATTCCTAATTGCTAAGCTTGTTTGCTAACAAGAACCTGCAAGTTCCAGAAAAATATGGCCATAGACCCAGAAAGCAGATAATTATTCCCCCCTCCCACCGCATAGTAGATATGTCTGGTAAATAAATGACATGGTTTGTATCAGCAAGCCATCAGCAGCAGAAGCTAAGTTATCTATTTTAAAATGTGTTTTATAGATATCCTGTCTCACTGAGATACAGATTATGTTTTATGAGGATCTCCAGGGACAGACATGTAAATGGAAATCTTGAATTATCATCCCATCTGATACAGGACTTTCTGTATTAAAAAGAATTCTGGGCAAAATCACCCAGTAAAGTCATCATAATCCTGAGTAATTTTCCTGGCAAGACTTCTCTCAAAGATAAAACTAGATAACACAGAGGGTTTGTTTTTTTCTTTTTGCCCTGCTCATAAATTTAATTGGTTATGAATTTCAGTTCAGCGATGTACTTCACTTCTAAAACCGGTTTCGGAAAGTATGCTGGATAGTGTTGTGAGGTTGCCACATTACCAAAGGTTTTCAGGTTGTGTTCTGCAGAATCCTGAGGTTCCCAAGAGACTATGGGTAAAAAAAGTTCGCTCAGTCTCAGCCAGGAACATCCCTAGCAATTTTTATAAGTAGGGTGGAAAGGGCAAGGACAGTGGACATTCAGGAGCCCCTCCCTCCAGAGGGACTTTCTTCTCATCATGAATAATCACTCAGTGGGTGTCTGCATGGCAGGCAGTGGGGATTCCAAGAAAGGTTCTAGGCCTGAAAAATCTGGAAAACCCCTGCTGTGTGCCACCACCTAGGGCAGGGCTTTTCAACCTTTTCACCCATTGTACCACTTTTAGGATATGGCAACATCCGAGTACCACCATTCGCCTAGCAAGGTGTCAAAAAATTGATGACCAAACAAAAAAGGAAAAAAATGATGAAGTACAGGTAGTCCTCGATTTACAACAGTTCGCTTAGTGACTGTTCAAAGTTACAATGGCACTGAAAAAAAGTGCCCCCCAAGCCACAGTTGAGCAAGACACCTGCCTGCCCGTCTGGCGGCGCTCTTCCTCCTGTCCAAGGTTTTCATTGTTGTGAGCATTTCTGTTGAGGATTGGCAGTGGGGGTGGGGTGGAGGGTGTTTGGTTTTTATTTCCCCCCCTCTACTGGGTGGTTGCAGCAGGTTTTGGTCACTTCACATGACCCTGGGACACTGTGGCCATCATAAATATGAATCAGTTGCCAGGCATCTGAATGTAAATCACAAGCCCCTGGGGATGCTGCAACATTCCAGCTGATCGGCGCTTCCTCTGGGCTCAGAAGTGCCAGGATCAGCGCTGAGCTCCAGCTGGAGCCTGGCGCTGATCCTGGAGGCTCAACTGAGCCCTGACAACCCCGAAGAAGTGCTAATCCTGGCACTTCCGCTGAGCCCTGACAGCCCTGCAGCTCCGGACATCTCTCACTCAGGCTTGTGCAGTGCTGCCACCTGTTCAGCTCATTCGCCTCCCCCGCTACCACTTTTCTAGGATGGTTGTGTACCACCTGCCAGGTGCCAATGTACCACAGGTTGTTCCCGTACCACTGGTTGAAAAGCCCTGCCCTAAGGCTCATACTCAAGAATGTATGAAGTGCCTCCACTGATTCAGTGAAAACTCTCCTTCATAGTTGATGTAACATATGAAGCAATGGACAGAAACTAATCAAGGAGAGAACCAACCTAGAACTAAGGAGACATTTCCTGACAGTTAGAACAATGAATCAGTGGAGCAATGTGCCTCCAGAGGTTCTGGGTGCTCCAACACTGGAGTTTTTAAGAAGACACTAGACAGACATTTTTCCAGAATGGCATAGGTTCTCCTGCTTGAGTAGGGGGTTAGATTAGAAGACCTCCAAGGTCCCTTCCAATTCTGTTAATGATAGTTTGAGTGTTCTCCCTGAATGGAGAAAGCTCAGCTTCAAATCTCTAATTAGTTTATGACAATAACGAGAGGATCTCTAAGCCAGTCAACCAGTCAGCTTATTACAGTTTTAGACCAGGACAAGGCTCTCTGAGCAAACTGACACAGGATAACCTTCAAAGGGTAGCTTAACGTCTTCCACCAATTCAGTTTGAAATGAATTAATGTTTAAGAATCCATTGTTTCCCCCTTTCTTCAATGCACTAAAGATGGCCACAGATCAGTCGCTGGAAGAATGCACGCATCAGTGTTGGAGAAAGGGGGAAATGTTGCAATAGAATCTTTCTGAAGGAAGAAAGGTTCCTTGCTTTATGCTTAAAATCCAAGGGTCAGTTTCTTCTGGCATGGTCCAAGCAAACATAAATGAAGATTGATGCTTGGTTACTGGGCCGTCTCTGTTCTGTAGAAGTTGACAAAGTTAGCAGCCAGCAAATATATATGCTTCTTTTGTTATTATTAAAAGACTAACACTTGGATCTTGAGATCAACTTACTTGAGGTTCATGGAAGAAAAGTTTCCCATCTCCTCCTGCAAGGACCTTTGATCTTTAGAAATTGTCTCCAGCGAAGCAGACAGGAGGGGATTTCCTATGAGCCCAACTGAACTGCCTATTCCTGAAAGCTGTAAAAATAGACCTGAAAAGGTTATAGACACACATCAGATGAGTGGGTTCCTACAGCGTGTTGAGCCACAGCATGGTTTGCTTGGTTCTGGCTTTGTGCATTGGGTGATTCTAGACATCCTGGCTTTTAAATCATGACAATGAATCCATTTAAGGGCTGCCCATTCATCGAAGCATGGATAAGGCAACAGTGGATCAAAGCAATATTCGAATGAAGTCAACGCTGGTGAATTTAAAAGATTGGATGACAAGAGAAATGAAATTGGGATAGTTGGCATATGCGGAGACCGTATTTGAACCTTTGACTGAAAGAAGACATCACCTTTTAGTTAAACCCAGCCCAGTATTGTTTCATAGGTTACATAGGACTTTTCAAGTTCTTAGACCGAGCTTACTGAAGCCTAGCTTCTGAGGTGTACCTCCCTTAGGGAGTTGCACCTCACAGAGTCCAGGGGAGTTGTGAAGAACCTGTTAGTTATGTAGTTAGAATAAATCCACCTTTCCTAAAGTTTCAATGTATTGTTTTCATTGCTCCTTAGTCTTTATTTTGGTGCTTAGATTCTTAAGGAAGGTGTGTATGTTAAGTATACATTAAAGGGGGACATAATGGCAAAAGGTTTAGGACCTCCTGTTCTAGAACATCACTGGTACATTAAATCAATGTCTTCATAGGCTGGAATGGGAAAATATTGAGCACCAAAGGATTACAGGCAGTCCTTGGCTTACAAACCATTCATTTAATGACCGTTCAAAGTCACAACAGCATTGAAAACAATGTATGTATAATGGTTTCAGCGTCCCAGGTCCTGGAATTGTCATTTGCAACCTTCTTAAGCAGCTTCAGAGAAGCAAAGTCAATGGGGGAAGCCAGATTTGCTTAATGACAGCATGAGTCACTTAACAACTGCAATGATTCGCTTAACAACCATGGCAAAAAGGTAATAAAATAAAAATAATAATAAATAAATAAATAAATAAATAAAATAAAATGGGGCATGAGTCACTTAACAATTGTCTTGCTCAGCAACTCAATTGTGGTTGAAAGTCAAGGACTCCCCATATACATACATACTTACATACATACTTACATACATACATACATACATACATACATACATACATACATACTGCAAAGAGGGCAAAAGTAAATGGACAAAGTCATAATTTCCATTATTATCAATTTTGGCAAGTAGCTTTTTTAAATAATGGGGCACTGTTGTTGCAATACCATTTTCATGTGCTTCCAACTGCATATAACAGCAGGTTACCGATACCAATTTCAGCAAACAGGGTCAGAGAAATTTCAAGGAGCATAAAAAGAAAAATTAGAGAATTACTGGCCAACCTTAATTAATACAGCAATTGACCTGAAAGGTTAAAACTCCCTTTGCACGTTGTGGTTCTGATTCTGCCTCCTCTTAGTCCCACCATACTCACCTGGTTAATATTTTGAAAGATAGAAGATCTCTCTTCTGGTAGAGATCCTAGACATTTTGCATTAATAAAGTATGAGGAGTACCCTACTTTAAAAGTGACACACTTCCAGATGGAGGTTCAGTTAATACTTCGATACAAGTTTTCATTAATTTAAGCTCTCCGATTTTCCTTCAGTCAGACCTTCTTTTAAGAGATAAGTGTTTTAGACTTAGGAAAGAAGACATGGTAAATTTAAATTACATATGAGGATTATATGTAAGAAATTAATGCATGGAATTAATTTTCCTTTCTACTTTTAGTTCATTTCTATAATCTCAGGAATATAATTGTATTAGAAAGCTGGACCATCTCCAGAATGAGGTTTTCACCTTCAACTGCTTCCATTGTAACTTGCTAATTTGGAGTATGGGATACAGTTTTGGTACCATTCCAATTGAAGTACATGACTGGAAAAACCCCAAGCATCTCTCAAAACCCTAGCAGATTTCTGTATTTAAACTAAATTGCAAAATGGGAATGTCAGATTAATATCCAAAAGAATTAATGTGTTTGAAGTATGTCCCAAAGATGCTTTTTCAAAAAGCAACTGGACTTTGTTTTTCCTTGAAGACGTTTCGCTTCTCATCCAAGAAGCTTCTTCAGCTGAAGAAGAAGGACCTTTGAAGCTTCTTGGATGAGAAGCGAAACGTCCTCAAGGAAAACCAAAGTCCAGTTGCCTTTTGAAAAAGCACCTTTGGGACAGCCATGACCTGGATGACTGATGTGTTTGAGGTGTGTACACTTTTTTTACTTGCTGCCGAAAACAAGGGAAATTTTATTTTATTTATTTATTTTTATTTTAATCCCATTTATATCCCGCCCTTCTCCGAAGACTCAGGGCGGCTTACAAACTTAGCAGTAGCCTTCATTCTATGTATATGCCTGCTTATTAGGGCTTTCACACACACACCCAAGCGGCATTATTACAAAGTCAGCTTAATTGCCCCCAACAATCTGGGTCCTCATTTTACCTACCTCGGAAGGATGGAAGGCTGAGTCAACCTTGAAGAATTTTGATGGATTGAGCAACTTTTCCCACCTATCTAATGTATGTTCTTCTTGTCATATCTTCTCTATACACCATCATGAAGAAGTGGTCAGTTTACCCAGAAATCATTCGAACTGAGTTCAGTGGAGTTTGCTGCCCAGGGCTGGGTCTGCAGCTGGAACCTTTGCAAATCAAGCTCTGTCTTCTCACTGGACTCCATAGTACAACACATGCTTCATTCTCTAAATTCATAAAACCATTGGAAAGAAAGATATGATAGTTTCATTGTAGCCCCATAAATCTCTCTTGATTTCAATTTGGAGTCTCTGAACTCCAACATGAGAAATTCTCATGAGAAAACAAGCATCTATCTATAAAAACTCCTGAACTCCCTGTGGGATCTGGCTGGTTTAGAAGAGTTCAAGGGTTGAAAGCTGTGAGTTGCTTGCTAAGATTTTCTCAGTAAATACACAATGGTAACACAGCAATAAGAAGTACTGCACTCAGTGTAAGGAATGCCCATCCTTCTTTATATGACTTTGGAACCATCAGATTTAAAAGAAAAGAAAAGAAAGAAATTAAGACAATCTTAACTGCTTGGGTTTGAATGAACTCTGATAACACTTTCTCCTTTAAATAGTGTGTATTCAAATTACTAACAGTATGCTTCCTGTTTTTAAAAAGTTTAATCTTGCATTTATAGCAGGGGTCTTCAAACTTGGCCCTTTTATGACTTGTGGACTTCAACTCCCAGAATTCCTCAGCCAGTGTGGATGACAGGATGAGAATAAGGATCAGACGCATGTGATCATTGTCATTCTATCACCAAGTCTAGAAAAAAGTCCTGTTGGTCATTATTAAGTACCTTCCTTCTTCTAGAAAGTTCACAACCAATCCCAACACAGCATGCCACATGTTAATAAGGATTCCATAATCCTTGAGAAAGCTCTGAGAGATTCATGTTCAGTCAGCATTAGCTGTCATTGTGTATAGATGTCCTTAAGAGATTTCCATTCATATCAACATATCTTTCATGGAATACTTTCGGGGTAGTGCTTTTCTTGTTTGAGCTCTTCTGACATTTTGGGAGCTAATCCCCCCCCCCCGCCCCAGTTCTCTCAAATACCGGTACATACAAATACCTGGGTTTTTACAGTGTATTTGACAAGCTTATGGATATAGCAATTCCACACCCAACGAAAGATGTGCAATATGCATGTAAGTGTCATTATGGGCATGGATATGTATTCTTATTTTTGAATAATATTAGAAAATTTACAGAAGGCTGAAAAGGAATACTGGATTTTAAATGTCATTTGTCCTTTAAAACTCAGTGTATATAATCTTAAAAACAATTAAGTCCCCTTCCTGTTAACTGAACATATTTATTTTAAAAAGATCAAATCTTAATTTAGAGGAACATTTAGCAAATATCCAATATTCTCCTTCTGAAATTAGGAAAATAATATTAATTTATTAAACTCATATGCCAGCCAACTCTGAAAAAATACAGCCTATTTATAAGGTATGTTAAGATGTACTGAAAATAGTCTGAAATAAATATTGGTGCTAGTGCGTTTTTGGATTCTTAAAAAAAAATCTCAAAATCATTTGATTAAGGGTAAGCTAGATTTAATTATTTTTGTGACCATATTGTTGTCATGTATGTTCCAAAATACGATTTGAAAGTGAGATCCCTTCCTATTGCATATCCATAGGCGCCTTTTACTCACTGATATAAGTTGCCACAGCAAACTAGCCTCCAAATTTTATCCATGGAGTTGATTCTAGATGAGAATGATGGGGAAACCTCTTTGGGCTCTTTTCCTGAAATGGAAACCAAAAAGCCTCTCAAAAAGATGGGCCTTCTATGACTGGACGTCCACTGGTCAGCAGCAGTTTTTTCAGCCATCTGGTGGTCTTCCAGATTTTTTTCAGCCAAGATGATAGACCTAAGAAAGAAAACAGTCAGCAGAGTTTTTCTGGAATATTTATTATTCTTAGTCTGAAAACTGTGGTGCTCAGAGTAGACAGGTGAATGGTTACCAGGCCGGCCTCAATTTTAGGGATCCCAGAAGTAGGGTTGCTAAACAAAGTGTGTGGGGGGGAACAGGGTTAGATCATGCTTGACTGAGTTTAGGTTGGCAAGCATAGCAGCCTCTTCTCCTGAGACAGATGCAATGCGTCAAGTTAAAAGAAAAATTAGTATTGAAAGATGTGTAATATTTGAGACAAGCACTATTCACAAGTGCAAACACAGACATATATAATAAGTATATATTGTATATTTTTTACTAAATGCAATCATGTTGGGATATATACTATAAACATTATGCATGCATGTAAGTGTGTATGGGAACACATGGGTGTATTCTAAGAAATTACTAAAGAGGGTGAAAGCCCATTTTATTAAAGACTGGAGTGAAGAATGTAGAACAGGGACACATAGTGTAGTTGTTCTTGTCAGAAATAACCATTTCAAATAAATATAACTTCAAATTTGAGTTTATAATGGAACACTGACTATTAGCTTTGGCACTGAAACTACCATTCTAATTTTGATTTTTTTAAAATAAATGTAGATTTTGAAGCTGAGAATATAGCTGAAGCATATAAGGTTCCATGGGACAGAAGTAGTTCTGTGGTAAAGCTTATTGGCTCATATTGCAGTGTTTGCTTTTTCTTTTTTTACCCAGTAAAACAAACCAATGCCCTGTAGAGCCTCTGGCTTTGCTTTTGCTTTTCGTCTTCCAAGCACAGGTCCCATCATCACCCTCCACAGAGAAAATCTAAGGAACCTCACTCTACCAATTCAAGTGCAAATATTATCCATTCCTGGAGCATGGATAGGCACAGAACCAGCTCTGGTAGGCCTGCTGCAGAACCAAAACCAACAAGATGTGTCAAATTCATTCATTAACAATAACCTTTGTGAAAGAGTTTGGAAACCAATAACTTAATAGCAATAGCACTTAGAGTTACATACCACTACACAGTGTTTTACAGCCCTCTCTGAATGGTTTACAGTCTATTGCCCCAACAATCTGGGTCCTCATTTTACTGACCTCAGAAGGATGGAAGCCTGAGTCAACCTTGAGCTAGTCAGGATCAAACTCCTGGCTGTGGGTAGAGTTTGCCTGCAATACGGCATTCTAACCACTGTGCTACTACAGCTAATCAAGAGGTGATTCAGTTGATTAAATGTTGTTTAAAAAAAGAATAGGATAGTATGCCATAGAACTATTCTTCCCCTGTTTCTGAACTCCCATTTAACAAACAGCTTATCTCAGTCAAATTCATCCAAAATAAGTATTATTTCATAGCAAGAGCAAGGTGAAGGGGATTAACTTGCATTACAGCAGAAATGAATATCTTTTTAGCTCAAAACAGATGCTGATCGGAGGCTTGATGAGAGAGTTCGACTTGGTTTTTTTTTTAAAAGCAATTTTCAATGGGTCTCACAGGCAGTTCAGCCCAAAGGTTGCATTTTCCAATGGAGGGTTCCACTGGCTTCCAATGGCTTCCAATGCTGTAGGATTTCAGCATTTGAGCAGCTGTGCTCTGAAGGTTTATTTATTTAGAATAAAACCACCAGAAGCTGTAAATGCTCAAACACTGGAAGTTTTTAAGAAGAGACTGGGCAGCCATTTGTCTGAAATGGTATAGGGTTTCCTGCCTGAGCAGGGGGTTGGACTAGATGACCTCCAAGGTCCCTTCCAACTTTACTATTATGATTATGATTAGAACATTTATATAGCCGTACCTCTTTAAGACAACTCTGGGTGGCTCTCAGTAAAAAATAAATGAGAAAATAGATTAAACAGGCTAGACATATGTAGAGTCTGGAGCAGGAAAATATGGTATTGTAAATATCACATTAAATGTTGAGTTTGATGAGGGATGAAAATATTATAATTGTTTCTTAAATCATAAACCCCAAGCATTCCATATTCTGTTTTAAGGTCTGGTTGCTTTTTTTAAATGGGTGTCTTTTTTCTCATTTTCTGTCAAAATAGCTATTCCAGAGCAACAATATCCAAATAATCTAGAATTGGTCCACATCAATGACATTTTGACGAGGCAAATAATTTTTGCACTGATTATATACAGTAATGTACATAACTTAATCATAAATTACAAACCATGAATACACAATCATAATTTTAAAGCAAGATAAATAAAATTGTATTTTTTTAAAAAAATCAACTTCTAGGAAATTATCACACACCAAACCTCAAAACAGGGGACATTCTCAGAAAATATTTACTCAACAGAGTGCTAATGACTTCAGCTAGGTTTCTAAAAAGCAGCAGTTACAGCGGGTTATCTTCTTTCTGCCAAAAACATGCTTAGCTTCTACTGACAAAGAGTTTAATTTGGAAGACTAAGGTCTATTCCTGTATTTGATCATGAAAGGCCTTTGCACCATGAGTGAATTGATGCTTCCAGAATGCTCAGCTATCACAAAATCCAAATAAATGCTGTTAATCTCCAGCAGCCCAATACTGATCTCCTCCACCCACCCCCGTTTCTTTCTTTCTATGCCACAAAAATTAAAAATAAAATAATAATAAAAAAAATCAGAATGCCATTTGTGGAATCAAAGAGCTCAACATTTTTCACTTTCTTTTCTTCCTGAGGGGAAAGAGCCAGTCTTTTTGACCTTGCTGAATTAAATTCTCCCAGGTTCTGAGATCATGTAGGATTGATTCCTGTAAGATCATTTCCAATGCTTCAGGATGGTTCCTTTCCATCCTCCACAATCCACTCTTCCCTCTCCCCTGCTCTTCTGACAATCGCCGTAAAAAGACCCTACTAGATTTTAAAAATACCAGTGGTAGTTTCAAAGACTGCGTTTGCCTGCTATTCTTTTCTGGGGACGTTCAAATTATTGTGTGTATAAAGCATTCCCAGCACCTTTGGCTGTCCTGCATTCAAACCAATACACAATTATTCAGTGCAGGCAGCCTTGAATTCCAAGTGCGGCAGAACACGCTTGCAAACACGAGTCCAAGGCAGAAAAAGTTTCAGGATGGAAATAATAATAATAAAAAAAGACTATTGGAACAGGCAGCTAAGAGGAAGAAAAGAAACGAACAGCGTTGAAAACATTAGAGCAAGGGTCTTCAAACATGGCCCTTTTATGACTTGTGGACTTCGACTCCCAGAATTCCTCAGCCAGTGTGCCAGGCAGAGGAATTCTGGGAGTTGAAGTCCACAAGTCACAAAAGGGCCAAGGGAACTACGGCCCCTTTACGACCTGCGGACTTTTAACTCCCAGAGTTCCTGGCTCAAGAATTCTGGGAGTTGAAGTCCACAGATCGTAAAGGGTGTGTGTGTGTGTGTCATAGTTGCCGACTTTGGTTTTTATAGCCTCGTCCCCGAGTGGTCTAAGCTTCCTTCTCCCACGCGGTGGCAGGCTCGCTCTATCGCGTGTAGGAATTGGGCCAGCCTCCGACCCGGAGTCCAAAACTAGGCCAAAGGACAAGAAAAGCGAAGACGCCCTGCCTGGGGAAAGGAAAGCGGCAGGGGGCACTCGCGAGACTCGGCCCGTGGGAGGCTTCGGAGGAGGGTTTTAAAGCGGGGGTGGGGGGGTTCGTCCTACGCCCGTCTCGGAGCCGGAGGTATGCGGAGGGACGGAGGAGGAGGAGGGAGGGAGGGCTGGCCGGAAGCCCCTCTCTGGGGGGAAAATGCAGCCTCGGTGGTCAGCCCAGGGAGGCGGCGGCGGCCCCTTGCCTCCAAAGAGCTGATCGCCTCCTTCCTTGTTGTCGCGTTAGCGCCCGGCCTAGAGCAGCGTTTCCCAACCTTAGGAACTTGAAGATGCGTGGACTTCAACTCCCAGAATTCCCCAGCCAGCTATGCTGGCTGGGGAATTCTGGGAGTTGAAGTCCACGCATCTTCAAGTTCCTAAGGTTGGGAAACGCTGGCCTAGAGTGACACGGAAGCGTGGGTGGGGTGTCCCCGCTGGCTCGGCGCTTACGGGACGATCTCGAGGGCTGGGAATTAAGCCGCTTTTTCGCCCGCTTTTTTTTTCTTCTCTTGCCAAAAATTAAGCATGGGTTTTGTAGTCTTGACTTGAAGCTTGGAGCGTGCCTGGAAGCGAGGGGGATGGGGAGTCCACGGCAGGCGTTCAAGTCAAAATTGACGGACTGTTGCGCGCCCGGAGTCTGCGTCGTAGGTGGGCGGCTCTATAAAATTGTGGATTTCTGTCTGTGTGACTGTGATTTATACGTATGTATCTACACATGCCTTTATAAGCAGAGACACAAATGTATAAGCAATGAGTTGGGGTGGCTCTCTTAAATTTGTTTTATATGTATGTATATGCATACGTATTCATATACACATACATAAAAACGCAGGTATAAAACATGAGTTGGGTGGCTGTATATGGTGCTGGAGAAGACTCCTGCGAGTCCCTTGGACTGCAAGGCGATCAAACCAGTCAGTCCTAGAGGAGATCAACCCTGACTGCTCTTTAGAAGGCCAGATCCTGAAGCTAAAACTCAAATACTTTGGCCACCTAATGAGAAGGAAGGACTCACTGGAGAAGAGCCTAATGCTGGGAAAGATTGAGGGCAAGAGAAGAAGGGGACGACAGAGAATGAGGTGGCTGGATGGAGTCAATGAAGCTGTAGGCGTGAGCTTAAATGGACTCCAGAAGATGGTAGAGGACAGGAAGGCCTGGAGGAACGTTGTCCATGGGGTCGCGATGGGTCGGACACAACTTCGCAGCTAACAATAAATATTTTTTTATATATATGCATGTGTAGGTGAGTGTGCACACATTATATGTGTGCACACACCCTTTGTTGGTTAACTCTTGTCACTTGGGCATGCATTGCATTGTGTACAATTGATCTTTCTGCTTCCTGTTGGTAGATCATTGCTGATCTCTGGAAGCCACATTCCTGATCTTTGGGGATGTCATCAATAAGTCTTGCCTGTGTATAAGGGTTTGGGTGCTCCATAGAAACAATCCAACTGCATTTCTAAGAATAGGATCCAGCCCTCATGAAAGTGGCTATCAAGTTCACATCAAGAATATTCACCAAAGATAAAACCATACAGTAGAAGAAGCAATCAGTACAAGTGTATGTCGGTCTCATGACAGATAGGGTATTTGGGTTTAACTTGTAATTAGTAAATCAAGAATCAATCATGGCTTTTGACTAAACAATAATTGGCTGAGTTTGCACAGCACATTAAGGGTGCCCAAATGATCAGCAGCACTGAAGCTATTGTGCTTAGCCATGCAATAAATGCTGTGGAAAATAAATAGGGCAGCCATCAGGTGTCAATCAAAACCTCCTCTAATCTCCTGGCTTGTTACAGGGTCTCCTGTTCACCACATCTTAACATTGAAGGTCTTGCCACTTCTAGTTGTTAGCACTGAGAATCAGTGTTCCTTGGACCTCTGAAAGGAGCTTGCCAACCCCATTTCTGAAGAGCATTCATTGATTTTTCCATAGGTAGCAAAATACAGAGGGACGTACTATGGCTACTCTCATTATATAACAGTGGAAGCCTGCAGGTATAAGACTCCCAGTATCCCTTATATTCCAGGCTTGGAATCAGATATGCTAAAATCAAAGTGAAAAGAAAGTCAACGAACAGATGGCAAAGGGAAAAGGGTTATTTATGTTGAGGAAGGGATGCCATGTCTATTTAAATATCAGTACCCTTGCATTATTCCTTAATTATAATGTACTACAATTACATGTAAATTTAACTTTATTTGTAAAATTTATATGCCCATCTCACTACTGAAGCGACTCTGGGTGGCTTACACAATGGTACGTAGAAACCCAAAATATCCAGTTTTATGTGTATTGCCTTGGTCCAAGAAAAGAACTAAGTCATCAGAAAGAACCTAGGAAATTATTTTTCCCTACTGGGAAAAAGAGCAGTTTGATCCCAAATAGTTATCCAGATACTGGATTCAATCCTACTAACACCAGCTTTGTGACATAACCACATGCAATTTGGAATAAATCCTGAGGATTAAGTCCAAAAGGGCAAAAGAAGTCTATGGACCTTTTTGAGCATCAAATAATAATATTGCCTGGACCTAGGCTGAATGCACTCCCAAATGCTGTAGGAATATACATTGCCCTTCGGGCACAAGTCTGGTTCGGACTTGTGCGCCCTCAGAGGGGTTTCTCCCTCTTGGATACGACCAGCCTTCTTTTCTAACATTCCCCTTGATGACGGACCCAATTGCTGGGGCTCCGAGAGGTGGCTGGGCTTAACTAGGGGCCTCGAGTGGAGACGTACTAAGAGGCCCCTGATAAAAATTTTAGCCGGTTATTTTAAAAGGTTAGGGAGGGGGAGGGAGGGGAGGGGAGGGAGGGAATCTTTAACCGGCACTCAGTCTGGACCTGTTAGAGGTCCCGACGGGACGGGGTCGGAGGAGGTGGCTGCTGGTTCTGGGAATGTGGGGGTGGGGCTTCAAATCCCCACGGCGATAGGGAAAGGCAGCAGGTGTTTGCGCGGAGGGCCATATCAACACCTGGGATCGCGCCCCCGCTATCTCCGAGCGGTGGCGCGCTCCGACCCTCCGGTTAGCACCCTCTTACCCGGGGATGAGGGTGATCAGGCCCCTGAGCTCAGGTTGGTCTATTTTAACGCTAGATCCGTAGTCAACAAAGCTCCCCTCATCCGTGACCTGATCGAGGAGGAATGTGCGGATCTAGCGTGCATCACGGAAACTTGGCTGGGCTCGGAGGGAGGGGTGCCTCTCACCGAGTTATGCCCGCCGGGTTTCCGGGTGCTGCACCAGCCGCGGGCTCAGGGCAGGGGTGGTGGAGTGGCAGTGGTTATTCGGGAGACTTTGTGTCCCCGGGAGGCCACCATTGTCCAGATGGCCGGGAGTGAATCCCTCCTCTTGAGATGTGGTCCTCGGGTTCAGTTGGGCTTGTTGCTTACATACCTGGCGCCCAGCTGTGTGGCAACAGCCCTGCCTGAGCTGCTCGACGCCCTCTCAGGGTTGGCAGTGGAGTTCCCCAGGCTTATAGTCCTGGGTGACTTCAACCTGCCGTCACTGGGAGGGTCGTCGGAGTTGGCTCGGGAGTTCATGGCTTCCATGACAGCCATGGGCCTGACCCAGGTTATTGAGGGCCCGACTCATGAGGGGGATCATACTCTCGACCTGGTGTTCCTGTCTGGACAGTGGTTGGACGATCTGGGAGGGGGTTCCCCGTCCATCACCCCTCTGTCATGGTCAGATCACCACCTCCTGAGGCTGGTTTTCCGTCATGCCACCCCCCGCCGCTGGGCGGCGGAACCGTCCAGGTGGTTCCGCCCCAGGCGCCTAATGGACCCGGATCGGTTCCAGAGGGCGCTTGGGCCTATACCTATCACCCTTACCCACAGCCCAGTCGATGCTCTGGTGGAGGCCTGGGAAACGGCTGCCACCAGGGCACTTGACTGCGTTGTACCCATGCGACCTCTGACCCGGCGCAGATCCCGTTGGGCCCCATGGTTCTCTGTGGAGCTCCGGGAGATGAAGCGTCGGAGACGAGGTCTAGAGAGCGGTTGGAGATCCAGCCGATCCGAATCCGACCGATTGCAGTTAAGAACCTTTATAAGGTCTTATCTTGCGGCGATAAGGACGGCGAAGTCTAACTACTTTGCCGCCCTTATCGCGTCCGCAGATAATCGCCCGGCCGCCCTGTTTAGGGTGACTCGCTCCCTCCTTAACCAGGAGGTGAGAGAGGATCCATTGCAGGGACGAGCCGAGGAGTTTAGTCATCATCTGGCGGACAAAATCGCTCGGATCCGGACCGGCCTGGACTCTGACTGGGCAGAGTCTGATGTGGAGGAATCAGGCGGTCTTGAGCACGTTATCTGGACTGAGTTCGACCCTGTTTCCCCTGATGATGTGGACAGGATCATGGGGAGACTGAGCACCACCACCTGTTTGTTGGATCCGTGCCCCTCCTGGCTAGCTTATGCGGCTCGGGAGGGAACACGAGGCTGGTTCCATGCAGTAATAACTGCTTCTCTGAAGGAGGGTGTCTTTCCTGCCGCCTTGAAGGAGGCGGTGGTGAGACCCCTTCTCAAGAAGCCTGCTTTGGACCCGGCTGCTTTAGACAACTACCGTCCAGTCTCCAACCTTCGCTTTCTGGCGAAGGTTGTTGAGAGTGTGGTGGCGCATCAGCTCCCTCTGTTCCTGGAGGAAACTGATTATCTGGACCCGTACCAATCGGGCTTCAGGCCCGGACACAGCACGGAGACGGCATTGGTCGCGCTGGTGAATGATCTCTGGAGGGCTAGGGACAGGGGTTGCTCCTCTGTCCTGGTCCTATTAGATCTCTCAGCGGCTTTCGATACCATCGACCATGGTATCCTGCTGCGGCGTCTCAGGGGGTTGGGAGTGGGAGGCACCGTTCTACGGTGGTTCTCCTCCTACCTCCAGGGCCGCTCGCAGTCGGTGTTGACAGGAGGGCAGAGATCCGCCCCGAGGTCTCTCATTTGTGGAGTTCCTCAGGGGTCGGTCCTCTCGCCTCTCCTGTTCAACATCTATATGAAGCCGCTGGGCGAGATCATTCGTGGTTTCGGGGTGGGGTATCACCAGTACGCTGATGATACCCAACTTTTTCTTTCCACCCCGAACCAACCCAGCGATGCCCTCTCCGTGATGTCCCGGTGCCTGGAGGCGGTTCAGGTCTGGATGGGGAGAAACAGGCTTCGTCTCAATCCCGCCAAGATTGAGTGGCTGTGCATATCGGCATCTCGGGTTAACCAACTTATTCCACCTTTAACGATGGGGGGGTGAGGTGTTACCCCCCGTTGATAGGGCTCGCAACCTGGGCGTCCTCCTGGACTCACGGCTCAATTTTGAAGACCACATAGGAGCCGTGACCAGGGGGGCTTTTGCACAGGTTCGCCTGGTGCGCCAGTTGCGTCCCTATCTGGACCGAGACGCCCTACGCACAGTTACTCATGCGCTTGTTACCTCCCGTTTGGACTACTGTAACGCTCTCTACATGGGGCTGCCCTTGAAGACCACTCGGAGGCTTCAACTGGTGCAGAATGCGGCCGCGCGAGTTGTAATGGGGGTTTCCCGATACTCCCATGTAACACCTCTACTCCGCGAGCTGCATTGGCTTCCGGTTGCCCTCCGGGTGAAATTCAAGGTGCTGGTTATTACCTATAAAGCCCTACATGGCCTGGGTCCGGGCTATTTGAGGGAACACCTGCTGCCGGCATCAAACGCCCTTCGCCCAGTGCGCTCCCACAGGGAGGGTCTGCTCAGGGTGCCGCCGGTGAGAGATTGCCGGCGGGTGACACCCAGGGATAGGGCCTTCTCAGTGGGAGCGCCTGCCCTCTGGAACCAGCTGCCGGTGGAGCTGAGGACTGCCCCCGACCTCCGATCATTCCGCCGGGGCCTGAAGACCTGGCTCTTTGAGCTCTCAGGCCCAGGCTGAGGAGAAATTTTTAATTGGGGTTTTAAGTATACAGGGTCAATTTAATATTTTTTTTTTAATTTGGTTTTTTAACTTTTGTATGGTGGATTTTTTAATTTCCTGTAAACCGCCCTGAGTCCTCAGGGAATAGGGCGGTATATAAATGTAACTAAATAAATAAATAAATAAATAAATAAAGCAGGCATGGCACAGGCAGCGTGCAATCTCATAAGACACACACACCTCTAAATAAAGGAAGTTTGTTATTTATGAACATTAACTATATACGTAGCCCAAGACAATTCCTCTTCACTCAGTGTGGCCCAGGCAAGCCAAAATGTTGGACATGCCTGATATAAAGGAATGCTTGGAGGGCCGGTGGTATGAGACCTTCACATGTTTAGTGAGAGCTAAACATGTTTAAACATGTTTAGTCAGAGCTGGCATTAAGCCAGGAAAGGATTATCCCATCTTTCATTGCAAAACTGGGCACGAGAGTAAGGCTATCTATTTACAGTCCTCTAATCCTTACACAAACCAGTGAGTTAATTAATACCTCCCACAGCTCTGGTCGGTTTTCTCAGAAGATCTGGTTTCACTTTTACTGCTGGGTGATTATTAGGTCTTCCTAAAATCTTTCTCTGGTTTTCCGCCTGTTGAGTTTGATTCCTGGTAACTACATTGCCGCATTCACTTTGTTTTGTTGGTAGCTTTGTGTATTCCCATCACCTTCTTCCTACTTTTTTTTTTAAAAAAATATCCAATCTAGCCTTGGGAAATACTAAATGTATTTAGTTCTGACCTTTCTGAGATAGCCATGGTTAATTACAGGTTGCTTCTTGCTGTGACACAATCATCCTCTCCTCCGTCCTCTTAAATATAGTTTTACCATGTTCATTTTGCTATTCTATTTTGTTCTTCAGACTTTTCACCATGAGTGTGGATTGGATTGGCTTTGGTTATGGGTTGGTCGTGGCTCTTGGCGGTATCATAGGATATATTCGCAAAGGTAATAGCAGACTTGTACGATGGAGAAAGTTATGTAATTGTTTTCTCCTGGTTCTTCTGTATTTTCTCAAATACTTTTGTTAAGTTCCGTGCTGTTTTGCAATATGTTACAGCTCATAAGATAAGAGTAATGTGTGTAAAAAAGATCAAGATATTAAGATAGATCAAACTAAATCTATATACTACTAAACCTCTTGTGTCTGTTTGATACTTTGTAACCTTCAATTGAGTGAAATGATGCATCATAGAGCAAGGGTCTTCAAACTCGGCCCTTTTATGACATGGACTTCAACTCCCAGAATTCCTCAGCCAGGCACGCTGGCTGAGGAATTCCGGCAGTTGAAGTTCATGAGTCATAAAAGGGCCGAGTTTGAAGACCTCTGTCATAGAGCAACAATTTTTGAATCAATGTATCTCAAATGGACTAATTTATGGAATATGTTACAAAACGGGAATCCATGTGTGCCATGGGATTGAAACTTGCCAGAGTTGTGGCTGCTTCATTGGCACCATGCGTTCAAACTACATTTCCCAATAATACGTAGGCTGCATGACACAAGGGAGAATGGGCTCCCTCACTCTCTTTCCCACCTCTCTCTGACTGGTAGCAAGGCCCAACATGGGAGCAGCCATTGGCTGCTTTGGAATCAACTGAAAGTTGAACTCTCTTAATGGTGGTAACCAGTAAGGGGAGAAAGAGGGACTGGCAAAGTAGGGCTGGCTTGGGGGATACTGGCCATGCCCCCAAGCCATCTTCTTTCCAGGAAGGAGGAGGCATTTGGGGAATAAAATATTGTTTCAGACATCTGTTTCTGGAATGTTAAAGGCCAGCTGGGAAGAATTAGATTCCTTTTTCTCTTTTTGTCTCTGCAAAACAGAAAAATGTATTTGACACCAATTTCTAAAACTTTCCCCATCCCAAACCATAACATTCATCATATTTTAATGTGTTCTTGGTACAACTGTGTTATTTTTCCACTGAAAACTAATAGTACCTAATTCTTTCCTCTCACTGACAAAGTGGCTTTATCAGCAGAATTGGAATAAATTTGGAAAGAAACAGAAAGACATGGTGGGAGAAACATGTGTCATGCAGTATTTGATTACAGAAATGCCATGTGCATGTTAGATTGGCTGAATGGTGCATATTTGCTCTACCTCTGCTGAACACCTAATTCCCACAGCACAGTCTCAGATCTAAAGATATTTACCCATGTAGTAGGGCTATATTACTACTATCCTTCTCATCTTTCATTTTACCTTCTACTATTGGTATCTTATGATTATATTACTTTGTTATTTGTATGTATACTGAGAGCTTCTGCACTGGAGACAAATTCATTGTGGGTCCAATTACATTTGCCAATCAAGAATATTCTATTCTATTCTTGTGTAAATCTGAAAATATCCTGCTTGAATCTCCGTGGAGCAGATATCAAAGGATGGTAGAACTTTGGAAAAGAATGGGGGCACAGACTCCTGATCAGATACTGTTCTGAAGAACATTAAGAAATAAATTACTAGTTAATGATTCCCTAACTGCATTTGTACAATACTTTTTGGGATCCTTTCTGTCCTGTAGTAGGATAGTTACTGTACATAGAGTGGTTGCTATAATTGCAACGTAACCACCCCAAAGTTAATAATGGGTTCAGAAGAAATCCTGAAAATCCCATGAAACCTGAATACATCATTTCAGCCAATGTCAATATTGGTGTAGATTAGTCACTCCTGTTGAAGCACCAGTGTGAGCACAGGACTATCAAGTCACTCTATCGTAACAGAAGAATGCAGAAAAGAAAGTGATTGGGATAACAAGGGCTAGAAGCTTCCGAATGAACTTATCCCCTGTTCAGCTTCTGACTGCGCACTTTTAAATTTCATCCTTGGATATTTTTTTTCTTCAGTAAATTGGAGTATTGTTCAAAATAGCTGCTAATGCTGCACTGGCAACAATTGGCGTAGCCAGAGATCTCCAGAGCCCCCCCCTCCCCACTGTGTATATGTATGTGTATATATGTGTATATAATGTTATTCTTGGATTATAGCATTCACGTATAAGAAATGAAACTCTGTCAAATTTAGTCACTTGGCATCATTTATCTTTTTGCTCTTATTATCTGTTGAAATATGTCAAATAATTAAATACATTTTTTGGGTTCCAAACATCAAAGACATGTCTTTCAAAAACAGAAGCACATATTCTTAAAGAGTACAATAAGACTTTTTTTATTTATATATTTTTATTACAGGAAGTAAAATCTCATTGGTTGCTGGCCTTTTCTTTGGCTTGCTGGCTTGTTATGGAGCATACTGGGTAACGCATGATCCCAAAGATGTAAAGATATCATTATGTGAGTATCCTACTTCTTGAAAAGAAAAGCTGCTTCTCTTTAGCATTTCATTATATATTGGAGTTTTCAGAATGATCGGAAACTGAAAACTAGTTGCTGTCATATGCATTATTTGTAAGAACAGAACATGCAAGGTAAAAACTTAATGTTGTCTATAAATTACATCGGTATTGCATTTAGTGTGGGAGGCCGTGATGCAACCTTGAGGCTTGAGGGCACTCCCTCTGCCTTGCTAACTTGTTAGTCTTCCTATTTGATTTGATTTTTTGAACTTTGATTTCCATTTTTAACTTGTACGTTTTAACTGTGTCCTTAATTCCGGTGTTAACTGTGCTTTTAGTCATATGTTTATACCTGAGTCACTTGATTGAGATGGGAAGTTATGGAAATTGAATAAATAAATTAAATAGTTTTTATTTCAGTGTTGTAAACCGCCCAGACTCCCTCCCTCAGGTGAGATGAGCAGTATAGAAATTAAAACAAATAAATTTAGTTTTGAAGTGTAAGATTGAGGTGGGTTGATTCATGTTCTTTAAGGATGAAGAAATAATAATTGGTGAGCCATCCTTACTTGTGCAAGCCTGCATGTATTGGAACTTTGAGGATTTCTCCATCACATGCATGGAGCAAGCTTCGTAAAACCTGGAATTAAATGCTTTATCTTTCTCATCAAGCCTTGTTATTGGCTAGGCTAGCTGGGATGATGGAATTTATAAATCCACATTTCTGAAGGCTCCCAGGCTGGAAACTAGGTTGTGCACTTTATGGATTCACCTTAGACACACTGGGTTGCCATTTAATTGAAGTCTGAATATGCACGTGACTTGGCCAAAATATGTCTGGATCACACAACAAGGTGTTGTAATTTAATCAAAATGCATTCTTTGAAAGGTACCCGAGCTATTTCTTGTTTCATTAGTGAAATTTTATGAGATATACCGTTAGTTGCCAAACAGGTTGTATATTTAGGAAAATAATTATGGAAAAAGAGATCACTGTTGCTGAGATGGAAAGATAGAGGTTCAGAATAGGCACAAAGACACAGTTTGTCTTGACCTCAGTATAATGATTTCTAATTATAAGATGGTAATGATGTAGAAAAAAACTTTTTTTTTTAATATTATGACATTTGAGTGATTTTTGTTTTGTTTCAAGAGCTGTCTACTTAATTTGGAATAATTTTAATTTTTTGCCATACATTATTATGAGAATATAGTTGAACCACAGTATAACATTTGCTAAAATAAACATCCTGTATTTTTGCCTGCAGTCACAGCTTTTACCCTTACCACTGTAATGGGAGTGAGATTTAAAAGGACCAAGAAACTAATGCCAGCTGGAATCATAGCAGGTCTCAGGTAAACTGTTTCTGCTTGAAGATGCAATCCAAAGCAGATGCAATCCAAAGTGGGTCATACTTGTGATTACAGTTGTGTACAGTTGCACGGTGTATGATTTTAATTGCCGTAAAAGAGTTCCTGGATGTAAATGGGACTGATTAACATAGAATCAGTTTATATATGATCGGACACTTGTTGTCATCCAGCCCTAATGATGCTATTTCTGAATTTACATTCTAGAGTATTCTATGATTCTGCAGTCACACTGAAATAGGGATTTTGTGTGTGTGTGTGTGTGTGTGTGTGGAGAGAGAGAGAGAGAGAAGGGAGTTGAGGATTTACTTTCAGGTATTCAAAATCAAAGACTTCAAATGCCAGTCATTTCCAGGCAGATTCAATGCAACCTTATATTATAGTGGTTGAGGCCCATCGTATGTGAACTGCAGCAAGTGGAGTAGCCTGTTTTAAGGCATATCTGCAGTGGACATGTACAACGTCCAACCTTTTTTGAGGATGAAATTTTACACAGGTCCTTGGCCCTGTTGAAGCTCTCCATTCAGATCTCTCTCTCTCTCTGTCTCTGTCTCTGTCTCTCTCTCTGTCTCTCTCTGTCTCTCTCTCTCTCCATACAACTCTCAATAGAAAAATATAAAATTGTTCATGTCTTAATTGATCACTCATTTCTTAATTTTCTTCTTTTTTTTAATACAGCCTGGTGATGGTTGTGAGGCTTGCTTTCCGGCTCATATGAGGAAAGAGGCACTTCCAAATGTCCACGGAATCATTGAATTATGGATGTCCCTTCTAAAAGATCAGCCATTTTGTTGTGATTATGATGACATAAAGGCAAGGTTACTCCTCATGGACTCAGAAATCCATTCATTCCTTATGTATGTGGGGTTGCATTCTTTAATGTTTTAAGTAACATTTTTTTTATTTATGTCTTTTTGAGACCAATGACTAACTTGGCCTTTTAATTATTATTTTAATTTGTGGGATAAACTTTCAGTGTATGCTTTATTCTCCCTGGAATGAATAAAAGCCACAGGACTTTTAAAACTCAGGTTTGTCATATATGGTGGCATCTAATAAAGTCATACCCAGTCCTGGATGATGATAATTTCATAGTTTAAGATTTGGAATAATACAAATTTATGTATATGGATTATATTGGGTTTCTATCTTTGTAAGCCACCCAGAGTCACTGAGAGTGAGTTGGGTGACCATATAGATTTTCATAAATAAAATAAATAAACTAAATAAATAAATAAATATTATATTTCAGTTCCATTAAAATATTAATAAATGTATTAATTTCTTATAATGCTAAAAAATTAGCTCCAAAACAGGTCTTGCTTCTATCTTGAAATGCATACAAATACCATATTAAAAATAACATTTTTAATATTTTGGATATAAACTCTCTTGTAAGTTGTTGACTTTCAGTATTTCTTAAAGTGATTTGCATGGGTAGCTTTGGGTGGTGGCCAAACGGGGCATAGAGGGAAGGCAGGAGAAGTGAGAGGGGGTCGGTTTCTGGCATGCCTCTTTTGTATATTAATATCAATAGCACTAAGGCTTACATACCACTCCATAGTGCTTTAGAGCGGTTTAGAGTCAGCATATTGACCCCCAACAATCTGGGTCCTCATTTTACATACCTCAGAAAGATGGAAGGCTGAGTCCACCTTGAGCCAGGATTGAACTCTGGGCTGTGGGCAGAGTTTGCCTGCAATACTGCATTCTAACCGCTGTGCCATCATGGCTCTTAATATATGTGGCACACTAGAAGTTGGCTCTTTCCTATCTTCTCCACCACAGCTGCCCAAGGTTCACTGAACCAGTCAGATTCTGCTGTAATGTTGCAACTTATGTGGGGTGAAAACTGTGCTGTGTCTGTCCACAGTTCCAGCCTAGAGGGTCCAAGGGGTCAGGAGGGGATGGGTTCCTGGTGTGTCACAGGTGTTTTGCCAAAACAAATGTGCCCACTTCCCAACTCCCAGGTGCAGACTGGTTTGTTCACATCAGCAAAAGTTTGCAACTTGAAGGTTCACTAGTAATGTCTGTAGGCTAGAATGCATTGCTGCAAATTGACAGGATTAACTTCTATAGAGACGTGTGCAAAATCACATATTAAATGGTAACATAAGAGAAATTTATTGAGTTCTTTTTCTTAAGTTATTACTACATAGTAACAACTACAGAGACAGGAGTTAATGACATTACAAGTAAGGAATCACTTGGTGTTTTTAAAGGTATAAACTGCAATAACAATATTCTGGGGTAAGACAGAATTTATTTGCTCATGTGAAAAAAAACAGCATTATACATGATAATTTTAGATACAAGGCCTTAAAAATATTTTTCATGTAAATTACTGATTTTTTCCCTGTTTCCAAAAGGTTATGATCATAAAACTAAAAGGAATTGCAATTTTATTTAGTTTATCTTTCTAATAATAGGATCCTTTAAAATTAGCAATATATTGGGGGAAAACGTATGTTAGTAGAAATACGCCAGTATTTGAAAACCTCTTTAAAAATTGAATATTTTTTTAATTTGTACAAACATGTTATCATCCATTGGAGGTTTCCTTTGACTTCCAGGCTGCAAGAATTTCTTTATTGTAGGAATATTGCTTATTCTTGTTTTGAAAGCCTAGGAAAGACAGAGAGAAAGAGAGAGAAAATCCTCTAAGAAACAATGAAAAATAAGATATGAGTTTACAGCCTGAAAATGCTATATATTTCTAGATGCAAAATGAAAATGTAAGGCTAGCAATCATTATTGTTGAAGTACTAAAAGTTTTTAAGTGTTAATAAGGTACAAAGTACTGCAAAGAAACATGACAATGGGTAAGGTCAGAAATCTTAATTTCAAAATGTTCTTCTGAAGAGTAAATGGAAATTAGCAGAAAAATACACACTATTACAGTGTAAAAGTTTGAGGAACTGGTTGTCATTGCAGAACTATTGTGAGATTTGGTTTTCCTTTTCCCTCCTTCAATTCTATAGAATAAAATTGGTAGATTATTAGTGTTCATATAATTTCTCTACAGAAACAATATTCTTCAAATAAAGTTCATGCCTCACTAATTGAGTTTATATTGACTAAGAATCATGTATGACAGATATGTAGGTTTATGGTTCTCGATACTTGCTTTGTAATCTATCTCAGATGTTCTTGGTGGAAGACTCCCAAATCCTTTCCAGTATTTGGAAAAAACTACCAATCTATTTCTTTTCTTCCCTCTCTCACTCCCCCGCCTAGTCTTCCCTCTACACTCCTTTTTGCCCATCAAATCACCTGATGGTTGAGCAATTGGAAATAGCACTTAAATATTGAGCAATTTGTACAGGTTCAAACTGCAATCCAGGCTAAGCTGCAAAGAAAAAATCTGGCAAAGGATCAAAGAGCTGTGGTATTTCATGACATGTGCAGTGAGCAGGTGAGGTTTTTAAAGGGAACTTGGTGTCATTGGATCTTTGATCTGTACCCAATAAGGTATATTTGTTAGCAACTTCAAAGAAACTTCAATTAGAGACAGTATTGATGAAAGGTGCCACAAGGTTCTTCTGCAGCTAGATTGGGGAGACCTACCAGTGTAGTGTCTGGTGAATCAAGTAATATGCACATTTAAGGAAAAACAAGGAAGGACCCTTAAGCGCCCTCATGAAACAGATTCAAAATCCTGATTGCACTTGGAAGAGGTGGTGTGTGTTTGTTTCTTCCAAGCATGTGCCATGTATCAGCATGGGCAGTGTCTAGAAATGCCTATATTTCAGAAAGGCCGAATATCATCCATATTTTATTTATTTATTTATTTTTGGGACTTATATGCCGCCCTATCTCCCGAAGGACTCAGGGCGGCTAACAACAATAAAAACAACAAGACAAAAGTTAAAAGAAATTAAATAAACAGCCCCAATAAATAAGTTAAACTAAACAATTAAAAATTAAAAAAACATTTTAAAAAACCCTGTCGTCAGTCCAGGTCAGCCTGATGAAAAAGGAAAGTTTTAAGGCCGCGGCGAAAGGACCGGAGATCCGGGGCCATCCGGAGCTTAAGGGGAATTTGGTTCCATAGGGCTGGCGCTCCCACAGAGAAGGCCCTCCCCCTGGGGGTCGCCAGCCGACATTGTCTAGCCGACGGCACCCTGAGGAGGCCCTCTCTGTGTGAGCGCACTGGGCGATGGGAAGTCGTTCCCGGCAGCAGACGGTCCTGCAAATATCCCGGGCCTAAGCCATGTAGGGCTTTAAAGGTAAGTACCAGCACCTTAAATCTATTTATGGCTGAATATCATCCATATTTATATCATCCACATAAAGCAAAGGGATAGAAATTCATACTCATTCACTACATGAGATTACAGATGTCAAAGCCTTTATCATCATCAACATCATCATCATGGCATGCTGGTAGTTCTTTTAAAATAGTCCCCATCTGTGGCTGACAATCTAGTCTGCATTTACACTCTGAAAATACTGACTACCTTATACTAAAGTCACATAGCTTGCCAATTCCCACAGTTTCAGTAGTGTCCTTACCTGCAGCAGAGGAAATTTAGTGAGAATGTCGGACTTGAATTCTTCAGCCATTAAGATAGCTTCCAAGAGATGAACGTCTGCCCAACTAAACTGATTACCAACCAGAAAATTTTGCCCATGGTCTTTCAAAATCTACAACATGAAGAAACCGAGATAAGATGAAGATATTTGGGGACTAAGATTGCAAAAGGCAAAGTGGACACCTTCAAAGATAAGCTTCCTTAGCCCATGTCTAACAAATGCAATATTTGCAACAGGAGCAAAATAATTGCTTTGGCTACTGGTGCTATACAATGGATGGTTCCACTCTCTTCAAAAGTAGTACTAGAATCCAGTAACCATTGCGTGGAGGGAATTCTGATTGCAAGATACAAATTCAATAAATTTAATAAATTCTGCCTTGTCCATATTTACATCTTGGAAACTTTCACTGGAGGGTATAGGTTCTGAGCCAATCTCAAGCTGGTAGGTTCCAGACAGACTGGATTACAACCCCCATCATCCTTAGCCAGTACAACCAGGGGATTACGAATGCTTTAGTTCAACTCAACTGGATGGAAATACATGGGGAAGACGATTTCTAAAGCCCCCACCTCATTATTACTTACCTTCTCGTATGCTGGAAAATATCTAGTTGTAGCTCTTTCAATAATCAAGGCTCTTTGCTTTTCTTTGTTTTCAGCAGGCTGCAGAGGAAGCATCATTATCATTCCCATCAGATCAGTGGTTCCTTCCACATACATGTCAATCCTGAGAGACATGGTCAAGGTGGAGAGAGAAAATATCTTTAAAATTAGGTGCCACCGAATTGGGCCCCAAATGACTTTAGGGACACATATTTATTATTATTTATTATTTAGACTTATATACTGCCCTTCTCCCGTAGGACCCAGGGCGGTTCACAAGGTGATTAAAACAATATAACAATACAAAAGTTAATAACAAATTAAAATAAATTAAATTATCCTTAATTAAAATTTAAAACCCTATATACTATCTTGATCTGTATAAAAATATTTTAAATGAGTAGTTACTTTTAGGGGGGAGGGAAGGCTATTTGAGAAATTTAAACCTGATAGAAGCGATTTCTACGTCCTTCTTAGTTAATGTGTGTAACCTAATGCCTGATTCCACTTTGCATGCATTCATTGCATTAAAGATTAGTCAGTTCAGTCAGTTAAAAGTCAGTTTCCTTCCATAGATTATCATTTATTAATGCATTAAAGCTGCATTAATAAATGGCAATCTATGGAAGGGAACTGACTGTTTTGGGGGGAAAATGGGTTTAAAACATCTTCCACAACTGCTGTTCTATAAAACATATTTTTCTAAGATCCCTGTGCAGGAGGGGAACTCACAACACTGCTGACCTTCAAATGAAACATTCCAACCAATATGGCCAATATTGAAAGAAGCTGAATGTTTTAATTCATTAACACCAGGAAGACCATACGTTCCTCATTCCTACTTCAGAGGAAAGCTTTTTTTAAAAAAAAAAGTCTTGCTACATGCACTTACAGCTTCCTCTTTAAATATTGTTTTCCTACTCATTTTAACATTGTTAGAAAGCTATTTGTTCCAATCATTTGAAGTCCAAATGAAAGATTTTGCCAGGCAAAAATCTAGATCTGATTGCAAAAACTGGAGTGACCAGCAGATGGGAGCAAACAGCTACAAAAAGATCTATCTCCTTGCCACCATCTAGTGGTTGTTTGCAATACTGCAGTCCAGATCTGGCATCTAAAGCTAGTCTCTTGAATGCTACATCTCAAACTGCATCTGTATTATATGTTACATTTCTGTTACAAGTTTATAATAGATTCAAGATTTTAATCAACATAGTTACAACCCCATACATTGCTCTCTCTTTCAAATCCTTCCCGTAGAGATTGTATTTTGCTGCAATATAGCTGAGAATGGCTCGTGTTTGCACCAGCTTCATCCCATCAATTTCCACCATGGGCACTTGCATAAAGAGCAGCCATCCATCTGGTGAAAGACAGACGAGAAGAAGAATTCAGAAAATAGAAATTCAATTCAAATGAAACTAAAAATGTTAACTGAATATTTCAAATTGATATGACTGGCTATTTAATATGCTCTACAATTTAAAAAAACCCCACAAGTTAAAAATGCAAGGATTATAGCCTCAGGATAGGCAGCACACCTTACCAGAACAACATCCGTGTATAACCAGGATAAAATTTAATTAATATGAATTAATTTCTGGGCTTCAACTCCCAGCAATTTTACGAACAATTTTGCTGGCTGAGGAAATCTAATCAAGCTCATCATAGGAAGGGCTCTTTTTCTGAGAGCCACCAAATCATTCACATTGATGATCCACACTGATGATCCAAGTGTACAGATAAGATATATAGAGTCCTCCTTGGGGCTAAGTAGTAGTAGTAGTAGTAGTAGTAGTAGTAGTAGTAGTAATAGTAGTAGTAGATCCAGAAACACTCAAGCTGTCAACTGACCAAACTCCCAATAAATCTTTGCAATTCAGATGGTGCCATTCAATTCACCTCAAAGCAGGGTGCCTGTTGTGTCCGGTCAGTTGGGCGAGTGAACACGCTGAGACGGACTGCTGTTAACTTGTTTATTCAGGTACACGTGGCCGAACTGGCCCTACCTGCCCCGTCGCTGGTATTTATATGCCCGGCGTGCCCGGCGCTGTCCAACCCGCAGCCTCAGGTTTCCCGCACTGCCCCTGGTCACCCAACCCGGTGTCCAGGAATTCCCGCAGCGCGGCTGGGCCAATCAGGTGGCCGGACAGGTGTGTACCTTACACCCCTTTCCCCCCAATTGAAGCTGTTATTGTCTTATGTAGTCTTTTAAGTAAGCTGGGGCCTTGTGCACCCTGGTAGGGTATCTCCCCATTTGTCTGGCTGGCTCAGCCCCCCCTTCCTGGGTTGGTTCGGACGCCCCTAACTGGTCCCTGCCCTGATCCAGCCCCGTTGGCAGTAAGGATTCCGTGTGCTCCCCTTCCCCCCCGTTGGTGTTGGCCTCAGGTGTCCCTGGCTCGGTTGTGACATCCCTGACTCCCCCTGTCCCCGACGTCCTGGATGTGGGTCCTGTGTTGGCCTGGTGTGGGGTGAATGGGAGTGAGGCTATTCCCCCGTGAGCGGTGTTAGGTGGATGCTGGGTCTGCTTATGTGGGGTGATTTCTGGGGCCCTTTTCCTTAGTTGGTCTATGTGTCTCCTGACCTGGCGTTCCCCTTCCCCCTCAATGATGTAAGATAGCGGACCTAGCTTGTCCACCACTACCCCCGGCAACCACTTGTCCCCTTGGCTGTAGTTCCTGGCCCACACTAGGTCCCCAATGTCCAGAGTCCGGGCTGTGCATTCTTGTTCCACCTCTGCTGTTGTCCTGTTGGGATGGAGCCTGTCAAGTTTGGTCGTGAGCTTCTTGCCCCACCTCATTTCTGCCAGGCTCTTTCCAGTAGCTGTGCACGGGGTGGTGTGTTGTGCCAGTAGGAACTGAGCCAGTCTCTGGGGCCAATCACCGGTGATGATTCGGCGTAGTGCGTCTTTTGTGGTCCTTACGTTCCTTTCTGCTAAGCCGTTGCTGGATGGGTGGAAGGGAGCCGACGTCGTGTGCCTAATCCAGTTGGCCTTGAGGAAGTCCTGAAATTCATTGGATGTGAATTGGGGCCCATTGTCAGACACAATCACGTCAGGTAACCCATGGGTGGCAAAGAGTCCCTCAGAACCTGTATGGTTTTTGCTGAAGTTGTGTGTTTGACTGGCACTACCTCTAACCACCGGGAGTAGCTGTCTACTACTATGAGGAATGTTTTGCCCTGAAAGGGCCCAGCGTAATCGATATGTATGCGTGACCATGGGTTGTGTGTGGCCTCCCACCTATGGACCGGTGCATGGGCTTGTTCTGGCCTAGACTTCTGGCAAAGGTAACATCCCGCTACCCTCTCTTCAATGGCCTTGTCTAGCCCTGGCCACCAAAGGTGACTCCTGGCCAGGGCTTTCATGCGTACTATCCCCTGGTGTCCCTCATGTAAGTCACAGATAACTCTTTCCCTTAGCTCCTCTGAGATTATTACCCTGCTCCCCCACAAGAGACACCCTCTGTGAGTTGATATTTCGTCCCTCCTCCTTAGATAAGCTTGAAACTGTGGTTCCTGGCTCCCTTGGTTCCACCCACCTAGGACCCATGTCACCACCCTGCTTAGCACCGGGTCCCTACTGGTGGCTATGGCGATGTCCTTGGCCGTCACTGGGCATTCTGGTAGCTCTTCTATTGTTAGGATCTGGCTAGCTGGAGCTGGGTCAGTGTCAGTGTCTGGTAGTGGTAATCTGCTTAGTGCATCCGCGTGGCCCATGTCCTTCCCAGGTCTGTATTGTAAGGAAAATGTGTAGGCTGACAGAAATATGGACCACCTCAGCATCCTAGGTGACATTATTTGCAGGGTTTGTTTGTCCGTGGTGAATAGCCCTAGGAGGGGTTTGTGGTCAGTGAGTATTGTGAATTCCCTACCGTATAGGTAATCGTGGAATTTCCTTACCCCTGCCACTATTGCCAGTGCCTCCCGATCTATTTGGGCATAGTTGCGCTCAGCCTTGGTTAGTGTTCTGGAATAATATGCTATGGGCCTTTGATGCCCGTTGCCATCCCAATGGCTGATCACTGCTCCTACTCCATATAGTGAAGCATCACATGCTAAACAGATTGGCTTCCCTTCAATGAAGTGTGTCACCGCAGGTTTGCTGGCTAGTATGTCCTTAAGGGTTTGGAAGCTTTTTTTATGTTGTTCCTGCCAGTGCCATGGTGTTTTGCTGTCCAAAAGCCTGTGTAGTGGTTCAGCTATGGCAGCCTTAAGGGGGATGAATGTGTGATAAAAATTTATCAGGCCTAAGAATGCCTGTAATTCTGCCTTGTTTTTTGGTTCTGGGGCTGCCTTGATTGCTTTTATCTTCCCCTCTGTGGGATGTATGCCCTGTGCATCTATCCTGTATCCCAAAAACTCAGTGGAAGCTACTCCTATGGAGCACTTCCCTTTCTTTAGTTTGAGCCCAGCCTTCCTAAATCTTTCTAGGACCCTTTCTAACCTTTCAGCTAGTGTCCCCTCATTTTTTCCTGCAATAAGCACGTCATCAAAATAGGGGCACACCCCAGGTATACCTTTTAGTGTCTTCTCCATCACTTCTTGGAAGATACCTGGGGCTGTAGCTATCCCAAATTGCAGCCTGTTGACTCGGAACGCCCCCTTGTGGGTAACAATCGTCTGAGCGTCTGCCGCTTCCCTGGTGACTGTGAGTTGCAAATACGCCTGCGCCAAATCGAGTTTAGCAAAGATGGCGCCGTCCTGGATGGTAGTGAGGACTTGCTTCACCGTTGGGACCGGGTAAGCATGCTGCTTTAATCCGCGGTTAAGCGTGGCTTTATAGTCCGCGCAAATTCTCACATCCCCGTTGGGTTTAAGGGGGGTGACGATAGGCGTTTCCCAGGGGCCCCCGTCTACCGGTTCTAGCACCCCCTGGCCTACTAGTTTGTCTAATTCGGCTTCTATCTTTTGCTTGAGTGCGAATGGCACTCACCTGGCCTTAATTCGAATGGGCTGTACTGTGGGGTCTAGTTTAAAACTGATTGGTGGCCCCTTGTACTTCCCTAAGGTGCCATCGAAAACGTCCACGTATTTGTCGCAGACGGCCTGCAGGGTTTGTGTTTGGATGGAGTTTATTCCCCCGACCCATATGCCTAGCGGTTCGAACCAGTTGAGGCCGATTAGGCTGGTCCTCCGGCCCTCTGTAACTAGAAGTTCGAGGGGTCCTTTGAACCCCTTGAAACCGACGTCTATCGTGATGGACCCGCAAACTTTGATGGGTGATTTTTGGAAGTCTGCCAGTTGTATGTGTGATTGTTTGATGGGGACCCGGCGCCCGCTGTTGGCCTTGATGCAAGCCAGTGTCTCTCTGGAGATTATAGACACTGCCGCTCCCGAATCTACCTCCATTTTGCAGGGGGTGTCCTGTAACTGGACCTCGACTTGTAGTTTGGGCCTAAGCACTTGGTTGATGGCCCTTGCCCCCCCGGTCCTGTGTGTGTGTGCGTGGCCTAAGGGGCCCTTTGCCACCGTTTTGGGGGGTTACCTTACCTGCGGCCCAGGCATCAATGTAGTTCAGGTTCTCCCTTGGCTTGCTCCTGCAGATGCTCTGAATGTGGCCGGTTTTTCCGCAATTCCTGCATTTGGCGTTCCTAAACCGGCAACTTGCGTGGGGATGGTTGCCGCCGCAGCTACCGCACTTGGGTTCAGAGTCCCTGTGTCTGTTCGGGCCTTCCCTCGGTGGTCTTGCTGGCGGGGGAGGTGGCCTCCTGTTCCGCTCGCTGTCGTCCGCTCGCTGGGGTTTCACTGTGGCTTTATTGAACCGGCGGGTGACTTCATTGATGTCTGTCTCCCATGGGTAGTCCTCCACCCCACCGTCCACAAGGCACTCTTGGTGGATGGATCCGGTCGCGCCATTGCTATTGTGGGGGGGGTCGTGTTGCCCGGTGCTCTCGTAGGTGAGCAGCTCATCGAGGACTTCTTGTAAGTTCCCCGTGGGCTTGGATATGATTCTGTTCTGGAGTTGTTCATCGCGTAAGCCCAGAACCATTCGGTCCCGAATGCGCACCTCCAAGTTATCATATTTGCAGCGGAGCACGGCTTCTCTCACTGCTGCCACGAACTGTGTTATTGATTCCCCCGGTTTCTGGTTCCGTTTTTCGAAGATCCTCCTCCAGAACAGTTCGGATCTTTTCGGGGTGAAATGCTCACGCAGTTTTCCCAGGAGTTCGGCATAAGAGACGCTGGCTACCGCTGCTGGCTGGCATAATCCCACGGCGACCCGGTAGACCGGCGTCCCGCTAATCATTAGCAACGCGGCGGCTTTCTTCCGATCGTCCGTGATTCTGTTCACCAGCATGTACCCCTCGACCTGTCCCACGTATTCCTCCCAGTCCTCTGGGTACTGGGGGTCGAATTCCTGGATTGAGCCGACTTGCGCCATTCTCTTCCGCTGGTTCAGGGTTTTCGCTACTGACGTCTCTTTGAATTTCCCGCTCCGCGTCTGCTCATCTCGCGCTCTGTCTCTGCCGCTGCCGATCCCACCTTCGTCGCCACTGTTGTGTCCGGTCGGTTGGGCGAGTGAACACGCTGAGACGGACTGCTGTTAACTTGTTTATTCAGGTACACGTGGCCAAACTGGCCCTACCTGCCCCGTCGCTGGTATTTATATGCCCGGCGTGCCCGGCGCTGTCCAACCCGCAGCCTCAGGTTTCCCGCGCTGCCCCTGGTCACCCAACCCGGTGTCCAGGAATTCCCGCCGTGCGGCTGGGCCAATCAGGTGGCCGGACAGGTGTGTACCTTACACTGCCTATAAACTCCTGCCCTGATCTCATCATAAAAATGGATAATAAATTTATTGAAAATTTGCATCCAACTCACCACTGCGCAACTTCTCCAAATCTTCATTTGTTTCTAAAAATTGTTCTTCAAACTGCAATGCAGAAACAAAATGAAATGCTTTTTCCTCATTTTATAAGATCATTTTAGAGAAATTAGCTCACGCTTGGCACGTTTTTTTTAAACATGTTAAGAAAAAAAAAAGCCAATGCAACAGAAGCTTCCTATTTGGGGGTAGAGGCTGATTCAAATTTTTTGTGAAGAAGCAATAGGTGCCTTTGCACAATGGCTGTTGAAAGAACCTTGTGCATTTGCAAAGAGGTTGCCATAGCTCCAGCTCCAGAAGGTCACAAATCCTTTAAGGTGATCTCAGTACCTATCATTTCAGCCTTGCAATTTTCATGACCACAATTTGCTTTCCTTGTTCAGGAATATTTTCTTCAATTTCCTCATCTAGCATATGGTCATGAACATTCCTAGTGAATTGAATTGAATTGAACTTATTAAATTTATATGCCGCCCTTCTCCCTAAGGATTCAGGGCGGCTCACAACAATACAAAGTTAAAAAACATAAAATACAAAATTTAAACAAGAATTAAACCATAAATGTAATAATTACATAACAATTAACCCAATAAAACCAAATTTAAAACTATAGTCAGTCCAGGCCCGATTGTTGGAACATCCATGTCTTCAGATCATGGCGGAAGGACCAAAGGTCGGGGACCATCTGCAGCTCCAGAGGCAACTCATTCCAGAGGGTCAGCGCACCCACAGAGAAGGCTCTCCCCCTGGGGGTCACCAGCCAGCATTGCTTAGCCGACGGAACCCTGAGGAGGCCGACTCTGTGGGAGCGAACCGGGCGATGGGAGGTTGACAATGGCAGCAGGTGGTCTTGCAAGTATCCCGGGCCTAAGCCATGTGCCCTTTGATCCAAATTCTAATCAAATCAAGTCTGCTTAGCTTTTTGCAATCAAGCAAGGCCAGCTAAGCACAGCAAAAGGCTTTACAAGCATATTACCTGAAAAGCTTTGTGATTTTAATTCCATTGCAAAACATGGCTTCGATTGGAAACCACTCTAATCCCCCTCTTGGATTCTGATTTCATTGTCCAAACGGGTATATCAATCCTTCCAAAACTTGTATTTGGAATATCAGCTCTCCCTCTTTTTCTTTTTTTGCACTTCAAGTGCATTAAATTCACCAACCCAGAGCCTCTCTAAGACTTTAAAAAATCTGTTTCGCAAGAGAAAAGAAAGGGAGCCCTGTCTCCCAAGGGGAAAAAAATATTCTTTGAATGCTTTGATTCTTCCACCTGCGGGTGTATCAACCCATCCATTTTGTGAAGAACCTGTTGGAAGGGTGAATCATTGCTCACTCTCTGATGCTGTTATTAGAAGATCATTTTGAGATGCCAGCCAGAGCGCTGGCTGAATTGTGTGCCGTAGGCTTGCAACAAGCAGGATAAAACAGACCTCAACTCCAGCTGCTGCAAGTAACCAACGGATAGATTCCATTTTTCCTCTTCCTCGAGTGTAGTGCAGTTTGGGTTTCCCTGCCATCTTTTCGGAAATTCTTCAGACTCTCAAGCACAGCAGAGTAGGAAGATGGACTTTGTGGATGTCCTAAAACAGAAGTGGAAGAGGAACCCTCATGAATCCAGAAGTAACTGCTTTTGCCACAGAAGCAATGAAACACAGTCCATAGCATATACTGAGCATATACTGGTCTTCAAGAAGAAGACCGGGCCGTCACTTAATGGTTGGGCTCCCATCTTAAACAATTCAATAGATCTAATTTTCTTCAGTGTTACCACTAGCTGGAAAACTTTGTATTCTTAACTTTCTACTAGTAAAGGTAAAGGTTCCCCCGCACATGCATGCTAGTCGTTTCCAACTCTAGGGGCCGGTGCTCATCTCCGTTTCAAAGCCGAAGAGCCAGCGCTTGTCTGAGGGACGTCTCCGTGGTCATGTGGCCGGCATGACTAGACGCCAAAGGCGCATGGAATACTGTTACCTTCCCACCGTAGTGGTCCCTATTTTTCTACTTGCATTTTTACGTGCTTTCAAACTGCTAGGTTGCCAGAAGCTGGGATGAGTAACAGGCACTCACTCTGCTACGCGGCACTCGGGATTCAACCCGCCAAACTGCCAACCTTCTGATCGACAAGCTCAGCATCCTAACCCACTGAGCCACCGTGTCCCTATAACTTTCTACTAGCCAGCCTCTATTCAACAATGGAGAAACCTTGCTTTAAAAAAAAAACCTATACCCCATTTGAGAAGATGACTTTTGAAAAGCCAAAGCTACTCTTTGAAGTATCAGCATCTAGCCTGAGAGTTAAGAAACCTTCAACTCCAATTATGGCTCCGTTATGGCTCAATTTTAAACCAGCATATCTCATCCATCTCAAAGCAATCTGTTTCTGCTTAGATATATCCCCCCCCCAAATTCACAAACTCCAGACTGCTTCAAATCTTTAAGCAATTGTTGTTCATTCCCTTACAATGTAATACTATACGTTGCAGGGCATGAATTTATCTGCAGTCACTGCCAGATGAGTCCAGCACAAATGTCCAGGTAGATAACTCTACTTATTGTAGCAGGCAGTGTAATTGCCAGAAGAAGCAATCAAAAGCACTCACCAGGTGTAACTTCTCTGCTGGGTAATTGCTCTGAAAAATGACCCCCCAAATCAGCAAGGAGTCTGAAGTCCTGCCTGCTTTTATACAACAGCTCCTTTTGGGAGGGGGAAGGGGAGCAGGCGGATTTAAGCCAGTTTTGAAAATATGCTTAGTCATACCATCTCAGTCTTCAAGGAGAAAGGGATCAGAATTAACTTGTGAACTAAATTTTGCAACAATGTAAAAAGAAAAAAAACCCTGACAGAGCAAATGATTAACTGCGTTTAGAGCTGGCGAAAGAAGGCCACTATCAGGGTCATTCCCAGCTATGCCACAGATAGATCATGCAGCAGGAATATTGTAGTTTCTTTCACACAAGGAAAAGATGTATCAGTTGAATTTCATGCAGCTGATAGAGGAATATATATATATATATATATATATATATATATATATATATATATATATATATATATATATATATATATATATATATATATATATATATATATATATATATATATATATATATATATATATATATATATATATTCACCAGCCTTTGGGCCCGGCTTAGCTCCAGTCCTGACAAATTACATTCACACAGTTGTCTTGATTAAAAGTTGGCTCTGCTAACTGACTTGGGGCCCTTTCTAGAGATTAGATAAAACCCTATCTCCACCCTGTTTGCGCACTTGGATCCTTTCATCTAGCTCTTTATTGATGTTAATGCTTTAATGCTTAACATTTTAATATTTATAACTTTTAATTGTCTTTATTGTTATTTATGATACTATAAGCTGCTCAGAGTTGGTTGACAGGGTGCAAATAAATTTAGTAAATAAATAATAATACAAAAATGGCCTGCTATTTCTTTCTTCCAGAATATAATTTCAAGCCCTCATGCACAGATCTTCCAAAGTGGTCTCTGACTGAAGCACAAACCATTGTTTTCTCTATTTAGCTTTCTAGATAAGCCAAGATGACTTAAATGCCTGGTGAGGCTAACTAATCAATTATAGAGTTGCCAATTAATCAGAAAAAGCAGTAGAGTTGTATTCTTGCTCTTCAAAGAACTGCTTGATGTGGATGAACCAAGAAGCAATTTTTTTAAAATCACACAACCAAATACTAAAGGAAGTCTAATAATCTCTCAGTTTAAGAAATGCATGTGGAGGGCACACAATTATGCCTATGATCAATTAGGAGAGTCCACGTTACCGCCCATTGTCATGCACACAAAGGAAAAAGAGATTGAAGACAGTACAGGTGGGTGTCCTCTTACAACAGTTCATTTAGTGACTGTTTATGTGATCAAAATTTGGATGTTTGGCAACAGACTCATATTTATAATGGTTGCAGTGTTCCAAGTCATGTGATCACCTTTTGCAACCTTCTGACAAGCAAAGTCAATGGGGAAGCCAGATTCACTTAACAATCGTGTTACTTGAAAGGCATCTTTTTCACCATATACCCAACAAATGCAAAATGATTTTGCCAATCAGAGAGACATTTGATAATGGGTATAGCCACTGGGTGGAAGTTCACCGGAGGAGCCCACCCAGGCCATCACCCATCCATCCATGCCCATTTGGGAAACATATCTGGGATCTGAATGCCATATTGAGACCACTAATTATGAAGGGCTGACAGTTCATCAGGCTGTAAGAAAAGCCGAGTTCCAAATTATCCCTTGTGAATGTTTGATGACCTGCTTAAAGATTCCAAACTAACAGTTCAGGAATTCATCCTGCTTCCAGTAGGATACATGGTGAAGTAAACATCTTCAAAGGAGTGGAGACACGTGATCAGTGCCTAGATGGCGCTTTCTGACTGGCCAATCCAGATAAAGGAGATTATCTGGATAAAGGAGGGTGTGAGATTGCCCACTTGCATTCTGGATAGCTTCTCCTCATGAATAAGCAGCAGGAATTGAGGTTTCTGCAGTCAGATTGTGAGGTGAATACCTCAGAGTTGAGCAAATTCCATCAAGCTCAGAATGGCAATGTATCCCTCATAGGCACACTGCCAATCTCATTTCTTAATCACTTTGGGAAAATGGATCTTAGCAGCTATTCAGCTATTAAGAATGTTACAATGGACAAGTCTGATAGCATGCACTGGATGCGTTCAATCCTTAGCGGGGGGAAAAAGTTCTAAAATATTTAAGGAAAAGAAAAAGACAAAAGAAAAAGACAAACACCCCTCCCTCTTTTTTTGGAATAAACAGCAACAGGATGACTAAAATATTGACTGTGACCCCTGAAGAGGCCTGAAGTAGCTTCAGGGGAACAGAGAAAATTTAATCTCCCCCAGCATTGTCCAGAAAAATTCCACATGTGGTTAATTTTTTTAGAGTGTAAACATTAGATTCATATATAACAGTGCATAACAGCGCAACTGGCCAGTGTGTGTGCCTGTGTGTGTCTTTTACAGGTAGTCCTTGACTACCATTCATTTAGTGACCACTCAGAGTTACAACAGCACTGGAAAAAGTGACCTAGGACCATTTTTCATAAGCTGCAAAACCATTGCAACAGCCCCATAGTCTTGTGATCAAAATTCAGACGTTTGGCAACTGACTCAGATTTAGGATGATCGCCTTTTGTGAGCTTCTGCCAAGCAAAGTCAATGGAGAAGCCAGATTCACTTAACAATCATTATTACTAACTTTACAAATGCAGTGATTCACTTAACAGCTGTTGCAAGAAAGGTCATAAAATGGGGCAAAACTGTCTTGGCAATTGTCTCACTTAGCAACAGAAAACATGGGCTCAGTTGTGGTCGTAGGTCAAGGGCTACCTGTGTAGGAGCATTAACAAGCCACTCCCAGTGGCTACTAGGAATGGAACTGATAAGAAATCAAAGGGGAAAGAAAGGGAAAGGTTTAAAAAGACTTGCTGGTCTGTCTTGCAGTTTCTTGTAGAGTCTTTTTTAAAAGAATGAATGGAAAGAGATGAGCCAAGAGTTAAATTCTCCTGCTGGCAAAAGTACACTACAAATGGAAATCCCTCCTAAGTCAATGTTTAAAGTATTGCATTAGCAAAAAAAGGGTTTAACCTAGAGGTTTCCAGCTGTCCACCCTCTTCCAAAGGACAGTCCGTGTCATCTGGTACATCTGGTTGACTTTTTGCAATCAGTTAACCAATTAACCAGCCTGGATATGGACTTTGAACAGTTCACTGCACATCAGACTGCAAAGGGTAACATATAGCGATATGAAGAAGGCCTCACAGCCCTGCCTTCTGCAGATTGACTTAGAACACGGGTCGGCAACCCGCAGCTCCGGAGCCGCATTCAGCTCTTTGAGCCGTCTCCTGCGGCTCCCAGTCGCCTGGTGCACGCGCACCTCTCTGAATGGGCGGAGGTGCACGTGCACCACTCCGAACGGGAGGAGGTGCGCGCGCACCACTCCAAAGGTTTGGAGAGCTGCCGCGGCCCGCAGCAGCTTTCTAAACCGGCACCAGCAGGTCTCCAAACTGCTGTTCAGGCGGAGGTGCGCGCGCAGCTCTCCAAAGGTTTGGAGAGCTGCGCACCTGCGCGCGCACCTCTCCAAACCTTTGGAGAGGTGCACGCGCACCTCCGCCCGAACACCCGTTTGGAGACCTGCTGGTGTTCGAGCGGAGGTGCGGTTTGGAGACCTGCTGGTGCCGGTTTAGAAAGCTGCAGCGGCCCGCAGCAGCTTTCTAAACCGGCACCAGCAGGTCTCCAAACCGCTGTTTGGGCAGAGGTGCGCGCGCAGCTCTCCAAAGGTTTGGAGAGCTGCACGCACAGGAGACCTGCACGCGCAGCTCTCCAAACCTTTGGAGAGCTGCGTGCGCACCTCCTTCTGAACGGACAATGGCGCCGCGTTTGGAAAGCTGCCAGATCCCCCGCAACCTCCAGGTGAAAATCCTCCATTTTCCCTCTCACAGCCCTCCCTTAAAAATTCCGTTCCCAGCGAGGCCCCGGGCTTTTAAAAGCCACCGGGGCCAGGCCGCTGTAGGCGAGGACAAGCTTCCTGGCTCGCTCCCTCTCTTTTCTGCAGGTATTATTTGCTCGAAAGTGTTTAGGTTTATTGCTCAAATGATGTTTCTAATTAGCGCTTTGGACCAGGTCCCTCTATTTTTGAGGGAGGGGAGAGGGAGGAGAAACTTATTGTAAAAAAAAATAGAGGGAAAAGACTCCGCTGGAAGCAATTCCTGCTTTACAAAAGCCACTAGTGCCGAGAACTCCGTTCGGGCGGAGGTGCCCGCGCACCTCTCCAAAGGGAAGACCCGTTGCCGCGCAGGTGCCTCCCATGTTTTTTGCGCATGCGCAAAATGTTTTTTGCGCACATGCATGTGTGGACGCACGCGCACGCACTTTTTGCGGCTCCCACTTTTTTGTTTGTGTGATGGAACCGGTTCTGAGTGGCTCTTTTTGTTTTTCCGGTTGCCGACCCCTGACTTAGAAGAATCCTGCTCCTCCTCTTCTCTTCTGTCTGAAAAGAGTTTTCAGTGAAGAGGTTGTTAGCAGTCTGTCAGAATGAAGGCATCAAAACAGTGGTGGGATTCAGCCGGTTCGCACCAGTTCAGCAGAACCAGTAGCTCATTTTTTGTTGCCCAGGCCCAGAACGGACTTCCGGAAGCGGCATCCACGCAGAGAACCGGTAGTTCACATATATTTGAATCCCACCACAGCATTAAAAGCTTTCCCTTAGATTTGCCAGAGCTTCATCTGTTAAACTGGTATCTGCCACAAAGTATAGTTTCACCACCCTTCAGTTGTTTCTAAAATCCATATGGCTGCTTACAGAGTCTTGGCAGCGAACAGCAATTACCACAAATTTCAGTCAGGTAAATTTGTGTTGTGCCAGCAAGCTCCTTCATCAGATAGCCTTTTTTTTACACTTCTCAATTAATTAATCAATAATTTGTGTCAGTTCCCAGACAGCTTGTCTCGTAGGACTCTTTTATTTTAAAAATCCAAAAATTGCTTGCCAAATGTATTTCACACAGCCATCTCCTCCTCCTCCTCCTCCTCCTCCAGCCAATTTTCAGATATTAAGAAAGCTTTAATGCCTTTCAGATCTGCCCTTTGTCCCTTTCCAAGTCTGCTTTTGCTTACTTTTTCAATTGGAATTCATCTCTCTCTCCCCCCCTCTCCTTTCCTAGTCCATGTCTCCCTTTCTCTAACCAACATTGCCAAGATTACAAAGTATAAAAAATGAAGGTTTAAGCTGATACAGTACCATTTGCTTTACTTCCCACTTGGTTTGGATTTTAAAATTAGGCAACGCTTTTCCAAAATAAAATAAATATGAGACTAGCTTCTAAGCCCCCATTTTTCCTTCGTTCCAACTCTGCTGCAAGTTGATTTGGCTTACACTGAATTTGTATTAAGTTAACTCAGGAATATGAATGAACATCTTTTCATTGTATTTCATTTGCAGGGAGCAAGGGGTATGAATCAATTCACCTCAGATTTCTTTACTAACCTCCAAATCTTGGATCCAGCTGAAGGCCCTTGGTTGAGACCTTTATCGGAAGGTCTGCCACCTTATTCGGAGCGTTTGCACAATGCCTGCTCCTAAGCAAGTTAGTCTGAGAGGCACACCAATACTTGAAATCCAATCTTTTTTTTTTTTTTTTTTGCTCAGCCTTGCTCTGGCAAGGAGGAAAGGGCAGTGCTCAGTTGGAGCCTTCTCAGATTTCAAGAGGGTAATCCTTATGCAACAAGGAACAGGAATGTCCAGTTGCCTCTTGAAAAAATGCCTTTGGGACAACCAGAACCTGGATGACTGAGAACCTCCATAAAAATTAGCTATGCACTTTGGGATGAACAGCCTTCAAATGGTGCGGGAATATGAACGGATTTCCAGAAAACATTGCCAACTACAGGAACCATTTGCACTTCAGTCTGAGATGCAGACAACACAGACTCATCCCCAACAGGGAGAGCAAAAAAGCAGGAATGACTTCTGAATTTCAATCCCCCATTTGAGTTTCCTTGTGGGAAACTGACAGGGAGCATCAGAAATCTCCTTCCCTTTCCTTCCCAGCAGGAACGAAAGTGGTTGCTGCTGGGTGGGAGAGGGAGGGAGCGAGGGATTGTGAGACTGGCTGGGAAACTGTCACAAAATGTTGACAATGAAGGTCAGATGACTGCAGCAACCAAGCAGCACAGCAGGAACCTGTTGGTCTGAAGCAGCCACAACTTTTCAAAATGTCATTTCTTCAGAAATCAGGAGTGCCAGATTTTGGACATATTCTGTAAGTTAGCCCATCCAAGGTACCTTTGTTCAAAAATGGTTGCCCTATGATACACTGTTTCATCCAGTGAAAGATCATGACAAGAGTTTTAGCAGTATGTAGATTCTCACAGATAAGATAAAATCTTTTGATAACTTCAGTTAAATAAAAATAAAATAAAAGCATAGAATTGAACGAATCAGATAATTTCTGTTCCTGATCCTCTCTGTTTGATGGAAACCATCACTAAGAAATAATATTGCTTGCTTGATCGATTGTTTGACCAATTGATTAAATGTTTATGTCGCCCATCTCTCTACCTAATGTCTTCTTAAAGTGTTAATGGAAGATCAGACATATTGTTTAGTCACTAAGTCATGTCTGACTCTTCGCAACCCCATGAACCTCCCCTCAAGTTCTCCACTGCCTCCCAGAGTTTGCCCAAATTCATGTTCACTGTGTCAAATGTATCAGTTCAGACACATTACTGATAGCTTAATTCTGAAGAGATGTGACCACTATTAAATAATCAAATAAATATTGGTTTGGAATATTTTATTTCAGGTTAGTTTAATGGTGCTGTACTGTACCCATTTCATCTTTACTTCTCTTGATCTTTCTTGATCTTTCTACTGCTTGATCTTTCTACTGCTCATTCAGCTTTCCACTGTAATTATGTGGATTGATCCTGAAATACAGACCTGCAAAGATATATATTCCCTTACAATCACCTGAAGTACAGTTACTACCTCATCTAAAATCAGCATTTCTATCTACAGCAGTGAGTGATCCCAGATTCCTAGCCAAACGTTAATTGAAAATTTTTATTGCTTCAGCTGCCGTTTTCTCATCCATTGGAGGTTTTCGTGCTCTGCCGGGCTGCAAAAATTTCTTAATTGTGGGAATGTTACTTAGTCTTCCTTTAAAAGTCTAAAAAAAGAGGAAAAAATGAAAAAAGTTGAATTTTTACATTTTTTTTAAAAAAATGGCATGGCTAAATAGACATTTTGTCATCTGAACAACCTGCAAGTATTATATTCTGAAAGCTCATTTATTTTAATGCTGCTTTTGATCTTGGTTGCAAACTGTAATCATCAAAAGAGGCATATCTGTCAACACAAGCTTCCATGACAAAAAAATGGTTAAAAGATTTGCTTTGTGTGTGTGGTTTTGAGTAAGCATTGAATCCTAGTGACTGCCCGGAGAAATATCTGCAGTTTTTCTTGGCAGAGTTTTCAGAAGTGGTTTGCCTTGCCTGGTTTCTAGAGCTTTGGGTAGCCCAAAGTCACCCATCTGGCTTCGTACCTAAAGCAGGATAGAACTCGTGGCCTCCTCGTTTCTAGCCTGGTGCTTTAACCAATACACCAACCTGGCACTCAGATTTGCTTTACATTCCAACAGCTGTAGTCAACATGTCATCATTGAAGGAAGATGGAAATTATAGTTCATAACACCTAAAGAGTCTAGGAACATTTACCTAATAATAGATTTTTTCATATGTTTTAGCCTATGCGTATTGCCTGTATCCATTAAGGTTGAAGATACGCATTAAAATGCTAGTAAATACTATAAAGAATTAGAATTCCACATATGCATATTTTCAAACTAGTACGTGGGCAGAAGCTGCTGTAACTGGAAAAAAAAAAAGAGACCCAGATTTGAATTAGGGTCTAGTATCAGAATAACTGCACATTATCTTTCACTCCCCTTCATGGATTACTGCCTTGTCGTGGCGAAGGGGCTTGCGTAATTCAATGAAGCTATGAGCTATGCCGTGCAGGGCCACCCAAGACGGACAGGTCATAGCTGAGAGTTCTGACAAAACGTGATCCACTGGAGAAGGAAATGGCAACCCACTCCAGTATCTTTGCCATGAAAACCCTATGGACAGTACCAAAAGGCAAAACGATATGACGCTGGAAGATGACCTATATGCGGGTCAAGAAGCAACAGTGAGAACTGGACACGGAACCACTGATTGGTTCAAAATTGGGAAAGGAGTCCGGCAAGGCTGTATACTGTCACCCTGCCTATCTAACTTATATGCAGAGCACATCATGAGAAAGGCAGGGCTAGATGAATCAAAAGTTGGAATTAAGATTGCTGGAAGAAATATCAACAACCTAAGATACGCAGATGATACCACTCTAATGGCAGAAAGTGAAGAAGAACTAAAGAGCCTCTTGTTGCGGGTGAAGAAGGAGAGTGCAAAACTTGGGTTGAAACTTAACATTAAGAAAACCAAGATCATGGCCTCTGGCCCTCTCAATTCCTGGCAAATAGATGGGGAAGAAATGGAGGTAGTGACAGATTTTGTTTTCCTGGGCTCCAAGATCACTGCAGATGGGGACTGTAGCCAAGAAATTAAAAGACGCTTGCTCCTGGGGAGGAAAGCCATGGCAAATCTAGACAGCACACTAAAAAGCAGAGACATCACCCTGTCAACAAAAGTGCATATAGTCAAGGCTATGGTCTTCCCAGTTGCAATGTATGGCAGTGAAAGCTGGACCATAAGAAAGGCTGAGCGCCAAAGAATTGAAGCCTTTGAGCTATGGTGCTGGAGAAGACTCCTGCGAGTCCCTTGGACTGCAAGGCGATCAAACCGGTCAGTCCTAGAGGAGATCAACCCTGACTGCTCTTTAGAAGGCCAGATCCTGAAGCTAAAACTCAAATACTTTGGCCACCTAATGAGAAGGAAGGACTCACTGGAGAAGAGCCTAATGCTGGGAAAGATTGAGGGCAATAGAAGAAGGGGACGACAGAGAATGAGGTGGTTGGATGGAGTCACTGAAACAGTAGGCGTGAGCTTAGATGGACTCCAGAAGATGGTAGAGGACAGGAAGGCCTGGAGGAACATTGTCCATAGGGTCGCGATGGGTCGGACACGACTTCGCAACTAACAACAACATCTTTCACTATCGGCCTGATGTGTATCAACATACCAGGGGAACTAACTATAGGATATAATTATTACTGGCAGATTGTTTTTGAGTGGCAGCTGAAATGACCACCACCGTATTATGCCTGGTACAGCAAACTACCTTGCACTTCTGTCATTACCAATTGGAGAACATGATTTGGGAACTGATGGGATTTTGATTTGGTGTTGTGCTGCATGTTTTTACTGCTTCCTTACCTCTATTATTTTATTGCTTACAAGAGTAGTTGCTTACCTTTAATAGAGGAAATGTTGAGAGAATATCTGCCTTCAACTCTTCCACCATCAAAATGCTTTCAAATAGTTGAATGTCTGCTCTGGTAAACTCTTTTCCCACAAGGAAGACTTGCCCATGATCTTTGAGCACCTTCAGAGCATAAAACATGTTAAAGACTTATTATATTTTAGATACATATTCAATATTGAAAAGGACTACAGTATTTGAAGGACCTGCAAGTTAGCCAACTGGAGAAGGTCCCATCCTTTTACAGGGAGTCAGTGGATTTTTTTTCTTTAATGTTAACTTGGTGCCGAAAAGGTTGGGGACCTCTAGCTTAGAGGAATTCTACTCTTCTTTATGGCCTCCAGGAACTCAAATGCATGATGTGAAAAAAAGCAAAATGGGAGAAAAGCAAATTGTAACTCTCTTATTATGTACCCATAAAAGTTTCATAAAAGAGTTTGAACATTTGACTTCTGGTAGCGCTGCCGCGCCAAATGGCGGCGTTTCTGAAGCCGCCTGATCTTGGGAAGCGTTAGAGCGCCCGGAGGCAGCGAAAATCAGCTGTCCCGTGCCGCTGAAGTCTCTCCCTCGGGAGAAGAGGGAGAGGCGAGCCTGTTTGGGTAGAGGTAGAGCTCCTCTGTGATTCCCCCAACGCCTGGGGGCTAACGAAGTGAGTTCCCTCGTATCCCAGGCTTTCTCCGCTCCCAGGACGCTTTCACTCCACAAAGGAGTGGAACAAGACGCGACAACTACATCTGCTGCTTAGATGGGATTGTATTTTTTTTCTTTGAGAAGCAGGCAGAGCAAAGCAGGAGGATTTGAATTTTCAAGTTGGATTTTAACTTTAACTCAGATTCATTATCTTCTTCAAGTTTTAAGCTGACTGAAATGGAGTAAAAATGGCGCTGGAACGTTTCTTTCTTGTGTGAATTGACTGTTTTTGAAAATTGTTATATTTTGCAATATAGCAAGAGATATAATTTGCAACTGATTCCATCCAGTACCGGACTTTGTGTATTTGAAAGTTTGTTCTTTTTTTATTGAAGGATAAGGAACTTTGGGAGAAAAACTTTTATTTTTTCTCCCTTCTCCTTTCTTTTTTTTTCTTTTTGAACTTTGATTCTGCTGGGTGAAAGAGGAAATCGAAACTTAAGAGATGGCTGCAAGGCGTGGGGGAGACCCTACAATTTCTAAAAGTATTATTTCTTCACCTTTACCACAAGCCGCAGGGCAGACTTTGACGAAACCTACAGTACAACCACCTTCCCCCCCACCTCCTGCATTTACATTGGCAGACATTCAGCAAGTTGTGATGCAGTCAACACAAGTAATAACACAAGTATTACAGCAAGAAATAAAGGAAACAAAGGAAGAATTTGTTAATCAAAACAATCAAATGAGGGAGGATATAGTGCTTGCACTCCAGGGCTTGGCTGCACATATCGAACGCCTGGATATTCGTGTGTATTCAGTTATGGAGTATGTGGAGAATTTGGAAAATAAAATTATCAGTACTGAACAGAAAATAGACAGAGTAGAGGTTAAAGTTGATAGAACAGAAGATGAACTTACTATATCACAATATAAAAATATGGAATTTGCATTGCGCATCAGAGGCCTTAAAGAGAATCCTAAAGAAGATTTGGAATGGGAAGTAGCACAAGCAGTGGCTCCTGTCTTGAAATGTGAACCTGAAGAATTACTTAAAGAAATGGATAAGACATTTAGGGTTAATTCCTGGATTGCTAGGCAGAAAAATTTACCTAGAGATGTAGTGATTTACTTTTCCAGGAGATCAACCAGAAATTCTATTATCCAGGCTTTCTATTGGGAAAGATTTCAAATTGCAGGTCAAGATATTATAATTTTAAAGGAGATACCTCCAAAAATTCTCAGAAAAAGGAAAGATTTCGCTTTTCTGTCCGATGAGCTTAAGAAGTGACAAATTCAGTTTAGATGGGAAATACCCAATGGAATTGTGGTGAATTATGCAGGGACGAGGTGCAGGTTGGACACAATTTTAAAAGCAAAGGATTTTTATACTAAGGTCCTTAAAGCAGGCTCACCACCGTCTCCTCGAGTTAAAAGAACAGAAGCAAGACAAGAAGATAAACAATTGAGTGAAGGGGCAATGTCATTGCCTCTTCAGGAGATGCAGCAGGCTGAGATTATGGAGCAGAGTTTGGCATTAAAGGAGGACCCGAAAGAACAGAGGATAACTAGGGCTGCATACAAGCGTATGGAAAAAGAGCAAAAAAAGAAGCTTGTATCTGGTCCAACTACGCAAGATGCGGCTGTTTCAGAGCCTGTGGGAGGAGCACGTCCGAAGAGAGCAACAGGTGATCTTCAGGCTATGTTCCAAAGGCTCCTGGTCACCAAAGATGGTGAAGTTCCTGACATGGAATGTTAATGGCTTAAATTCACCACAGAAAAGAAAGAAAGTATTTTATTATTTGAAACAACATAAAAATGACATTGTTTGCTTACAAGAGACACATATTGCATTAAAAGACCAAAAGTATCTGGCTAATTCCCGATTGGGAACACATTTTGCATCTTTTGCTCTGGACAAGAAGGCTGGAGTGGTCATTTATTTAAGAAAAGATTTTTCGGCTAGATTAATTGAATCGGACAAACAAGGGAGACATGTTTGTATTGAATTAATGCTACAAGGAAAGAAAGCTCTTCTTGTTGGATTATATGCTCCAAATCAACAACAGCAAAAATTCTTTAAACTTTTATATCAGAGAATAATTGAATTGGATTACAAATCTATTATTATGATGGGGGATTGGAATGGAGTTTTGGACCCATCTGAAGATAAGAAGGGATCCTTCAAAAACTTTTCTAATTCAAAATTGCCTAAAGCTTTTTTTGATTTGAAGGAGGATCTGGAATTAAGAGACGTATGGCGGGAAAGGAATATGAAAGACAGAGATTTTACTTTTTTTTCGGATAGACATAAATCTTTCGCTAGGATTGACTTTATTTTAATTACTACTGATCTTTTCTCTAGGGTTAAGAACGTTAAGATTTTTCCTAAGACATTGTTGGATCATAGTCCTGTTTGGTTGGAGTTTTTTGCTGAATATGGTAGTAGAAGATCCTGGAGACTAAATGAAAATTTATTTAGAAATGAGGTGTTCTTGCAGAAATGTAGAGAACATGTGAAAGAATTTTTTGTTATGAATATGCATAAAGGTACATCGATGGGAATGGTTTGGGATGCCAGTAAAGCTTATATGAGAGGGGTCTTGATTTATATGAATAATGCTTATAGGCGTAAACAAATGCAAAAACGTATAGATCTTGAGGAAGAGATTAAATCTAAAGAGAAAGATTTTATTTTGAATCCATTGGATAATAATTTAAGGATTTTGATACATTTATTGAAAGAACAATTTAGTATGCTATTGGCTGACCAAGTAGCAACTAATTTGCGTTATGCTAGACATAACACTTTTTGTAATGCTAATAAGCCTGGTAGGTGGTTGGCTTACCAATTAAGGAAAAAACAGAAGTCACGTACTATAGATAGAATAGAATATAATGGAAAAGAAGTCTATCAAAAAAGCTGATTAAGAGGAGTTTTTTAGATTTTTATTCGAAATTATATTCTAGAGAAAATATACAAGTTTTAGATATAGATAAGTATTTACAGGAAGCTCATTTTCCGAGACTTTCAAAAGAACAACTTGAGATGAATCGCCTAATAACTTCAGAGGAAATTTCTTTAGCTATTAAACAGTTGAAAGTGGGCAAGGCCCCGGGAACAGATGGATTAACAGCAATTTATTATAAAAGGTTGTTGGTTGAAATGATTGAACCTTTAAAGATCTTGTTTAATGAAATTCAGACTGGAGGAGCAGTTCCTCCATCTTGGAGGACAGCTTTTGTATCATTGATACCAAAGGAGGATCAAGACCTTACTCAACCTAAAAATTATAGACCTATATCGCTTTTGAATACAGATTATAAGATTTTTGCTAAAGTACTGGCTAATAGATTAATGCAAGTTTTGAAACAATTGATTCATAGTGATCAATCAGGATTCATATCAGCAAGGTATATGAAATATGTAAGACAAATTGTAAATTTGCTTGAATATTTGGATAAGAACAACCAAGTCCCTGCAGCATTGATATTTTTGGATTCAGAGAAAGCTTTTGATCAATTGAATTGGCAATTCTTAATGAGAGTTGTTGAGGAGATGAATTTTGGAGAAGGATTTCTACATTCTATTAAAGCTATATACCAACAACAAACTGCACAAATTATAATAAATGGGGGGCTAACAGAGATGTTTAAAATTGAAAAAGGTACAAGACAGCGATGCCCCCTATCACCATTATTGTTTGTTCTAACTTTAGAGATTTTATTAATTAAAATTCGAGAGTACTCTATGATAAAGGGAATTAAAATAAAACAGAATGATTATAGATTGAGAGCTTTTGCTGATGACTTGGTTGTGACAGTATCTCAACCGATACAGTCGGTTATAGATTTGATGGAAATTATAACTCAGTATGGTAAGGTTTCTGGGTTTAAGGTAAATAGTAATAAGACTAAGATATTATCTAATAATATATCTATGAGTGAAAGGGAAATGTTAATTAAACTAACAGGTTTTGAAATAGTAAAAAAGGTTAAGTATTTAGGAGTGTATATTGCAGCTTCAAATGTAAAATTATATAAGAATAATTATGAAACATTATGGTTGAAGGTACAAAGGGATTTAAATAATTGGAAAAAATTACAATTATCTTTATTGGGAAGAATCGCAGTTGTTAAAATGAATGTTCTGCCAAAATTTCTCTTTTTGTTCCAAATGATACCTATATTGAAAAAGGATGCCAACCTTGATGAATGGCAGAAGGGTATTAATAAATTTATTTGGGCGGGGAAAAAACCAAGAGTTAAATTTAAGATTTTACAAGATGCTAGGGAAAGAGGGGGACTCAAGGCACCAAATTTGAAACTGTATTATGATGCGGTGGCCTTGACATGGGTTAGTGATTGGCTTAACTTAACTAATAAGAGAATACTTCACCTTGAGGGTTGGGATTTGGTATATGGGTGGCATGCATATTTGCTTTATGATAAGAAGGTGGATAGGGCTTTTAAATCTCATATTCTTAGAAGTGCCTTGTTGCGTGTCTGGAAAAAGTATTATTATAAGTTAAATTATAAAATACCGATTTGGGGAATTCCTGGACAAGCGATAGAAGGTGTATCTATGGGAGTGGGTTTGGATATGTTTTCCTATAAGGAATTACGTAGATTGGAAGGGAATGATTGGCAACTTAAATCATTAGAGGAGTTAAGACAAGAAAACATAAGTTACTCTTGGTTTCAATATACTCAATTGAAAGCTAGGTGGAAGTTGGATCAGAAGGTTGGCATCACAATTATAGATGAAAATTTAGTAAAACAAATTAGAGATTTAAATCGTGCACATATAAAGAGGATATATAATGTTTTAATCGAACTGGACTCGGAAACGGAATTGGTTAAAGATTGTATGATAAAGTGGGCACAAAATATTCAGGAACCAATTTCGCTGGATACTTGGGAGGTAATTTGGGTTAGAAATGTTAAATTTACTCAGGCTCAAAATTTAAGAGAAAATTTTTATAAAATGTTTTATAGATGGTATCTGGATCCCAAAATGTTGTCTAACATGTATCCTAACTTACAGTCTAAATGTTGGAGATGTGGTAGTTTAGAAGCCACCTATTTTCATATGTGGTGGACTTGCAGAAATATAAAAGCTTTTTGGGTTAAAATTTGGTGGAACATTCAAAAGATTTTTAAGAGAAAGATAAAGTTCTCTCTGCAATTGTTTCTATTGGGAATTGTTGTAGATTGTGATGTTAAAGAAACTAACTTGATGTTGAATTTGATAACAGCAGCACGGTTACTGGTGGGACAATACTGGAAGAAGGATAGTTTGCCTACAATAGAAGAATGGGTGTTTAAAGTTTCGAATCTTGCAGAAATGTCTAAGATTTCTGCTTATTTGAAGGATCATTCACAAGAAAGATATATTTCAGTTTGGAGGAGATGGATAGATTATATTCAGAATAAATATGGGACTAAAAAGTTCCATTTAGCTTATGAGTAGATTTTAGAGGGATATTGTTATTAATTTTAGTGTTAGTACTTTGTATGTATTTATGTTAAAGGGGAGTTAAAGCACATTATGAATTTGGTTAATTTTATATTATGGATAATCTTTAGCTAGAATATGATTATTATAACTATACCCTGTATTTAGCTCTGGGAAGTGGGGGGGAAGGGGGTGGTTTGGGGTGGGTGGGATTTTGGGATGTATTGTAAAATCTTGTTTTTGTAAAACTCTTTAATAAAAAAAAAGAGCTTGAACATTTTCCGTATTGGTTTTAGAAGTCATGTTAAGTAACCTCTTTTTTATAAGTATTTTCCAGGATCTCTCATGCAGCACATGGAATTGATATCACATAGGCAACTGGACAATTAGGTTCATCATTCCATGGTCTCCCTTTCTTGGTAATTGGAGAATAAAAAGATGCACAAGTAGAGCATCTTTGTGTGTGTTTCAGTGGTGCCATGCTAAGATTAAAGTATACAAAATTATACTCAGACCATATATTTTGGAACAATGCATGATTTTGTACTTCCTGCTCCAGCCATCATTGTAAACCTTCCTGATCAGGAGAAAGATATCTTACAATAAGTTGATTAGTATTCATTGCTATTCTGACAGAATGTTCCACAAGCATCTCTCTGTCTACTGGGCAGTTAAACACATCTAATTGTAAATTAAAACCCAACATTGACCCCATGCTGTGTTTCATAATATTCAAAAGCTGTTGCTGAGAGCAGTGTCCTTTCCGCCTGAGGGTAAGGTCAGATAGATATGGGTTTGTAAACTGCGATTCTGAATGAACATTTCTGCCATGCCTTCAGAGGACAGTATTTACTGAAGATACGGAGGAAGTTGGCAGAATTGTTCTCTCACTGAGGAGAGTTCCCAGCATATCCAACTGGCCTACACCAGTTTGGAAAGAGAGAGTAGGGTTTTGCTGTTGCTGCTGCTTGTTGTGCTCCATTTCTGAAGTAACCACGTCCATCACCTTAGCTTCCCTTTTGCTCCCTACCTTTTCATAGGCTGGGAAATATCTGGTGGAGGCTTTTTCCAGGATTGTCTGTAGAGGTGAATTTTACAGTTCAGGAGTGAGGAACAATGTCCTTTTTATGACTTGTGGAATTCTGGAAGTTGGTCCACAAGTCATAAAGGGGGCCACTGTTCCCCACCTCCATTACAGGGCATGCTTGGAATTTCAATATTTTACCTATACTTCTGAGAAGATGTCACTTGCTTAATATTTAGATCAAAAGTCTTATGAGACAGTTTTGCTGTATATCACACACAAACACAAGGTAATATGCTCACCGTTTTTTAACTTTTGTAGAGCTTCTTTTGAGTCAATGAATTGTTCTTCAAACTAGTAAACAGAAAAGACAAAAGATTTCTATGGCTTCCAAAATTATTGCAAGTGGCAGATTCATCTCCATGTCCACCATCCTTGACAGAGATTTGTAAGAAAAGGAACTCCATATTCCAAAAGGAAATTGGAGACCTAGATTTACTGAGTTAAGTTGTGACAACCCACCCAACTATAGTTAAGTCAAACCATGACTAAAGGGAAACATAGTTTAACATGAGGTAGGAACCCAACAAATAAGACACAAACACAATGATGATAAAGTAGTGGAAGTTAATCACTTAATACATTTTAGGAAAAAAATATGGATTTCCACAATGTCAGAATCATGAAGTTTGTTCATTACAAATTTCTATTTGAGAATTAAAATGGACCCACCTTGGCAACAATAGATTCCAACACAAACATTATTAATTAAGAGGATTTTGTAAGACTCACCTCAATCCCAGCTGCAGCCAACATCCACCTTATGGTTTCCATTCGCCCTCTTCCTTTGAAGTAGTGAAGCTTTGGTTTTCCAGCCATGGTTCTACTAAACTGTTATCCTGTGTGGTGGAATGTGGTCTGGATTCCCAGGAGCGAGGGAATGCATTCCAGAGGAATAAGAGACAATGAAGTTTAGATAGTTTGACTTTGAGAAAGAGAGTTAAGACACCTCCTAGCAATTTTCAGAATATACCTTTAATGATGCAAGTAGTTGCTTTAATTTGGCAATATTTGTCTATAGACGAGGAACAATAAAGGAACAGGTTTAGAAATAACTCTATTTAATTTAATTTAATTTAATTTAATTTAATTTAATTTAATTTAATTTAATTTAATTTAATTTAATTTAATTTAATTTAATTTAATTTAATTTAATTTATATACCGCCCTTTCCCGTAGGACTCAGGGCGGTTTACAGGGCATAAAAAACGTCAATACAAAAATTAAGAACAATTAAAAAGGTTAAACTAAATCCCTGAAAAAAATATAAAACATATAAAACCCCAGTTAAAACCCCAATTAAAACTCAGCCTGGGCCGGAAAGCTCGAAGAGCCAGGTCTTCAGGTCTCGGCGAAATGATCAAAGGTCGGGGGGCAGTCCTAAGCTCCACGGGCAGTTGGTTCCAAAGGGCAGGCGCACCCACTGAGAAGGCCCTCCCCCTGGGTGTTATCCGCCGGCATTCTTTTACCAGCGGCACCCTGAGAAGGCCCTCCCTGTGGGAGCGCACTGGACGAAGGGAACTTGATGCCAGCAGCAGGTGTTCCCTCAGATATCCTGGACCCAAGCCATTTAGGGCTTTATAGGTCATCACCAGCACCTTTGTCTGTTTTGGTTTGGGGAGCTGGCACCTGCTACATTAAATATATAAATATAAATATAAATCTTATGAAGATACAGATACACTCAGGCAGACCAATATACATTTTACAATGCTTTTTTATACATTGGTTTTAGCAAAAAACCAATTTTATAGCAACATCTTTAAGATTACAGAATTGCCCCTGCCGCCACCTTCTCCTCACATTTCTACCTTTGAATACTGACCCGTTGAGAAACCTCAGTAAACACAGGCTCTTCTTAATGCAAGCAATGTATTCTGTGCACCTTCAATATAGAAAGCTCCCAAGCTCCACCTTCTGACCGAAGAGAGATAAGAAGCAGCCCAGATGAAGGAGGAACTTCACTGGTGGCCAAGAGAAGAATTTCAGTGCCTTTTCCCCAGCAGAACAGCTGGCTTTCAAGTCAATCCATATTGGGAAAAAGTGGCCCACACACAGAGCATGATGCAGCTGGTTATGCATCTGTTTCGGCAGGTGTATGTAAGGCACATAGCATTTTTTTTTGGTACTACCTCCTCTAAACCTCCTTCAGTCAATAGGCTGGTAGATGGAGAAAAGCCCTTTCTATAAAAGGATCCTTTGTCTGGCAAAGGGTCAGTTTGGTGAAGTTTGCTTAAAATGTTTGCCTGGTGTAGGACCTTTGTTGCTATTGTTCAGTTGCTAAGTCATGTCCAGTTCTTCATGACCCCATGGACCTTTGCACGCCAGGCCCCCCTGTCCTCCGAAGCCTCCAGAGTTTGCCCACGTTCATGTTCATTGCATCATCTAAACATCTCCATCCCCTTCTCCTTTTGCCTTCAATCTTTCCCAACATCAGGGTCTTTTTCAAAGAGTCCTCTCTTCTCATTATGTGGCCAAAGTATTAAGAAAAATAATCAAGTAAAAAGTAAAAAAAAAAGTAACCAAGTGTGTTGGGGTTTTGCTCCATGCCTCAAATGCCTGTTTGTTTCTCCAGCCACAATAACGCATTTCACAGAGCAGCCTCCTCACTTGACCAAAATGTCATGAGATGGGTCCTATGCTGGCTGGTTTCTGACAAGGATGGGCAGGCTCTCAAAATCCTGAAGATGCCCCTTTCCTTTTTACTTTGATTTTCAGTTTAGCAATAAGCTCCTCAGAAGTATTAGAGGGAATCAACAAAAAAGGCATCTTACAAAATGCTTATCAATGGAAAATTGTGATGGAATGTTGTCTGGATTCCCAGGAGAGAGGGAGCGCATTCCAGAGGTCCAAGAGACAGCACAGTTTAGATGGTTTGTGTGGGAGAAAGAGAGTGAAGACGGCTCCTTCCTAATAGTTCCCAAGGTATATTTTTTTTTAAATTGAAGAGTTTTGCAAATACATTTTAAACATAAAAAACATAAAAACCCATCCCCCCACCCCCACCCAATTTCCCCTCCCTCTCCCTCCCCCCCGACTTCCCAGAGCAAATACACGGATGGGCCTACCTTTTCATAGACTGGGAGGTACCTGGTCACGGCCTTTTCGATAAAGGCAGCAAGTTGCTTCTCTTTTTGCTCAGGTGAGGAAAAGGGGTAGTACAAAACAAGGCCCATCAGGTCCATGGTCCCTTCCGCGTACATGTTAATTCTTTGATGATAGACAGGAGAAATGTTACATCACACTTCAACAAGCATTAAATTTAACTTAGCTTACTGTCATTTACACACTTGTTTTCAAAAAATGAAGTGTATGTTTGTAGAAAAGGAAAATTATTTTTGAGCTTGGAGTTAAAAGATAAGTAATTTATAACAAAGTTTGGGAATAAATAACAGAATAACAGAATTTGAGGAGACCTTGGAGGTCTTCTAGCCCAACCCTCTGCTCAGGCAGGAAACCCTATACATTCCATACAAATCTCATGATGAGCACCCACAACTTATGGAGACATTTCATTCCACTGATTAATTGTTCTGACTGTCAGGAAATTTCTCCTTAGTTCTAGGTTAGTTTCCATCCGTTGCTTCTTGTCCTGCTTTCAGATGCTTTGGAGAATAGCTTGACTCCCTCTTTTTTGTGGCAGCCCCTGAGATATTGGGTCACTGCTATCATGTCACCCCTCACCCTTCTTTTCATTAAACTAGACATACCCAATTCCCGCAACCATTCCCTATATGTTTTAGCCTCCAGTCCCCTGATCATCTTTGTTGCTCTTCTCTGTACTCTTTCTAGGGTCTCAACATTTTTATATCGATATTTACATTGATGTATCTTTGAAGACAAAGATGTCTTTGAAGAACTGCAAAGATATCTCAACCAAGAAATTGAACCCTCATTGTGTTTTCTAGAGAATACTCTGTTACCAAATGAAGATTTCACAGAACAAGAAATCCAATCAAATTTACTTAAAGAGAATATGAACACTATGAATAAAAACCTATCAACAGATATACTGCATGGGGTTCTAAAAATCAAGAAGGAAATAAAAGTGAGAATCTCAGAGAATAATTGGAATAATTTCTCTTTGTTGGATTTACAAAAGACTGTTTAAGGAACTAAAGAAATTTATAATAAGGAATAACAACCACCAGCATGGATTACAGAGGGGAAAAATTGTCTTATATGAAGAAGAAGAAGAAAAAGAAAAAAGCACTATAAAGTTGGTTTATTTCATTAGGGATAAAATAAATTACATCGTTACTCTGAGTGATTCTAGATTATTGATATTTCAGTCGATTTGCTTAGAATGGGTAGGATGGAAAAGCTTTGTCCTAATAGTTATTTTATGTAATTATAATTTTTAATACTTAAACTAGTTCTAAATTTTAGTGTTTATCTTTAGCTTAAGTATAGAGGTTTGTTGAGATTATTTTTTTAAAGGAAAATTATTTCTTTTTGCTATGTTGTAAGGAACCGTGATTGCACAGTGGTTAGAATGCAGTACTGCAGGCTAACTCTGCATTCCCACAGCCAGGAGTTCGATCTTCACAGGCTCAAGGTTGATTCAGCCTTAGCCTTCAAATGGTGTAGGAATACGAACGTATTTCCAGAAAACATTGCAGACTACAGGAACCATTTGCACTTCAGTTTGAGATGCAGACAACACAGACTCATCCCCAACAGCCTGGGCCTGTCTTCAACAGTGAAGGGACACAGGGCAGAAAAATATCCTGCAGCCAAGAAGGCTCCACACATATTTGCACTACTCAGGTGACCCTGAAGACACAGGTAAACCACTTCAACAACTCTCTGAATGAATGCAAATAACCAGCTGTCCGCAAGGGATATAAATCCTTCCATTCCCCACCATCCAGTCAGAGCCGAGGAAGCTTCTTGGATGAGAACCGAAATGTCTTCAAAGAATAAAACAAGAAAGTCCAGTTGCCTCCTGAAAAAGCGCCTTTGAGACATGCCCACAGATCTTTCTCAAGGTGTAAGGAGGCTGGTGGGATAATTGGACGGTTGAAAAACTGTTTCCACTCAGCTGTTTATTTTCATAGACTGCCTTTCTGCAAATATTAGGTCAGGGATCATGCAAGAGAACTGAAATGGGGATTGATTGAACCAGGGGTTTCAAAGTTTCGCAAGCTCTGTTCATTAAAAAAAAATATTCCTGGAATAAGAGACAAAATGATCGTCCTTGGAGGGGTTGAGAGGGGTTGAATATCAGCCAGAAAATCTCAGCCTTTCTGCTGCATCTTAAAATGGTTATGGCTACCCCCTTGTGGTGTTGCGTTCAAGTGAGTTTTCTTGTTGTTAAGACTCTCACAGAAGCCCATCAAATTCTGGTGGATTTCTAGAGTTCCGAGGAATTAATTTGACTGATTGATTCTGTGCCTCCTAGCAGCCACATAGATCAATCCTCTCCATGACAGCAAACAGTTGGAAAAACAAGGGTTCAGCCCCCAGATACCCAACCAAGGAATCAGAATCGTAGGATTGGAGGAACTTCGGAGGTCTTTATGTCGACTCCCTTGCCAGTTCAGGAATCCACATATTTCAATAAATAATTCAAGGGTGACCCTGAAGATGGATCCGCGGTAGATTTGATAAAGAAACTCAAGCCTCAGGTTTGAGGATGCTAAGCTATTAGCCTTGGTCCTGTTCAGCTGCTATTCTTACAAGCATTCTTTCTCCCCAGATATGCGGGTTTTTATTATTAGTCCCTCTTCCAAGTAGCAGAAGACCAGACAAAGCAAACCTATAGAAGAGGGGACCCTGCCTTTGTGCCATTTTATTGTCTCCACAAAGCATGAGCTTTCTTCAATGCCCCTTAAATCTCAGTTCATGTTTCACTTGAGGCAGCTCCAAGACCCAAAAGGCTATTGCATCTGCGAGAAATGCCCAGATGCCACATAATGTGTTTCTTGACAATGGTGTGATGCATGAAAACAGACATGCGTGCTTAAATGTTGAAGTGAGCGAGTGGCCTTAGAAATGGAATCAGTCAATCAATCTATGCATACCTAGGTACGTCGCCTTTAATACAGGACATGTGTTATATGAAAAAAATCTGTTCTGTGCCAGTCATGGTTATGACATGAGAAATGCTGGCGCTTTTCTGTGAGCAGCTCCTGGGTGTGGCGAGATAATGTCCAAGTAACACAAATAAGGCATTCACAACCTCTGTAAGAGCCAGGTCCATGGCAAAGAGCCACGCCTGAGGTCCACTTCTCTTCAGCCATGAGCAGCAGTATGGGTCCCTTGCATGCCTGGCTGAAGAATTCTGGGAGTTGAAGTCCACAAGTCATAAAAGGGCCAAATTTGAAGACCTCTGATAAAGAGGAAGGGCTTTTCTACAGTTCAGTCTTAAGTATAAACCAGTTGGAAAAAAGCTGATGTAAGAACTCCCATTCAGATTTCAGTCCCTTACCCCACATACCCTCATCCATGATTCCCTCTTATACAGGTAGTCTATTTGTTTATTGACTATTCAAAATTACAACAGCACTGGAAAAAGTGGCTTACGACAGTTTTTCACACTTAAGACCTTTGCGGCATCTCCGTGATCAGGCGATCAAAATTCAGACGCTTGGCAAGTGTCATGTATTTATGACGGTCGCAGTCTTCCAGGGTCATGTGATCCCCATTTGCAAACTTCAGACAAGCAAAATCAACGGGGAAGCCAGATTTCACAATCGTATTACTAACTTAACAACGGCAGTGATTCACTTAACAACTATGGCAGGAAGGGTCGTAAAACTCACTTAACAACTGTCTTGCTTAGAAATGGAAATTGGGGGCTGGGTTGTGGTTGTGAGTGGAGGACTACTTGTATGTAACTCCTTCTCATTTGGTATATCCACAATCAATGGGAGAAAGGAAGGAATCAGCTTCCAAGACTGCAGTTTTCCATTAATGAACTTGTTAAAAAAAAGTCCCAAACTTTTACCAACCCAGTAACCCAGTTGTATATAAATGTATGCAAAAATGAGGCAAATATATTGGTTGCTGCTAGTGTGCAAGGAATTGCTCTAATAAAATGCAATCAAGTATCCATATAGTCACCAGAAGCTGACCTCAAGTGGAAGGTGACTTTATATAGGTTACTAGACAACCTGTACCCTGCTGGGTCATTGTTATATAGAGAAACAGAATGACCAAGGGAGAGCAAAAAAGCAGGAATGGCTTCCAAATTCCAATCCCCCATTTGAGTTTCCTTGTGGGAAACTGACAGGGAGCATCAGAAATCTCCTTCCCTTTCCTTCCCAGCAGGAACGAAAGTGGTTGCTGCTGGGTGGGGGAGGGAGGGAGTGAGGGATTGTGAGACTGGCTGGGAAACTGTCACAAAATGTTGACAATGAAGGTCAGATGACTGCAGCAACCAAGCAGCACAGCAGGAGCCAGTTGATCTGAAGCAGCCACAACTTTTCAAAATGTCATTTCTTCAGAAATCAGGAGTGCCAGTAAATACTAATCAAATAAATATTGGTTTGGAATATTTTATTTCAGGTTAGTTTAATGGTACTGTACTGTACCCATTTCATCTTTACTTCTCTTGATCTTTCTTGATCTTTCTACTGCTTGATCTTTCTACTGCTCATTCAGCTTTCCGCTGTAATTATGTGGATTGATCCTGAAATATACAGACCTGTAAAGATATATATTCCCTTACAATCACCTGAAGTATGGTTACTGCCTCATCTAAAGTCAGTATTTCTATCTACAGCAGTGATCCCAGATGCCCAGCCAAAATTTAATGGAAAGTTTTTATTGCTTCAGCTGCCATTTTCTCATCCGTGGGAGGTTTTCGTGCACTGCCAGGCTGCAAAAATTTCTTAATTGTGGGAATGTTACTTAGTCTTCCTTTAAAAGCCTAAAAAAAGGAAAAAAGGCAAAAAGTTTAGAAGGAAAAAATGAATTTGTACATTTTTTAAAAAAAATGACATGGCTAAATAGACATTTTGTCATCTGAACAACCTGCAGTTATTACATTCTGAAGGATCATAAACTCTGTAATGTATTGGGTTTTACTTGAACTGCTTTTCACGTGTCTTTTGAATGCTGCTTAATGTTGCTCCATTGGTGTGTCTGTGTAACGGTCACTGACTAGCCAGACATGCAGTCTCCAGGAAGATCATTGGATGATTTGGGGCGGGAATGGGTTCCTTTAAGTTTAAACCTATTGGCCGCCGCCAAGTGGCCAACCATATAAGTAGCTGCGCAGAAGCCTCTGTTTCAGTTCTGTTCCTGTTTGTCTCAATAAAGCAATGTTCCTGTTTGCAACCTCTCGTCTCACTTCCTGCCTCCAAAGAACTCACTACACAACAACCTCTAAGAGGGATTCTAAGATGGCGGCTGCGGCTGCATTGGCTCTCGAAGATGAAAAGTTTGGGGAGGGATATAAGGAATATAGGCCACATGATTGAGAAGGTTTTAATGTGTTTGAGCAACGTGGTAGGACTAAGCAGCAAGATGGCTGTTTCCAAAGGAGGCAGAGGAGGAGAGGTCCTGGGGCTTATGGAGCAAAGGAAGATAGAGAGGCTTTTGGAGGAGTTGGAGGTAGCGGTAGAGTGCTCCAGGGGCAAAAAGGAGCAAGGCCCCTTTAAGGAAAAGATGGAAGAGACATGATCAGAAAAGGGAAAGGAGGAGAGGTTGTTGTTAAGGAATACAAGCTAATTTGAGAGCTAAACCACATGGAGCTCTGTTTCCATCTGTCATGTTTGCCATTGTTTGCTCCCTAGAGATTAAAATGGACATTCTGAAACTTAAGCTGGCCACAAACAAGGAGTGTTTATCGGAGTGGTCACCCTCTGAGAGCTGTATGCAACAAAATTTCATTTTGATCTATGACGATTGGTGAACATTCAAAGTGACAATAAAGTTGTTGTTAATTTATTTTAATGCTGCTTTTGATCTTGATTGCATATCTGTCAACACAAGCTTCCATGATTAAAAAAAATGGTTAAAAGATTTGCTTTGTGTGTGTGGTTTTGAGTAAGCATTGATTCCTAGCAACTGCCCAGACAAATATCTGCAGTTTTTCTTGGCAGAGTTTTCAGAAGTGGTTTGCCTTGCCTGGTTTCTAGGGCTTTGGGTAGCCCAAAGTCACCCATCTGGCTTCGTACCTAAAGCAGGATAGAACTCGTGGTCTCCTCGTTACTAGCCTAGTGCTTTAACCACTACACCAACCTGGCACTCAGATTTGCTTTACATTCCAACAGCTGTAGTCAACATGTCATCACTGAAGGGAGATGGAAATTATAGTTCATAACACCTAGAGTCGAGGTACATTTACCTAGTACCTAGGAACATTTACCTAATAATAGATTTTTTCTTAAGTTTTAACCTATGCGTATTGCCTGTATCCATTAAGGTTGAAGATACACATTAAAATGCTAGTAAATACTATAAAGAATTAGAATTCCATATATGCATATTTTCAAACTAGTAGGTGGGCAGAAGCTGCTGTAACTAGGGTCTAGTGTCAGAATAACTGCACATTATCTTTCACTAGTGGCCTGATGTGTATCAAGATACCACGGGAGCTAACTATGGGATATAATTATTACTGGCAGATTGAGTTTGAGTGGCAGCTGAAATGACCACCACCTTATTACCAAATGCACAGGTACAGTATAGGTGGTACCTCACTCAATAGTAGTGACTGTGAGATGGATCTTGGAGTCCTAGTGGACCATCACTTAAATATGAGCCAGCAGTGTGCTGCAGCTGCCAAAAAGGCCAACGCAGTGCTAGGCTGCATTAACAGAGGGATAGAATCAAGATCACGTGAAGTATTAATACCACTTTACAATGCCTTGGTAAGGCCACACCTGGAATACTGCATACAGTTTTGGTCACCACGATGGATTAGGGGACTGGACGCTAAAACATATAAGGAACAGTTGCTGGAATTGGGTATGTGTAGTTTAATGAAGAGAAGGGCAAGGGGTGATATGATAATATCTCAGGGGCTGCCACAAAGAAGAGGGAGTCAAGCTATTCTCCAAAGAGCCTGAGGGCAGGACAAGAAGCAACGGATGGAAACTAACCAAAGAGAGAAGCAACCTAGAACTAAGGAGAAACTTCCTGACAGTAAGAACAATTAACCAGTGGAACAACCTGCCCCCAGAAGCGGTGAATGCTCCAACACTGGAAGTTTTTAAGAAGAGACTGGACAGCAATTTGTCTGAAATGGTATAGGGTTTCCTGCCTGAGCAGGGGGTTGGACTAGATGACTTCCAAGGTCCCTTCCAACTTTTTTGTGATGATGATGATGATGGTGCCTGGTACAGCAAACGACCTTGCACTTCTGTCATTACCATTTGGAGAACATGATTCAAGAACTGATAGGATTTTGAGTTGGTGTTGTGCTGCATGTTTTTACTGCTTGCTTACCTACTCTTGTTTTATTGCTTACCTTCAATAGAGGAAATGTTGAGAGAATATCTGCCTTCAACTCTTCCACCATCAAAATGCTTTCAAATAGTTGAACATCTGCTCTGGTAAGCTGTTTTCCCACAAGGAAGTCTTGCCCATGATCTTTGAGCACCTTCAGAGCATAAAACATGTTAAAGACTTATTGTATTTTAAATACATATTCAATATTGAAAATGACTATTTGAAGGACCTGCAAGTTAGCCAACTGGAGAAGGTCCCATCCTTTTACAGGGAATCAGTGGATTTTTTCCCCTTTAATGTTAACTTACAAACCGAGCTTTAATTTCAAGAGACACGTCTCAAGGGTTTCTTAAGAAAAACTAAAATGTCATCCTATGCACAGAGAATGAGCAGAACCGCCTCACAGCCCACTTTTCAATTTTGGAAAATATCCAGTGGGGTACAGTTCTTCATTTCTCCTTGTCCTCTTAACTTAGAGCAGGGGTCCCCAACCCCCGGTCCATGGACCAGTACTGCGCTGAGGCATGCCAGCAACTGGTCTGCACAAACATGCCAAGCCCCATCCACGAGATGCAGGCAGCACACAAAACCACACACCCTCCGGTCCACGGAAAAACCTCTCTCCACGGAACCGGTCCCTGGTGCCCAAAAGGTTGGGGGACCTCTGGAGAAAAGCAAATTGTAATTCTCTTATTCTGTATCCATAAAAGTTTCATAAAAGAGTTTGAACATTTTCCCTGTTGGTTTTAGAAGTTATGAAGTTACTTAATAGCCTCTTTTCTATAAGTATTTTCCAGGATCTCTCATGCAGCACATGGAATTGATATCACATAGGCAACTGGACAATTAGGTTCATCATTCCATGGTCTCCATTTCTTGGTAATTGGAGAATAAAAAGATGCACAAGTAGAGCATCTTTGTGTGTGTTTCAGTGGTGCCATGCTAAGATTAAAGTATACAAAATTATACTCAGACCATATATTTTGGAACAATGCATGATTTTGTACTTCCTGCTCCAGCCATCATTGTAAACCTTCCTGATCAGGAGAAAGATATCTTACAATAAGTTGACTAGTATTTATTGCTATTCTGACAGAATGTTCCACAAGCATCTCTCTGTCTACTGGGCAGTTAAACACATCTAATTGTAAATTAAAACCCAACATTGACCCAATGCTGTGTTTCATAATATTCAAAAGCTGTTGCTGAGAGCAGTGTCCTTTCTGCCTGAGGGTAAGGTCAGATAGATATGGGTTTGTAAACTGCGATTCTGAATGAACATTTCTGCCATGCCTTCAGAGGACAGTATTTACTGAAGATACGGAGGAAGTTGGCAGAATTGTTCTCTCACTGAGGAGAGTTCCCAGCATATCCAACTGGCCTACACCAGTTTGGAAAGGGAGAGTAGGGTTTTGCTGTTGCTGCTGCTTGTTGTGCTCCATTTCTGAAGTAACCACGTCCATCACCTTAGCTTCCCTTTTGCTCCCTACCTTTTCATAGGCTGGGAAATATCTGGTGGAGGCTTTTTCCAGGATTGTCTGTAACTCCTTCTCCTTGGTGTCAGCTGGCTTGAAGGGAAGCATCATAATTCCCTCATTGAGATCTACAGTACCCTCACAGTACATGTCAATCCTGAAAAGGAAAAGAAGATCCCTGTGAGTCTAGACAGGTCTGAACACAGAGCTTCCTCCACTGAATTCCAGCTGTGGAGCTGTTGGAGTGACTCGGCTCATTCTTCCAGTACAAAAGAATTCCTCCTTTCAATTATGCAACCATTAATTAAAAGCATCAATAGAACTTTGCATTTAAGTTTCAGTGATCATCACCCTTCTCATGTATTGTATTTTCTGCTTTATACTAACAATAAGCCTGTATCACGTTCATTCATTCATTCATTCATTAATAGAATGGATATAGCTTAAAATCAGTCATGTGTACAGATAGTCCTCGATTTATTACCATAATTCAGCCTAAAATTTCTGTTGTTAAGCAAGACTGTTGTTAAATGAATTTTGCTCCATTTTACGACCTTTCTTGCCACAGTTGTTAAGCAATTCACTGGAGTTTTAAAGTTAGTAACAGAGTTGTTCAGTGAGTCTGGCTTCCCTCTGGCATTGACTCTGCTTGTCAGAAGGTCACAAAAAGTGACTACGTGACCCTGGGACACAGCAACCATCATAAAGGCAGGCTTGTCACCAAGTGCCTGAATTTTGATCATGTGACCATAGGGATGCTGCAATAGTCATAACTGTGAAAAATGGTCATAAGTCACTTTTTTTAGTGCCGTTGCAACTTTGAACGGTCACTAAACAAATTGTTCTAAGTCAAGGACTACTTGTTTCTGAAGTCTGAAGTTTCTGAAGTTCCTGTTTATCCTGAATTTTCCAGATGAAACTTCCTTTCCTTTAAGTTCTGATGTTCTTTAGTATGTACTCAACCCAACCATACTCCTTGACCATCAAAAAGACTAGCCATCAAAATCTTCAAAAGCCATCTTTTGAGTGAAGCACAACTCAAGGGAGAGAGAGAAGTGGGGAGGGGAACCATTTTAGAAACAAATCAGTAGATAAAATCTAGGAAAGGAGCACTGGCCTAGTTTACCAGGTTTAAATAGTGCCAAGAAATGCCCTGACTTCTAATGATCTTGTTCAAATGAACTTCAATCTAACTGAGAGGGTGTGTTGCTTTTTGCAGTAGGCTTCTGTCCTACTTGGAGGCAATTGAGAATCAAAAAATGCTGACTCATAGTATGTCAGCAGAACGTACTCCAGCTCTCATAATTTGGCAGGAATTGCCCGTTCCTCCTTATCTTATGTATAGCAAATAGCTATAAAATGTTACATTACAGTGCTCTCTCCTTCAGGTCCTTCCCATAGAGGTTGTATTTTCCTGCAATGTAATTGAGAATGGCTCTTGTTTGCACCAGCTTCATCCCATCAATTTCCACCATGGGCACTTGCTGGAAAAGCAGATATCCATCTGGTAAATGGAAAAGGACACATTAATGGAAGGCCTCTCTCCAATTATTAGCATGGCAGATGATGTAGAGGTGAATTTTACAGTTCAGGAGTGAGGAACGATGTCCTTTTTATGACTTGCGGAATTCTGGAAGTTGGTCCACAAGTCATAAAGGGGGCCACTGTTCCCCACCTCCATTACAGGGCATGCTTGGAATTTCAATATTTTACCTATACTTCTGAGAAGATGTCACTTGCTTAATATTTAGATCAAAAGTCTTATGAGGCAGTTTTGCTGTATATCACACACAAACACAAGGTAATATGCTCACCGTTTTTTAACTTTTGTAGAGCTTCTTTTGAGTCAATGAATTGTTCTTCAAACTAGTAAAGAGAAAAGACAAAAAATTTCTATGGCTTCCAAAATTATTACAAGTGGCAGATTCATCTCCATGTCCACAATCCTTGGCAGAGATTTGTAAGAAAAGGAACTCCATATTACATTGGATAGCTAGATTCACTGAGTTAAGTTGTGACAACCCACCCAACTATAGTTAAGTCAAACCATGACTAAGGGAAACATAGTTTAACATGAGGTAGGAACCCAACAAATGAGCCACAAACATAATGATGATAAAGTAGTGGAAGTTAATCACTTAATAAATTTTAAGAAAAAAAATATGGATTTCCACAATGTCAGCATCATGAAGTTTACGACTTACTTGTTCATTACAGATTTGTATTTGAGAATTAAAATGTACTCACCTTGGCAGCAATAGATTCCAACACAAACATTATTAATTAAGAGGAGTTTGGAAGACTCACCTCAATCCCAGCTGCAGCCAACATCCACCTTATGGTTTCCATTCGGCCTCTTGCTTTGAAGTAGTGAAGCTTTGGTTTTCCAGCCATGGTTCTACTAAACTGTTATCCTGTGTGGTGGAATGTGGTCTGGATTCCCAGGAGCGAGGGAATGCATTCCAGAGGAATAAGAGACAGTTTAGATAGTTTGACTTTGAGAAAGAGAGTTAAGACGCCTCCTAGCAATTCTCAATAAGGGAACCAGTTTAGAAATAACTCTATTTGCCTTTATTGGTTTTGGGGGCCTGGCATCTGCTACATTAAATATATAAATACACATACCCTCAGGCAGACCAAAATACATTTTACAGTGCTCCTTTATACATTGGTTTTAGCAAAAAACTAATTTTATAGCAACATCTTTTTTTTAAAAAAAACATGTTATCTTGAGCAGGTGTATGTACAATCTGCCTCTGTAGGAGGAAAAAGATAGTCATTCCTTCCATCTCCCCCCACTCTTATTGGGATGATATTTTCACTGTTGTAAAACTTTGTCCCCTGCAACAATTGAAGACCAATCCAGCATAGCTACTTTAAAAGCATTCTCTTCCTAAAATTTCAAATTATGATTTATTCTTTTTTTCCATCTATTCCACTGGGAGTAACTGGTTATCTTTTGGACTAGTGACAAGTAAATATTAGCATTATCAAATATATGTTTACTCCAAAGGAATTTCTACTTAGTTCAATATCCCTACCCCATAGATAAACAGGCATAGGATTGCAACATGTTTTCATTAGTGCAATTCTACTAAAAGGGTTAACGGAGCAAACGTTTGTTCACCTAAACTGAAAGGGATGTGAGTTTAAAAGACTCATAAACTCATGACAGTTTTTATTTCTCACAAATCCCTCCTTCTGCTCCACATAATTCTGCTCTTTTCCCCAACGCTAACTCTGGACTTTCAGAGAAGAATCTTGCAATCATTTCCATCCTGATTTATTAGTCACCACTAAATCAATAAACAAAAAGAAGACAAACTTTAAGATTACAGAATTGCCCCTGCCGCCACTTTCTCCTCACGTTTCTACCTTTGAATACTGACCCGCTGAGAAGCCTCAGTAAACGCAGGGTCTTCTTAATGCAAGCAATGTATTCTGTGCACCTTCAATATATAAAGCTCCCAAGCTCCACCTTCTGACCAAAGAGAGTTAAGAAGCAGCCCAGATGAAGGAGGAACTTCACTGGTGGCCAAGAGAAGAATTTCAGTGCCTTTTCCCCAGCAGAACAGCTGGCTTTCAAGTCAATCCATATTGGGAAAAAGTGGCCCACACACAGAGCATGATGCAGCTGGTTATGCATCTGTTTCGGCAGGTGTATGTAAGGCACATAGCATTTTTTTTTTGGTACTACCTCCTCTAAACCTCCTTCAGTCAATAGGCTGGTAGATGGAGAAAAGCTCTGTCTATAAAAGGATCCTTTGGCTGGCAAAGGGTCAGTTTGGTGAAGTTTGCTTAAAATGTTTGCCTGGTTAGGACCTTTGTTGCTATTGTTCAGTTGCTAAGTCATGTCCAGTTCTTCATGACCCCATGGACCTTTGCACGCCAGGCCCCCCTGTCCTCCGAAGCCTCCAGAGTTTGCCCACGTTCATGTTCATTGCATCATCTAAACATCTCCATCCCCTTCTCCTTTTGCCTTCAATCTTTCCCAAAATCAGGGTCTTTTTCAAAGAGTCCTCTCTTCTCATTATGTGGCCAAAGTATTAAGAAAAATAATCAAGTAAAAAGTAAAAAAAAAAGTAACCAAGTGTGTTGGGGTTTTGCTCCATGCCTCAAATGCCTGTTTGTTTCTCCAGCCACAATAGCGCATTTCACAGAGCAGCCTCCTCACTTGACCAAAATGCCATGAGATGGGTCCTATGCTGGTTGGTTTCTGACAAGGATGGGCAGGCTCTCAAAATCCTGAAGATGCCCCTTTCCTTTTTACTTTGATTTTCAGTTTAGCAATAAGCTCCTCAGAAGTATTAGAGGGAATCAACAAAAAAGGCATCTTACAAAATGCTTATCAATGGAAAATTGTGATGGAATGTTGTCTGGATTCCCAGGAGAGAGGGAGCGCATTCCAGAGGTCCAAGAGACAGCACAGTTTAGATGGTTTGTGTGGGAGAAAGAGAGTGAAGACAGCTCCTTCCTAATAGTTCCAAGGGTATATGCTTTATGGTGCAAGTAAATCAGTTTAATTTGGCAAGATGGCTATCTATACTTGAGCAACAATAAAAGACACTGCTTAGAAGAGTCTCAACATTTCTTTCTTCGGTTTTGGAGATAGATATTTATCCAGCTACCCAACTCTGAATAGAATATTGGAAGGCCTCCATGCAAACACCTGGCTAGGAGGTACCCAGGAATGCCTACTAGTGATATCAATCAGCCATGTGCACCCAACAGCTCCCCCCCCCAAAGTTTTGAAATAGTTAGAAACAGATTTGAATCTCATATGTTAAACACAATTACATTAATTTTGCAGTGGAATTTGGTTTGGGAAACACTCATTTTTAAGCTAGTAATGTTAACCAGTGCCTCTTAGACTTATCAGATTTAAGATCAAGACTAATTTGCTCTGAGCTCTAAGCAGACCTGATCTTTGTTTTAAGAGTCAAATTGGGATAAATCCTTTTCAAAGCAGTGATGGATAACCCATGGCCCTTCACAGGTGAAGCATAGCTCCCATTCAATTCTAATTGCTATTTATGTCAACTGGGCTGATGGGTTTTGGAATCAAATGATGTTATACACACCCACACTTATCTACAGGAAGCAGATTCTAGTTGAAGGTCCAGAAAAACTTTCTAAAAATAACAGCTGTTCAACACCAAAATCACTTCCCCTTTGCTAGGTATATTCACGCAGAGATCACACAGCCATTTGTCAACAAAGCTTGAACTCCTGAATCCACTGGAGGTGGGTGGTGGATAACTTTAAGCAAACAATTTGAGTTCGATTATTGAGCACAATGGCTCCTTCCAGTCCTATGATTCTATGTCTCTAAAGAAGATATATGAATGAATGAATGAATGAATGAATGTCACTTTGAGAATTTGCACCAAAGAGTAAGCCATTTATTGGTTTTGGTCCCAGCAGATAATGTTTTGCTTTTAGGAAACAAAAAGAGGATTCTCAATTATCCCCCAGATGAGGGGTAGTGTTGTGATTCAGGGTCAGCCTGTGGGTTCGGCAGTTGGGTCGGACGATTCAGAGGAGGAGGAGGGGGAGAATGGAGGTAGGAAATTTGTATCTGGAAATAAGATGTTGTGCATTGGTTTGTCTTTTGTAAAGGGGGGAGTGGCCCCTTTTTGTCATGTTAAACCTGGGGTTTAACATTTTGTTTGTATTAATGGATGTTGGGACCTTTTAGTGACTTTTAAATGCAATTTTGTTACAGCTAAAAGGTGAAATGTGGAATGCTGAGTTTTATATATGTCAATTAATGCTAAAATCTTACAGCTCCGTATGGCTGATAAGTGAGCCAAAGAAGATGTTACTTATTCGATTTGCCTATTGTTAACAAAAGGGTTATGGCATGAAGAGTTTTACATTTGTTACCCAAGAAGAGGTGAAGAGGCTAGGGAGTTGTTTTTACTCATCGCAAAGGGGTTCAGGAGTAATTTTCTAAGGGCAGGAGAGCTTTCTATTCTCTTTAAACATTTTTTATCATTTTTTTTCTTTCTCTTAGCCTCTAATATCTCTTATTGTTTTATTCAAACTTCCAGTAAAATTATTTGAAAAAATAGTAAAATTACAGGATACATATCACATCATGTAATCTATGCTATGGCACAATGTTCCCCAACCAGGACATTTTCTAAAACCCCCAAAATATAATCAGCTTCTAGATTTTCCAAGCCAGCATAACTGTTGCTTCTGAAATTCTATGAACAAAGTAATTAACTGTGAACACTGAATTTGGACCCCTTTCAAAATTATTTCATTTGTTAGCAGAAAAGCTGCAAAACCAGACCATTCCAGTTCCACCTTAACTCGGTTGCTTGTGTGATTGTGCCCAGAGCTGATATTGTTACCTCTAGTCTCATTTCGACACACACACACATACAGAAAAAAAAACCTGAGTCATGGATTGTCAGCAAGAGAAGGGCAGGATCAGACAGGCAAAGCCAATATTGATATTGGCAATCAGACCAAAACGAGGACATTCAGAACAAGTCTTGAAAGCGATCGTGGAATCTGCTTGTAGCAAAGAAAGAGAAAAATGTGCATTATATTCTGCAAGGAAAGACAGAAGAGCTGTACTGCAGATAAAATTAAAGATTCTCTAAAATTGATTTTGATCTTTCTTTTGCTAGTCAGACCACTGGATAGCAGTCCAGAATAATAAATTGCTCTTTCACCGTGGAAGCTAATTGATTTATTCTCTTTTGAAAAAGCTGGGCTCCCCTGTGAGAGGTCAAAGGTAATGGCAAAGGGTTTTTTTTAAGTTAGTGGCTCCAATGGATAGAATGAGATGGCCAAATTATGCAAGAAGTCAAAGGTGACATCCTTGTAAAAAAGCATGCTGTACAAATGGCTTGAGGTAGAAAGCCAAATTACACATAATGTTATAACTTGGCATTTGACCTACTAGTTTTTCAAAATGCACCTTTTTATGGGGAGGGAGGGAAGGGGAGGTGGCCATGAAGCATGAGGCAGGATTTAACACTTGTCTTGGAATCATTGGCTGGTTCGTCAGTTATAGCCCTACCTGGATCACAAAAAAATTGCAATGACAGCTCATCATTTTCTGACTAGACTACCGCAATTCATTGAATGTGGGGATGCTCTGAAAAATCACACATCAGCTGTACTTTGTACAAAATGCCTTAGTCTGATTATTGGCCAACATTATTCACCAAGAGCAGATTATACCCGTGATTTGGTAACTCCATTGCTGCCATTAGATTTCCGCATGAAATTCAAAGTCCTGGTTTGACTCTTGATACCCTCCACAATTCATAGATAGATCTCTCTGAATTGGCCCATCTGGCACATTCTTCCCAGGAGGAACTTCTGCTAGTACCTGGCATTGCTGCTTTTCATCTGTTGCTGTGGCTATTTTTGTCTTGCGTTTTGTCTGCGTGATTTATTTAGTTATTATTATTATTATACTATATTATTTACCATTCAGAGTTAAATGGTGTTTACTATGGACATTTAATTGGCTGTATGATTCATTGGCTGTATTAAATTCATTCAATTAAAAAAATTGCTAGTAGAATAAATTTATGCTGCTAGAATAAGTAAAATCATACATTACAAAAAGTATACAATTAATTTTAAATAAATAGAAACATTCTAATGGGATGCCCTAATTCTGGAAGGTGTGGGAACTACTCAAATTATTTTCCTGGAAAAAACTGCCATTTTTAGAAAGCCCAATAGCTTCCAATGTGCAAAAATGTATGATGGGGGGAGGGAGTGGGGATCTAACAGTTACTACAAAGATACTATAACCTTTCAGTGCTCTCTCTCAACAAGCCCAATAATGCTTCTCCATTTAACTTCTCACAAGTAGATGCAAAAATCAGGAGCATGTGCCAGTAGAACGTTAATGAGTGACATGGGACTGGCGAAACATTTACCAGTTGCCTTAAGACTATTGCACACCAGAAACCAATGATCTAAAAGCTTTTTCTTCTTGGACTGCGAGAATTGTTTCTCATTCATAGCTAATGCACATTGGTGAGATTTGTGGGGATGCAGTAATACTAGGGCAGAGACTTTGGATCAAGTCTAAGATGATGAACCACAATACTGTACTGTGCTCGTTCTTTCAGAACCTCCCCAAGAAAATTATATTTCCCTGCAATGTAATTGAGAATAGCCTTGGTCTGGACCAACTTTACCCCGTCCATCTCCACCATGGGGGCTTGACCAAACAGCAAGCATCCATCTGTAGGAAAGGAGAGAAAAGAAAAGAAAGGAAAACACAGCATCACTGACCAGGTCTTGGTTGTAGTAGAGTAATTTTACAGAGGCAATATGCTAGATGGATGCTAGCATATGACCTACCTTCCTGACTGAATTTAATCAGCTAGCAAATATAATCGCTCTTTAAGCAAAATGAAACAAAAACTGCATCCCAAATGTTGCTGTAGATTTAAAAGTAGATTTCACCAAGCTCAGAAAAAGAGAATATTATCTGTATCTGCAGCAACTCTGGGGGCTTACAATATGATAAAAAGTTTAAAAAGATAATACAAAATGATTAAAATTAAGAGGGACTAAATAAAGACTGAAAACCAAGAGGGACGAGTGACATGGGGGTGGGGATCTCATCTCTGCCCCGTCAGCCATCCCCAGTGCCTCTATAGGGGGCCATGTTTTCAGGCTCTTTGGGAAGGCCAAGTGTGGCGCCTGACCTCTCCTCTATCGGGAAAATAGGCCAAAAGGCGGGGCCACAGAAAAAGGCTCTTTTCTTGGATCCTGCCGGCTGAATTTTTTTTTTGGCAGACAGGATCCAAAGTAGGCCTTTTTTACTGGAGCAAGTGGGATGAGCCAATCATATGATGAACAGTTGCAGGAACTGGGTGTGTCTAGTCTAATGAAGAGAAGGAGTAGGGGTGACGTAAAAGCAATCTTCCAATATTTGAGGGACTGTCACAGAGAGGAGGGGGTTGACCTGTACTCCAAAGCATGGAGGGCAGGACAAGAAGTAATGGATAGAAATGATTAGATGGACATCCAACCTAAAACTAGGGAGAAATTTCATGACAGTGAGAACAATTAATCAGTAGAATAGCTTGACTCCAGAAGTTGTGGGTACTCCAACACCAGAGCTTTTTGAGGAGAGGTGGACAGCCATTTGTCTGAATGGTAAAGGGTGTCCTGCTTGAGTAGGGGGTTCGACTACTAGAAGACCTCCAAGGTCCCTTCTATAATCCCACTGAGGTGAGACAGTTCTTCAGATACCCTAAACCCAGGCTAAAACCAATGAATTAATTTTTCTCATCCTGTCCAATCACCAGACAATGCAATAGATAGAATATACATATCTATACAACAATGCACACATACCCCCGCACACAGATTTCTATTTCTATTACAAAATTACATAAAAGCATAAGAAGTCAGCCATGTACACAAGAAACACCTTGCACAGATCATCTGCTCACCTATTTCTCAAATTTCACTCATATTCAAATTTCTAGTTAAAACATGTTCAACTTAATTTACCAGTAAACTGCCATGCCCACATTCCCCACCTTATCCTTGTTTATTGTAAAGAAGCAGTGAATTGATGCATGCTTGCCCTTTGTCAAGGGACGCGGTGGCTCAGTGGGTTAGGATGCTGAGCTTGTCGATCAGAAGGTCGGCAGTTTGGCGGGTCGAATCCCGAGTGCCGCGTAGCAGAGTGAGCGCCTGCTACTTGTCCCAGCTTCTGCCAACCTAGCAGTTTGAAAGCACATAAAAATGCAAGTAGAAAAATAGGGACCACTACGGTGGGAAGGTAACAGCGCTCCGTGCGCCTTTGGCGTCTAGTCATGCCGGCCACATGACCACGGAGACGTCCCTCAGACAAGCGCTGGCTCTTCGGCTTTGAAACGGAGATGAGCACCGGCCCCTAGAGTCGGAAACGACTAGCACGCATGTGCGGGGGAACCTTTACCTTTACCTTTACTGCCCTTTGTCCCTGATTCACATTTCCTTCTGAACAAGTGGAGGGGAGGGGAGGGGAGGAAAGCTTTACAATTGGTTATAAAAGCTGCATGATGCAGGACCCACAAACCATTACCTGGGTTGGGGAGTCTTCAGAGGACACCAAAAATTCCACATTTCACCCCTGAGCTACGAATATTCTCTTCCATTGCATTATCTAATGTTTGGACATGATGAGACATGTCCAACGTCCTTGTTGGTTTTAGCAGCTGATTGAAACGAAACCTCCACCTGCTCCAGATACATAGCAAATTGCATTCTTGGCACAGATTTCTCCACCGCACGTCCTGGCTAGGGACTACCTTAGAAAATCACTACTTTTTCTGCCAGTCCTTTGCTGCCAATTCCCAAGACCTGCTTCTCTGGGGCAACTTCACCATTCTGCTTCTTGATGTGGCTCACAAAGCTAAACCGAGCAGAATGCAGGTTGCAGCAGACCACTCATTATACAGCATGGGAATGCAAATTTCATGTAGACCACAGATGAACAAGCACCACACTCTCTTGTGCCTGTTGCAGATGACTTTTACCATGGTGGACAGAGAGAGGAGAGCAACAATGATTTCCCGAGGCTGTCCCTGATGGTGACTGCTGCAGATTTGGGAACGTGTCTTGCCTTCACTGGATAGCATCCCTCTCTCTGCTATTCTCTAACTATATTGGTAAAACCATACTGTATAGAGGTAGTCCTCGACTTACAACTGTTTGTTTAGTGACTGTTCAAAATTGCAACGCTTGTTTTAACTCCTTCTCAAAGGAATCTTTGGAAATCATTTTTGGCACTGTAAAAAGTACACATTTTGGCAATACTAATCACCAGCAGTAATATTTCATTTCTTGGTAGAAGGGTTTAGTTCAGATCGCAGAGATGTTGATAACACTGTCAAACTGTAGATATAGTTAATGATAGACAGTAGTGTGTTTACTGGAGGAAGGTAGAAAACAAATTCGCATTAATTAGGATGGATGCAGCTCAAAAAAGTCCTATCTTTGTATATTTTCCATCCTCTTCCTTCTTGGCAATGGTTTTGGTTCCCATTCACTAAGCCTCCTATTTTCCTTTCTTTTTCTACCCCATTGAAAGGATCCATGGGTGCACAGGGGGCAGGGAGCAAAAAACCCAGAAGGCAGCAGTGACCTCATGGTTTTCTATGGCAGCCTCTGCCCTCTGAAACTCTTTTTCCTGAGGTTTGGCAGGCCTCCACCCTCTTAACCTCCCATAAAGCTAAGGGCTGGGAGAAGATTGAATAATTGCACATTAGAAGTTCAATTTGACACCAGGTCTTTATTGTTTTTAATGTTTTTATGCTTTAATATGTTTAGTTTTATAATTTCAATATGATTTTATATATTGTTTTAACTTTTGATTGAGATCACCCAGGATTTGTTGGAAGACGAGTGGCTATATACTGTAAATGTTATGAATGAATGAATGAATGAATGAATGAATGAATGAATGATCAGTGCTCCACCACTCTGCAACACATGTAAAAAATAAGTAGGGCTTAAATTGTGTAGCTTTCATCTTGAACTTTTTGCCCCCTCCCCCCTCCCGGGTCTCTGCATTCATCCTAATCTCATTCAAGCGTAAGTCCCCAAGTCACCTCTTCAGTATCAGTAGTAAAACAAATAAACAAATAAACCATGTCCTTAAATGAGTCAGAAGAAGCAACACTAAAAAAAAACAGTGGAAAAGTTTGAATTAATTAATCTCTTTCAAGTATAGCCTTGTTTATTATTAGCACATCCCTAAATCAAAGCAAGGGACGCGGTGGCTCAGTGGGTTAGGACGCTGAGCTTGTTGATCAGATGGTCGGCAGTTTGGCGGGTCGAATCCCGAGTGCTGCGTAACAGAGTGAGCGCCTGTTACTCGTCCCAGCTTCTGCCAACCTAGCAGTTTGAAAGCACATAAAAATGCAAGTAGAAAAATAGGGACCACTACGGTGGGAAGGTAACAGCGTTCCGTGCACCTTTGGCGTCTAGTCATGCCGGCCACATGACCACGGAGACGTCCTCGGACAAGCGCCGGCTCTTCGGCTTTGAAACGGAGATGAGCACCGGCCCCTAGAGTTGGAAACGACTAGCACGCATGTGTGGGGGAACCTTTAAATCAAAGCAAAAACTTCCAATTATTACACTGAGCTGAATAGTATAACAAACATATTTCAATGATCATAGCTAAAGAATAGTTGCTGTATTTACCGTCACGTAATTTCAAATACTGTTCTCTTGTTTCCAAAAATACTCCCTCAAACTGGAAAAAGGGGAAAAAATGTTTTTAACTTTGTATCACAGGGTACAGAAGTTTGAAAACTCGGCTGAAAATATCTTTGGGGGCTTCATAATCCCCCAAATGAGAAAAGTTGGTTCAATGGGGGAAAGTTAAATCTCTCACTTCATCTAACTCCTTCCAAACCTCTACTCTTTTGACCCAAAAATCAGGGGAAAGATTTGGCCTCTGCCCACCCTTAAGTAGGGCTTCTAGATCTAAGGTGCAAAACTAATAATGACCACTGGATGGCAGCAAAAGGATAGAGGAAACCTTTTGCTCCCACCAAAATTCAGCCATACCTTTGTGATCTAGATCACCAAATCTAGATTTGGTACTTGCTATAAGAACAAAAGGGAAAAAAGAAAGTGTGTGTGTGCTGGCAGGATACGAGTCCTTTACCCATTCCCAGAATGATCCCATGTGAGTGGTCAATTGGGAAAACTTTAGATCAAATCTCAAGGCCAAAAAGGGCCACAATTTCATCTTTCTTCACTGTGGTGGGAAGAGAGAATGGCTTTGAAGGGTGAGGAAAGAGCTGCTATCAAGGCCACGGTTAAATAAACAGGGTTTGAGCCTGTTCCAAAAAACTAATTTGAGTTAATGTCTGAGGCCTTGCCCTACTTCACACAAAGATGAAATGAGGGAAGAGGAAGCATATTCAGACTTGCAAGTTTCATTACTATAGCTATTTGCTATGGGATGTACTCTGGATTCCTAGGAGGGAGGGGCTGCATTCCAGAGGAACAAGTAACAATTCATTTCAGATGGTTTGTGTGAGGGAAAGAGGGTTAAGAGGGCTTTCCTCCAATAGTTCTAGAGCAGGGGTGTCAAACTCAATTTCATTGAGGGCCGCAATCAGCATTGCGGTTGCCCTCAGGGGGCCGGGTGGGTATGGCCAGGGTGGGCGTGGCCTAGTGGGAAGGCGTGGCTAGAGTGCATATGGCCTACTGGGTGGGCGTGGCCAGCTCTACATAGTTCGCATCAAGGGTGCCTATGGGGGCCTGGGCAGGAGTGGGACAGATCTGAGGGTCTCTGGCAGAAGGAGGGTCTCTGGGCCAGGGCCAAAGCAGTGGGGGCCGTTCCCTCACTGTTTCCAGGATGGCTTCGCGGGCCACATGAAACCACTTTGTGGGCCGGATCCGGCCCCCGGGCCTTGTGTTTGACATGTCTGTTCTAGAGTATGTATTGTTGTTGTTGTTGTTGTTTTTTGGGGGGGTTGTTGCCATGGGTAAGGAAGAATAAAAAAAAATCTGCTTAGAAAAATCACAACATATCTTTCTTGGATTTTGAACCCTCATACTCTAAGAATGAAAGTAGTCCTGATCTATATGGCTTTGGCTTCTTAGTCTGGCCTACCTTGCAGGGCTGACAAAAACAGAAGAAACAAACCTCAACTCCATCTGCTGCTAAGAGCCAGCGTACAGATTCCATTTGTCCTCTGCCTGATAAATTGCAAGATAAAATATAAATGCATTTAATACAATCAGTTACTAAATTTATTTCTAATAAAATGTATACAATGTATAATGTATAAAATGAAGTCATAAATCTTGTGAGAATTCAGCTGCAGATAAAGATAGCATCCCTAGGGACATGTTAAAATATGGGTGTGGTCTGTTTATAGATTGACAAAGCAACTCGTTTAAGGTGTGTGTGAGAAAGGGGTCTATTCTTCACAATGGGAAGAATACATTCTCCATTGTGATGGAAATCTCACAAGTAAATGCAGACTGCAAGGGAGTTAGCTTGTTTAATGTGCCTGGGAAAGAGTTTGATAACTTTTCTGATTGAAAGGGTTTCACAGAACATAGAATAATTGAGTTGGAAGGGACCTTGGAGGTCTTCTAATCCAACCCCTTGCTCAAGCAGTAGACCCTATACTATTTCAGACAAATGGCTGACCAGACTCTTTTTGAAAGCCTCCAGCGATGGAGCACCCACGACTTCTGAAGGCAAGCTATTCCATTGGTTGATTGCTCTCACCGTTAGGAATTTTTTCCTTAGTTCTACGTTGCTTCTCTCCTTGGTTAGTTTCCATCCATTGTTTCTCGTCTTGCCTTTTGGTACTTTGGGAAACACTTTGACCACCTTGTCTTTGTAGGAGCCCCTCAAATATTGGAACAGTGCTATCATGTTTCAGGGATGACAATGACAATGAGGAAAAATTGGGAAAAGAAAGGTTTTATGCCTGGCAGTGGGGCACAGATCTTATTTCTGTTCTTCAATGTATAAATCTCAAAAAATGTACTATGCAATTGTTGTTTTGGGAAAAAATATAAAGTGAATAGTCTTGAATTATGCAATACTTTACATAAATATGGAGCAAGGCATGCATGAGAATAAAGGGAATTCTTAGCAAATGATGCAACATTAAACTGGGAGTAAGACAAGGTTATGCTTTGATCCTTTGGTCGTTTGATGTATTTTTAAAAATATATTTTATTAATTTTTTAACATAGTCTCCTTAATATTTGGTAAACGTTGTGTTGTCTGGGTTTATATTTCAAAACAATCAATGAAAATTAATTTCTATAATTCCATAATCCACGTAGCTTTCCTTGATTGTCTCTTCTTCCAATGATGTTCTTTTGCCAACCTTAAATTAGTACACTTCTTAGTCTTTTGATAGATAAAAATTAAATATAAACATTTTTCTAGTATTTCTATAAGTAGCCACAACATCAATATAAAGCTACTTTTGTAATTAATCATCTTAATTATCTCATCATAAATCCTGTTTTCAAAGTTCATATTTAGATTTGTTTTCCCCTCAATGTTCAATGCATTCTTATCAGTTAAGATTTTCTCAAAGTTAATTACACTTAAGTATTTAAGTCTTTTTCCTCATACAAGCCATCCCATCAATTTTACATTTTTCGTATCTTAAAAAAGAAGAAAAATAAAGAAGAAAAAAAGAGTAGAAAAAGAAAAACAGAAAACAGAAAAAGGAAATACTATACCACTTAAGAAACATACTCCTCTTAAGCTAAAATACATTTATCTCCAGAATTTTTCTATTCTTTTTAGACATATTCACACCAATGTTTAATCTTTAAATATTCCATCTAATAAATTCACTCATCTAATCTTTGGAATCTATTCAAAACATTCACATCGAGATTTTCTCAAAATCCATTACATTTAAATATCTAAGACATTTCCCTCATATAAACCATCCCCACATTTTTATATTTCTCATATCATGTTACTTGAGGGGCCCCTCCCCTCCAGAATTTTTCTGTTTCTTTAACCATATTTTATTTATTTTTTTTATTTTAATTCCATTTATATCCCGCCCTTCTCCAAAGACTCAGGGTGGCTTACAAGCTTAGCAGTATTCAAACAAGGGTTTACTCTTTGGATATTCCATCTGATAAATCCCATCATCTAATTTCTTGATTCTAATGGAAGGGTTAAATGGCTGTTCTATGTGTAAGCTCAAAATGTGCACTCCTGTATTTGCTGCTGTTTTTATTAGTTTTGATTATTTTAATAGCTTTTTAATTCTTTTGTTTTTTAATTATTTTGATTGTTTGGGAGTGTTTGTTGTTTGTTGTTCTTTTTAATTTGAGCTGTCTAGAGCAGACATGTCAAACTCGTGATGTCATGTGACATCGTGCGATGTATCGGAGCTTTTTTCCCATTGCCGGCAATGGGGTGGGTGCGGTTTTGTTGTGAGGCGTCCGGCCCGTGGGCCGGCAGTTTGACACCCCTGGTCTAGAGTCACAATCTATGTTAGGAATGGAGGCTAAATGAATATTGAAAATGGACACTAAAGCTGGCTATAACCTTTTCTTATTTTAAAGAGGGTTTTTTTAAAAATTGAACTGAAATGTTAATTAACTAAAATTTCAGAAAGCATACAGATTTCAATGGATAAATTTTAAAGACCCCTCTTCAATGCCAAACGTTCATGAAAGATCAAATACTGAGATGCTATTGGAATGATTTAAAGGTCAATATTTTTCGATGTTTTTCGATGTTTCTAAGATTAAGAAAAGCAAAGAAGGAATATAAAGCTGCAGTATTTGATCAGGAATAAATTTGATATTTCTAGCCATTCCTAATGGAATTTTTGCTGAAACAGGATTGAAAATAAATCAGTTTCTGGACCTAAATAAAAGTTACCTATGGGGATAAAAGTATTTTTATTTGTAACTTTAAAAGAGGGTGAAAGGTTATATTAGCTTATGTTCAGTGTGATTGAAGAGAGGAAGTCACTTATTTCTTACTGTCTTTGTTGTTTCCTTATTTCTCTATTTTTTTCTTTTTTGATTGTTTTTCTTTTTTCTACAGCTTCTGAACTTATTCTTTCCAGCTTAGTTTGTATTAGTTTTTTACTATGGAGATTAAAAATTTCAGTAAAAGTATTAAAAGAGAAAAGGAACAAACACTGGATTAAGGCATTGCTAGATGGACTGCTTTCACTCCATCCTAAAATATTTTCAAGTTACATAATTCCACAGACAATTTTCTTCTGCATAATAGAAACTCACCTTAATGAAGTTTCTTTTCTCTACAAAAATACTGCACTGCACAGTATTTCTTTTTACTTCTGCTCCAGCTGGGAGAAAATCCTGTTGCTGCTGCAGTTCAAAACAAAGAAGACAGTTTTAATCCCCACCTTTATGCCTAATCATTCTGCAACAAAAGTTGCTCTACCTACAACTAATGCAACTTCAGCCTCTCTTTATTTTATTTTTCTTCCTTTTCCTTCCTCCATTGTCCTTCATCATATCTAATCTACTGCTTGAACAGCTTATTCTGTAATTTCTCTTTCTCCTGTTAAAGATCTGCAAATAGGAAACAAATAAGCTAAAGTATTTCTATACTGCCTTTAGGCAATTAACCGTTCCCTTCCAACGTAATCCCATTCTGCCCCCAGCAGCTCACATACAATATCTGAAAAGTTGGAAAGATAATTCCATATCAAAATGTCAATACTAACCTGCAAAGCCTTGAAGGGATTTTATTGTGCTTATGATTTTAATATAAGTTTGACATTAGCAGCTATTTTATATAGTAACCATTAGTAACCATTTTATATTGATACTTGTATTGTTATTATGTAATCATTGTTTTGTTATTTTTGTAATCATTATTTTGTAGTCAGATGCTTTTAAGTATTTTGGAAAAGTAAAAGCCTCATGTTAAAGGGGAGGGGGGAAAGAGTTGTGGTGGAGCCTGGGCTGTTGTGTATGATAATAATAATAAATAATAAACCTTTATTGTGTACATGTGTACATTGAGATTAGCTGAGCCTCCCCCCCCGTGCTCTCTCCCCCCCCCCCCGACACACAGTGACAACAAACCCTCCATCCTACCACACCATGTGAACCAACTACACCACACACCGGCCTCCCAAGTCAATTCTCCATAAGATTATGTCCCATTTAAAAGCCTAACAGCCCACGGATAAAAGCTATTTTTCAGCCTGTTGGTACGGCTGGCTATATTCCTATATCTCCTACCGGATGGGTGTGAGTCATGCCTGAGAATCTTCCTCACTCTTCCAAGGCAACGAGCCCTGGCGATGTCATCCAGTGGTGTCAGGGAACAGCCCACAATGTCTTGTGCTGTGCTCACTACCCTCTGTAATACTTTCCTGTCCGTGTATGAGTCATCATCTAGGAATTATTTTTCTGTACCTTTTGGTTCCTGGTACCAAGACCAGATCTCTTTGTTCTGGAAAGGTATAAAAGGTGGAAGACATCTTTCCTGGTTGTTGCCTTCATCTCTCTACCAGCCACAAAGAGAGATGTGGCCACCCAACTCTATTTTGATCAAAATAAAAGTTGTTTGCTTGCTGAAACCTCAGCTCAGGATTTTCTTTTGGCTCTTTTAAATTCCTGAGTAATGCTGGGGCAATTGTGAGGCTAAGTGTAAAACCTTACAGCCTGATCTTATTTGTATCTCCACCAAAAAAATCATATGAAGAAATGAAGCTCTGTCTGCTTGGCATATTGTCTGCTTCCCCTGTCAGAAAAAGGCATTCCCACTGAATTTCCTGTTTAAATTTATCATAACATTAATTGAACCTGGGAGCAAAATACTTTGGATTAGGCCCAATTACAAAATGAACCGATTGACTCCTTCATTGTGATCACTGCCTAGAATTATCTACTGTTATTGATGCTACAGGATTACACTGTTTGGGCAAAACAGTATTTAAAATCTCTAAATAAACTAGGAGAAATAAAATGGAGCAAACTAAATACACCGTAAACACAACAACTAGAATATTATTTTTTAAAAAAATATTTCAAATTATCCCACCTAATTATAAAACTATTTTGTAAATAGAATACTAAATTGGTAAATTATTAAATGAACAAAAGATTTTATTAGTCCATTAAGCTCCGTAATACTGGTTTGAGAAGGTGCTAAACTCTCAAAGTACTTACTAGATCTGCATTCTCTTGGGGTTTATGGCAATGATCAAACACTTCTGGAAGACTTAAAGTATAGTTAGGGCTAAACCAGTGGTGGGATTAAAATATGTGAACAACCGGTTCTCTGTGTGGATGCCGCTTCCGGAAGTCTGTTCTGGGCCTGGGCAACAAAAAATTAGCTACCGGTTCTGCCGAACTGGTGCGAACTGGCTGAATCCCACCACTGGGCTAAACACAGAGAGGGTGTTGAATAACTCAAGATGGCAGCTAAACAAATAACTCCAGGCAGCTAATAATGGGGGATTACATTCTTTTGCGGCTTTCTGCCTCTATCAGAGCTGGGTCACACAAAATGTAATATACAAACCCTTGCCGATATACAAGCTTTCAACAGGTCATTTAGTGAAGGTTCGAAGTTACAGCGGCACTGCAAAAAGTGATTTATGACCATTTTTCACACTTAGGACCTTTGTAGCATCCCCATGGTCAGATGATCAAAATTTGGATGATTGGCAGCCGACTCATATTTGTGACAGTTGCAGTGTCCCCTGGTCATTTGATCACCTTTTGCGACCTTCCGACAAGCAAAGTCAACAAAGAAGCCAGATTCTCTTAACAACCCTGTTACTAATTTAACAACTGCAGTGATTCACCCCTGTAGCAGGCAACCCTCTTTTCTCATCTGCATAAAAAAAACGATGCTGACCCAGAAAAATGCTTATGGAAAGAGCAAAATCCAAGCCTATGCAGCGGCTGCATTGCCTGAACCCAACTTAAAGCTGCCTCTTTGCATTCTCCAGCTCTCCTGACAGGGCTGCAGTATCTGGGCTGCAAAAATCCAGAAGACAATATGGAAGCTAAGCTCTACAGAAATCTGGCTCTTTCCTGCTACCTTCCTACTACCCGCTACCTTCCAGCACGGATGGGGGTAGTAGCCCTACGAACGTCACGTTACTATGCAGTCTGGCATACGAGGAAGGCTTTAATGATTTTTTTCATTTCAAATAGTAGTCATATCTCTATAAAAAGAAATTAATTTGAGAGAAGGGAAAGATATTAAAAGCCAGGAAAAGCCGCAAGTGTGTACCCAGAATTCCAACACAATCAGTAAAGACAGTTTAATTACATTGCACAAAACTAGTAGGATCTCTGGTGAAATATTAATGGCACCACAGCTTTCTACCCTGGGCAAAGTCTTCACAGCTGTCTATTTTCTGGAGCTGACCTTGAACTTATTTAACAGTGACTGAGATGAGACAATTTACATGTAGTGAGTTTTGGGGGGGAGGGGTTGTACTCTTTGTGCTTTCAGAAATCAGTTAATTATTGTTTTGATGTTACATATTATGATCTGGTGGGATCCCTAAAAAGTTAACACTATCTGTGTGCAAACATCTAATTAAAAAATCATCACAAGGAGAAATGATAGCTTCCATATATATTGGAATGAAAGAAGTTTTATCACATCATTTGATGAATGATCTTTAAACTAATAGATCCCAAATAGAGCATTGATAATATGGAAACCATTTTATCTGTTCATTGGACCTTCCCTATGTGTAGAGTCTTTTTGGTTATATTTTGCATGAGATCATCTTTTGGGGAAAAATGAAGAAACCTCAGCTGCATCAAATTGCAACTTTTTTTCTAAACTTCATCACTCTCTCCCCTTAACAAGCAAATATGATCTTACTGTGTTACCAATTTTGAAGACAGACATTTATTCTCAAGATATTTCCATACCATCACTGCTTCCATTTGGCAATCCCACAAAAGCAGCTTGAAGATGGTTCATAGTAATCTTCTCTTTTGACAACTCCGAAGCATGGAGACACAAGGAGCAAAAAAAAATGTCATTTAATTACCGTCCCACCCTTTGAAGGATTACAGGCCCTAGAATTACACAAAGGTACATTTACTTTTGAACTCAAGTTATAGCATGGTAATAAATCATTCCAATGGTAATAAACCATTTAAAACTGTCAGAACTGGAGAATATTTCCCTATGTTAACATGTTGCAGAATCTCTGGGGTTTGGGAAAAGGCACTAAGGTTTGAATTTTCAGCTACTTCTGTCACTTCTCTTATCCCCTGATAGTGCTCTGTGGAATTAAGATAGCTGTGGAGGGAGAGGAAAGCAAGGGAAGTGACTCCTTAGCTGCCAATTCCTTATTAAACTTCTACTGTTTCTTGCAAAAAAGTCAGTAAGGGGTTTTCCTCAAGTGTCTGATTTTTGGATGAGAAGATGGGTAAATATTTTGACACATAGCAACCATCCATTTAATGACCATTCAAACCTATGATGGCACTGAGAGATGGACTTATGACTGGTCCTCAAAGTTGCAGCCACTGCAGTGTCCCTGTAGTCACATGATCATGAGTTGGACCTTGGCAACTGATTCCCAATTATCACAGTTGCTACCTTTCCTACTGGCTTCCCCCAAGCAAAGTCCATGGGGAAAATGGCAAGAGATTGCAAGTTGCCCCCACAAGCCATTCCTGCTCCTGCCACTTTTTCTCCTGCCTGGGCATCTCACGCCCCATAGCCTCCTGCCTGCCCATCCTCTATAGCACCTGCCCATAACACCTGCCCACCAGCCCACCCTTTACTCTAGCCCCACCCTTATCACCCACAGGCCCAGCTGCCCTCTGGAACACCTGAGCACAGCACCTGTACTCCACAAGGCCCACTTGCGGCAGCCTGCCTGCCCGTCCATAGCTCTCATCCACCCGTCTGCATGCCTGGGATGCAGATTCTTCACATATCACAGGCGCATGTGAAGTGGCTGACAGACCACTCAGAGACAGCTGGCTAACCTCAACGAGTTTATTCAGAATCGGACAACAGGGTATTAGGGGCTTGGGCTTTTATAGCCGGCAGCCGGCCAGCTAGTCCAATCAGCGGCAGGTCTTCTCCCGCCGAGATTCCTGCACCAATCCGCTCCTCGTATTTCTGACAGTTCCTTTGCCGCGTGGCTGGGCGGCTCCGCGTTGTGTTGACAGCCGAGAGCTGTCAACCGGCTGCGCCTGCGCCTTGCTGGGGAGTTTTGACAGCTGTCAAAACTCCCGCGTGTTCGGCTGTCAAAGAGCTTTACCTCATAACCAACATTGTTTAACTTTATAGTAATAACTATTTACATATAATACAGCATGAAGTGCTCTCACTTAAGGATCCATGCAATCCTCACTTAATGATAGCAAGAGAGACTGTTAGGATTGCTTGCCACTAAGTAACCTGTTCGCATGAGGTCCTGCTTTATAACTGCATTGCTTAGCAATGAAAATTCCAGTCCCAATTGCTGTCATCACCTGAAGACCATACAACTGCTTAAAAGTGGAAGAGACAGGTCAGATATGAAAATACGGGTTAAAAACTAGAATATTATTACTTCATTGTTACCAATATAAATTGTCTCTCTAAACTAGGAACCAGGCTGTCATCTGTCTTCAGTACTTAATATTAGTGACATAAAACTAAGATTCTCAGAGGTAGGCAAAAAGTGAACTCTATCTATGTTTGTACTTATTTGGAGTTTGTTTATCTATCACATTTCTCTACCACCCATTTCAGTGTAAGCGGTTTATAGCAAAAAATTATTCAAGAGTTATTCAGGTGTTAGCCACAGTTCTGCTACATCAGGGGTGTCACACTGCTGGCCTGCAGGCCGCTTGCGTCATACGGAGGCCGCGTCCACTCCAGCTCCAGCAATGCAAAATTATCATTATAGAAATTGATTGTAGAAAGGGAGGATCAGTTGGTCTTTTCACAAATGGAGTGAGGGAGGACTCAAGTGTTTCTAAAACTTTAACAGAATAAGAGAGTTGGAGGAAACCTTGGAGGTCATCTAGTCCAACCCCCTGCGCAAGCAGGAAACCTTATACCATTTCTGACAGGTGGAAGTCCAGTCTCTTCTTGAAGGCTTCCAGTGATGAAACTCCCACCACTTCTGAAGGCAAGCTGTTCCATTGGTTGATGGTTCTCACTATCAGAAAATTTCTCCTTATTTCTAGGTTAAGTCTCTCCTTGATCAGTTTCCATCCATTATTCTTTGTCTGGCCTTCAGGTGTTATGGCTATCCTCTCTGTGAGAGCCCCTCAAATATTGGAACACTGCTATCAAGTCTCCCCTGGTCCTTCTGTTCACTAGACTAGCAATGCCCAGTTCCTGCAACTGGTCTTCATATGTTTTAGCCTCCAGTCCCCTAATCATCTTTGTTGCTGTTCTCTGCACTCTTTCTAGAGTCTCAACATATTTTTATAGTGTGGAGACCAAAACAGGTTGCAGTATTCTAGCTATGGTCTTACTAAGGCTTTATAGAGTGGTATTAGTACCTCATGTGATCTTGATTCGATCCCATTGTCAATGCAATACTTTGCAGTGCTGCACAAACACATAACACATTCACCAAAAAAACCCCAACACATTCACCACAAAAAAATTAAATTATTATTAGAAGTTAATAAGTTTGATTCCCAAGTCAGGCTACAATAAAAGGCAGAGAGACACTTCTGGAGGAATTAGGAAAGTGTTTATTGCAGTAGAGCACTAATCAGGAAGCAGGCAGAGATGGGTGATGGTCAGCTCTGGCCATCTCCCACCACTCTCTTATAAATGTCTAATTCAAAAGGTAACACTAATTATTAACAATGCAGACATAAGGCAATGAGTTATCCCATATTCTCTTCATCTGTTTTTGCTTTCTGAGCATGGACATCTTGTTTAGGTTTAGGTTTTATTAGGTTTTATTAAATTTTTATACCGCCCTTCTCCCGAAGGACTCAGGGCGGTGAACAGGGCATATCATAAAGCTACAAAAATACAAAAGTTAAAAAAGAAATTAAATTATTGCCCACAATAAAAACAATAGAAAATATATATATATATATATTTTCTAGCTTGTTTAAATAAATGGGTCTTTAACCCGCGCCGGAAGGAGCGGAGATCCGGTGCCATCCGGAGCTCAACTGGCAGCTGATTCCACAAAGCCGGAGCGCCCACAGAGAAGGCCCTCCCCCTGGGGGCCACCAGCTGACATTCTCTGACTGGAGGCACCCTGAGGAGGCCCTCTCTGTGGGAACGCACAGGGCGGAGGGGAGTCGACGCCGGCAGCAGGTGGTCCCCGAGGTATTCCGGACCCATGCCATGTAAGGACTTAAAGACCATCACTAAGACCTTGAACCTCACCCGGAAGACAACTGGTAACCAATGCAGCTCGCGGAGCAAAGGTGTAACATGGGAGTACCGGGAAACTCCCAAGACAACTCTCGCGGCCGCATTCTGTACCAGTTGGAGCCTCCGAGTGGTCTTCAAGGGAAGCCCCATGTAGAGAGCATTGCAATAGTCAAGACGAGAGGTCACGAGCGCATGAGTGACCGTACACAGGGCATCCCGGTCTAGATAGGGCCGCAACTGACGCACCAGGCGAACCTGTGCGAAAGCCCCCCTAGTCACGGCTACTACATGATCTTCTAAGGTAAGCCGTGCATCTAGGAGGACTCCCAAGTTGCGAGCCCTATCTACGGGGGGTAAAGACTCACCCCCCATAGAAAGTGATGGAACATTTTGAATGTCCCGGGATGCCGGAATGTACAGCAGTTCCCTTCCCTTCTTATCTGTGGTTAGCCTCAGTGGCTTCAGAGGCAACCTACGTAAAACCACAATGCCTAAGTCTTTAATCTTTCCTAAACACACCAATTGTGATGTGCTCATTTACCCATGAGAGAGCTAGCCCTCCCCTCCCAAGAACAATAATAACAATAACAATAACAATAAAGATGGAAGGGACCTTGGAGGTCATCTAGTCCAACCCCCTGCTCAGGCAGGAAACCCTATACCATTTCAGACAAATGGCTGTCCAGTCTCTTCTTAAAAACTTCCAGTGTTGGAGCATTCACCACTTCTGGAAGCAAGTTGTTCCACTGCTTAATTGTTCTAACTGTCAGGAAGTTTCTCCTTAGTTCTAGGTTGCTTCTCTCCTTGATTAGTTTCCATCCATTGCTTCTTGTACTGCCTTTGGGCACTTTGGAGAATAGCTTGAGTCCCTCCTCTTTGTGGCAGCCCGAGATATTGGAACACTGCTATCATGTCACCCCTCACCCTTCTCTTCATTATAGACAGAACCAATTCCAGCAGCCGTTCCTTATATGTTTTAGCCTCCAGTCCCCTAATCATCTTTGTTGCTCTTCTCTGTACTCTTTCTAGAGTCTCGACATCTTTTTTACATCGTGGTGACCAAAACTGAATGCAGTATTCCAGGTGTGGCCTTACCAAAGCATTGTAAAGTGGTATTAGTACTTCACGTGATCTTGATTCTATCCCTCTGTTAATGCAGCCTAGCACTGTGTTGGCTTTTTTGGCAGCTGCAGCACATTGCTGGCTCATATTTAAGTGATTGTCCACTAAGACTCCGAGATCCCTCTCACAGTTACTACTATTGAGCAAGGTATCCCTATACTATACCTGTACATTTGGTTTTTCTTGCCTAAATGTAGAACCTTACTTTTTTCACCATTGAATTTCATTTTGTTAGATAGTGCCCAGTGTTCGAGTCTGTCCAGATCCTCCTGTATCTTAAGCCTATCTTCTGGAGTATTGGCTATTCCTGCCAGCTTGGTGTCGTCTGCAAATTTGATGAGTTCCCCATCTATCCCCTCATCCAAATCGTTGATGGAAGATGTTGAAGAGCACTGGGCCCAGAACAGAGCCCTGGGGCACCCCAGTACACACTTCCTTCCATGTAGTTGCAGTTCCATTGAGGACCACACGCTGAGTACGGCCTGTCAGCCAGCTACGAATCCATCTGGTGGTGATGCTATCTAACCCACATTTTTCTATCTTATCAAGTAGAAGGTTGTGATCTACTTTATCAAATGTCTTACTGAAGTCCAAGTAACAACCTCTTAGCTTGTCACTTGCTACTTTAGATATTATTGTAAATAAATAGCACTACTTTTTTCCAATAATTTCTATTAAAAGTTATGCAAGTAAAACTTACACAATTTTACAAAAATAGAACATTAAAAAGTTAAAAATAAAAAAGGAGCAAAAGAAAAAAAAGACAGAAAAACAAACCCCCTCTTTCAGTCCCAGTAAGTATAACCTACATTAATAATTTATCACTATCCCTTAAAACAGATTTCACCAACCTTTCATGCTGTTGGCCGGGAGGGAAAGGGAACAGCTGTAATATTTGCCAGCACGTGCATGTGCGCATGGAAATGGGGTCTTGCGCACTTGCACAGCGTTATTACCCCCATTTGTGCATGTGTGCAGGCACTAGCCATCACCTCTGCTAGCACTGCACCTGTGTGAATGGACTGTGCAACATACATGGTGCTAGCGGCACATTTGTGCAGGCATACATGCACTAGCCACCGCCTTCGCTAGTGCCACATGCATGCGCAAATGGGCCATGCAACCCACCTGCACTAGCAGCCCTGTTTGTGCAGGTGTGCAGGCACTAGCCATCACAACTGCTAGCCCCGTGTGAATGAGCAAATAGGTCTGCGGCTCTAGCGCAAGTGGGGGTGAATCCCACAGCCAGTAGGCCACAGCCTAGCAGTGGACTGCAGACCATAGGTTGGGGATCCCTGTATTATAATATCAGCAAATCACTCTTTATTCCATATATCACTCCAATTTCTGTATAACCATCACTAGAACCTCATCTCTCCCTTATTAAAGAAACAGAAGTCCAGTAAGTGTTACCAAAAATAACATAAACATCACAAATTACGAGGGCAATTCAGAAATAAACCTCCATTTGTTTATCAACGACAGACACTCACAGATACAGAACTTTTATTATACACATTAGAAAACTGCATTACATTATTTTTTGACATAATTGCCATTCAAATTGAGGCACTTGCCATAACGTCTTACAAGGTTTGAAATTCCTTAGTAGTAGTCGCTCAGCACCAAATCTGGGCTATGGGGGGGGTGTGATCAGAAACATTCCAACGGAACTACTTCAAAAGTTCTTGGGTGCATCTAGCGGTGTGTGGGTGAGCATTATCGTGAACTACAGCAGAAGTCAGCATGCCCCGATGCTTGTTATGGATGGCTCACTTGAGTTTTCGTAACATTTCACAGTAGACTTCTGAACTGATGGTCAAACCACACTCCATGAACTTCACTAGCAGTACTCCTTTGGCATCTTCACATTTGGCAGGATTTTCTATGGCACCGTTTCCGGTGTGGTGTTGGTTCACGATAATGTTCACCCGCACAATGCTATACACACTGAAGAACTTTTGAAGCAGTTCCATTGGGATGTTTCTGATCACCTCCCCGCCCTCCCCCCATAGCCCAGATTTGGTGCTGAGCGACTACTATGGAATTTCAAACTTTGTAAGATGTCATGACAAGTGCCTCAATTTGAATGGAGATTATGTTGAAAAGTAATGTAAGATTGTAGTTTTATAATGTGTATAATAGAAGTTCGGTATCTGCGAGTATCTGTCATTGATAACCAAATGGAGATTTATTACCGAATTGCCCTCACATATCTATTACATCAAATCCTTCCTTTCCCTTTCCACAAATCCCTCCATTTCCTCACTTCTATCAAAATCCAGTCACACTCAAAAAACAATAACATTACCAGCAATAATTAACATCATCCAGTCCTAATGAAGAAACCATTGGCCATGTCTCAATAACCCATTTTTTTAACCTTAATCAAATAAATCAAGTCTGTATTCTTTCTTCTTCCTGTACTTCTTTAAAATCCTCAAGCATCTGCCTTCTAATAGTCTTATGTCTCAAAATTGTTTTCATCTTTGTCAAGCCCCCCCTTATACTTCCAACATAGCAACTGCAGCAAATCCCTCTACTAAATCTAGCATAAATAATCCAAATTTCTCGTATGATCTATTTATGTTTTTCAATTTTTAATTGAATTTTACAATCTTTCGTTAGTAAATCCATTATTTCTATTTTCTTCTTGTAAGATATAATTTTTAATTCCACTTGTAAGTCAGATTTAGGTTTATTCAATGGGGCTTGATTCTCTGCAATTACACCAGCAGATGCTAGTAAAGAGTTTTGTTTTTTTATTGAAAAGTTTTACATTTTTTAACAAAGCAAAACCCCTCCCCCTCCCCTCCCCTCTCCCCAACACCTCCCTCCCTTCCCCCTTCCCGACTTCCCAGAGCTCAATACAGGGTATAAAAATACAAACAATCATAGTCTAGCTTATGCAAACAACAATAAACTATTAAATCTATCGCACTTTAACTCTTATAAACTAACTACAAGCAATATAAATATCACATCAATACTTATCCAAATGCTAGGTGAAACTTTTTAGTCCCATATTTATTCTGGATATAATCAATCCATCTTCTCCACTCCACAATATATCTCTGTTGCGACTGGTCTTTCAAATACGCTGAAATCTTTGCCATTTCCGCCAGATTGGAGACTTTTAAAGTCCATTCTTCTATAGTCGGCAGTTCTTCCTTCTTCCAATATTGCCCTACTAAAAGTCTCGCTGCCGTAATTAAATTCAAGATCAACTTAGTGTCCACAACAGTAGTATCCGTAATAATGCCCAGTAAAAACAGTTGCGGACAAAACTTTATCCTTTTCTTAAATATCTTTTGCATATTCCACCAAATTTTAATCCAAAAAGCTTTAACCTTTTTACAGGTCCACCATATATGAAAATACGTTGCATCTTCACCACCACACCTCGCTAGTAAAGAGTTAAATAGCTCAAAAACTTCCTGTGGTCACAGATCAAACATTTCTTTTAAGGTAGCCATTTGATGCCCTCTTGTGTCTAAACTTCAAAGTTTTGTTAATGGCCTCAGTTGCAATCAATGCATCAATAAACTCCCAATGCATTATCAAAACATTGTAACATTAAAAGAACAGTGATCTGATATTGAGCAATACATGAACATGAGTGTATTTAAAAGCTAACAGAATCAGATACATAGCAGGATTCTTCAGAAAGGAACTCTATCTCCCAGTTTCAGAGGTTGAATTCAGGGCTGTCACAGAGGCTGGCCATTCAGCAAATAAACCAGTCCCAAACTTGAGAATTTTAATATTAATTACCAAGACTTTGTATGACTACATTAAGACAGCAGTAAACAGAACACCCCATTTTAAAGAGCATCTTGAAATAAACATATTTCTTATGGACTGATTAAAAGTAATTTATTTATCTTCTACATGTATAGATCAACTACTGAAGGAGGGCCTAGTTTTCTATATGTCAGTTTAATAAATCTTGATGCCAAATTTAGGATTATTGAGGATGACTTAAGACCAACTGCAAGGATCTAGCAAGTAGTAATACAAACAGATGGAGGCAGTCCTGCAAATAAATTAGTGCCAAGTCATTTTGGCTTTTCAAAATAATTACCAGGATTTGAAATGTGACCAAGAAAAAAAATGCAATTGTTCCAGCATTCCCCCAGCTTTACTCTTTGCTAAGTCATGTTTCCAATCGTTTCGCCTGACAGAAACTGGATTACTCTGTACAGCAGGTGTCCCCAACCCCCAGGCCGTGGCCCACTACCAGGCAGTGGCCTATTCGGAAAAGGGCTGTGCAAGAGGTGGGTTGGTGCACACGCACAGCTCCACTCCTGTGAGCGGTGCCCTAAAAGCCTTCTCTTCTGTCTTGCATGAGCGGAGCTGCGCACATGCGTACATGCTGGCCCGCCACTCGTGTGTTCTGCTATTTTGGAACAAAGCATGATTTTGTACTTCCTGCTCCAACCATTATTGTAAACCTTCCTGATCAGGAGAAAGATGTCTTGCAATAAGTTGATTAGTATTTATTACTATTCTGACAGAATGTTCCACAAGCATCTCTCTGTCTACTGGGCAGTTAAACACATCTAATTGTAAATTAAAACCCAACATTGACCCCATGCTGTGTTTCATAATATTCAAAAGCTGTTGCTGAGAGCAGTGTCCTTTCCGCCTGAGGGTAAGGTCAGATAGATATCTGTTTGTAAACTCCGATTCTGAATGAACATTTCTGCCATGCCTTCAGAGGATAGTATTTACTGAGCAGCCTCCTCACTTGACCAAAATGCCATGAGATGGGTCCTATGCTGGTTGGTCTTTGGCAAGGATGGCCAGGCTCTCAAAATCCTGAAGATGCCCCTTTCCTTTTTAATTTGATTTTCAATTGACCAATCAACTCCTCAGAAGGAACAATGTCAAGTATTAAAAGGAATCAATAAAAAGACATCATACAAAATGCCTATCAATGGAAACCACGTGTCCCGAAAGATTTACCTATGAAAAGGAAAACAATTGGTGCTTTTCTTTCCCAGCATGAGACAGAGAAGTAAAGAAGAAGGAGAATCCAGCAATCGGGACCTGTGGCAAATACAGTCCAAACATAACATCAGAGGACCAGCGCAGCTGAAGCAGAGAAGGGGGTTGAAATTCTAAATAGGATTTCTTAAGATGTCTTCATCCCTAGATACTTTATGCATAGGAGTTGGGCAACTTAAAACCGCAGAGTGGAAAATCTCTCCATTGGACAATATGGGAAATTAAAATTGTGATGGAATGTTGTCTGGATTCCCAGGAGGGAGGGAGCGCATTCCAGAGGTCCAAGAGATGGCACAGTTTAGGTGGTTTGTGTGGGAGAAAGGAGTGAAGACGGCTCCTTCCTAATAGTTCCCAGAGTATATATTTTATGGTGCAAATAATAGGTTTAGTTTGGCAAGCTTGCTGTCTATAGGTGAGTAACAATAAAGAAAACTGCTTAGAAGAGTCTCAACATTTCATTCTTGGGTTTTGGAGATAGATATTTATCCAGCTACCCAGCTCAGAATAGAATATTGGAAGGCCTCCATGCAAATTTTTCCATGCAAACACCTGGCTAGGAGGTACCCAGGAATGCCTACTAGTGATATCAATCAGCCATGTGCACCCAACAGCTCCCCCCCCCAAAGTTTTGAAATAGTTAGAAACAGAATTTGAATCACATACGTTAAACACAATTACATTAATTTTGCAGTGGAATTTGGTTTGGGAAACACTCATTTTTAAGCTAGTAATGTTAACCAATGCCTCTTAGTCTTATCAGATTTAAGATCAAGACTATTTTGCTCTGAGCTCTGAGCAGACCTGATCTTTGTTTTAAGAGTCAAATTGGGATAAATCCTTTTCAAAGGAATGGTGGATTACCCATGGCCCTTCACAGGTGAAGCATAGCTCCCATTCAATTCTAATTGCTATTTATGTCAACTGGGCTGATGGGTTTTGGAATCAAATAACGTTATACACACCCACACTTATCTACAGGAAGCAGATTCTAGTTGAAGGTTCAGAAAAACTTTCTAAAAATAAGAGCTGTTCAACACCAAAATCACTTCCCTTTTGCTAGGTATATTCATGCAGAGATCACACAGCCATTTGTCAACAAAGCTTGAACTCCTGAATCCACTGGAGGTGGGTGGTGGATAACTTTAAGCAATTTGAGTTCTAGTATTGAGTACAATGGCTCCTTCCAGTCCTATGACTCTATGTCTGTAAGGAAGATACATGAATGAATGAATCAGAGGTCCCCAACCTATGGGCCATGGCCCACTACCGGGCTGTGGCGTCTTGGCCACCGGGCCGTGTGAGTGGGTGGACGGTGTGCATACGTGTGCACGTGATGAACCCCCTTGTGCTGGTGCTACCATCACTGTGAGCCTCTCACTGGTGCTTGCATTTGCGGTACGCACATAGTCACAGCCCCGTTTGCACACGTGCACGTGCAGCCACATTTTTTGAGTGTGTGCATGTGTGCATAAAGGTGCCTGCCCCTCCCTTTTCCATTGGACTGCCGATCCACAAAGGTTGGGGAACCCTGGAATGAATGAATGAATGAATGAATGAATGAATGAATGAATGAATGAATGAATGTCATTTTTCAGGAGAAAGAAAAAACTTCTTTATGTCAAATTGTTTGAACGGAAAAATTTAATGCACTTTGAGAATTTGCACCAAAGAGTAAGCCATTTATTGGTTTTGTTCCCAGCAGATAATTTTTTGCTTTTAAGAAACTAAAAGAGGATTCTCAATTATCCCCCAAATGAGGGGTAGGCAAGCTCCATGCATTTAGCACATCTGGCAGCACTGTGCCATGATAAACAAGGGTGGGGAGTGCTCTGTGGCAAAACATCATTGCATATAAACCAGGGTGGGAGATATATCAACATCTGAGGTTAAGTAATAAAAGGAGTCTTTTGGGACAGCTTGTAAATGTTGGGTGGGTTCCTTGTTGTCTGGTATAAACCATCTTGGCTTGAGCTTGGTCTGATTATCTGATGTTCTAGCAAGCAGACATGATGTTACGAGAAATTCAGCTGAAGAACCTTCAGCACAACAGCTACATAAGCATCATCTGCAATTGGTTTTCTTTGGCTTCCAGGTTCTAGGAATTTCTTAATGGTGGGAATGGAGCTTATCCTTGCTTTGAAAGCCTAAAGCAATAAACAAACAATATTTACCCTGTTGAATGTATAAACCACACATTCTCTAGCCAAGACGGCTCACAAAGGTTGACAATACAAATCAAAAGCATTGATAAAATCCAGCCATCATAAAACACAGTAAAACTTCAGAACACAATAGAAAACTGTGAATAAAATAATTTCCCAAAACATGGACCAATATAAATATATCAAAGATATACCTCTGTTTACACCAATGAAATGCAGATTCCTGGGAGAAGAAGGCTTGAGCTTTTTCTTTGAACAAACTAGGGAAGGAGCATACAGGTAGTCCTTGACTTACAATAGTTCATTTAGCAACTGTTTGAACTTACAGCGGCACTGAAAAAAGTGACATGACTGTTTTTCACAGTTACGACCGTTGCAGCATCCCCGCGGTCATGTGATCAAACTTTGGACGCTTGGCATCTGGCATGTATTTATGATGGTTCCAGTGTCCCGGGTCATGTGATCAACTTTTGCAACCTTCTGACAAGCAAAGTCAATGGAAAAGCCAGATTCACTTAACAGCCACCTTACTAACTTAACAACTGCAATGATTCACTTAGCAATTGTGGGAAGAAAGGTTGTAAAATGGGGCAAAATTTACTTAACAATTGCCTTGCTTAGCAACAGAAATTTTAGGCTCAATTGTGGTCGTAAGTCGAAGACTACCTGTACAGCTGATGCCACCACAGAGAATTGCCCCAAGTGATTCCAACCCAGCTTCCTTCTGGCATCTGTAACAACCCATTTAAATACAGTTGGAGTTTTCTGTTGGTGACATTTGGGGGAAACTACTTCTTTAGTTAAGCAGCTTCCAAGGTTTCAGAGATTTATAGACCAAAGAAAGCAACTTATGTGTAATCCAAACATCTACACATAACCATGGCAACTTGGCCAAGTAGTGTCACATGATCTCATATGGAAGCATCTGACAGAAGTGTGGCCATCACATTCTGAGGTAATTTTCAGGGTTCTTTCAAGGGCATCCTCACTGAAAATGTTACAATGGTCAGATAATGACTAATAGTGATCAGGTTGGATAAATCAGTAGTTGATAGATCAGTTGTTCATCAATGGTTCCTTGCCACCATATTGATCTATGTACTGAAGGACAGCACAGCGTCCGAGAACAGTGCCCAGGTTGCATGACTGCTCCTTGAAAGGAAGGAGCTGAAAGTAAGGTCCCATCTCTTTGAACTAAGTCTCCCCCACCTACCATGTACACTGCATCTTTTGGATTCAGCTTCAGTCTACTCGACTCATCCAGGCTGCAATCCAGGCCAAAGAGACCCACCCACTAAAAAGCCCAGCACATTTTGATCATCATTCCTAACCTGTTCATATAACTATAAAAAAGCCCAGGGGTGGTGATGATGGTGAACAATAAGTCAAGGGCTGCCAAGTGGAACACAGAGTCCTTCCTCAAGAACACTATCTGAAATCTGCCCCTGAGATAAGAGAGGACCTGTGATTAAGCTGTGGTTCCAACTTCCCAAGGTAATTTAGAAGGAATCCATAGTAAAAAGTGCCAATCCAGGAACCTAAACAGAAAAATATTACCACTGTGCTCCCTCAACAGATTATCAGAGCAACCAGTTGATATCTCACACCATGCTCCAGCCTGAAATTGAACATCAGTTGCATCTGAAAGCATTTGGAGTTGTTTGGCCACCATTGAAATTGCCCTAGAGAGTAAATGAAAAGGGAGGGATCTGGCAATAATTTCTTCAACAGAAGTAGAATTGCCTCCCTCAAAGATGGCATCATCCTTTGGCTGAGAAAGGCAATAAAGAAGCACAATTTACCAACCTCAAAAAAAAATAATCTATTCCAGCCAGTAGTAGTCACGAGGGAGCTGTATCTAAAAGACAAGTGATGATCCAAGCCCACTAAAGCATCTTGTTCCCATCTTCAAGGTCCACAGGCGAAAGCCAAGGGAGATGAGATACATTAAGTCCTTTCCTGCTATGTCCCTAAACAACCCTGTGAATCCACTGGTGGGTATGAACAATTTTAGAAAAAAAAATCATAAATCCTTCAGTCAGACACAGATATTTCAAGTACGCCTTCCAGAGACTTCTGGCACAAGTTCTTGAATCACCCAGAAAATTCCCTCCTATGCGAAAAATGGAGGCAAAAAAGCCCCATCGCTGGACTTCAGTTCCTATGATCTCCCACTTGGGACTTAAGTGGAAACATAAGTCAGAACCAACATGTTCATTTATATTAGGTGAGAAAAAGCTGGCATGAAAATCACTACTAGATTACCTGTAATTGAGGGAATGGTGCAAGAATATCAGCTTTTCTCTCTTCCAATGTTAAAATTGCTTCAAGTAATTGTATATCTGCAAGGCTGAGGTGATTACCAACTAGGAACTCTTGCTTATGATGTTCCAGAGCCTATAAAATATAAAAACCTTACAGCTGAACCAAAAGGTACATTAACGGAACTGTGCCAAAAGTTTTTAATCATTAATTTACTCTCTTCAGAAGAAATATGACTTATAATCTACTCTGAAGCATCCAATGGTTGTTCAATAGGGACCAAAGAAAATAGTTTCTCTGTACAATAAAACACGCACATTCACATATCAAATGATAAAAATGGAAAAATAATTGGAAGTAAAGAAGAAAGAAGACCCCCCTGAATATATTGCCATACTTATTTAAATTCTGTGGCAGAAATCAGTATCAGTTACAAAAACAATTAAGGCATGGATGTTATAAAAAATGAAGAGGAAATATAGCAATTATAAACAGTTCATATAAGGCTGATAATCAGAAACAGTCTTGTATTTCCCAAAGTTTAACCAGTGGTTTTGCTCCACCCTGCTTTTCAATGGTTCTTTTTAAATATAATTTTCATTAAGAATTTTGATTACAATAGTAAAAACTAATACAAAGTAAACTTAAGAAAAAGAGAAGAAAAAAAATAAAAAGTGCAAAAAAAAGAAAAAATATATCGTAAATAATAATACAAGAAATATATAAAGAAGTGATGAACAACCTTCATCCCATCTATAGACAGATTTAGTTACTCCTCATCCCCTACAGGGTTAGAAACAGATACTTCTTCATCACATACCTCATCTCTTATCTATAAGCAAATCCATAAAACGTCAACTTTTCAATCCTGTTGTCAGCAAAAAGTCTCTCATAACTTTAAGATGGTTAATAGGCAATTCCCAAGAGTGATTTAAATGAGGCTTGCAAATGTAGTATCCTTTAAAAGGCTCCACTGTGGCTGATCTCATCATCTTCCAATGCTAAAACCCACGGACAATTGCTGACCTACAGTCTCCTCACCGTCCGAAGCATATGTGGGGCATTTCCCATCCTCTCCTTATCTGGAGAAGTTCTGAGGAACTGGTCTACTCACCGGTTCCTTGACCTTTGTCATGGTGGTTGGCTCCATTTTCACGGAGCCATCTTCAGTTCACCATGCCTCCCCCAAAGGACACTTTCCAGTGGTTCATATTCATAAATGTAATTTAAAACATAATTTATTCAAACCAGCCACTGGACAATAGCAATAGAAGGAGGAAGTGGAAGTTCCTGAGAAATCAGATGAATTCTTTGCTTCTTTTTTAACTTCTGAGGTAATATTTGGACCTCAGCTGGATTTTTTGTTTGGGTGGGAGGGAGAAAACGTTGTTCTTGGGCAAGGAGAGGTAACTTGTCATTAAAGTATAACCTTGATTGCAAAATTAAAAAAAAATAATTCTCTGGAAAGAAGGCTTTTAAAAGCTAAAATCTGCAACAGCTGATAATCTGACAAAAATACAAATTGATTTTTAAATTAAACATCTATTCTCAAAGTTCAGAAAACAGATAATATGATATAACTAAGCAAAACAGCCCAAAGCTTAAGAACATCTGCTTGAACGCATTAACAAACATTATTTTATATATACCCGTTTCTTACATTCTTCTGGTTCAAGGAGAAATCCAAGAAACCATAGGTCAGTTAATTTAACAAGTAAAATGGTAGAAGGTTTTCCTTACTCAAGCAATACTCTGAGGTCAGAAGTCTCTCCCTTTAATTAGATAATTACTTGGTGGCTAAATCCATTTCTCAAATTACTTAATACAGTAGCTGAATGGTAAAAGCCCCAACCTGTTTTCATCAGTTAATGTACTGCTTTCAAGCACTGTGTTTGAAAAAAACAACAACTAATCCCAGTCTATTTGGCCATTCTTGGCTAATTTCCTGGTCTTGAAGTGCATCGTTGTGCAGACTAAAATATTTGGAGTTTATCATAGGTTGCCACAGGAACTGTTTCGGATGGTGACAAGACAGGATCATAGCAAGCAATGATTGGAGTGTTTTGTCCAGTTATGGCATCAGGAGAAAACATCATCCCATCATACTTTAGGCTGGGTTCACACACAATACATAGTTGAACAAGCCATTTGGCTGCTTCAAATAACAGGTAAAGCTAAACCTAAGCAAAATACGTAACTGCCTGGGATACTGTGGGAACATAGCTTATATTTCAAAGGCAGAAAGACAAAAACAGAGTGATATTTTAATGAAAAATGCCTACAAATCTGCCTTCCATGTATGCATGAATGCTGTGAGGCCAATGCCATTTGTCTAAATGAAGGGATAACTGCTAGAAATGTCACAGGTGGGCCTACCTTTTCATAGACTGGGAGGTACCTGGTCACTGCCTTTTCATTAATGGCAGCAAGTTGTTTCTCTTTTTGCTCAGGTGAACAAAAAGGGTAGGTCAAAATAAGCGCCATTAGGTCTATGGTCCCTTCCACGTACATGTCAATTCTGTGAAGACAGGAGAAATGTTACATCACACTTCAACAAGCATTAAATTTAACTTAGCTTACTATTGTTTACATACTTGTGTCAGACACTGGGATTCTCAAATATCTAATGGGGAGATTTGTGTCACAATGTCACCAGGCATGTTATTGATTTGATGTCATCTTGGCTTGCTGCAAAAATCTTAACTTGGCTGTAGCAGATGATCCCCAGCTTCAATAGCCATATATGGAATGCCTATTCTCCCGAAAAGGGTCATTGTCTGGGGCCATTTTCTGCACTACAGTTGCCAAATGCTCTATTTGATAGCTTTCTTAAATATGCTATAGCTCTTTTTCTCTTCCGAGACTGGAAAAACAGAGACATTGTCCTCTTACCAAAGCTAATTCAGAGCAAGATGGCAGGCTGTGCACCGAGTGAAAACTTAGTCTTCGTGAGCATGGATTCAAATGTACACTAAAAACAGACTTCTTTTGCCCTCACTTACATATTTCACTATTGAAGAGCTTAGAGATGAAGGACAACTCCACTGGACTGTAAAAAAATTCTGAAGACAATTGCCCAAGAAAAGCAGTTGTACCAAGAACAAGGTACATCAAATAGAACTAGTGTCTGCAAAGGCCTGATTCCTTCAAAAGGTGTTGGACTAAACTTGGTGATGCTGGCTTGGAATGATGGGCACTGTAACCCAATTTACCTGGAAACTGGAGATAGCTAGCTCTATTGGCCTGTATACATATTTGCTTTCCTGATTCTCCTCGAATATTCCAATGGAATAACACAAAAACCATGAACTACTGTATGGCTATTAGATAAAAGAGGGAAGAGATGGTTAGCACAAAAATTTTGCACAAGCCGTGTGGTCCCAGTGTTTTAAAACTGCAGAATGGGGTCTTATGGGGAGAGATGGCCAGCTCAAGACAACTTCACAGGCAGAGATGGCAACTGCACATTTGTACAAAGAATCCAAAGCAGATCGGCAATCTGAAAATAAGATTGTGTATCTGAAAATAAGATGTTGTGTATTGGTTTGTCTTTTGTAAAGGGGGAAGTGGCCCCTTTTTGTCATGTTAAACCTGGGGTTTAACATTTTGTTTGTATTAATGGATGTTGGGACGTTTTTAGTGACTTTTAAATGCGATTTTGTTACAGCTAAAAGGTGAAATGTGGAATGCTGAGTTTTATATATGTTAATTAATGCTAAAATCTTACAGCTCCGTATGGCTAAGTGAGCCAAAGAAGATGTTACTTACTCGATTTGCCTATTGTTAACAAAAGGGTTATGGCATGAAGAGGTTTATATTTGTTATCCAAGAAGAGGTGAAGAGGCTGAGGAGTTGTTTTTACTCATCGCAAAGGGGTTCAGGAGTAATTTTCTAAGGGCAGGAGAGCTTTCTATTATCTTTAAACATTTTTTATCATTTTTTTCTTTCTCTTAGTCTCTAATATTTCTTATTGTTTTATTCAAACTTCCAGTAAAATTATTTGAAAAAATAATAAAATTACAGGATACACATCACATATTCTATATAGAATATATATATATCTATATCTATATCTATCTATATCTATCTATATCTATCTATATCTATCTATATCTATATCTATATCTATATATCTATATATCTATCTATATATCTATATATCTATATCTATATCTATATCTATATCTATATCTATCTATCTATCTATCTATCTATCTATCTATCTATCTATCTATCTATCTATCTATCTATCTATATATATATATATATATATATATATATATATTCAATATATATATTCCCCAACCAGGACATTTTCTAAAATCCCAAAAGTGTAATATCTCCTGCTCTGAAATTTTCCAAGCCAGCATAATCATTGCTCCCTAAATTCTATGGACATATGAAGATAGAATTCTATCCCATTTCACTATTTCATTTGTTAGCAGAAAAGCTGCACCTTGTTGCTTGTGTGATTGTGCCCAGAGCTGGTATTGTTACCTCTGGTCTCATTTCTGCACACACATACACACACACACACACACACACACACACACACACACACACACAAACACCACCACCACCACCGCGATAGTCATGGATTGTCAGCAAGAGAAGGGCAGGATCAGACAGGCAAAGCCAATATTGATATTGGCAATCAGACCAAACCGAGGACATTCAGAACAAGTCTGGAAAGCAATTGTGGAATTTGCTTGTAGCAAAGAAAGAGAAAAATGTGCATTATATTCTGCAAGGAAAGACAGAAGAGCTGTACTGCAGATAAAATTAAAGATTCTCCAAAATAGATTTTGATCTTTCTTTTGCTAGTCAGACCACTGGATAGCAGTCCAGAATAATAAATTGCTCTTTCACCGTGGAAGCTAATTGATTTATTCTCTTTTGAAAAAGCTGGGCTCCCCTGTGAGAGGTCAAAGGTAATGGCAAAGGGATTTTTTTTAAGTTAGTGGCTCCAATGGATAGAATCAGACGGCCAAATTATGCAAAAAGTCAAAGGTGACATCCTTGCAAAAAAGCATACTGTACAAATGGCTTGAGGTAGAAAGCCAAATTACACATCATGTTATAACTTGGCATTTGACCTACTAGTTTTTCAAAATGCACCTTTTTATGGGGAGGGAGAGAAGGGGAGGTGTCCATGAAGTGTGAGGCAGGATTTAACACTTGTCTTGGAATCATTGGCTGGTTCATCAGTTATAGCCCTACCTGGATCACAAAAAATTTGCAATGGGAGCTCATCATTTTCCGACTAGACTACCGCAATTCATTGCATGTGGGGATGCTCTGCAAAATTGCACATCAGCTGTACTTTGTACAAAATGCCTTCGTCTGATTATTGGCTAACATTATTCACCAAGAGCAGATTATACCCGTGATTTGGTAACTCCATTGCTGCCATTAGATTTCCACATGAAATTCAAAGTCCTGGTTTGACCTTGATACCCTCCACAATTCATTGATAGATCTCTCTGAATTGGCCCATCTGGCACATTCTTCCCAGGAGGAACTTCTGCTAGTACCTGGCATTGCTGCTTTTCATCTGTTGCTCTGGCTATTTTTGTCTTGCGTTTTGTCTGCATGATTTATTTAGTTATTATGATACTACAAGGGCAATTCAGAAATAAACCTCCATTTGGTTATCAATGACAGACCGCACATACAGAACTTTTATTATACACCAAATGGTGGTTTATTTCCAAATTGCCCTTGTATATTGTTTACCATTCAGATTTAAAATGGTGTTTACTATGGACATTTAATTGGCTGTATGATGCATTGAGTCTTTTTTTTATTTTTGCTAGTGAAATAAATAACAAATGATATAGTAGACACAATCATGCTTTTTCAAGAGGTAACTGGACTTCCTTGTTTTTCTCTGAAGACATTTTGCTTCTGATCCAAGAAGCTTCAAAGCTCCTTTTTCAGCTGAACAAGCTTCTTGGATGAGAAGCGAAATGTCCTCAAATAAGAAAGTCCATTTACCTCTTGAAAAAAGCACATTTGAGACAACCATGACCTAGATGAGCGAGAATCTCCATACACAATAAATAGTAAAGTAAATTTATGCTGCAGGAATAAATAAAATCATACATAACAGAAGGCATATAATTAATTTTAAATAAATAAAAAATTCTAATGGGATGCCCTAATCCTGTAAGGCCCTTTAGGGATACATGTGGCAACTACTCAAATGAATTTCCTGGGGAAAAACTGCCAATTATACAAAGCTTCCAATGTGTAAAGATGTATGATGGGGGGGAGAGGGATTGGGGATCTGACAATTACTACAAAGATACTATAACCTTTCAGTGCTCTCTCTCAACAAGCCCAATAATGCTGCTCCATTTAACTTCTCACAACTACGGTAGATGCAAAAATCAGGAGCATGGGCCAGTAGAATGTTAATGGGTGACATGGGACTGACCAAACATTTACAAGAGGCTCCAGGACTATTTTATATACACCACACCAGAAACCAATGATCTAAAAGCTTTTTCTTCTTGGCCTGCAAGAATTGTTTCTCATTCATAGCTAATGCACATTGGTGAGATTTGTGGGGATGCAGTAATACTAGGGCAGAGACTTTGGATCAAGTCTAAGATGATGAACCACAATACTGTACTGTGCTCGTTCTTTCAGATCCTTCCCAAGGAGATTATATTTCCCCGCAATGTAATTGAGAATAGCCTTGGTCTGGACCAACTTTAGCCCGTCCATCTCCACCAGGGGGACTTGACCGAACAGCAAGCATCCATCTGTAGGAAAGGAGAGAAAAGAAAAGAAAGGAAAACACAGCATCACTGACCAGGTCTTGGTTGTAGTAGACTAGTTTTACACAGTTAGGCAATACGGAAAGATCCCACGCAAGATTGATGCTAGCATATGACCTACCTTCCAGACTGAATTTAACCAACTAGCAAATATAATCGCTCTTTATGCAGAATAAAACAAAAACTGCATCCCAAATGTTGCTGCAGTTTTAAAGGAGACCCTGACAAGCTCAGAAAAAGAGAATGCTATCTGTTATTAGGAATAGTTACTCTAGCCTTTTCCACATTTTCGCTGTTCCATAATATCTGTAGCTATTTTATTTATCTATTCAATGTATATGCCACCCATTTCACTGCTGCAGCAACTCTGGGGACTTACAATATGATAAAAAGTTTAAAAAAGATAATACAAAATGATTAAAATTAAGAAGGACTAAATAAAGACTGAAAACCAAGAGGGACGAGTGACATGGGGGTAGGGATCTCACCTCTGCCCCGTCAGCCATCCCCAGTATACGGTGCCTCTATAGGGGGCCATGTTTTCAGGCTCTTTGGGAAGACCAAGTGTGGCGCCTGACCTCTCCTCTATCGGGAGAATAGGCCAAAAGGTGGGGCCACAGAAAAAGGCTCTTTTCTTGGATCCTGCCGGCTGAATTTTTTTTTGACAGACAGGATCCAAAGTAGGCCTTTTTTACTGGAGCAAGTGGGATGAGCCAATCATATGATGAACAGTTGCAGGAACTGGGTGTGTCTAGTCTAATGAAGAGAAGGAGTAGGGGTGACGTAAAAGCAATCTTCCAATATTTGAGGGACTGTCACAGAGAGGAGGGGGTTGACCTGTACTCCAAAGCACGGAGGGCAGGACAAGAAGTAATGGATGGAAATGGTTAGGGAGGGAGAAATTTCATGACAGTGAGAACAATTAATCAGTAGAATAGCCTGACTCCAGAATAAATAAATAAATAAATAAATAAATAAATAAATAAATAAATAAATAAATAATTTTATTTGTATACCGCCCTTCTCCCGAAGGACTCAGGGCGGTGAACAGGGCAAACATATAAAAATACAAAATACAAAAATTAAAAAGGAATTAAACAAGATGCCCAAGTTAACAATAGATTAAAATACATTTAAAACAACAATAAAATCCGAACCCCATCCCCCATCAGGCCAGGCCGGCTTGTTCGAACAAATAAGTCTTCAGGTCGCGCCGGAAGGAGCGAAGGTCGGGGTACTCCAACACCAGAACTTTCTGAGGAGAGATTGGACAGCTATTTGTCTGAAAGGTACAGGGTTTTCTGCTTGAGTAGGGGGTTGGACTAGAAGACCTCCAAGGTCCCTTCTATAATCCCATTGGGGTGAGACGTTCTTCAGATACCTTAAACCCAGGCTAAAACAATGAATTATTTTTTCTCATCCTGTCCAATCACCAGACAATGCAATAGAATATACATATCTATACCAAAGGTCCCCAGGGACCGGTTCTGTGGAGAAAGGTTTTTCCAAGGACCAGAGGGGGCATAGTTTTGTCTGCTTCCGGCATCCTATGATTGGGGCTTTGCTTGTTTCTGCAGACTGGTTGTTGGCATGCCGCAGCCCAGTACCAGTCCACGTACTGGGGTTTGGGGACCCCTGTTCTATACAACAATGCACACATACCACCACACACAGATTTCTATTTGTATTATAAAATTACATAAAACATGAGATTTGTTTGCTAAGAAGTCAGCCATGTGCACAACAAACACCTTGCACAGATCATCTGCTCACCTATTTCTCAAATTTCACTCATATTCAAATTTCTAGTTAAAACCTGTTCAACTTAATTTACCAGTAAAGTGCCACGCCCACGTTACCCACCTTATCCTTGTTTATTGTAAAGAAGCAGTGAATTTGTTCATGCTTGCCCTTTGTTCCTGATTCACATTTCCTTCTGAACAACTGAATGGGAGGGAGGGAAGCTTTATAATTGGTTATAAAAACTGCATGATGCAGGACAAACCATTATCTGGGGTGGGGAGTCCTCAGAGAGCACCAAGAACTCCACATTTCAACCCTTAGCTACAAATATTCTCTTCCATTGCATTATCTGATGTTTGGACATGACGAGACAACTTCCTTGTTGGTTTTAGCAGCTGATTGAAATGCAACCTCTACAGACATAGCAAATTGCAGGTCATGGCTAGCAGCTACCTTAAAAAGTCACCACTTTTTCTGCCAATCCTTTGCTGCCAGTTCCCAAGAGCTGCTTCCCTAGAGCAGGGGTCGGCAACCTAAAAAAGGTAAAGAGCCACTGGGAACCGGTTCCATGACACATAAAAGAAACTGGGAGCCGCATGCGTGCGTCCATGCATGCGCATGCGCAAAAAAACGTTTTGCGCATGTGCAAAACGGGTTTTTCTTGTGCATGCGAGGACGCACGCGGTTGCCATTTTTTTTAATGTGTGATGGTTTGCTGATGACGGACATGGATGCAGGAGCCGGAGGGAAAGGAATGCAAAATTGCATGGAGGGGCGCAAGGGGTGGAAGATGCCGGGATGGGGAGAGGAAGAGGCAGGGTGAGTGGCTCCGAAGGACTCACGGTCAAGCCGGTGCCCAGCACGATCACGTCGTAGGCCTCGTCCATGGTGCCGGCTACACAGCCGCCTCCCCCCTCCCCGAGAGGAGCCAAGATGGACCGCGGGTTCAAGAATCCCGTTCAAGAATCTCTCCGCCGCGGGGAACCGCCCCAGCTAACTTCGCTTTTCCTATGTATGCCGTAGCAGACGCCAATGGGAGGCGTGGCGGGAGACGAGAAAGACGCGCGCGTTACTTTTCCCAGATTGGTGCCTATGCTTAGAAGCAAGAAAAATAAGTCCCGAAGCCACTTTCCCGGGGCTGCTCGTTTGGGTGGGGAAGGGGGGGGTTGTAAATCGCGGAGGCCCTGCCCCTCCTGCTGTCATGGCAACGGCGGTGGCACCACTGATCTGGAAGTAAATGGATCCGTAATTCTGAATAAAGGAGAAAATAATTCCCAACACCCCAGGTGTAGTTCCTCTCCCCATCCCCACTCTCAAGCCTCTGTCAGAAACATCTTAAAAAGATTTGCTGCTTGCAGTGACTCCCAAGATAACTCCGCCAAGGAAAAGAGATCCGCGATACGGGGTGGGGAGAGGGGGAAGGGCAGTAGTTGCACCCACACTGGTTGCATGTTAATAGTGTCGGGGACTGCAGTTCACGGCGCTTCGGTTACTGGGGAATATTTTTGTCAGTTCCAAAGCTGCTTTCCACGCTCCAGCTGCGTTCCCGCTCGTCGCCAGCCATAAAATGGTTGATAGGGCTTTGGGTCGACTGAGCAATGTAGGACCGCAGCCTTTATGATCTCCTGCTTCCCCTTGATTGCGTTACGGGGTTGAGGGAGCCGACCTGTCAGCTTTGGACCGGCCTCACCGTCCCGAGGCCGCGTCGGGTTTGTTTTTTTTTGCCCGCCTCGAATGACTCGCGTGTAATCGCGTCCTGATGATAAAGGATTCACGCAAGAGGGAGGGGAGAGAGCGTCCCCCGATATACTCGGTGAGGCTGAGACCGCTTTAAAGCTGGGCTTGAGGAACGTGTGTCTTTTAAAAGGCGAATCGTTTCAACTTTTTGGGACTTTTTTGGTTTTCTATCCCGTTTTAACGAGGTTCTGATTTGGCTCTGTTTGGTTTCTTTGGCGTGCCCGGGGGCGGGGGGGGGGGTCGGTGGAAGAAGAGAGATTCAGGGATTTCGAAATGGCGAAGATGAGAATACAGCATGCTTTCTTTCGTCTGCCCTCTCACCGCTTAACAGCGGCGCCGCTGCCCGTTCGCGCGGAGGTCCGCGCGCACCTCTCCAAAGGTTTGGGGAGGTGCGCGCGCACCTCCGCTCGTTCGGAGAGGTGCGCGCGCACCTCTCGGAATGGGCAGCGGCGCCGCTTGTTGGGAAAGCTGCCACGGCCCGTTTGCAGAGCTGCCGCTTTCGGCAGCCTGCAAACGGGCCGCGGCAGCTTTCCCAACGAGCGGCGCCGCTACCCGTTTGCGCGGAGGTCCACGCGCACCTCTCCAAAGGTTTGGGGAGGTGCGCGCGCACCTCCGCTCGTTCGGAGAGGTGCGCGCGCACCTCTCGGAATGGGCAGCGGCGCCGCTCGTTGGGAAAGCTGCCACGGCCCGTTTGCAGAGCTGCCGCTTTCGGCAGCCTGCAAACGGGCCGCAGCAGCTTTCCCAACGAGCGGCACCGCCGCCCATTCGCGCGGAGGTCCGCGCGCACCTCTCCAAAGGTTTGGGGAGGTGCGCGCGCACCTCCGCTCGTTCGGAGAGGTGCGCGCGCACCTCTCGGAATGGGCAGCGGCGCCGCTTGTTGGGAAAGCTGCCACGGCCCGTTTGCAGAGCTGCCGCTTTCGGCAGCCTGCAAACGGGCCGCAGCAGCTTTCCCAACGAGCGGCACCGCCGCCCATTCGCGCGGAGGTCCGCGCGCACCTCTCCAAAGGTTTGGGGAGGTGCGCGCGCACCTGCGCCCATTCGGAGAGGTGCGCGCGCACCTCTCCAAACGGGCGGTGCCACTCTCCATTTGGAGAGGTGCGCGCGCACCACTGCCCGTTCGAAGAGGTGCGCGCGCACCGGGCGGCTGGGAGCCGCAGAGGACGGCTCAAAGAGCCGCATGCGGCTCCGGAGCCGCGGGTTGCCGACCCGTGCCCTAGAGCAACTTCGTCATTCTGCTTCATGATGTGGCTCACAAAGCCAAACCGAGGAGAATGGAGGTTATAGCAGGCCTCTCATTATACAACATGTGAACGCAAATGACTTCTCTTTTCATGTAGACCAGACATGTCAAACACAAGGCCCGGGGGCCAGATCCGGCCCGCAAAGTGGTTTCATGTGGCCCGTGAAGCCATCCTGGAAACAGTGAGGGAACGGCCCCCACTGCCTTGGCCCTGGCCCAGAGACCCTCCTATCTGTCCCACTCCTGCCCAGGCCCCCATAGGCACCCTTGATGCGAACAATGTAGAGCTGGTCATGCCCACCCAGTAGGCCATACGCACTCTAGCCATGCCCACCCAGTAGGCCACGCCCACCCTGGCCATACCCACCTGGCCCCCTGAGGGCAACCGCAAAGCTGATGTGGCCCTCAATGAATTTGAGTTTGACACCCCTGAACTAACCAGTGGAACAACCTGCCTCCAGAAGTGGTGAATGCTCCAACACTGGAAGTTTTTAAGAAGAGACTGTCCAGCCATTTGCAGGGGTGTCAAACTCAATTTCATTGAGGGCCGCATCAGCATTGCGGTTGCCCTCAGGGGGCCGGGTGGGTATGGCCAGGGTGGGCGTGGCCTACTGGGTGGGCGTGGCTAGAGTGCGTATGGCCTACTGGGTGGGCGTGGCCAGCTCTACATCGTTTGCATCAAGGGGGCCTATGGGGGGCCTGGGCAGGAGTGGGACAGATCTGAGGGTCTCTGGCAGAAGGAGGGTCTCTGGGCAGTGGGGGCCATTCCCTCACTGCTTCCAGGATGGTTTCGCGGGCCACATGAAACCACTTCGCGGGCCGGATCCGGCCCCCGGGCCTTGTGTTTGACATGTCTGGGTTAGTTGTTCTAACTGTCAGGAAGTTTCTCCTTAGTTCTAGGTTGCTTCTCTCCTTGACTAGTTTCCATCCATTGCTTCTTGTCCTGCTTTCAGGTGCTTTGGAGAATAGCTTGGCTCCCTCTTCTTTGTGGCAGCCCCTGAAATATTGGAACACTGCTATCATGTCACCCCTCACCCTTCTCTTCATTAAACTACACATACCCAATTCCAGCAACCGTTCCCTATATGTTTTAGCCTCCAGTCCCCCAATCATCTTTGTTGCTCTTCTCTGTACTCTTTCTAGAGTCTCGACATCTTTTTTACATCGTGGTGACCAAAACTGAATGCAGTATTCCAGGTGTGGCCTTACCAAAGCATTGTAAAGTGGTATTAGTATTTCACGTGATCTTGATTCTATCCCTCTGTTAATGCAGCCTAGCACTGTGTTGGCTTTTTTGGCAGCTGCAGCACACTGCTGGCTCATATTTAAGTGATTGTCCACTAGGACTCCGAGATCTCTCTCACAGTTACTACTATTGAGCAAGGTACCACCTATACTATACCTGTGCATTTGATTTTTCCTGCCTAAATGTAGAACCTTACTTTTTTCACCACTGAATTTCATTTTGTTAGATAGTGCCCAGTGTTCGAGTCTGTCCAGATCCTCCTGTTCTGTACCAGCCTGCTACCGGCCCTGCAGAAAAGGCAGGGACAACCCCTTTACAAACGGCAAGAGGCTGGAATTAAGCCTGCCAAATTTATTAACATAAAACAGAGCAAAACAAGACACGAACCATGAAACAGGAGCTATGAAACAGGAACTATTCAAGCGGTTGCCTTCAGCAAACCAGCCCTCCCACGCATTCCCCTTTTATACAGTTCAGGGCGTGGCTTCTCTCTGCCTCCTTCCGAGGTGCCCCATTGCCTTCCTCTGTTTACTCCTGATTGACTGCCTCCTGCGTCGGGCGTCCTTGAACAGGGCCAGCTGTGGGTCATCTTCATCCACGCTGTCAGGCTCACACAGCTGGGTCTCCGTCGTGACCAGGTGGGAGGGGCCTGGCTGAGGGCTCTCATTAGCAAGCTCTCCAACCCCCTCAGCAAGCTCTCCAACCCCCTCAGCAAGCTCTTCAACACCCCCCTCCTCCTCTGAGTCGTCCGACCCAACTGCCGAACCCACAGGCTGACCCTGAATCACAACACCTCCTGTATCTTAAGCCTATCTTCTGGAGTATTGGCTATTCCTGCCAGCTTGGTGTCATCTGCAAATTTGACGAGTTCCCCATCTATCCCCTCATCCAAATCGTTGATGAAGATGTTGAAGAGCACTGGGCCCAGAACAGAGCCCTGGGGCACCCCACTACATACTTCCTTCCATGTAGATGCAGTTCCATTGAGGACCACATGCTGAGTACGGCCTGTCAGCCAGCTACGAATCCATCTGGTGGTGATGCTATCTAACCCACATTTTTCTATCTTTTTTTTTTTTTTTTTTATTGAAAAGTTTTAAAATACAATTTTCCTTTGAAAAACCCCCCTTCCCCCTCCCTCCTCCCCTCCCTACCTCCCCCCTATCTCCCCCCCTCCCCCTCTCCCTCCTCCCTCCCCTGCCTCCCACCCCTCTACTTCCCCTCCTCCCCCCCTCCCCCCCCCCCGACTTCCCAGAGCAAAATACAAGGTATATATCTAAAAAGCAATCATAAACAATCATATACTAACAATTATAAACTCTAAAATCCATCACTCTCTAGCTTATATAGAGTAAACCAATCCTTAACAATACTAAATATGTATAAAGAACTAAAATAAAAGAAAACTAGCATCATTCCCATCTATGTTCTTCCACAATTCACTATTACCTAGACATATTCTCACTTACACATCACAAGCACCTATCCCTATTAACCTCTCTAGCCAAAATAGGCTATAATAGATAGTTCTTACACAAATTAACCCGCATTAACCCACAAAATTTTCTTCCTCTTCCTCTGTAGTAAATTGTCCATTAATTCCAAATTGAACATTCTGTTACCATAGATATCATCCCAAAACTCTTAAAAACACAGCTACCACTTGACTATAAGTATATTGTGGAAGTTCCATAGATTTCTACTGGTCTTATTTTTTAATCTTTTTTGAGCGTTTTAAGGCAGCACGCGTCACCCTCTGTTCTCTAGGATCATCCAAAAGAGTTGCAGCTTGATCTCCTCCTGTACCCTTCTCGTCTATCTGTCCATCTTCATCCTCTTGATGTTCTCCTTCTCCAGATCCCTCTGCAGCTTCCAGAAGTGTTGATGGGGTTGCTTTTAAAACATTGTTGTAAAAATCATGCGCTTGCTTCACAGTACCCAAACAGTACCTTTTGCCATCATACATGAAGCTCAACCCAGCTGGGATCTCCCATCTGAACCTTATATCTCTTTGCTTGAGCTCTTGCACAAGAAATATAAAGTCCTTCCTTCTCTTTAAAATCTTTGGAGGAATTTCTTTTAGAACCAAAACTTCTTGACCAGCAATCACAACTTTAGTATCATAGGCAGCTTGTATAACTTCATCTCTAATTTCCCTTTTTACAAAATAAACCACCACATCTCTAGGCAACTTTCTCTGCTTAGCAATCCAGGAATTCACACGAAACACTTTGTCCATGCCTTGTTTTATTTCAGATGCTGGATGGTTCAATACCCCCTCAAAAGCCTCAGAAACCAGCTGCTTTAAATCTTCCTTAATATTCTCTTTTAGGCCTCTAATTCTAACAGCAAACTGCATCTGGTAAAATTGAGCCAAACTCTGTTCGCTATCCATTTTGTCTTTTAAATCTTCAATTTCCAATACTTTTGCTTCTAATATAGCATTCTTTTGAGTCAAGTCTTCCACTTGATCATCCAGCACCTCCACACATTTAGCTACTTTATGCACTGAGGACAAAATGTCTACCTTCATCTCTCTAAGTTTCTGCTCCATCCTTTCTTCCATTCTCTGCTCCAATTTCTCCAATTTCTCCTCCATCTGTGCAAATTTAACACCCATTGACTCCAAAATTAACTGGGTATGTTTTTCAAGATCCTTCGATGTCAATACATCAGGAGAATGCAACGCCTGCAGTAATGATTGTTGTTGCACCGGAGAGTTTCCAGCACTCCGAAAAGTTCTAGGGGGAGGTTTAGCCGCCATCTTTTACTTACAATTGTGACGCACTTTCACTTTAAGTTTTAAGCATAGTCCATCAAGCTTGAGAGTAAAATAAAATAATCCTCTTCATCTCTTCACCTTTTCCTCTTGTACCGCTCTGCCTGCTCCTTTAAATCATAGTCCTTTCTTCAGGCAGGGATGGTTCGCAGACGCCTGGCTCTGCTCCAGGAAGTTCGGAGCAGAGACGACGGCCAGCTGGGAGCAACCCAGGCTTCGGGGGAGTTCGATCCTTCAGCCGCCCAAGCTCAAAGCTCAGGCGGCCTCGGAGAACTCTACCCCTACCTGGGGCCTCACCCCCTCCTCTTCTCCCGAGGAGGGGGCTTCAATTTCGCCCGAACAGCTGATCGGCGCTGTTTCGGGCGAAAAAACAAACAGCTGAGCCGCGGGCAGCCAGGGGAGGCTGTCTTCGGCGCCGCGCCGCCAGCGGAAGTCCCCACATTTTTCTATCTTATCAAGTAGTAGGTTGTGATCTACTTTATCAAATGCCTTACTGAAGTCCAAGTAAATTATATCTACAGCATTCCTCTGGTCCACTAGTTTTGTCACTTGGTCAAAGAATGCAATAAGGTTTGTCTGGCATGATCTGTTTTTGACAAACCCATGTTGGCTTTTAGTGACAACTTTGTTCGCATCAAGGTGTTCGCTGATTTGTTGTTTGATTATCTTTTCCAGAATCTTCCCAGGTATTGAGGTCAGGCTGATAGGTCTGTAGTTTCCTGGATCTGTTTTTTTCCCTTTTTTGAAGATGGGAACTAGCTCTCTTCCAGTCCTCTGGTAGATCCCCAGTGCTCCAGGATCTTTGAAAAATATAGTTCAGTGGTTCTGAGATCACATCTGCCAGTTCCTTGAGACCCTTGGGGTGTAATCCATCTGGTCCTGGTCATTTGAACTCGTCTAGGCTGGACAGGTGCTCACTTACCATTAGAAGTTCAATTTGACACCAGGTCATTGTTGTTTTTAATGTTTTTATGCTTTAATTTGTTTAGTTTTATAGTTTTGATATGATTTCATATGTTGTTTTAACTTTTCATTGGGAGCCACCCATAGTTTGGAAGATGGACAACTATTTAAATGTTTTGAATGAATGAATGAATGATTAATGCTCCCCCACTCTGCAATGCATGTAAAAACTAAGTAGGGCTTCAACTGTGTAGCTTTCGTCTTGAACTTTTTTTGATTCCCTCCCCCTCTGCAGTCACCCAGATCTCATTCAAACGTTAAGTCCTCAAGGCATTTACCAAACTTATTTCAGTGATAATAGATAAAGAATAGTTGCTGCATTTACCTTTGATTAATTTCAAATACCGTTCTCTTGTTTCCAAAAATTCTTCTTCAAACTGGAAAAAGGGGAAAAAAAAAAAACTGTTTTAACTTTGTATCACAGGGTACAGAATTTTGAAAACTCAGTTTAAAATACCTTTGGGGCCTCATAATACCCCAGATGAGAAAAGTTGGGTCAATGAGGGAAAGTTAACTCTTAACTCCTTCCAAACCTCCATTCCTTTGACCCAAATCCGGAAAGATTTGGCCTGTGCCTACCCTTGAGTAGGGCTACCAGATCTAAGCTGCAAAACTAATAATAACCACTGGATGGCAGCAAAAGGATAGAGCCGTGGTGGCGAACCTATGGCGTGGGTGCCACAGGTGGCACGCAGAGCCCTCTCTATGGGCACGCGCGCCGTTGCCCCAGTTTTTTATTTTTATTTTTTTATTTTAATTCCATTTATATCCCGCCCTTCTCCGAAGACTCAGGGCGGCTTACAAGCTTAGCAGTAGCCTTCATTCTATGTATATGCCTGCTTATTAGGGCTTTCACACACACCCCAAGCGGCATTATTACAAAGTCAGCTTAATTGCCCCAACAATCTGGGTCCTCATTTTACCTACCTCGGAAGGATGGAAGGCTGAGTCAACCTTGAGCCTGGTGGGACTCGAACCTGCACTAATTGCAGGCAGCTGGTGTTACTTAAGGAGGCATTAGCCCACTGCTCCACCAAGGCTCTAGTTGCCCCTAGGCGCGCCGTTGCACCGTCGCCCCTAGGCCTTCAGCTGGGTTTTATAAAACCTTTTCGCTTTAGGCCTCTGCCGCCGTGTGCAAAAAAAAAAAAGGTTCAATCAATCGATCAATTTCAACTTCTCGCAGGAAAATAAAAAGATCTCGCAAAGTTGGAACTGATTGATTCAACTTTTTAGTCCCACCCAGTTTGCCGTTACCACTGCAGCCACGCCCACCCAATGGGCCACGCCCACCCAACTGGCCTCATCCACGCAATGGGCCATGCCCACCCGGCACCCAATGATACATAAGTGGGTTTTGGGTTACATTTTGGGCACGGCCTCTAAAAGGTTCGCCATCACTGGGATAGAGGGAACCGTTTGCTCCCACCTAGACTCAGCCATATCTTTGTGATCTAGATTTGGTACTTGCTATAAGAAGAAAAGGAAAAAAAAGGAAGAGGTGTGCGTGTGTGCTGGCAGGATACTTTACCCATCCCCAGAATGATTCCACTTGAGTGGTCAATTGAGAAATGTTTAGGTCAAATCTCAAAGCAAAAAGAGGCCCCAATTTCATTTTTCTTCTAACACTGTAGAGGGCAGAGGTAATGACTTTGAAGGGTGAGGAAAGAGCTGCTATCAAGGCCACGGTTAAATAAACAGGGTTTGAGCCTGTTCCAAAAAACTAATTTGAGTTAATGTCTGAGGCCTTGCCCTACTTCACACAAAGATGAAATGAGGGAAGAGGAAGTATATTCAGACTTGCAAAATTCAATACCTGTTTGTGATGAGATGTACTTCGCATGCCTAGGAGAGAGGAGGGGTGTTCCAGAGGAACAAGCAACAACTCAGTTCAGATATGTAGTTTGTGTGGGGAAAAAGGGGGTTAACATGGTTTCTAGAAGAAACAAACCTCAACTCCAGCTGCTGCTAAGAGCCAGCGTACAGATTCCATTCGTCCTCTGCCATTGAAATAGGTCAGTTTGGGTTTCCCAGACATATTTTGCAACTTTTGATGTCCTAATAAATTGCAAGCTAGAAAATAAATAAATTTAATATAATCCATTACTGTATTTATTTCTAATAAAATGTATACAACCTTGCAGAAAAATCAAGTCATAAATCTCTTGAGAATTTGGCTGCACGTTGAGATAGTTTACCTAAAGAAATGTTAAAATATGGGTGTGGTTTGCTTATAGATTGACAATTGTAACTTTTTTAAGGTGTTTGTGAGAAAGGTGTCTATTGTTGACAATGGAAGAATGCAGCTATGTTCTCCATAGAGATGGAAATCTGAGAAGTAAATGCAGAGACTACAAGGGAAATAGTTTGTTTAATGTGCCTGAGAAAGAGTTTGACACAATTCTGACTGAAATGGTTTCAGGAATGACAATGAGAAAAATTTGGGAAAGGAAACATTTTATGCCTGCAGTGGTGCACATATCATATTTCTGTTCTTCTTCAATGTATAAATCTGAGAAAATTTATTGTGCAACTGTTTTAGGGAAAGTACAGATTAAGTGAATAGTCTTGAATTATGCAATATTTTACATAAATGTGCAGCTGAAGATTGGTTACTGAATATTGGTTGATACATAATGGAAGCAAGGCATGAATAAGAATAAAGGGAAGTTTTAGCAAAAGGCAACATTAAACTGGGAGTAAGCCAGGATATGCTTTGATCCTTTGGTTGTTTGATGTATTTATTGGTACACGCATAAGAATTGCTTGAAACAATGTTAGAAGTGTGTTAGCTAAAGGTACATACGTGTGTATACACTGGTATGTGGGTAATGCAGTTTTCAGCTGAGAATCCAAATGATCTGCATGAATGGTAGATTAGATATGAGGCAACAAGAAATATGGATCTGAAAATATATGTAACAAAACCCAAGACTGTCGTACTGGGGGTTTGACAAGAAAACTTTCTTGTCAAGAAAAATGGACAAAATGATGGTAAGTTTTACCTAAATGAACAAAATAAATAAATAAACAAATAAACTGAACTGGAATACTTTGGTAGAATATTTACTAAAGACTGGAAATGGATGAAGAGTGTTTAAGATGTGCCAATGGTGACAGGAGGATAGTAGGTAGCCTGCGGTCTGTTGTGAGAAGCCAAGTTTTGCCAAAAGAGATAATAGCTGTGTAGAAGGAAGAGAGGGTGGTTGTTTCAGGACAAATAAAACTGAATGCAGTGCAAATGGACACCTAATAAACGCATGGTGCTGAGTGAATTAAATAAACAAGTGAGTCACCATTATGAAAAATAAATTGAGGGAATTAGAGCATAAACTACTTTTAACTATGTTTCATTTACTTATCTCATGCCTTTAACATTCTTTGTTTACCACTGATCACTTCTTTTCTGTACTTATAACAACAGGAGGGACGTGTTGTGGGCCAAGGAGCTTCTTTTGGTGGGATCGAGGGAAGCCATTTCTGTCATGGCGTCTGCCGTCTGGAGCATCATTCCCTCCGAGGTGAGATTGGCCCCCCCAACCCTATTGGCCTTCGGGGGGGTGGGGGGTGGGAATGACCTTCACAGACAGGAGGGAGACTGCAGATGGGACAGCTGGAGTGTAAAAGATGTCTCAGCCGGCAAAAGGGGGGACTGAATGGGAAACGTTTCAAAAGGGATCCTTCCTAGTTTTCCGGTGTGTAAGAAGAAAAGAGGGGTAGAAATATTATCAGTCTTGCGAGATTCTGTTAATGTAATCTTACAATAAAGGTTGTTCTTGTCTAGACTACCCCATGGCTTAATGGGAAGGCTTTCCTTTCTTCTTACAGGAAGGATCCCTTTTGACATGTTCCCCATTCAGTCCCCCTTTTGTGGACTGAGACATCTTTTACCTGTCAGTGGTCTTATCTGTAGCCTCCCTCCTGTCTGCTAAGATCATTCCCACGTAAAATATGGTATTATCAGCCCCAAAGGCTTTTCTTCGTGCCAAAAGCTTTTGCAAACAGACAAAAGGCTTCAGGGGAGCGATCTCACACTCCTTTCAGGTCTTACATCCTTTTGCAAAAGCTTTTGGGACAGAGAAGCTTGAAGGAGTGTGAAACCAAAGGCTTCTCTTCTCTGTTGCATGAGTGGAGCTGTCCATGTGTGCACGTGTGCTGGCCCACTACTCGTGCAGCACGGTTCCCTTCTTCCCCCCCCTCCAACCTGTGCCACCCAAGCCGCAAAGATTGGGGACCTTTGGTCTAGACTACCTCACGGCTTAACAGGAAAGCCCTTAAAATATGGTCTTGACATCAGCCCTGAGGAATCCCATGGAAGGGTTCAATGGCTGCCCTGTATTTCTTGCTGTTTTTATTAGAGTTTAAATTATTTTAATCGCATTTTAAGGCTTTTGTTTTTTAATTATATTGATTGTTTGGGAGTGTTTGTTTTTCGTTGTTCTTTTTGAGCTGTCTCGAGTCACAATCTATGTTAGGAACGGAGGCTAGATGAATACTGAAAATGGACACTAGAGGGAACCAAAGGCAGAATAGAATTAAAAGCTGGCTATAACCTTTTCTTATTTTAAAGAGGTTTTTTTTTAATTGAACTGAAATGTTAATTAACTAAAATTTCAGAAAGCATACAGATTAAAATGGATAAATTTTAAAGACCTCTCTTAAATGCTAAACATTCATGAAAGATCAAATACTGATATGCCATTGGAATGATTTAAAGGTCAATATTTTTCGATGTTTTTCGATGTTTCTAAGATTAAGAAAAGCAAAGAAGGAATAAAAAATTGCAGAATTGGATCAGGAATAAATTTGATATTTCTAGCCACTCCTAAATGAACAAAAGATTTTATTAGTCCATTAAGCTCCGTGATACTTGTTGTGTAGTGGGTTCTGGAGAGCAGGAAGGACGCCGAGACGATGAGTACAGCATGGCAGATCTCTATTCGGTGGAAGTGACTGTACTGGGGAATAGGAGTTACCTGCCCTCCTTTTATACCTGGCCAGGTGAGCAGCCAGCCAATCAGTTTGAACCTGTTTCCCGCCGAAACTGGGTTCCTGCCAAAACAGTTACAGTTCAACGCCCCCTGGTGGTGACTGCTATGTAAGTGTGTATGTGTTCCCTTCACCTGGATACATAACAATACTGGTTTGAGAAGGTGCGAAACCCTAACAACTGCAGTGATTCACCCCTGTAGCAGGCAACCCTCTTTTCTCATCTGCATAAAAAAAACAATGCTGACCCAGAAAAATGCTTATGGAAAGAGCAAAATCCAAGCCTATGCAGCGGCTGCATTGCCTGAACCCAACTTAAAGCTGCCTCTTTGCATTCTCCAGCTCTCCTGACAGGGCTGCAGTATCTGGGCTGCAAAAATCCAGAAGACAATATGGAAGCTAAGCTCTACAGAAATCTGGCTCTTTCCTACCTTCCTACTACCCGCTACCTTCCAGCACGGATGGGGGTAGTAGCCCTACGAACGTCACGTTACTATGCAGTCTGACATACGAGGAAGGCTTTAATGATTTTTTTCATTTCAAATAGTAGTCATATCTCTATAAAAAGAAATTAATTTGAAAGAAGGGAAAGATATTAAAAGCCAGGAAAAGCCGCAAGTGTGTACCCAGAATTCCAACACAATCAATAAAGACAGTTTAATTACATTGCACAAAACTAGTAGGATCTCTGGTGAAATATTAATGGCACCACAGCTTTCTACCCTGGGCAAAGTCTTCACAGCTGCCTATTTTCTGGAGCTGACCTTGAACCTATTTAACAGTGACTGAGATGAGACAAATTTAATATTTCTAGCCATTCCTAATGGAGTTTTTGCTGAAACAGGATTGAAAATAGATCAATTTCTGGACCTAAATAAAAGTTAGACTATGGGGATAAAAGTATTTTTATTTGTAACTTTAAAAAAAGGTTAAAGGTTATATTTGCTTATGTTCAGTGTGATTGAAGATAGGAAGTCACTTATTTCTTACTGTCTTTGTTGTTTCTTTATTTCTCTATTTTTTTTTCTTTTTTTCTTTTTTTTCTTTTTTCTACAGCTTCTGAACTTACTGTATTCTTTCCAGCTTAGTTTGTATTAGTTTTTTACTATGGAGATTAAAAATTTCAGTAAAAGTATTAAAAGAGAAAAGGAACAAACACTGGATTAAGGCATTGCTAGATGGACTGCTTTCACTCCATCCTAAAATATTTTCAAGTTACATAATTCCACAGACAATTTTCTTCTGCATAATAGAAACTCACCTTAATGAAGTTTCTTTTCTCTACAAAAATACTGCACTGCACAGTATTTCTTTTTACTTCTGCTCCAACTGGGAGAAAATCCTGTTGCTGCTGCAGTTCAAAACAAAGAAGACAGTTTTAATCTCCACCTTCATGCCTAATCATTCTGCAACAGACATTGCTCTGCCTACTGTGGGAAGTCAGCCCCCCAGGGAAGGAAATATCAAAAGGATCTTAAAGAGGCAGGAAAGCATGCCCAGTTTTTCTTGATAGCCCCAGGTCTCGCTTCCCCAAGCAGAAACTAGTTCTGTACAAACTCAGATGTAAATACAGCTGGGAGATTAAGAAGACAAAGACACCTAAAATCTACATACCCCAGCCCCAGGGAAGCAGGACATAATAGGAGTAACCCATCACCATCAAAATACCAGAAAGGCAAACTCAGCTCAGAATACATGGCACAGGAAATAGCCTCAAACAGGAACAGGAAATCACTCCAAAGAAAAGGCTCAAGAGGGTATAAAAGCCCACTCCCTACTTGTGCTCAGTCCTTTTTTCTGCCAGACCATCTTCTTGTCTGGTTCTCCTCTCCAATAAATTACAACCTTCTTCCCAAAGCAGTTGCCATGTTTATTCCCAGCTTGGATGAACCACGATGAAGACCTTTCTTCCAACACTACAAAACTAACACAACTTCAGCCTCTCTTTATTTTATTTTTTCTTCCTTTTCCTTCCTCCATTGTCCTTCATCATATCTAATCTACTGCTTGAATAGCTTATTCTGTAATTTCTCTTTCTCCTATTAAAGATCTGCAAATAGGAAACAAATAAGCTAAAGTATTTCTATACTGCCTTTAGACAATTAACCGTTCCCTTCCAACGTAATCCCATTCTGCCCCCAGCAGCTCATATACAATATCTGAAAAGTTGGAAAGATAATTCCATATCAAAATGTCAAAACTAACCTGCAAAGCCTAATCTTATTTGCACCTCCACCAAGAAATCATATGAAGAAATGAAGCTTCATCTACTTATAGTCTGTTTCCCATGTCAGAAAAAGGCATTCCCACTGAGTTGTCTGTTCAGATTTATCATAACATTAATTGAACCTGTGAGCAAAATATTTTGGATTAGGCCCAATTACAAAATAAATGGACTATTTCATTGTGATCACTGCCTAGAATTGTTAGATGTTTTTTTCACAAGAATTGTCTACTCTTATTGATGCTACAGGATTACACCGTATGGGCAAAACAGTATTTAAAATCTCTAAACAAACTAGAAGAAATAAAACGGAGCAAACTAAATACACTGTAAACACAACTACTAGAATATTATTTTTTAAAAAAAAATACCTAAAACTACCCCATCTAATTATAAAACTATTTTGTAAATATTTATTTTTATTTTTATTTTTATTACATTTATATCCCGTCCTTCTCCGAAGACTCAGGGCGGCTTACAAGCTTAGCAGTAGCCTTCATTCTATGTATATGCCTGCTTATTATGGCTTTCACACACACCCCAAGCGGCATTATTACAAAGTCAGCTTATTGCCCCCAACAATCTGGGTCCTCAAATAGAATATTAAATTGCCAAATTATTAAATGAACAAAAGATTTTATTAGTCCATTAAGCTCCGTGATATTGGTTTGAGAAGGTGCTAAACCCTAACAACTGCAGTGATTCACCCGTGTAGCAGGCAACCCTCTTTTCTCATCTGCATAAAAAAAACGATGCTGACCCAGAAAAATGCTTATGGAAAGAGCAAAATCCAAGCCTATGCAGCGGCTGCATTGCCTGAACCCAACTTAAAGCTGCCTCTTTGCATTCTCCAGCTCTCCTGACAGGGCTGCAGTATCTGGGCTGCAAAAATCCAGAAGACAATATGGAAGCTAAGCTCTACAGAAATCTGGCTCTTTCCTGCTACCTTCCTACTACCCGCTACCTTCCAGCACGGATGGGGGTAGTAGCCCTACGAACGTCACGTTACTATGCAGTCTGGCATACGAGGAAGGCTTTAATGATTTTTTTCATTTCAAATAGTAGTCATATCTCTATAAAAAGAAATTAATTTGAGAGAAGGGAAAGATATTAAAAGCCAGGAAAAGCCGCAAGTGTGTACACAGAATTCCAACACAATCAGTAAAGACAGTTTAATTACATTGCACAAAACTAGTAGGATCTCTGGTGAAATATTAATGGCACCACAGCTTTCTACCCTGGGCAAAGTCTTCACAGCTGTCTATTTTCTGGAGCTGACCTTGAACTTATTTAACAGTGACTGAGATGAGACAATTTACATGTAGTGAGTTTTGGGGGGGAGGGGTTGTACTCTTTGTGCTTTCAGAAATCAGTTAATTATTGTTTTGATGTTACATATTATGATCTGGTGGGATCCCTAAAAAGTTAACACTATCTGTGTGCAAACATCTAATTAAAAAATCATCACAAGGAGAAATGATAGCTTCCATATATATTGGAATGAAAGAAGTTTTATCACATCATTTGATGAATGATCTTTAAACTAATAGATCCCAAATAGAGCATTGATAATATGGAAACCATTTTATCTGTTCATTGGACCTTCCCTATGTGTAGAGTCTTTTTGGTTATATTTTGCATGAGATCATCTTTTGGGGAAAAATGAAGAAACCTCAGCTGCATCAAACTGCAACTTTTTTTCTAAACTTCATCACTCTCTCCCCTCTTAACAAGCAAATATGATCTTACTGTGTTACCAACTTTGAAGACAGACATTTATTCTCAAGATACTTCCATACCATCGCTGCTTCCATTTGGCAATCCCACAAAAGCAGCTTGAAGATGATTCATAGTAATCTTCTCTTTTGACAACTCTGAAGCATGGAGACACAAGGAGCAAAAAAAAAATGTCATTTAATTCCTCTCCCACCCTTTGAAGGATTACAGGCCCTAGAATTACACAAAGGTACACTTGCAAGAAAAAGTATGTGAACCCTTTGGGATTATGTGGTTTTTTGCATGAATTGGCCATAAAATGCGCTCTAAACGTTATGTAAGTCACAACAATAGAAAAACACAGTCTGCTTAAAATAATACTACACAAACATTAGCTGTTGTCATGTTTTAATTGAAGATAAGATGGAACCATTCACAGTGCAGGGTGGGAAAAGTATGTGAACCTTTGGACTTAATAACTGGTTGACCCTCCTTTGGCAGCAATAACCTCAACCAAACGTTTCCTGTAGTTGCAGATCAGACCTGCACAACGATCTGGAGTAATTTTGGACCACTCCTCTGCACAAAACTGTTTCAGTGTAGCAATATTCTTGGGATGTCTGGTGTGAATCGCTCTCTTAAGGTCATGCCACAGCATTTCAATCGGGTTGAGGTCAGGACTCTGACTGGGCCACTCCAGAAGGCGTATTCTGTTCTGTTGAAGCCATTGTTTTGTTGAATTACTTGTATGCTTTGGGTCATTGTCCTGTTGCATCACCCATCCTCTGCAGAGCTTCAGTTGGCGGACAGATGGTCGTACGTTTTCCTGCAAAATGTCCTGATAAACTCTGTAATTCATTTTCCCATCAATGACAAGAATCCATCCAGGCCCCGAGGCAGCAAAGCAGCCCCAAACCATGATGCTCCCTCCACCATGTTTTACAGTGGGGATGAGGTTTTGATGTTGGTGTGCTGTGCCATTTTTTCTCCACACATAGTGTTGTGTGTTTTTCCCAAACAGCTCAATTTTGGTTTCATCTGTCCACAGTATATTTTGCCAGTAGTGCTGTGGAACATCCAGGTGCTCTTTTGCAAACTTCAAACGTGGTAAAATGGCTGCTTGATAATATAGTCTCCAGTCCGGGAGTCCAAATCCTCCACTATTTTTAGCTTCTTGTAACATTTTCACTTTAATTCATGCTTTCTTCCCTTGCCAGATAAATTTCAATATTGTTGCATTTATTTATTTATTTATTTATTTATTTATTTATTTATTTATTTATTTATTTATTTAATTTGTATAACGCCCTTCTTCCGAAGGACTCAGGGCGGTGAACAGGGCAATACATAATAAAAAAAAGATACAAAAATTAAAAATTATTAAAAAGTAATTAAACAGTGATGCCCGTAATAAATTAGTACAGATTAAAAGTTAAGGCCAATTTATAAAACCCAACCCCATCCCATCAGGTCAGGCCGGCTTGTTCAAAAAGGTGGGTTTTAAGATCGCGCCGGAAAGAGCGGAGATCAGGCGCCGTCCGGAGCTCGACCGGAAGATGGTGTTGTGACTCAGGGCCAGCCTGTGGGTCCGACAGCCGGGTCCGATGTATCGGAGGACTCAGATGTGGGGGAGGAGGGAAACGAACCGGCTGATGATGATTTGGAGGCTTTGCAGAGTCCTCAGCCGGGGACCTCTTCTCAGCTGTGTGAGCCCGAGAGTGCGGAGGATGATGACCCACAGCTGGCCCTGTTCAAGGACGCCCGACGCAGGAGGCAGACGAGCAGGGACAAACAAAGAAAGACTATGGGACTCCTCGGGAGGAGGCACAGGGAGACCACGCCCTGAGCTCTCTATAAAAGAAGTGTTTGGGGAGGGGCTGGTTGCTGAAAGCAACTTTTCCGCTTGAGAAGACAAGCTCTTGTGTTTTTGTTAACTGCGTAATTAAATCTTGGCAGAAGCCTTTTAGCCTTGGACGCTTTCCAGACTCTTCTCTTAATTAGGGGTTGCGAGAAGAGGGCTGGTTCAGAACAGTTTGCTTTCAGCCACCCACCCCTTAATACTACGATGGAGCAGCTTCTTGCCGAGAATGCCCAGCTCAACCAGCAACTCACCTTGCTGGCCACTCAGGTGGCACAACTGCAGGCTCAGGTACATGCTGCCCCCCCACCCAGGAGGAAATGTCAGTTAGCTATGCCGGATAAATTTGCCGGTAAACCAGAACTGTTTCCTGCCTTCCTGGGACAATGCCAGCTTTATATCAGCGTGAGAGCAGCTGATTTCCCCACTGACCGAGATAAGGTGGGATTCGTGTTGAGCCTTCTGTCGGGAGATGCAGCTCGTTGGGGCACGCCTCTGTTGGCACAGCCTAGCCCTTTGTTGGATAACTTTGGGGGGTTTTGTGACCATATGCGCCTCATGTACGAGGACCCGATTAAGGCGCAGACCGCCACCCGACGTCTGAAAGCTTTGAGGCAGGGTCAGCGCCCCCTACAGGCCTATATCAGCGATTTCCGGCTGCTTAGCCAGGATTCCGCCTGGAATGAGGCTGCGCTCGTGGATGCCTTTCAGGATGGCTTGTCAGAGGAGATGTTGGATGAGCTGGCCCGCGTGGACATTCCCTCAGATCTGAATGGGCTGATCCATCTTTGTCTGCGGATCGATGCCCGGCTGCAGCAGCGTAAGAGTCGCCGTGCCACCCCACAGACCCCTGCCGCCCCTGTTGTGCGTGAGCCCCCAGTCCAGAGGGAGGAGCCAATGGAGCTGGGTGCCGCCAGGTCCCGTCTATCGGTGACGGAAATGGACAGACGACGATCGGAGGGGTTGTGTTTTTACTGTGGGGACCCTGGACATTTGGCTGCTTCTTGCCCGAAGAAGCGTCAGCGGGCGTCAGTGACCAAGCCTGCTCCGAGAAAGTCCCCTGCTTTGCTATCGGGAAACGGCCCGAGCCCGATCTAGACGGTGTGAAAGATCGGGCGACCCACAACGATCACGCCGAGCGACGCCGTTCCGACGGTGCCTGTGAACCTCCACGGCATCTGATTTTGGAGGCACGACTGATCCTTCCTGGCAAGCCAGAGGGGATTCCGGTCCATGCCTTAATTGACTCTGGGGCTACCACTAACTTTATGGATTCGGCCTTTGTGGCCAAATGGGCTGTTCCCCAGTGTCCGGTGGATCCGCCCATGCTTGTGGAGACCATCGATGGTCGAGTGCTCCTGTCCGGGCCTATCACGGCCGCCACGCAACCCGTGTGTATGGCCATCAGTACCCATGTGGAGGCCATTCAGTTTTACGTCACTTCGGATCTGCACTTCCCCGTGGTCTTGGGACTGGCGTGGCTCCGGGCGCATGATCCACAGATCTATTGGTCTCAGAACTTGGTCACCTTCCCAAGTTTGCAGTGCGTGGACCACACCCGCCATATCTGTGCCGGCCAGGTGGAGGGTTCCTCAGGGGTTTCCTTGCCTCCCGTACTGTCCGACTTTGCTGACGTGTTCAGCGAGTCAGAGGCGGACCAATTACCCCCGCACAGGCCCTACGACTGCTCCATTGACCTAGTCCCTGATGCGCCTCTCCCAGTGGGGCGTTTGTACTCCATGTCGGAGCCCGAGTTGGCCGCATTGCGGGACTTCCTGACAAAGAACTTGGCTCGTGGATTCATCCGGCCCTCGTCCTCGCCAGTGTCTGCGCCCGTGCTCTTCGTCAAAAAGAAGTCGGGCGAGTTACGGCTTTGCTGTGACTACCAGAAACTCAACGCTATCACGGTGCGTAACCGCTACCCGCTGCCCCTCATCCCCGAGCTCTTGGACCGACTCCGGGAGGCTAAGATCTTCACGAAACTGGACCTGCGTGGAGCTTACAACCTCGTCAGGGTTCGGCCGGGTGATGAGTGGAAGACAGCGTTTGGTACTCGCTATGGACATTTCGAGTACACGGTGATGCCGTTTGGCCTGACCAACGCCCCCGCTGTGTTTCAGCATTTTATGAATGACATCTTTCGGGATCTGTTGGACCAGTTTGTTGTGATTTACCTGGACGACATCCTGATTTACTCCCCGTCGCGTGAAGCGCATCATCAGCATCTCCGTCAGGTCCTGCAGCGCCTCCGGAAACATCGGCTGTTTGCCAAGTTGGAGAAGTGCCAGTTCTACCAGGTGACCATTGATTTCTTGGGCCACCGCATTTCTCCCGAGGGCATCGCCATGGATCCAAGTAAAGTTGAGTCGTTGCAGAGTTGGCAACCCCCGCGTCGCGTGAAGGATGTTCAGCGACTTCTTGGATTTGCCAACTACTATCGGACATTCATCCCTGGCTTTGCTGCCTTGACAGCCCCCCTCACCCGGCTCCTGCAGAAGAAGACTCGGTTCCAGTGGAACGCCCCCGAACAACAGGCGTTCCAAGCTTTGAAGGACGCCTTCATGAAGGAGCCCATCTTGAAGCATCCTGACCCGCAACGGCCGTTTGTCGTGGAGGCGGACGCCTCCGACATTGCCATTGGGGCCGTGTTACTCCAGGCAGCGACGCCCAACGGTACCCTTTTCCCTTGCGCGTATCACTCTCGGAAATTGAATCCCTCGGAGCGCAACTATACCATCTGGGAGAAGGAGCTGCTGGCCATCAAGGCGGCGTTCGAGGCTTGGAGGCATCATCTGGAGGGGGCGCGGCATCAAATCGAGGTCCGGACGGACCACAAGAATCTGGAAAGCCTGCAGACCGCTCGGAATTTGAACCAACGCCAGATCCGGTGGTCCCTCTTCTTTGCGAGGTTTGACTTCCGGGTGTGGTACATACCAAGCGGGCACAACCAGAGAGTGGATGCTCTGTCCAGGAAGCCCGAGTACACCCGAGTGGAAGACAAGCTTCCGCCCAGGACAGTGATCCCCGTCGAGTCTTTTGCTGCGGTACGGGAGCCGGTGGATATACGGGCTCGGATCCGGGAGGCGCAGCAGCAGGAGGCGTGGGTGGCTCAGCGGAAGGAAGAGGTGGGGCCAGATTCGCCTTGGTCGGTCACGGATGGACTCCTGTATTATCGTGACCGGCTCTATGTTCCAGGAGGGCCACTCAGGGGACTCGTCCTCAGCCAATGTCATGATAACCCGGCTGCGGGGCATTTTGGCCTGTTCAAGACTCTGAACCTGGTCTCCCGTACTTTCTGGTGGCCCCGAGTCCGACACAATGTCCAGTCTTATGTCACCTCCTGCGTCCCATGCAGGCAGGCCAAGTCAGCGACAGGGGCCCCGCCTGGTTTACTGCAGCCTTTGCCAACGCCCAAGAGACCCTGGGGGGCTGTGTCCATGGACTTTCTGACGGATCTACCCCCATCCTCCGGCTTCACGACAGTGTTTGTGGTGGTGGACATGTTGACCAAGATGGCGCACTTCATCCCCTGTCGCGGCTTACCGTCAGCTCGCGCCACTAGTCGCATGTTCATCCAACAGGTGTTCCGGCTGCACGGCCTTCCCGATAGGGTCGTCTCCGATAGGGGGGCCCAGTTTACAGCCCGCTTCTGGCAGGAGTTGATGCGGGCGTTGGACATTAAGGTTTGCCTCTCGTCCGCGCATCATCCTCAGACCGACGGGGGTACCGAGAAGGTCATCGGCATCTTAGAGCAGTATCTGCGCTGCTATGTTAACCTGCAGCAGGACAACTGGGTGGACTATTTGGCCATAGCCGAGTTTGCCTTTAATAACTCGCAACACACCTCCACGCAGATGACACCGTTCTTGGCCAACGTGGGTTATCACCCCCGGTTCTTCCCTCTTTCTCCCGTGGACTCACCGGAGCCGGCAGCGAACGAATTCATGGCGGAGTTACAGGCGATCCATCGGTTGGTGCGACGGCAGCTGGAGAAGGCCAAGGCCGACTACAAGAGGTTCGCCGATCGGTCGAGAAGGGATACGCCTCCACTATCGGTGGGGGATCGGGTCTGGCTGTCCACCAGGAACCTACCATCCACTCGGCCGGCGAGGAAGCTGGACCACCGTTACCTTGGACCGTTCCCAGTCGAGGCCGTCATCAACCCGGTCGCCTATCGTTTAACTCTGCCACGTTCCCTGCGCGTGCACCCCGTCTTCCATCGGTCCTTGTTGGTCCCCGAACAACCGGCCTGTCCACTTCGCCAAGCGGACCCTCCCCCATCAGGAACTCGTGATGGAGGCAGCACCCCCGAGTACAAGGTCGCCAGCATCAGGGATTCCCGCTGGCTGAAAGGTCGCTTCCAGTACCTGATCGAGTGGAAAGGGTACGGGCCGGAGGACTTCACATGGGAAGACGCGACCGCCGTTCATGCCCCTGCGTTGGTGACTGCTTTTCACGAACAGTTCCCATCCCGACCGCATCCGGATCGGCAGACCCGAGGGAAGGGCCCTGCGGTGCGGGATAGTGTTGTGACTCAGGGCCAGCCTGTGGGTCCGACAGCCGGGTCCGATGTATCGGAGGACTCAGATGTGGGGGAGGAGGGAAACGAACCGGCTGATGATGATTTGGAGGCTTTGCAGAGTCCTCAGCCGGGGACCTCTTCTCAGCTGTGTGAGCCCGAGAGTGCGGAGGATGATGACCCACAGCTGGCCCTGTTCAAGGACGCCCGACGCAGGAGGCAGACGAGCAGGGACAAACAAAGAAAGACTATGGGACTCCTCGGGAGGAGGCACAGGGAGACCACGCCCTGAGCTCTCTATAAAAGAAGTGTTTGGGGAGGGGCTGGTTGCTGAAAGCAACTTTTCCGCTTGAGAAGACAAGCTCTTGTGTTTTTGTTAACTGCGTAATTAAATCTTGGCAGAAGCCTTTTAGCCTTGGACGCTTTCCAGACTCTTCTCTTAATTAGGGGTTGCGAGAAGAGGGCTGGTTCAGAACAGATGGTTCCATAAATCCGGTGCGCCCACAGAGAACGCCCTCCCCCTGGGGGCCACCAGTCGGCATTCTTTGACCGGTGGCACCCTGAGGAGGCCCTCTCTGTGGGAGCGTACTGGGCGGAGGGAAGTTGATGCCGGCCGCAGGTGCTCCCCAAGGTATTCCGGACCCATGCCATGTAGGGCTTTGTAGGTCATTACTAACACCTTGAGCCTCACCCGGAAGACAACTGGAAGCCAATGCAGCTCGCGGAGCAAAGGTGTGACATGGTCATCAAAGAAAACCTTTCCTAGTTTTATAGGGATCGTTTGAAATAGGATGAGTACTTTCGGTAAAATATTCATTTTAACTGTAGCTATTCTTCCTAAAAGCAACAGTTGAAGATTTTTCCAGTTTTTCAAGTCCAGTTTTATTTGTTTCAACAATCTTCCATAGTTATCTTCTTTTAATGTTATACATCTTGCTGTTAGGTGAATTTCTTTTTTTAAGATATGAGAAACGTAAAAATGTTGGGACAGCCTGAGATTAAACATGTTTAAATATGGTTAAAAAGAAGAGAAAAATTCTGGATATAAATGTACATTAGTCTAAGAGGGATATGTATGTTAAGTAATATATTATCTTTTTAATTTTTTTCCTGGTTTTTTTTTTTTTAAGATATGAGAAACATAAAAGTGTTGGGACGGCCTGTATGAGGAAAGACTTAAATACTTAAATGTAATCAAAATTTTAACCAGTAAGAATGTTTCAAATATTGTGTGGAAAACAAACTTAAATAAGAATTTTAAACAGGATCTATGACAAGGCAATCAAGATGAACAGTTAGAAAAGGAGCTTTATATCAATGTGGTTATTATTTGCAGAAATATGAGAAAAATGTCTATATTTTATTGTTATTTATGGTAATAATAATTGTATTAATTCAAGGTTGGCAAAGGAGATCATTTTTGGAAGAAGAGAACATCAAACAAAGCTATTATGTGGACTATAGAATTATAGAAACTAATTGTTATTGTTTTTTAAATATAAACCTAGACAACACAATGTTTATCAATGTAAAATAAAGCCTTTGGGATGTCTAATTGCTGATGTTGCCATGCAAGGAAAGACAATATGAAGCTGAAAAGACAGTATTACAGTGGGAACTTGGAATATAAGAAAATAATGTTTAGGATCATACAGCACAGATTATGGACCTCTATAGAAAGGAAATACCAGATGTTCATGCTGGGTTTAGAAAAGGTCAAGGAAGAAAGACATTATTGCTGCTATAAACTGGATAATTGAGAAAGCCAAAGAATACCAAAAGAATATGTGCTTCATTGATTATAAGGCTCTCAATTATATCAGAATATGCTCAGAACAATGGAAATTTCAAAACACTGAGTTGTCCTCATGTAAAACCAATGCGTATGTCAGAAAACCAAAGTCCAAACTGAACATTGTGAAGCAGCCTGGCTCCCGGTTAGCAAAGGAATAAGACAAGGCTTTGTGTGTACTCTCTCCTTATTTATTCAGACCATACGCTGAATATATATTGAGGGAAGCAGATTGGAAAAGATGAGTCAGGTTTTGAAACTGGAAGAAGAATCAACATGTGCTGTGCTGATGACACTAGTCTGAGGGCTGAAAATGGAAATAATCTGCAAACTCTGGTGATAAAAGCCAAGGAGCAAGGTGGAAAAAAAAAGAGACTAAGATTAAATATAATCAAGACCAAATTAATCGCAATAAGTACAGCAATCAGTCTTAGAATTGAGAATAAAGGTATTCAAACAGAAGATAGCTTTTGCCTTTTAACTATCTACTATTGAGAGTAAAGGAGAAGCAGGCCATTGACTTGGGACTTGGTACAGAACCAGCAAGGCCTTTAACCTAACTTTAGTGGCTACTGCTACTCCTGCCAGTTATTCGCGCCTTCCCAAATGACAAGCCTCCCGCGGGAGGAGAGCAAAGCCAAAGGTTGAGAAAGCCGGCCAAGTCCCGGAAGACCGAGGCGGGAGAAGAGGTAAGAGCTCAGCACTGGGGAGTGGGGCATGGCGGCGGCCGCGACGGTTGCCTGAGGGCGAGGGCTTGCGTGAGCTCCGCCCCGGCTGCCTCTTCCCTTGCCCGCCCATGCTGCGCAGGGCCATGCGGCCGACTGCTGAGGCCGTCCCTCTTCCTTTTTCCTCCTCCTCCTCCTCCTCCCTCTCCCTGGGCGGCCGTCGGAGCCCGCGGTGAGGAGAAGGAGCGGCGGCGGCTTGATTGAGTGCAGCGGCGCCCGGCGAGGGGAGCGGAGCCGAATCGCGCGCCCTGTCCCGAGAGTCCCGGCGGAGGAGAGAAGATGCTGCTGTCGCTGGTGCTGCACACTTACTCCATGCGCTACGTGCTGCCCGCCGCCGTGATGATGGGCACCGCGCCCACCTACATCCTGGCCTGGGGGGCCTGGCGGCTGCTCTCCACCCTGCTGCCCGCCAGCCTTCTACCACCAGGTGGACGACCGGCTCTACACCGTCTACCAGAGCATGGTGCTCTTCTTCTTCGAGAACTACAACCGGCGTGCCAGGTGATTGGCGGGCTCGGCGGGCTGGGCTGGCGGACTCCATTCTCCCGCTCGGCCCTCCAAGCCCGCCCCTTCCCTGCAGCTGGTTTGGGCAGAGAGGGCAGAAAGGGGCCGGGGAGCAAATGGAGAGATAGGTGCCTCCGCAGGCTTCCCGGCCCGAACAAAGGAGCCGGCAGGAGAGGCTTTGGGGGCCTGGTTGAGCTGCGGACCTCGCAGGGCAGCAGTCGGGAAAACGCAGAGCCCGCTTGTGTGCTCTGTTCCGACTCAGCAGCGTTATATATATTGACAAGGAGGAAGAAAGCGAGCCTTGGCCTCGCTTGGCAGGGTCCTCTCCGGCCCAGGGGTAGTGAAGTAATTTTTAGATGATGAGGTCTGATTGCTGCAACGGACACAGCTCTCCCTCTCTCACTTCCCAAAACATAAAGGAGGGAGGGTGCCTGTGCAAGATAGCCAATACAGCAGCTGCTGCTGCTTCTAGGTCTCTGCCATTTTTCTGTGTAGCATAAAACTAAGGCCCAAATATCATTGATGAACCACAGAAGAAGGACCGATTTGCTTTTCAGTCTTTGAACTTTGTCACTTTCCTCTGCCCAGAAAAGGACAATAGATCAGAAGTAAGGGACTGCGAGAATGTTGATGTACATAAGTTATGATGTACACTGCTCAGAATCACTTGTTGAAGTGGGTGGCTATAGAAATCAAATAAGTAATAAATAATCTTGATTCTGGTTGAGTGATTGTTGCCCTGACCAGGACTGGGCTGGCTGGCAAGAGATAGGAAAGTGAGCAAATGCAGAAGTATAGTCCTAAAAATCTACCTTCCTTCCTTCTGTCCAGATTGAGTACCCGTTTTCCTGTTGAAATTCAGTATTTTACCAAGGGGCAGGTCCAGCTATAAAATCTGCCTGGAGTCAAGCTTTACTTCCACTACAACCTCTGACTCACTGAATATCTCCACATTAATCTAGTTAGAGCAGTCTGGTAGGCAGTGTAGTGCAGATTAGGAGGTTGAACCTTAGAATATATTTTTGTTAGATTTATATTTCACATTTCATATAGTAAACTCAACACTTGTTCCTACAGTTTTTCTGCATAATCCAGTTGAGCTGATGCCTGAATTACCAGAGTATCATTCTGAAGAATGCTACTCCACTCTATTCTTTTTGCTTGCATTTTGATATAACTAATAGAATTGGCTCAAAAAGCAGTTTTTGGGCACAGGGACTTTCTTTAATGAAGCTAAATGTAGAGAGATTTTTCCTCAAAAATGATTTTAAAAGTTTCTCCCCATTTTTTCAGAGTAAATGTATGTGCTGAATAATCTGAATTAAACTGCATTAAATTTTTAATATGCATTTGTTGTTGTTGTTGTTGTTAGCTGCGAAGTCGTGTCCGACCCATCGCGACCCCATGGACAATGTTCCTCCAGGCCTTCCTGTCCTCTACCATTTTCTGGAGTCCATTTAAGCTCACACCTACTGCTTCAGTGACTCCATCCAGCCACCTCATTCTCTGTTGTCCCGTTAATATGTACATGATTAATTAAAATACTTTCCTGTTACACAGCATCAGCAACAGGTTTAACTTGCTTTTAACTGCCCCTTTTAAGTTTTTTGTCTGCTTGTCTACAGAACTGTTGCAAGCAGCTGCTGGAGAGGAGCTACAACTTTTGATTACCGGTAGTTTGCTTTACATCCTTCCATTCCCACAGACTCCACTGCAGTTTTAATGAATAATTTTAATTTCATCAAATTAAAATTCTTAGTTGTCAACAAATTTCAATTATTTATATTGCAGAGATGCAGTGTAAGATGCTCAAAGCTACATACACATTGATGTTGATTCCCGATAGTTTGTTATGTGTTTGGATTGCATTGATTGATTTCAAATTGCAAGTGGGGAATTACATGACTGAAATTACACTTATTTATCAAAAAGCAAAATATAACAATCGTTTGGGCACACAAACACCTAACATGTTAGTAAGTAGTATAGGAAAGTGTTCTATTTCTTACATTTTTTTCATACATTTAGAACTCTGTTTTTTGATTATGATATTACCCCACCTAAATTATAAAGTAGTATGAGCTGCTTATCTCTAAAAACAGCTTGCATGCTCTGTTGGTTCAAGTGATAGTTATTTAAATGAATTTAACTAAATGCCAATGGTAATGAAATTGTACATCACTTGCTACACATGTTAGACTCTTCCTGGATTTGCATAATATACTGAGATGCAAACTACAGCATATTATGTGAATATGATCATATATGCCACTGTTACAAAGAACAATGTCATTGGAAACAAAAGAATGAGCCTATTCTGGAGGGGTTTTTTGGGGGGGAAGGATTTGGAATATATAATAGTGAGAAAGCCAGTTACTTTGGACTAGTAATTCAGATACCAAACTAGAAGCCAGGAGATGGTGAGCTCTAGTCCCTCACGAAGGTCAGCTGGGTGATTTGGGGCCAGGCATGCTCTCTCAGCCCAATATGCCTTACAGGGTGGTTGTAGGGAAAAGAGGAAGTGGAAAAAATATGAGAAAGAGTATTACATATGTTTGCCTCCTTGAATTTTCATAATAAAAATGATGGAGCATTTTTTTTTAAAAAAAAGTCCCACAGCCTCATTAGGATGCTTCATGGAAGATGTTGCTTCTTTTTATTTTTTTTCTCTGTATCTATTTTTCCCTGCCAACCAGGAGAGGGCTTTTCAACCTTTTCACAGATTGTACCACGTTTAGGACATGACAATATTCGAGTACCACCAGTGCTTAGCAAGTTGTCAAAAACTTGATGACTGAAAAAAGGAGGGGGGGATTTTGGGCTTTACTGGTTAGATTCATTTGTTATTATAGAAATGGCTAGGTTGAGGTTCAGTGTTAACACTTCCTTCCTACTGCAACAGTGGAACTCAGAAATCAATGTCTTTTCTTCTTCCATTCTCCCCCTCACTTTTCCCTTTTTCTCTCACCCTTCACTTGCAACCCCCGCCTCACTCTTTGCTAGCAAAAGCCTCTTGTTTGCTCTCATTCATTCTCACATTGCTCACAAAAGCTTCTTTCTCACTAATTCATTCACAAGTTGCTCGCAAAAGCTTCTCTCGCTTTCATTCACTCACACAAGCCCCTCGCTTGCTCTTTCACTCATTCACCCTTTGCTCGCAAAGGCTGCTCGCTCACACACTCTCTCCTCACCACTTCGCTAACAAAAGTCTCTTCTCTTTCTCCGTGTTTTTTTTTCTCTCCCTGTCCCGCCAAAACCTGCTCCTTCTCTCTCCGCCCTCCTCTTTCTCCCGGTGCGCCAGAAGCTCCAACCATCATGTAGCACGCACGCAGATCCTGGGGCTTCTGCCGAGCCCTGCAGCTCCAGCTAAAGGCTGCCAGGTGCTAAAGTACCATCGGTTGAAAAGCCCCGAACTAGGATATTAAAATTTTACAGGAAGCCCTCGAGTTACAACAATAATGGAGCCTGCCCATTACAGTCACAAGTGGTCACAGCTGTTAAGCCAGACCGGCTCACTTACAATCCTAATTTCTGATTCTCCCTGATGCAGCCATTAAATTGTGGGGTGCCTCAGGTGTGAGAAAGTCCTGGCAGGCCCTGGGCCTCCCCCACCCTCTGAGATACCACATGCTCCACTCCCTCCCCCTCAGGATCCCTGTAGGCCTTGGGCCTACTTTCCCCCTCTCTGGCTCCCCACATGCCTTTGGCCTACTCCCAGGGGACTGTTACAGGATGTAGGCCTTGGCCAGCTTCCCACTCAGATACCCAAGGGAGCCTAAAGTTTGGCAGCCGAAGTTATTGGTGCATGGGGAGCTCCACTTTTTTGGGGAGCCTTTTTAAAGAATGGAGCGTCCTAGCACCTGGTTGCCATGAAGCAACCTCTGTAGAAAACCTGATCCTGGCAACATTGGCTGGGCGCCCCTGCAAAAAACAAAAATTTAACTTGAGTGTTGCTGGGCCCTGAAGCTGACTGAGGAGCAGGCCGAGTCTTCCAAGTCCTTTGGGTGTTTGAGTGGGATGCAGGCTGAGACCTTTAAGCTGTAATAGCCCCCTGCATGCTTCCCTCTTCCCTCTTGAAGCAGCATCGGCGGAGCCGTCCGGTGTCGGGCGGGAGCCGGCAGGGCAGTCCTGTGCTCCTTAACACCCGGGGAGCGCGCGTGTGTGCAGGACTGTCGTGCCGGCTCCCGCCGGACGCCTCCGCCGATGCTGCCTCAAGAGGGAAGAGTGTGAGGCGCCTGCCATGGCTCCCCGAGGACTCCTTAGGAGCCGGGGAGCGTGCGCGTGCGCAGGACTGCCCTGGCGGCTCCCGCCAGATGCCAGCCTGCCCTGCTTCCTCCACAGTGAGAGGGGAGGGCGTGCCTTCCCGGGCTCGCTGATTTTCCGGCGTATAAGACGAAAAATCTTGAAAATCATCTCAAAAGTTGGGGGGTCGTCTTATACGCCCAGTCTTATACGCCGGAAAATACGGTAGTACTGGTTTTCTTTATCAACATGAAAACATCTATCCTTTACTTTCAGCATGAGGGAGGCTGTAATAGGAATTGTATCAACATTTACTCTTGGGTTATGCTTATTATCCCTTTAAAATGTTTGTAATGAGAAAGAAACTAGAAATTTGTTTGGGGTGGTTAGAGTGCTAAAGGGCAACAAGATTAAGCTACTCTAATTGATCCACTTACAGGGGAACTGATCAGGCATTCCAGTTTATTTTGCACAAATTAGCATTTTCAATCGTTCTTATACATTGGCGACAATTTGAATATCCAAGTTACATGGTAACAGTAATAGCCTATCTTTAAGAATTGTTAATAAATGTAATAGCATACACCTGATGACTTTTGCAAGAGAAGACATGATTTTTAAAATGTTTTCATTTAAAACTATGTCAAACCATAGAATAAGCCTGTTAGCGCCTTCGCTTTTTTAGTTTCAGTCTCTTGTGTTTAAACGTGGAGTAAAATGCCATATAATTTAAGCAGTGGACCAATGCTGCATTGAGATGGAAAAGGGAATCTTAAGAATAATTAACATTATTCTTCTTTAAAAGAAAAAACAAAATTTGACATTGATTTTAAATTTATTTTTATATAATTAGGCTAACTAAGTACTTTTTCTCCCTTCCTAGATAATTCTGTATGGTGATTTGCCAAAAAGTAAAGAGAATGTGGTTTATATATCAAATCATCAAAGTACAGGTTTGTATATTGCTGGTTTCTTTATAAGGAATTTTATGTAACGTTAACAATTGTGATGAATGATGTAGAACTGCAGTAGTCCTGCCTTAAAAACTATAATTGGGACTTGAGTTTTACCCATTGAGATGAGATGCCCATGTGTCTTCACTGCTTCACTGACAGCTGCAATTCCACCATTCTCTGTTGCAGTCATTAAACAACCTTACAGATTGTTAAGTAAATGAAGTCCCTCGCCATGCTTGTGGAAGGATTTTGGCTTCATATATTCTTGGATTTCAGCTGCTGAGGTTCAAGCAGAGATTAAGACAGTCATTCTCCTTTCCTGCCTCTGCAGAGCTCTCTGCAGATCCAAGAAGGCACAAAACAGCACATCCAGCCCCCAGAAATGAGAGGTTGCCAGGTGGTAGCACTTTGCAACCTTCTTGCCAGCTTTCCCATTGACTTTCTGTGGAGGCTGACAGGAAAGATTGTCATGGGGTGCATGACAATCAGTCATTAGGGGAAACAAGTTGCCAAGCAACCAGATTGTGATCACATGATCACCTTTTCTGAGGCATTCGTAATTTCAAACAGTCATTGATCAAGGACTATCTATATACAGAACTAACATTCAGATTAAAATGTCGATAATCGAATATTTGGGTAACCTAATTTACTCTATGTGTAAGATGCGGTAGAGGCTTGATTTTTTTGTACAATATGGTATAAGCCTGATTTAAAAGGACAAGTTTTCTACATACAGTGAAGCTTTTAAAATTCTTCTTGGCAAATTCAGGCTCATATTTTTCCTTTGGTGCTCCTGCAAGATGATATATCTAATTTCCTTCAGTTCCTTAGTGAAGTGCATTAAATAGCATCATATTCATTTAAAACTTTTCTATTGAAAATTAAGAAACAAATGGAGAATAGAAAGTTCAAAGCCTAAAAAGAGAAGGAGGAATAGAATTGTGAAAAGAGCTTATTTTACTTTGTAACTGAAAAGCTCAGTTCATGATCTTTAGCAGCATTTGTTTTTCGTGAAAGAGAATCACCTCTGCGTATGCCAAGGATGTATTATATTTATAAGTATTTGTGTTCTGGGTTTGCAGTTGATTGGATTATAGCAAATATGTTGGCCATCAGGCAAAATGCTCTTGGACATATTCGATATGTTTTGAAAGACGGATTAAAATGGCTTCCTTTGTACGGGTGGTATTTTTCTCAGGTAAATTTTAATTCTGTTTCTGTATTTTTGTTTGTTTATCATATTTATATAGCTGCCCATCTCATAGAAAAATGACTAGGTGGCGTACAACAAAAACAATTATATTTATTAATAGCAAGCTAGTTGAGGAAAAAAATATTACAAACATTGCAGCTCTTTTTTTTTAAAGAAAATTTTATTGGTTTTCTAGTTTTACATTTACATATTTGAAAAGCAACGTGGTGGCTGAGTTGGTCAATAATTCAATAACATACAAATATCTTTAGTACAGATCTCAAACTGTTACATTAAATGTTTCCTCTCTTTTCCCCTTAGTATTTACTGTCTCATATTTAAATTAGTACAATTCTTATTATATCGCTTAAATAAAAAATAACTTTCTTACATTTATCAATAATTTTTAGTTTATACATATCCTAGTTGTTTTAACATTCAGTCATTTTAGACAATCAATGTCCTGGTTAATTTTTCCCAATTTTTAGTTTCCCATTAATATTTATGTTTAACATAAGTTTGAAACAACCCCAATTCCCTTAATCATAATTCATCACAAGATCTAATGTTCAGGATACACATCTATTTGAATTCTCACCTTCTTACATCAACTAATTAGTAACACAATATAATATTCTTATTTTCTGGTAATTTTGAGATATCTTAAATTTAGTAACCAAAATTCCTCCTATTTCGACATTTAATACTTTCTGTCTTTTTCTCTTAATATCTACTATATCATGTTTAAACTAATAATTTTTATTATTACCACTAAATAAAAACATTTATTACATTCATTGATAGATTTTTAGCTTATATATATCTTAATCACTTTTGCATTTAACCTTTATAAGTAAATCAGTGTTCGAATTTAACTATTAAATTCTTTATCTCATCTTATAACAATATTTTAATTCTGACGAGTAAGTCAAAACCCCAATTTTCTTCAGTCTTATTCTGGCTTTCTTTCTTTGCCAAATCGTCTGTGCTTTTGTGTTGTTATGTAGATTGTTTGACGTAGAAAAGACCATGCAGTCGCCATTATTTTGAGAGGACTAGCAAATCATCCCTCTATTTTTCCATCTCGGCATAGTTGTCCTGAACTGTTTATCGTCTCTTCAGTCTGTTGTTCTTCTTGATACTCAGGTTCCTTCTGATTTATGTAGAGAGTCTTTTCTTTTTTCCATATTGTCAGCCCCTTTTGTGGGTTTTCCATTGACTGTTTTTGTTGATCTTCTATCATAATCTTTTAATTGTTGCACCTTTTCTGTTATATTCTGTGTAGTTGATTTTTTTAGTTGTAATCAAAGTTTGAGTTCGTATATCTGGGCTGACATCTTGTTCTTTTCTGTAACCTCTTATTTCACCAGTAGCTGTAAGAATAGTTTGATGAATTGCTTTCAACATAGAGACAATCTGTTCCTGATCTTCATCCATATTCTCTTAGTAGTGTATTAGGTTAAAAGCTTTACAATCAGAGAATGCAAAAAAAGATTTTGTCACTGAATAAGGAACACAGGTAGGCTTCTACAGCTGATGTCCCAAGGTTACATAAGTCTTATCTGTTGTCTGGGCTGCTGGCCAAGTCTCTTTTAAGCAATAACAAATTGTAATATCAGGTTTAGCCACAAGATGTTGCCCCTACCATTTAAAGTTTTCTTTTAAATTCAAAGTTTTTATAATCTTTTCAGTTTTGCTTTTTTTATAAGTAAAAACTCTAATCTTCAGTAAGCATAAAAAATATTTTAGTCCACAAACTTTAAAAAGTAAAATTCCAATTAGGATCAGGTTATTCTTTCAACGTTTTAAACTCCCCTGGATAGTCAGTCACTGCTGTTTCTAGAGGGAGGGATAAAATCTCCCTTCCCTCTCCACAGGGGGGAAAGTACTTTAAGCAGCTTATGCAGATAAAAAAAATAGTTAGGATTTAAGAGAGGTAGATCTCACCCAGTCTCATCTGCGCTGCTTTAAAATTGCCTGGTGGTAAGTGTGACTTGGCTGTCTAGTGATGAGCCATATTGCTATGGCCGGTCTTTCGTCTGTCGGTTTGGAGGGCTGCCCTGGATCAAGCAGAAGGGCTACCGCCCTCCCGCAATCCAACGGGGATCCCCTCCTTGCTGGTCGCCTCTACAGGGTGACTTTCGACCCTTTCCAGGGTCCCCCAGTGATGCAAAACTGGACACGGAAGACAGAGCTCGCCTTCCAGACATCCATGGTGGCCATGTTGGCAAACCAGAAGCCCCATTGCAGCTCTTTATTTATCATAGAGCCACCAATCTCACAGAAAAGTTTGTAGTAGTATAAAGTAGCTAGCAGTTGCTGCTTATTTTTTATACAATTGATTCTGCAAATATTTGGAAGTAAATCCCATTAGTTTCAGTAAGATATCCCCAGTAAAGGATCTCTGGCCTCCTTTCTTACTGAAGCATAGAGCATAAGAACTATAAATTAATCACATAGTAATCCTACCTTAACAATCAATTACTGTTGCATATTTTGAAGGAAAAGAAATAAAAGATCACATTATCACATTAATTGATTTTGTTTGCATGCTACAAAAGAAATGTATTTCAATCTAATTCAGCACTATTCCCAATCATAACCAGAGTTCGCTCCCCTACTAATCCACCCTCCCGTTATTTGAAACTCAATTAATATGAATATTTTTGCCATAATAAATGGCTAAAGTTGCTACAATACTTTCATTGTGCTGCTAATGCCCTGAAAAATGCTAAATATTTCAATCCTAATTAGATTTACTTTGATTTAGAAGTAAACCACATGACATTCATTATAGCCAGGCAAGTTGGCATAATTTACAGCGAAAGTAGCCACTGAACCAAATACAATTAGAATTGCCATGTAAGAAATCAATATTAACATTAACATAAGCCCAACAAGAAGCCCCTGATTAAGTTTTTAGTTAAGTTTTTTGTGGGGTTAGGGAGGGGGGAGGGAGGAGACTATGGTTGCGCGGGAAAGGCACGCCTTCCAGCCACCATAACGCATGCCAGGCCCACGGCCGTCCGCGACGGCGTACAACGAGGACCAGTCGCCGATAACACCCAGTGGCGTCCCATCCCTAGGATGGTGGGGAATGGCAGAAGGTGCACAGACAGAGGGCCGTATCGTCACCGGGAGTGTCATCTCCGCCCTGTACAGGCGGTGAGACGCTCCGACCCTCTGTTCTCCCCCGGAGGACCCGGGAGCAAAGGTGCGCACCCTCCCATGCTAAGGCTGGTCTACCTGAATGCAAGGTCCGCAGCTAACAAAGCTCACCTCATTCGTGACCTAGTGGAGAGTGAGCATGCGGACCTGGCCTGCATCACGGAAACCTGGCTGGGCCCAGAGGGGGGTGTTCCTCTGGTTGACCTCTGCCCGCCAGGTTTCCAGGTACTGCACCAGCCCCGGGCTCATGGGAGGGGCGGGGGAGTGGCAGTTATCATCAGGGAATCCCTTAGCCCGCGAGAGACCACCGTCCCTCAGATGGTCGGGTGTGAGTCTCTCCTACTGAGATTCGGCCCAGGGGCGCAGTTGGGTCTGCTGCTGGCGTACCTACCACCTAATCGTGCAGCGGCGGCCCTACCCGAGCTACTCGATGTCCTCTCAGGGTTGGTGGTTGAATTCCCAAGACTCATGGTCTTGGGCGACTTTAATCTACCGTCCCTGGGAGGATCGTCCGAACTGGCTCGGGAGTTCATGGCTTCCATGACGGCCATGGACCTGTTGCAAATAATTTCTGGGCCGACTCATGAGAGAGGCCACAACCCAGACTTGGTGTTCTTGTCTGGACGGTGGCGCGATGATGTCGGTGGGGGTGCCACAACTATTACGCCCCTGTCATGGACCGATCACCACCTCCTGCGGCTAGACTTCCCCCTTGCCACTCCCCACCGTGGGTGCACGGTGCCAGTCAGATGGTACCGCCCTAGGCGCCTAATGGACCCTGATAAGTTCCAGGCAGCGCTTAGGGACTCGCATGCACCCCCTGCTCACAACTCGGTGGAAGCCTTAGTGGAAGCCTGGGAAAAGGCAGCCACGGAGGCTCTGGACCGAGTTGTACCCTTGCGGCCTCTGACCCGACGCAGATCCCAGCGAGCCCCATGGTTCACCGAGGAGCTCCGGGAGATGAAGCGTCGGAGACGGGGCCTAGAGAGCCGTTGGAGGTCCAGTCGATCCGAATCCGACCGATTGCGACTAAGAACCCTCACCAGGTCTTATCTCGCTGCGATAAGGGTGGCAAAATCCAACTACTTTTCCACCCTCATCGCGTCCGCAGATAATCGCCCGGCTGCCTTGTTCAGGGTGACTCGCTCCCTATTAAACCAAGAGGTGAGGGAGGAACCCTTGCAGGGTCGAGCCGAGGAATTTGGTCAATATCTGCTGGATAAAATCGCTCGGATCCGAACTGGTCTGGACTCCAACTGGGCTGAGATGGAAGAACAAGACTTGGACAGTCTTGTCGACGTCATCTGGGAAGAATTTGATCCTGTAACTCCTAAGGAAGTGGACAGGATTATGAGAAGGTTGAGCTCCTCCACATGCTTACTGGACCCGTGCCCTTCCTGGCTGGCCTATGCAGCTCGAGAGGCGACACGAGGCTGGTTCCTAGCGGTCATCTCTGCTTCTCTGAGTGAGGGTCACTTCCCCACCGCCTTGAAGGAGGCGGTGGTGAGACCTCTCCTCAAGAAGCCCACCTTGGACCCATCCTCTTTGAATAACTTTCGTCCAGTCTCCAATCTTCGCTTCCTTGCGAAGGTTGTTGAGAGCGTGGTGGCGCACCAACTTCCTCAGATCCTGTATGAAGCGGTTTATCTAGACCCGTACCAATCGGGTTTCAGGCCGGGCTACAGCACGGAGACGGCATTGGTCGCTCTGATGAATGATCTCTGGAGAGCCCGGGACAGGGGCCATTCCTCTGTCCTAGTCTTATTAGACCTCTCAGCGGCTTTCGATACCATCGACCATGGTATCTTGCTGCGACGCCTCAGGGGACTGGGAGTGGGAGGCACGGTTCTGCGTTGGTTCTCCTCCTTTCTCCAGGGTCGCTCGCAGTCGGTGCTGACAGGGGGACAGAGGTCGACCCCGAGGCCTCTCGCTTGCGGAGTCCCTCAGGGGTCGGTCCTCTCGCCTCTCCTGTTCAACATCTACATGAAACCGCTGGGTGAGATCATTCGCAGTTTTGGAGTAGGGTACCATCAGTATGCTGATGACACCCAGCTTTTTATCTCAACTCCTAACAATATCAGTGATGCCCTAGACGTGATGTCCCGCTGCCTGAAAGCGGTCCGGGAATGGATGGGGAGAAACAGGCTTCAACTGAACCCGGACAAGACTGAATGGCTGTACGTACCGGCAAGCCAGGAGATTCAGAACGTCCCACTGCTTAACATTGGGGACAAGTTACTTCCCCCTGTTGATAGGGCCCGCAACCTGGGTGTCCTCCTAGACTCGCAGCTCTCCCTGGAAGACCACATTGGAGCTGTGACCAAGGGGGCCTTCTCCCGGGTTCGGCTAGTTCGCCAACTACGGCCTTATCTGGACCTGGATTCCTTACGTACAGTCACCCATGCCCTTGTGACATCTCGCCTAGACTATTGTAACGCTCTCTACATGGGGCTGCCCTTGAGATCCACTCGGAAGCTTCAACTGGTGCAAAGTGCGGCGGCACGGACACTCTTGGGAGCCTCCCGATACTCCCATATCACACCTCTCCTCCGTGCGCTGCACTGGCTTCCGGTTGCCTTCCGTGTGAAGTTCAAGGTGCTAACAATGACATTCAAAGCCCTACATGGCATGGGTCCGGACTACCTACGGGAGCACCTTCTGCCGATGTCAGCACCCCACCGTCCTGTGCGCTCCCACAGAGAGGGCCTCCTCAGGGTGCCACCGCTCAAGGAATGTCGGCTAATGGCCCCCAGGGGGAGAGCATTCTCAGTGGGTGCGCCAGCCCTCTGGAACACCTTACCAACCGAAATCCGGATGGCCCCTGACCTCCGTACCTTCCGTCGCGACTTAAAAACTTTCCTATTCCAGCAGGCTGGCCTGGCATGATAACGTTAATTGGGGTCCCAGTTTGTGTTATTAGTGTTTCTTATTATTTTATTGTTCGGTCTGTATACCTTCCTTCCTCTGTACACCGCCCCGAGTCCCTCGGGAGAAGGGCAGTTTATAAAAACTAATAAATAAAGGTAAGGTAAAGGTTCCCCCGCACATGCGTGCTAGTCGTTTCCGACTCTAGGGGCCGGTGCTCATCTCCGTTTCATAGCCGAAGAGCCAGCGCTTGTCCGAGGACGTCTCCGTGGTCATGTGGCCGGCATGACTAGACGCCAAAGGCGCACGGAACGCTGTTACCTTCCCACCGGAGTGGTCCCTATTTTTCTACTTGCATTTTTACGTGCTTTCGAACTGCTAGGTGGGCAGAAGCTGGGACGAGTAACAGGCGCTCACTCTGCTACGCGGCACTCGGGATTCGACCCGCCAAACTGCCGACCTTCCGATCAACAAGTTCAGCGTCCTAACCCACTGAGCCACCGCGTCCCTTAATAAATAAATAAATAAATAAATAAATAAATTTATTTCATTAATGTCAGTGTCTGACACAGGTAATGCCTTGTCACTACCCTCCATTGTGTTGTCTAGGTAGGTATTTAAAATTTGGTTGGAGCCTCACTTTTGAGGCAAACGAAATAGGTTGATTCTGGACTTCTATGAATTTTTCACTGCTTAATAGTCTTAATACTTTGGAGCTTTGGCATACTAATAAACTTAGCACATATTCCCACACTTAGAGAAACTTTCTTTTGTCTAGCATCCATATAGAATCAACTGTCTTTGGGTTAAAAACTATATTTTTTTCTGTTTCCTATTTTTTTAATAGAATAATTTTGTAAAATAAAAACATAAAAGTCTGCATGTTCCTATCATTGCAAAAGCAAATTTAAGAGCATAGAAAGCTGCTCACCCTACAGCAGGTAAAATGCTAGTACATTAATTTTTATTTTATTTATTCCAGAGTATAAAAATACTGTTTTATGAGAGTTCAGAGTTACAAACATATTCAATTTGTTTATATACTAGCATGGTGGAGTGTATGTGAAACGAAGTGCCAGATTTAATGAAAAGAAAATGAGGAACAAGTTGCATATCCAGATGAAAACAAAAACTCCAGTAAGCTGCTTTATTTCCATTTTGTACAGTATATAAGTTCTCTCTTTTTCTCTCTCCCTCCCCGTGTGTGTGTGTGTGTGTGTGTGTGTGTGTGTGTGATATTACATGACACAAAAGTAAACTTCAGGAGTCAATTCATTTTTTTCAGAATCGAATTCTGGTTTAGACTTTCCTTCCAAAAAGTGAGGCGGCTCCTTTAAGCAGTTCTCTTGGATTGGTTTCTGGAAGGATAAGCATCTGTACCTTCCAGGAAAAGTTCTGGTATTAGGATACAAAACTGTTTATGTAGAAAAATTACGCCATAGAAATTCATTTTTTAAATATCCTGATAATTCTGTTGAGGGGTCATATATATTTCTTTTAAACAACCCTAAGCAACCGGATAGGTCAGACATGTCAAACACAAGGCCCAGGGGCCAGATCCGGCCCGTGAAGTGGTTTCATGTGGCCCATGAAGCCATCCTGGAAACAGTGAGGGAACTGCCCCCACTGCCTTGGCCCTGGCCCAGAGACCCTTCTTCTGCCAGAGACCCTCAGATCTGTCCCACTCCAGCCCAGGCCCCCATAGGCACCCTTGATGCGAACGATGTAGAGCTGGCCATGCCCACCCAGTAGGCCATACGCACTCTAGCCACGCCCACCCAGTAGGCCACACCCACCCTGGCCATACCCACCCGGCCCCCTGAGTGCAACCGCAATGCTGATGCAGCCCTCAATGAAATTGAGTTTGACACCCCTGGGATAGGTAGTTCTCGACTCACAACCACAGTTGAGATCAAAATTTTGGCTGCTAAATGTGATCAGACCCAATTTTATGACCATTTTACTCCTGCTAAGCAAATCGCATGGACATTACGCCAGTCACATGGTTCTTAAGCAAATCCAGCTTCCCTAACTGTCACAAGTCACAAGATGCTGCAACCGTCATAAATGTGAGCCAATTGCCAGGTGCCCAAATTCTGATCGTGTGACAGTGAGGATGGTATGCTGATTGCAATTTCAAGGATGGTCTGTAAGTCACTTTTCCTGAGGTAGTTGTAACTTTGTAACTAAAACAGTTGTAAGTCAAGGACCACCTGTAGTGCCAGCCTATTAATGTAAGTTCATATTAATAAAAAATAGTTTAATAAATGGTTGTATTTATTAAACAGCAAAGAAAATAAGAGTGACATTAAAGAAGCAAAAAGAGTAGTAGTTTCAATTTAGTCTTATTGTCCAAATAATTCATTATGAGATGATAATGTTAAATGAATTGAGTTTTGCTTTTGCGCAGCAAGTCTGGGTGAATTCTGCATTCTTTCACAAATTACATTTGTGAGAACTGATAGAAGCTCAAAGTAATTGTGTTATGGTGCGGGGCTGGAAGGAAAATGAGACTTTTGACCGAAGCCACCTCATTGAAGCTCAGTCTTACAACTTCCTTATAATTTAGTTCTCGGTCTTAAAGCTGAACTGTTTAACTTAATAAAACTGTTTGTACATTCCAACACGCACACACGCACACACACACATTTATATATATTTAATTCCACAGATGTACCTTGTGATTTTTCCAGAGGGAACACGTTACAATCCAGAGCTGCCCAAAGTCATTGCAGATAGTCAGTCATATGCTGATAAGGAAGGTAAGAGAAATAAAGTGGATTTGAGATGAAAAGACAAGCATGACAGAGTTCCATTTATTTAAATTAGTTTTCTCCCACTTTTTCACTATAAAGCAGTTCTGAAGATAAAGTGAAACTAATAGATTACAAATACTTTACTTGAAATCCACTGTCATGTGACATACATAAACTGTTAAAGCCAAGATTTTGGAGGGTAGTCAGATCTTCCCAAATGTTTTTAAAGCCCCAACTTATGATAGGGGTAGTGCAGTTTGCCCTGATTCTGATAGCATTGATCAATGGCATTGCCTATTTCTGTCAAGCTGAAACCAATTACCATATTTTCTGTAGCAATATCACTTTGAATAGTGTGAATTTGAATAAGGTGACCATTTCATAGGATTCATTAACTGCACTCATCAAGACCTACCTGTATTCCTAAATCTATCACTCTTAACAGTTGGCAAATTTCTTTGGGCTAAGACTGAGAGATCCTCTCCAACCTATTCTGCTTATACCTCCCAGCCAATCTCTTTTCAAGCCTTCCAAAATTTCAGCTGAGAGGAAGTGCCTTGCATTGCCATTTTGAGAGTTCTAATACCCAATCACCACGCTGGTGTCATGACTGGGTGGTCAAAGCATAAACAAAAGATAACGAGGAGATGGTTCTGGAAGCCAAGACTGAAAGAAAAAATTTCTGAATTGAGTTACAGTTTACTAGTTAAGATTGTATACAACACTGTATTTCCTGTAAGCCGCCTTGAGTCGCTGTTAGCAAGTAGGCAGCTATATAAGTTTTCCAAATAAAATAAATAAATACAAAATGTCTAGAAGTTTATAAAAGAGGATATATAAGAAACTTTTTAAGGTTTAAAGAATACATGAACATTTTTGTGGAAAACTAAAGATTTTTTTTCAAGTCTTGGAATTGATAAAGTTGATTTGAAATTAATTTTATGTGCCATGGATACAACACCTGACAATATTTTATATTCCTTTGCAGTTTTGGAAGGCAGTAGATTTATAACTAAATTGCATTCACATGTCACTTATTTATCATGTTCAGATTGGACTCTTTGGATGCATATTTTGTGTTCCATGATGAGGAAAACAATTGCAATTATTAGTTATGGAAGAATATTTTTACCACAACAGCTCTTTTTTGTACAGTGAGTAGAGAACATCTGAGTATCTTCTCTGCAAATTAAATACCGTATTTTCCGGCGTATAAGACGACCCCCTACTTTTAAGACGTTTTTCAAGGTTTTTTGTCTTATACGCCGGAAAATACTTACATGCCCTGCCCTCCCTGTCCGTCGCAGAGGAGGCGAAGGCCCGACTGGCCCCGCTGGCCCTCCCACTGCTCCCGCGCTTCTGCTGGCCCCCGAGACGCAGCGTTTCCCGGGTGGCAGGCAGCGCCAGAGGGCAGCCGCCGCCACGGCCGGCGACCCTCCTGCTTTCCCCCCCCCAGGCCTTGAACTTCTCCCATTCGGCGCAGGGCGGGGCAGCTCCACCCGCAGCCTCTTTTTCATGTGCCGCTTCCCTCTCACCGTCGGCCGAGGCGCGCTCGGCCCGGGCTCCCGGTCCCTCTTCCCGGCCAGCTTCCCGCCCTGCCCCTCATGGAGCTGGACTGGACGTGCAGCCTCTCGGTGTGGCTGCTTTTCCTGGGCAGCCTGGCGGTGCGGCTCCTGCGCTCGGACCTGTTGCTGAGCCGGTGGCTGCTGCCCCTCAGCGCCACGCTCACGGCGGCTGCCTGCTGGCTCGTCTCGGCCAGCACCGCCCGGCAGAAGCGCAGCGTCGGACGTGAGCAGGACTTCCCTGCCGGCTCCCGTCCGACGCTCTTCCCTCTTGAGGCAGCAGCTGCCTCAAGAGGGAAGAGCGAGCCGGCAGGGAAGTCCTGCAAACGCACGCGCACACAGGACTTCCCTGCCGGCTCCACGCTCTTCCCTCTTGAGGCAGCTGCTGCCTCAAGAGGGAAGAGCGAGCCGGCTCCTCCCTCCTGAGGCAGCAGCTGCCTCAAGAGGGAAGAGCGTCGGACGGGAGTCGGCAGGGCAGTCCTGCACACGCGCGCACTCCCCGGCTGCTAAGGAGCAGCCGGGGAGTGCGCGCGTGCGCAGGACTGGACCTGCCGGCTCCCGCCAGACGCCACCCACTGATTTTCCGGCGTATAAGGCGACTGGGCGTATAAGACGACCCCCCAACTTTTGATGTGATTTTCATGGGTTAAACAGTCATCTTATACGCTGGAAAATACGGTATGTGTCTTGGAGAGATATGGAGGCTTAATGGACTTCTATGAATGCCATGAACTTAAATGCATTTTAGAATAAGCCTTATGATTTACTGAATTCATCCATGATATGGGATCATTTTGCTTAAGGATAAGAAAGAAAAATAAAAACACTAGCTTGGGTCTAGAGCACGGGTCGGCAACCCGCGGCTCCCAGCCACCCAGTGCGCGCGTACCTCTTCGAACGGGCAGTGGTGCGCGCGCACCTCTCCAAATGGAGAGTGGCATTGCCCGTTTGGAGAGGTGCGTGCGCACCTCCCTGAATGGGCGGAGGTGCGCGCGCACCTCCCCAAACCTTTGGAGAGGTGCGCGCGTACCTCCGCGCGAAGGGGCAGGGGCGCCGCTCTTTGAGGAAGCTGCCGCGGCCCGTCTGCAAAGCTGCCGAAAGCGGCAGCTTTGCAGACGGGCCGCGGCAGCTTTCTCGAAGAGCGGCGCCCCTGCCCATTCCGAGAGGTCTGCGCGCACCTCTCCGAACGACCGGAGGTGCGCGCGCACCTCGCCAAACCTTTGGAGAGGTGCGCGCATACCTCCGCGCGAACGGGCAGCGGTGCCGCTCTTTGAGGAAGCTGCCGCGGCCCGTCTGCGTAGCTGCCGCTTTCGGCAGCTTCGCAGACGGGCCGCGGCAGCTTCCTCAAAGAGCGGCGCCCCTGCCCATTCCGAGAGGTCCGTGTGCACCTCTCCGAACGACCGGAGGTGCGCGCGTACCTCCGCGCGAACGGGCAGCAGCGCCGCTCTTTGAGGAAGCTGCCGCAGCCCGTCTGCAAAGCTGCCGCTTTCGGCAGCTTTGCAGACGGGCCGTCGCCGTCGGGCAACCGGGAACCGGTTCCATCTCACTTTAAAAAAATGGCAACCGCGTGCGTCCGCGCATGCGCAAAAAACCATTTTGCGCATGCGCAAAACATTTTTTGCGCATGCGCGTGCATGGACACGCGCACGCGGCTCCCACTTTTTTTAATTTGTGATGGAACCGGTTCCCAGTGGCTCTTTTCCTTTTTTAGGTTGCCGACCCCTGGTCTAGAGAAAATCAGAATCAATGGTTGGTTTTATAGATGTCAGCTGCAGGATCTACAGATGTTACCATTTTCCTGGGCAACTAACTAAATCTTCTTCACTCTACCTTTCCTCTTGGTTAGGTCTCACAGTATTGAAACATGTGCTTACTCCACGGGTGAAGGCCACTCATGTTGCTGTTGATTCAATGAAGAGCTACTTAGATGCAGTTTATGATGTTACAGTAGCCTACGAAGGTACTGTGGATCATAAAGGACAAAGGAAAGTGGCACCATCCATGACTGGTGAGTAGGTGCTGTTGAATTACTTTTTAACACCTTCTCTTGCCTGATTCAAGCTGGGAGGATCCACATCCTTCATGGAATGTCTACAGTATTCAAGATGAACTTTTTCTGTGTCCCAAATGATACACGGTTGGGCTTAGCTTTTTGTTTGACTTCTAAGTTTCCAATTAATGGCTTATTTCCATTTTAGGTTGTCTTTCTACTGGCCGATAAATACATTTGCTTACATAAGCTAGCATTTAACATGATTTGTTGCTGCACTGGATTTTAAACTGGGGAGGGGAACTCTTTGTTCTTTTTTTTTTCTTATACATGTTTTTATATTTTAATTACCGGTATATAGTTATATCATTTATATTTTATTAGCATAGAGTTACATTAAGAACAGCACTTTACTTTTTAGTGTGCAAAGGAAGACATAATTTGTGACTTCCATGATCTGTCTCTCCTAACAGGGCAAGAGTGAGGTCTTACCTCTTATATCATAACAAGCATCACCACATGTGAGGCCAAATGTGTTTCAGATGGATTTAAGGAGGGGAAGGGCAGAAATAAAAGTGAAAATAGAACATTTCATCCACACAGACCAGGCACACTCATTGATTGACTATGTGCCACCAGGTCAGTGTCAACGCTTAGCAACCACATACATGGATATTCTCCAGGTTTTCCCGCCATGCATCCATCGCTGCTGTAATTGAGTCCACCCATCTTATTGCTACTTATCTTCTTTTTCCCTTTCCTTCCCCCTTTCCCAGCACTGGAGCTTCCTGCAAAGAGCTAATTCTTCACAGAATGTGTCCCAAATGGGATAATTTGACCCTGGTCATTTTTGCCTTGAGTGAGATTTGTTCTGTGACCCATTTGTTTCTTTTCTGGACTATAGTATTCTCAGGTGCCTTCTCTACCATCAGATACGAAAAGCATTCAATGCTGTTTCTATCCTGCTTCTTCAAAATCCAACTTTCACTTCCATAGAGTATCACAGAGAAAACCATTATCTGCACACCTCTGATCTTTGACATCTGAATGTATTTTCCAAACTCATTTCTATTCAACCAAGTCTAGTCTGTGGCATATTTCTTTACTGCTACTTCTTTTATTAGTGATAGTAGATCCAAAAGCCATCCACCACTTTTCACTGTCTTCTTTTGCAGTTCTAAGCATGATGCTATGCCTATTGTCATTAGTTTGGTCTTTATATGTAGATTTACTTTTGTCATCAGGCTGCTTGATTTCACTATTAGAGCTTGCAGATCATTGGCTGTCTCAGCACTCAGAGTATAATATCATCAGCACAACACACATTATTGATGTTTCTTCCCCAAACCATTCTGCTTTCTTCTGCCCAGATAGTCCAACTACATTTTCCTCATTGATATTTCTAACAATGGCATTCTAGTCTCCGATCACAAGCTGCTATATCCATTTCAATTTCAGATTTAATGTCCTATTTCAAATTTAATGTGACCGTTAAACTCATGAACATTCTCTACTTCCAGATCAGTGGTTGGAGCACAAGTTGAAATAATCAAAAGTAATATACTGATCAGGTTCAAGAGTTGTCTGCAAAATCTAATTGATGTAATTGTTCAGTGATTGAATTGTAGCCAAATATCATTCTTACTTTATTGTTTCTGACTGTGAAAATGCTGCTCTTCCTTTGTTTTTCATGTCTTGAGTAATACAGTGTAGGATCTCCTGAGAGTGTTTAATTCCTATCTGTTTGAATTTGCTGATACTTAAGTTGTCAACGTTGGTCCGTTCATGTCCTATTTCACTGCGTTGAGCTTTTCTGTGTTCATATCTCTTACATAAACACCCATATTTATCCTTAATAATTGGGGATTTGCCACCAAATTATGGAAGGGGAACATCACAGTGCTGGGGTGGGGAGGGTAGAATAGAAACAGAAAGCTGGAGAGTTGCATATTTGCTGTGGACCCATCCAAGTTACATGTCCTTTAATCACAGATTTATGGACAGTGAAGTCTTGTGTTGTGACTGAATAATGCCCAGAGCAGGACATCAAATAATAGCCATCCCTGTTCTGAGTGCATTGGGGGAAGAGGGGGAATGGATTTCTGATCTTATGAGATATGCAATGAAGTAGCTGGTTGTGTCTATGTGTATGTATGTATACTTGCAATTTTCCCTCAAAAATGCTATTTTCTTTACTTTTCAATATGCTTTCAGAATAGCATGGTATCCTGTTTTATTCTTTTTAAAAATATTGGGATTTTAAAAAATGAATAAACATTTATTCATGTCTACAGTTTTTTGGAAAATAACGCTTTGGCGCAGACTTCTAAGTAAGATTTAAGATTTAAGATTTATTGAGATTTTTATACCGCCCTTCTCCCAAAGGGACTCAGGGCGGTTCACAGGGCATAAATATAAACAACAGTACAAACATTAAAAGATAATTAAATTAATGCCCAAGTTAAAACCAGAATAATAAAACAAACCTATAAAAAACCCAAGTACCCCCATCAGGCCAGACCCGCTAGTTCGAATAAATGGGTCTTCAACCCGCGACGGAAGGATCGGAGGTCTGATGCCATCCGGAGCTCAACCGGCAGTTGGTTCCATAACGCCGGAGCACCCACAGAGAAGGCCCTCCCCCTGGGGGCCACCAGTCGACATTCCTTGACAGGAGGCACCCTGAGGAGGCCCTCTCTGTGGGCGCGCACAGGGCGGAGGGGAGTCGACGCCGGCAGCAGGTGGTCCTCGAGGTATCGCGGACCCATGCCATGTAGGGACTTAAAGATCATAACCAAAACCTTGAACCTTACCCGGAAGACAACTGGTAACCAATGCAGCTCACGGAGCAAAGGTGTAACATGGGAGTACCGGGAAACTCCCAAGACAACTCTCGCGGCCGCATTCTGTACCAGTTGGAGCCTCCGAGTAGTCTTCAAGGGAAGTCCCATGTAGAGAGCGTTACAGTAGTCTAGGCGAGAGGTCACGAGCGCATGAGTGACCGTACACAAGGCCTCCCGATCCAGATAGGGCCGCAACTGGCGCACCAGGCGAACCTGGGCAAAAGCCCCCCTAGTCACGGCCACTATGTGATCCTCCAAAGTGAGTCGTGAATCTAGGAGGACTCCCAAGTTGCGAGCCCTATCCACAGGGGGTAAAAGCTCACCCCCCATAGAAAGAGGTGGAACATCCCAGGTGTCTCGGGAAGCCGGAATGTACAGCCACTCAGTCTTGTCAGGGTTGAGTTGAAGTCTGTTCCTCCCCATCCAGACCCGAACCGCCTCCAGGCAACGGGACATCACAGCGAGGGCATCACTGGGGTGGTTTGGGGTCGAAATAAAAAGTTGGGTATCAGCATATTGATGATACCCAACTCCAAAACCACGAATGATCTCACCCAGCGGTTTCATATAGATGTTGAACAGGAGAGGCGAGAGGACCGACCCCTGAGGAACTCCACAAGCGAGAGTCCTAGGGGTCGACCTCTGCCCCCCTGCCAACACCGACTGCGAGCGTCCCAGGAGATAGGAGGAGAACCACTGAAAAACCGTGCCTCCCACTCCCAATCCCCTGAGACGCTGCAGCAGGATACCATGGTCGATGGTATCGAAAGCCGCCGAGAGGTCTAATAGGACTAGGACAGAGGAATACCCCCTATCCCGAGCCCTCCAGAGATCATTCACCAGAGCGACCAATGCCGTCTCCGTGCTGTGCCCGGGCCTGAAACCCGATTGGTAAGGGTCCAGATAATCCGCTTCATCCAGGACCAGAGGGAGCTGATGCGCCACCACACTCTCAACAACCTTCGCAAGAAAGCGAAGGTTGGAGACTGGACGAAAGTTGTTCAATACAGCTGGGTCCAAGGCAGGCTTCTTGAGGAGAGGTCTCACCACCGCCTCCTTCAAGATGGTGGGGAAACAACCCTCACTCAAAGAAGCAGATATAACCGCCTGGAGCCAGCCTCGTGTCCTCTCCCTAGCTGCATAAACCAGCCAAGAAGGGCACGGGTCCAATAAACATGTGGTGGAACTCAGCTTCCCCATAATCCTGTCCACTTCATCAGGGGTCACAGAATCAAACTCCTCCCAGATAACATTGACAAGACCGCCCGTGTCCTGATCGTCAGACTCTGCCCAGCTGGAGTCCAAACCGGTCCGAATCCGAGCGATTTTATCCGACAGATGTTGACCAAACTCCTCGGCACGACCCTGCAAGGGATCCTCCCTCACCTCCTGATTAAGAAGGGAGCGAGTCACCCTAAACAAGGCGGCCGGGCGATTATCTGCGGACGCGATGAGGGTGGAGAAGTAATTACACCTCGCCTCCCTCATCGCAGCGAGATAAGACCTAATGTAGGTTCTTAACCGCAATCGGTCGGGTTCAGATCGGCTGGACCTCCAGCAGCTCTCTAGGCCCCGTTTCCGACGCTTCATCTCCCGGAGCTCCGCGGAGAACCATGGAGCTCGCTGGGATCTGCGCCGGGTCAGGGGCCGCAAGGGTACAACCCGGTCGAGTGCCTCAGTGGCTGCCCTTTCCCAGGCTTCCACTAAGGCATCCGCCGAGCTGTGAGCAATGGAGGCAGGTGGAGACCCCAGCGCCGCTTGGAATCTCTCAGGATCCATTAGGCGTCTGGAAATAAGCATAACTTTGTATTTAACTTTTTAAAGAAAAGAAAATCATTTTTCTATAGGGTTTCTTTAATCTTAAGTATAATGCTCTAAAAATAGATAGATTTTCTGAATATGGAAACAAGGGATTCATTTGAAACAAAACATAGATGCTTTCATTTCATACCAATGTATCCAGGTAAAAAAAATAAAATATGATGCATTCATCTGAGTCGTCTATCTATCTGGCCACTTCCATTTAATAGATAGAGATGCTGTAAAATATTATTATGTTCTTTTGTATATTTCAAGAAAAAGTAGGTTTCATGTTGTTTTTGTTCTTTATCTCCACCTAAACTAAATTAAAATAACAGTCTTTATTGTCATTTTCATTCAATTAAACCTGTGAGCAATTGCAATATTGTAAAGAGTCATGTGGGGATGTGAGAATTTTTAAGTTTAAATATCCAGACTTGAAACTAGGATCAGTTTTTAAAGATTATTAAATAAATAAGTGAGCCTTTAATTTTACAAAAAAAATGAAATTAATCATATTATAACAAAAGTATTGATAATGTTCTTCTGGATTTTAGACTTTCTTTGTAAGGAGTGTCCAAGAATTCATATCCATATTGAACGAATTGAGCTAAAAGACATTCCAGAAGAACAAATGTTTATGAGAAGATGGCTTCACGAACGTTTTGAAGTCAAGGAAAAGTAAGTGGTAAAAGACCTGGCTCTGTACCTGAAGCATTTGACTTTCTTTTTAAGAAATAAAGACCAGCTATCTTTATTACTTATATTAATAATAAATGTTGCTAGCTTAACATTTTACAAAATTATGTATGAATTTTATGCTATTTTGCACATGGGAAAATTTGAGTGTGTAAAATAGAGTAAGGTAATAAGATCAGTGGCTATGAGAGTGAGAAATATCACTCAAACCAACATTGTACTATGCTTGTGATTGTAACTATGGATCAATATTGCTGTAAATATCCTTTACTTACAGGCCAAAAAACTCCCTGGTCCAGTTTGAATCAGTTTCTCCACATTTGTAAAACAATATTATTTTATAGATGTGGATATACTGATTCTAATTTCTCTAGGTTTTGGGGATTTTTTGCCTGACAGTAAGGGATATTTTCATCCATATTGATTCAATTGCAGGCTAACCTTCACTTCAAGCTATATGTTAACTGATCTTGTCTTGAATTGCTGTGTATATTAAGTTAGTTGTGACTTATCCCAAGTAAACCTGGGTTAATTTGTTACAATAAATACACCCATACAGCTGAGTTAACACTCCACTCATTTTCATTTGAGTCCATTAGGCAGCTTTAATTATTTATTTATTTATTTTATTTATTTATTAGTTTTTATAAACCGCCCTTCTCCCGAGGGACTCGGGGCGGTGTACAGAGGAAGGAAGGTATACAGATGAACAATAAAAATAATAAAAACAATAGTGAAAACAAACTGGGACCCCAATTAACGCTATCATGCCAGGCCGGACTGCTGGAACAGGAAAGTTTTTAAGTCGCGTCGGAAGGTACGGAGGTCGGGGGCCATCCGGATTTCGGTTGGTAAGCTGTTCCAGAGGGCTGGCGCACCCACTGAGAATGCCCTCCCCCTGGGGGCCACCAGCCGACATTCCTTGAGCGGTGGCACCCTGAGGAGGCCCTCTCTGTGGGAGCGCACAGGACGGTGGGGTGCTGACATTGGCAGAAGGTGCTCCCGTAGGTAGTCCGGACCCATGCCATGTAGGGCTTTGTATGTCATTGTTAGCACCTTGAACTTCACACGGAAGGCAACCGGAAGCCAGTGCAGCGCACAGAGGAGAGGTGTGATATGGGAGTATCGGGAGGCTCCCAAGAGTGTCCGTGCCGCTGCACTTTGCACCAGTTGAAGCTTCCGAGTGGATCTCAAGGGCAGCCCCATGTAGAGAGCGTTACAATAGTCTAGGCGAGATGTCACAAGGGCATGGGTGACTGTACGTAAGGAATCCAGGTCCAGATAAGGCCGTAGTTGGCGAACTAGTCGAACCCGGGAGAAGGCCCCCTTGGTCACAGCTCCTATGTGGTCTTCTAGGGAGAGCTGCGAGTCTAGGAGGACACCCAGGTTGCGGGCCCTATCAACAGGGGGTAGTAACTTGTCCCCGATGTTAAGCAGTGGGACGTTCTGAATATCCTGGCTTGCCGGAACGTACAGCCATTCAGTCTTGTCCGGGTTCAGTTGAAGCCTGTTCCTCCCCATCCATTCCCGGACCGCTTTCAGGCAGCGGGACATCACGTCTAGGGCATCACTGATATTGTTTGGAGTTGAGATAAAAAGCTGGGTGTCATCAGCATACTGATGGTACCCTACTCCAAAACTGCGAATGATCTCACCCAGCGGTTTCATGTAGATGTTGAACAGGAGAGGCGAGAGGACCGACCCCTGAGGGACTCCGCAAGCGAGAGGCCTCGGGGTCGACCTCTGTCCCCCTGTCAGCACCGACTGCGAGCGACCCTGGAGAAAGGAGGAGAACCAACGCAGAACCGTGCCTCCCACTCCCAGTCCCCTGAGGCGTCGCAGCAAGATACCATGGTCGATGGTATCGAAAGCCGCCGAGAGGTCTAATAAGACAAGGACAGAGGAATGGCCCCTGTCCCGGGCTCTCCAGAGATCATTCATCAGAGCGACCAATGCCGTCTCCGTGCTGTAGCCCGGCCTGAAACCCGATTGGTACGGGTCTAGATAAACCGCTTCATCCAGGATCTGAGGAAGTTGGTGCGCCACCACGCTCTCAACAACCTTCGCAAGGAAGCGAAGATTGGAGACTGGACGAAAGTTATTCAAAGAGGATGGGTCCAAGGTGGGCTTCTTGAGGAGAGGTCTCACCACCGCCTCCTTCAAGGCGGTGGGGAAGTGACCCTCACTCAGAGAAGCAGAGATGACCGCTAGGAACCAGCCTCGTGTCCCCTCTCGAGCTGCATAGGCCAGCCAGGAAGGGCACGGGTCCAGTAAGCATGTGGAGGAGCTCAACCTTCTCATAATCCTGTCCACTTCCTTAGGAGTTACAGGATCAAATTCTTCCCAGATGACGTCGACAAGACTGTCCATGTCTTGTTCTTCCATCTCAGCCCAGTTGGAGTCCAGGCCAGTTCGAATCCGAGCAATTTTATCCAGCAGATATTGACCGAATTCCTCGGCTCGACCCTGCAAGGGTTCCTCCCTCACCTCTTGGTTTAATAGGGAGCGAGTCACCCTGAACAAGGCAGCCGGGCGATTATCTGCGGACGCGATGTGGGTGGAAAAATAGTTGGATTTTGCCACCCTTATCGCAGCGAGATAAGACCTGGTGAGGATTCTTAGTCGCAATCGGTCGGATTCGGATCGACTGGATCTCCAACGGCTCTCTAGGCCCCGTCTCCGACGCTTCATCTCCCGGAGCTCCTCGGTGAACCATGGGGCTCGCTGGGATCTGCGCCGGGTCAGAGGCCGCAAGGGTACAACTCGGTCCAGAGCCTCCGTGGCTGCCTTTTCCCAGGCTTCCACTAAGGCATCCACCGAGCTGTGAGCAGGGAGTGCATGCGTGTCCCTAAGCGCTGCCTGGAACTTATCAGGGTCCATTAGGCGCCTAGGGCGGTACCATCTGACTGGCACCGTGCACCCACGGTGGGGGGTGGCAAGGGGGAAGTCTAGCCGCAGGAGGTGGTGATCGGTCCATGACAGGGGCGTAACAGTTGTGGTACCCCCACCGATATCATCACGCCACCGTCCAGACAAGAACACCAAGTCTGGGGTGTGGCCTCTCTCATGAGTCGGTCCAGAAATTATTTGCGACAGGTCCATGGCCGCCATGGAAGCCATGAACTCCCGAGCCAGTTCGGACGATCCTCCCAGGGACGGTAGATTAAAGTCGCCCAAGACCATGAGTCTTGGGAATTCAACCACCAACCCTGAGAGGGCATCAAGTAGCTCGGGCAGGGCCGCCGCTGCACGATTAGGTGGTAGGTACGCCAGCAGCAGGCCCAACTGCGCCCCTGGGCCGTATCTCAGTAGGAGAGACTCACACCCGACCATCTGAGGGACGGTGGTCTCTCGCGGGCTAAGGGATTCCCTGATGATAACTGCCACTCCCCCGCCCCTCCCATGAGCCCGAGGCTGGTGCAGCACCTGGAAACCTGGTGGGCAGAGGTCAACCAGAGGAACACCACCCTCTGGGCCCAGCCAGGTTTCCGTGATGCAAGCCAGGTCCGCATGCTCGCTCTCCACTAGGTCACGAACAAGGTGAGCCTTGTTAGCAACGGACCTGGCATTTAGGTAGACCAGCCTGAGCTTAGGAGGCTGCACATCTTCGCTCCCGGGTCCTCGGGGGAAGTACAGAGGGTCGGAGCGTCTCACCGCTTGTACAGAGCGGAGATGACCCTCCCGGTGTCGATACGGCCCTCTGCTTGTGCACCTTCTGCCGTTCCCCACCATCCTGGGAATTGGTTGTTCGTCAGCTCGCCACTGGGCTTTGTCGGCGACTGGCCCACGTTCCTCACCTTCGTGAATGGTCGTAGGCCCGGCCTGCGCTATGGTAGTTGGAAGGCCCCCCTTCACCGAACAACCATAGTCTTTTCCCGCCCCCCTCCCTAACCCGACAAAGAACTTAACTAGGAACTTAACCAGGGGCCTCTTGTTGGACTTATGCTGGAGGCCCCTGACCCTGCCCGGCCATCTCTCAGAGGCCCAATGGTCTGGCCCGTCATCGAGATTGGATGTAGTATAGGCGGGTCGCACCCAGGAGAGGGGGGAACCCCTGAGGGCGTGTAGGTCTGTGCTGGAATATTGGAGTAGCATAGAGTTACAAGGGTTTTTGGGAAGGCAGCCCCCTGGATGGAGAATTGGCAGGAGGGTCGAGTCGGGTGGGTGGGTATCTGACCGTCACCCAGCCACTGCCACTTGGCTGGGTGAACCCCAGAAGCAGGCCACTCCCCATCCTCTCACGATGGGTTGTGACTCTGTTTCCGGGGGTGGTCCAGAACCCACTCTGGGTGAAGCATACCCCATAGAGCTCTCACCTCTATGGGGCTGCAGGTGTAAGGTCAAGCCACTCTGCCACCGTGGCTTGCACCCAGGCCCATCATGTCCTGTGGGGAGAGGGTGGGCAGGGAGGTTGAGAGTTGGTAGAGGCAAGGTGATGACGGCTTCGGTGGTCCAGTCGCCGCTGTCTCCACTGATCAGCTGGATCGTGGCGTCTTTTTGGTTGAGGATCGGCACGGAGACACCGTCGGCTCCCAGGGTGCGGGCCGGAGAGGCCACGCCGCGTCTATTAATGCTACCGTCGAAGGTTCGTGGTAAAAAGTGGTCGACCGGGGCCGCAGCTCCATAGGCCCTGTTGGTTGGGGACCGTCCAGAGCTCGGCCTCCCAGAGGTACGGGAGTCCCATGTCGCTGCCTCCGTTCCACGCGCCTCGAAGAAGGCGGACCATGCCGCGTCCCAGGAGCTCGGGGATGCTGTTGTCGATGTTGCCGCCGTCGCCATCATCGTCGATGGTGTCTTCACTGATCAGCTGGCCCGCGGCTCGATCGGGGGCCGGAGAAGCTGTCACCGACGCCGTTGCCCTCGCTGCCGCCGTTTCCGCCATACAGCTGATCCGATTCCGCCGCACAGCTGATCTGCGGTGAATTGTTAGGGCCGATTCCCAGCTGATCTGCGGCGATTTGTTAAGGGCCGCTTCCTCCGCGCAGCTGATTATATTTAGCCACTTAAGGAAAATAGAGCTGTGCAGTGCATTCAGAATTGGTCCTTCACAAAGCACATCAGTAAGAAAAAGGGGCTCTCTTTGAAGAGTAAAACAGCCGTATCCTTTGTGAGACTTATGCAGCTGCTTCAAAAAGACATGAACGTTTCCATTGGAATTGCTAACAAAATCTACCCAAGAGATACTAAGACAGCTGGCAATATTATTTATATGTAGGGGTGTAGGTTTCTATATATGTTGTCTATGGCATATTTAAATGTGTATTGTGTATGTGTACACTTTTGAGAGCAAGCAACAAAATTTCTTTTTTAATAGGTGCCAATGTGCCCACAGTAAACAATGAGAATAAAGGTTATCTGTCTATCTATTCCATCCAGGGATTGTGATTGCTTGAACATTTCAGAGAGAGATGCTGATATGTGCTAAATTGCTTTGTATAACATCTCTTTTAATGCTTTGTATAGCCCTATAAATAAGTCTGGCCAAATTACACTGTAGTATCGTGTTTCCCCCAAAATAAGACCTCATCTTATATTATTTTTTGGCACCAAAATATGCATTAGGGCTTATTTCCGGGGGAACATGGTATCTGGGTGATCAGCCTGGCTGGGTGCCACACCCTCTGGCATGCACACAAGAGACGGTGAGCGTGCAGGGGGTGACGGTGTCCAACAGCAGCTGCAGCTCGCCATCTTCTTGGTGCAGTTCAGCTAAGCCTGAGTGCAGAGGTGGAGGGTGAGGCAGATGATCCCGATGCGCTGCCCACTTTGTCCCACTGTCTCTTGGTGTCCCTGTGGCCGTGCCGGGGCAAGCAGCCATGTAGTGCATTGGGATCGTCTGCCTCCCCCCATGCCTCTGCGTGCTGCCGTGTGAGCCTCCCGTGAGCCAGGCAGACACGCAGCACATCTGGATTGCCTGCCTTCCCCCCCCACCTCTGCCTCCACGCTCAGACTTACCTGCGCTGCGCCAAGGGGCTGGCAGGCTGTGGCTGCTGCCGGACACCGTTGGCCTGTGTGCGCTCAGTGCCTCTTGTGCTGGCCACCACCACCTCCCAGGTTTATTTTTGGGGTAGGGCTATATTAGGCCACCCCAAAAAATCAGGCTAGGGCTTATTTTCAGGGTGGGCCTTATTATCAGGGAAACATGGTAAAAATTGTGCTATTTGCAGATGAAGATTAAAAAGTTCAATCCCTAATGTATGAAAGAAAGAATTTCAGGCCAAAAGTCGTGGTTTTTGGAGGAAAGTATTTGTGATAAATTATCAAAGATAACAAGATAATTGTATTCAAGCTTTTAACCAAAATTATATGATAAATAAATAATGTTTAAACTTTTTCCTTGCTCCTAGATTGCTAATAGAATTTTATGATGCAAAAGATTCTCAAAGAAGAAATCGGTTCCCTGGGAAAAGTGTTCACTCCAAACTAAGTCTCCAGAAAACATTGCCATCCTTATTATTTTTAAGTGGCTTGACCGCCAGCATGTTACTGACAGAGTCTGGAAGGAAACTTTACATGAAAACATGGATATATGGGAGCTTATTAGGCTGTCTCTGGGTCAGTATTAAAGCATAAAAACTCTGCACTTTCATTCAGTGGCTTTTCTCTCTTGCTTTGCACATCACTTCAAATTCTTTCCTAAATTTATATTAAAATTTTAAATAGTCTTATCAATTGAATATTATACCAACACGCTCTGTTAACCTAATTGTGTTGTGGTGGTTTTGACAAAAAGGTAAATTATGTTTCTGACTTTGCAGAACAAAGGAGATAACAAAGGCTTAGCATATTTTTTTCTTCCACTTTTCTATATCTACCTACATATAACATACACTCTGTATATTTATACTGGTTCAAATGGACCAGTGAATGGATTTTCTAGCATTATTTTAGATGGAAGTATTTATTTCTGACAAGGTTTTCTGCTTTTTAGTTTATTACAGAAGCTCTTACGTCATAAACTCAAAACCAAGCTGGTTTCTATTGATACCTTCTTCTCTATTTGAATCTAGATATGTTTTGTTACAATAGTTGCTCAAGCACAGCCTGTAAAGAAAGCAGGTGAAAAACTCTTTATGGAAAGATGAGTTTAATAAGTGAACGAAACTTTGATTCTGTTATGTGGCTAGTTAACTTCAGTTTTATATATTTTTTTAATCCACAAAGTGTAGTTTTTATTTAAACACCTTGTATTTGTACATGAATAATTATATATTCAAAATAGATAATGCACAACCTGAGGCTCATTCAATTATAAGTTACCTTTGCCAAATTTCTAGAACACTTAAGCTAAACTGCCAGTTAAGAAACACCAGAAAAGTTCATGGATATTCCAAGTTCCTGTTTATCCAGGCTGCTTCATGTACAATGATTTACCTATAAAGGTCTCTTCAGGTTAAGGAGAAAAATATATAAACCAGCTTGTGAATATACCACCTGTGAAACAATTAGAGATGGAAAATGTTATTTGTGAAATGAGTATGAATTGAAGTAAGCAATGCTGCTGTGCAATGAAAAGTACATTTTATGGAGATGAGGAATATTTGTTCTTGCCAAAATACAAAATACGTGCCTTTGTTTGACATGATTCTGAATTGCAGTCTAATTATTATGATTCAGACTTATTTTTGGATAATTTGAATGTTTTTGCACTTGATGTCTGCTTCTGATGAACAGGAGATTGAGATTGGGTTTTTGAGCTCTGATTTGAAATATAGAAAATATTCTATTAATATTTTACCTGCATGAGCATATTTCTTGTCACTGTTTGGAGACATGCCAGTATACAATTTCATAAAATTTAGCATCTGTCTATTCTGTATCTAATAGGAAAAGGGATGCTATTTTATACTTGTTGTTTTATACAACAAAAGAAAAAACCTCATGATTCCAATATTAAAATAAAAAACACGAAAAGCTTTTTAAAATCTTTCTGAACTTTTCATATCGTTTTTGCTCAAAGTGTTTCATACAAAAGGATCTGAAATGATCAGGTTTGAGTTTTTTTTATAACATTAAATATATTTTAGTCCTGTACGTAAAGGAAAACTAATTGTTCTTTATATTTGTCCTAAAATTATATAATGTATTTATTATTCTATAGATGATAATTTTCATCTGCTTCACTGTTTGACTTTTTGTTCTCAGGTTAATGGAAAAATCTAGTAACAAATTTTATGGAAGGAAAGTTTAGAATATTTAGAGTGATGTTTTGTGCCATGTCAAAACAAGCATATTTCAGATGGCTACAAACCTCTCTTGACTGTGTTTAGCCCTTAATGTAAAGATCCAGAAACCTAAAAACAATATTCCTCTCTTCATCTGTTTTGGTTTAATAAGGCAGAACAGTTAGTTGCAAATTTAAAATTATGAATTTCAGGTCAAAAAGTCTCAGGAACCAGTTCACTTGAACCTCTTGCAATGATCTGCCCAGAGTTTCTACAGTTCCTTTGACTAAAACAACGGCATATTTAAAAGGTCAATTATAAATGGAGTGAAAGTAGTCTTGTGTTCTGGTTGTTTAATTTTACTGTTTCTGTTTCTTCCTCTTGCTACTTCAGTAGCTAGTTTTTATTTCAGTTGAAGAAAATGGGTACATGATCCCGGATGTTTAGGAAACAGTTAATGTGGTGTGGTGCAATTCAGATTGTAAAGGAGTACCAAAGGCGGTATTGGTTGTTAAGGGAAGAATCTCTTATGAAAAGGTCGCATTATGGAAAAAGTGAGCTGTTTATGGCAGGATTAAATTAAAACATACATTTCCATGGAAACATCTTTCAAAAGATCACTTTTTTGTTTCTGAACATATATAATTACAAATATGATTTGTGAAACTGGAATATTCATAAATAACTGCTATTCTACGTCCATATTCTGTAACACCCATCCCAACATCTGCCCACTGGCACTCCATAATGTCCGTCTGTTGCCACACTCTAGCCCCAGCCTATGGCATCCACACACCTGATTAAATTCCATAATGCCCAACTGCAGCACCGACTTACCCATATTATGTAGCACCCACTCATGGCACTCAGCCGCACACCTGCCTGCCAATTCATAGCTCTCATTTACTAGCCTGCTTGTGCCTTTTTCCACATTGTGGTCACGTCACATCCTCTCACTTAACAATTTTAGCAGTTCTCACTTAACACTAGCAACAGGGACTGCTGGGATTGCTGTTGCTAAGAAATGTGGGCACATGACATAGCACTTTATAATTGCATTACTTAGTGATAAAAATTCCAGTCCCAACTGCTGTCATAACTTGAGAACTACCTGTATAGAACAAAACAGTTTAAAAGTAGAAGAAGACCAGATATGAAAATATAAGTAAAAAGGATAGAATATTACATCATTGTTACCAATATAAACTGTCTATAAGCTACGAAGCAGGCTGTCATTAGTCTTTAGTATTTAACATTGCGACATAAAACTAAGATTCTAAGGGACGTGGACAAAAAGTGAGCTCTATCTAGGTATGCATTTATTCAGAGTTATTCAAGGGTTAACCACAGTTCTACATTAAAGAATGTGAGATTTAGAAAACTTTGATTTTATCCTCCTGTCAGCATAACCAAGTCTGGCAAACTCCAGGAAGGTAGAATCCATTTGATCAGAAAGAAGAGTCTGAATATAAAAGGTATCAGAATGAGTTGGATACTTTATGCCAGGGGTGTCAAACTGCCGGCCCACGGGCCGGACGCATCATCCGGAAGCCACACCTACCCCATTGCTGGCAATGGCAAAACCGTCCCGATACGTTGCACAACGTCATGTGACGTCGCAAGTTTGATATGTCTGCTTTATGCCTAAGGATTCCAATATTCCTATAAAACTATAAATACAATATAGTAAAATGTATCTGCCTTCCAGAGTAGCTGATTAGCACATTTAATCAAGCCAGTGTTGAAGCTTTCCACAATTTGGATACTGCGATGTAAATGTTTTGTTGGTCTGAGAATATAAGGTTGCCTGCACAGGAAAACATTCTGGGCAGGACAGACTGGTCTTGTCACTTTCCATGTCCAGAATGTATGTTGTGTCAGAATTCCCTCAGCTTGTTCATACTCCAAGGGCAAGAGTCTCTTGAAAAAACCCATAAAAGTTCCATTTATCTAGGAAGCATCCTTTTCATCTAGCATTACAATTATGTGCTAGTGATAGGGAGCTCAGTCCTATGGAGAAAAATAAAGTTCACCCAATACATGAAAATTAGCCAGATCTTCAACTCCATCTTAATTGAACCCCTGGAGGGTTTTTCTTAATAATTTAGATTGCATAATTTCTTGCATGACACTTTTTATACTTAAGTAATTGTCACAAGGACCAAACTACATGCCATGCAAGAATTGGCCACATGCTTTAGCAATAAATATATTTGGAGTGGGGTAGCTGGAATAAATAAGGCTTCTCTTATTCAAACTTATGTCTAGAAGTCTTGACAAAATGCTCCTACTGACTGCCCATGCAATGGATTATCAGTTCTACCCAACAATGCAATCTCTCAATAGCAAGGACTTTCTATTTTATATGCACACAAAAATAAAACCTGTGATTGACAGACATCTTGGCTACAATCAAACATCTGTTGGTTTAAATTTTGACACATAGCACAGAGAGATGTGTTGCATTGGAGGATCAGAATAGGAAGCCATCTCCACACTGCTATGGCATTTGTGCCTATGATTGTGCAGACATGCATCAAATGAACTTTATAAATTACAGGTAGTTCTCAGCCACCATATCCAATAATATTGATAGTCTTTCTATTATATCAGTAGCCAAATAAGAAACAGAGCAAAAAGATAGTGGTGATCTGTTTGCAAATCTGGGGTCATACTGTCTTTCCAACATCAAAAGTTGGATTTTGGATAATCCCATGGCCAATAAAATTATAACTCATAATAAATTCCAAATTTGCAAAATGTATTCACAGGTAGAGCATTATCCATAAATCATACTGATCATGTTAATACCATGTTAACAAAGCAGAGACCTTACAAGGGAGCTTAAGTGAGAATATTGATACAATATTTTAGAAATATGCCTTAAAATGTTCCCAATAATTTAAAAAAACTACACTAGGTTCTTCACATTTATGAGTCATGAGCACCATTGTTTATTATAATAAACCAAAAATCCTGGTTTACAATTTTGTGATAATACGGTCACATTCTACATCTATCCCAATTTTTTAAAAAGCAAATGCTGAATGTGTAGTAACTTTCCATTAAAATAAAAAAAAACCTTAATATAACAAGTTCTAGTTAGTTTCTGCATATAAATTATGATGGGCTTTTATACAAAACTATGCAATATTTTATGCTTTTGAGTGACATCTAAATGGTGTGAAATATTTTTTTCTATCAGCATTCTGTTAACATTGTTTTGAAACAATACTGTTTCACTTGAACTGATATTTGTATATTTCTATTTACTTGCATGATACTTTTTATACTTTAGCTGCATCGTGGTTTTTCTATTTTTTTAAAACAACATGTTCATATATAAGGAAAAAAATGAAATATGACTGTATTGTTGTTTGTTGTCTTGGTGTGGAATAAGATAGTATTGTTTAAATAAACAAGTAAACCAATATGTATTTGTTTATAATTACTAGTTTTTTATGAAATGATACATTTCTTAGCACATAATCTCAAACCAGCATTGGGTTTAATTTGCTTTTGGTACACATCCAATGTTTGGGGGAAAACCTCAATGTTTCATTTTTGCTATAAACTTTCCATTCAGTGGTGGCTTCCTTTGGATTGCTGGTTGCAATCTTCTTAATGGAAGGAATTTCACAAATTCTTGCTCAGTCTAAGGGCCTAAAATAGGGTGAATATTTTGTTGCACTTTCCTAAATCTGCAATCTAAACATGAAATCACAAAGCTAAATTGATTGTAACACAGTATAAGTATCTTGGCTAAGTCCTGAGAAATGTCTGAACAGGATGTCTACATATTTCCTCTGTATAAACTAGGGGGGAGGAATGGACACGGAGAGAGAGCAAGAACTGAATTTGTTGACCTCCATCCTGACCACAGGTAGCCAATACAAGAGTTAAGGCAGGAAATCAGATATTTTCATGTACCAGAAAAGCAACAAACATTCTGAGAAATTAATTTTCAAAAAATAACGGAGCTGTATTTCTCCAGTGTTTTAAGGGAATGGGTTACTATTAATTTATAATGTCCCTGCATACTTCTGTGGACTGTACAGGATAATGATCTTGTTCGAGCAGTTTGGCTCTGATCATTTTGCTACTGCAAATTCTCTCCGGACAATCGGCTCTGATGTTAGAAATGGGAGCCAGTCAGCATTGAAGGTATTAAGCAAGGCTCTTCCAGTCTGTTTGTTTGTGTTTTTACAAGTAGTCCTTAGTTAACAGCAGTTGGGACTAGAACTACCATGAACTAAGTTCATAAAATACCATATCACATGACTGTACTTCATGAAATACTTTTGCTGAAAATATTTCATGTTGGTGTTCTTAAATCATGAAATGTCATCCTTTAACCATACGGTGGCAATGGGACATTATAGCGCAGTGGTTAAGGCACCAGGCTAGAAAGCAGGAGACTTTGAGCTCTAGTGCTGCCTTAGGTATGAAGCCAGCTGGGTGACCTTGGGCCAGTCATTCCCCCTTAGCTTTCTGAAGGAGACAATGGCAAGCCACTTCCATAATTTTGGCAAGAAAACTGCAGTCACACAAAGGTACCCCCCCAAAAGACCTTAATTTTATTAAGCGTGTTATTCCTTTGATAAGTACTAAAGTGCATTCATAAATACTAAAGTGTATTTTACCTATAATTGTCATTCATAAAAAGATTACAATCAAAAGATCCTGATAAAATCAGAAATGAGCGTTCATTCTGGGGAATCAGGCAAACATATTTTTCTGTGCAAGAAAACAGCTCATTAAGAACAATGAAATTCTAAAGCATAGTAGCAACAGATCAATATGAGAAAAGTCACTATACAAATGAATACCACAAATTAAATGTAAATGTAGTAAATTATTGACATATATGCATTTTAAGATAAAATACTATGGACACCTGGACATAAATATTTCAATCCTAAACGTATTTAATTTGAGCACTTTTAATGCCATGTTATATGTAACACTGCTAAATCCTGGTTCATTGTATATGCCACAATGGCTGAATTTGCAAACCACTTAGAATCAAAATCAAGGAACACATTATGTATGCTTTCGGACAACAGAAAGAGGAAAAAGAAGGTGGTTTAAAAACAAAAAACTTGTTACCGGTAATAAAATACAATGTTAGATAGAAAATGTTTTTTTCTGTTTCTTGCTAAGTTTTACTTTATTGGACTAGTAAAAATATTACTTCATACAATGTAATGATGCACAATACCCTTTAAAACAGCAGGCAACGTTTGATAGCCAGATCACATTTTACAAAAAGAAAATGGTGGTAGTAGTGGTGGTGGTGGTGGTTAAAGACAGCAGTGGCCTAGGTAACTATTCTGTGACATGCTGAATGGTGGAACAAAATTTCTTCCAAAGGATTGCATGCTTGGTTTATCTATTAGAAGAATTAACCTTTTTGACTAACCCACATTTTTCTACAAAAACTTGTGAGTTCCTATTTTGGAAATTGGTCACTCAGTCTCAATATTATAATTTCAGGGAGGCTCTTTATTCAGTTGCCAAAAACAAAAAGAACTAGAGATTACAGGTGGTCTAGAATTAAACACCACTTCTTAAAATTATGGCTCTCTTACTGAATGTAGATCATAATCAGTCAATATGCTTACATCAAATCCTTTTACCATCATGATCTTTCTTTGCTACAACTGTCACTATCATCTACATAAGAAGCTATATTCACAGTCTATAATCCAGTTTCCAAAGGTGGTGTGATACTCCTGCAAATTGTGTGTTTCTCTAATGTGAAAGTATGTCTTTTGTCTTAAGACATATTACACAATTCTGTGAAATCATCAGAACAACTTGATGGAATCTCAAGGACTTGGCTTCAGCTGGTGATACATCTGGAGAACATTTCTCACAGTTTCCACATATTTATCATCAGGGATAGGTTTCCGCTGGCTTCCTGGTTCCAGAAACTTCTTAATTGTGGGAATGTGACTGATCCTTGTTTTAAAAGCCTAGTGGGGAGGATGAAAACACTTTCATCAACTGGACTTTAGCATTAAATGATCAAAAAGCTACAATTATGACACAAGTCACAATATACAAGGTAATACCAACCACTTTTAATTCATTTGATAAAATCCTGTTCAACGCTCATGGCAAAGGTTGGTACCTGGTTCTTGTTATACCTGTATTAATGAATGTTGAACTGGCACATACTAATAAATGAGACTAAACTATCTCAAATAATGCCTTTTTTGTTATGTATCCTTCTGGGCTATTTGTTCATCTGTGAATGCCCTCAAGAGTAATTTTGACTCTGGGGCACTGCTTACCCAATAGATGCTCTACAGAAGCAATCCTTAATAGATTATCATCAACAGAGAGATCTATTTTCTAGGGCATTTATGTGGTGTTTTACATAAACAAATGTATGTTTATATTTCTCCTGGGCTACTTATTAAATGCACTTTACTTAGTTATTTTTAACAAAAAAGTAATATTTTTTAACCATTTAATAAGTTTGTAACCTGCCCAAACAACTTGAGTTGGGATAAATAGACCTATTTACACTAGTTTGGATAAAGTAAATGAAGCGTGTGAACATCAAGACTCATGCCAATACAACTTCAAATCTTATATTTAGGATATGAATTAAAAATACAAAAGCAATCAAAGGAATGGGGGAAAGATGTCCCATGCTGTCCGGAAATGTAACGCTTCTGTTTCAGTGTTCAGAGCAATTTAACCAAGATTAAACATACATAACCATCTCTCAAATAACCAGATTATATCAATTTACATGAATATTAAGTAAATGAATTTACTTAATATTGATTATAGAATTATCAAATTTTAAAAGCATTTTATGCCGTTGTATCAAGCAACAGTCTATGTTGAAGAAATTATTATTGATGCTATTTGTGGTCATGTATCATACAGAATAGTTTCACAGAAGTTTATTAAATTTACGTGCTGCCTAGCTTGCTTAGAGAGCCACTCTGGGCGGGTTAACTTTAGCAAGTTAGAAGTCTCATCTGCAGTGCAAAGGAGCACTTTTATTTTCTTCTTTCAAATGGATGAATGAGAAGGCTTTAAATTTAATGGAATAGCTCAATTAACTCTTTAATTATTTTCCCATACCTGCAATAGAGGAAATTCATTCAGGATAGTGGGGACTTTTTCCTCTGCCATTAAAATAGTTTCAAAGAGGTGTATGTCTGCCAAGCTAAACCTATTGCCAACGAGGAAATCTTGTCCATGATCCTTCAGCACCTGTAAGGGCAAGAGGAATAGACCAAGTCTAATAGCAGCCACTCACTGATCTCCAAGATTCCAGGGCAGAGATCTTCTAAGAGTATAGTAAAAATGAATGAGCTTTGTTTAGTATGCAAAACAAAAGTGTTGAAATAGTGGTTTTACTATGATATATTACTCAGAAGGAACATCATAGCCATAATTTCTCCCCTTTTTCATTATAGCAATAGCACTTAGGCATATACCCCTCCATAGCATACTCTGAGTGGTTTACAATATCAGCATATTGCCCCCCAACAATCTATGTCCTCATTTTACCAACTTTGGGATGATGGAATGTTGAACCAACCTTGAGTCGGTCAGGATCGAACTCCTGCCAGTGGGCAGAGTCAGACTGCGATGCAGCATTCTAACAACTGTACCATAATAATAATAATTTATATTGTTATAAATCTCCATATTTCAATACAGTATTGTTTATATAATAAAATATTACTGACATTGTATTATTTAGATGGTATAGAATTTGAAAATAAAGTACTCTACCAATATTATAATTTAGAATGTCAATATTCCAAGTATCAGATTGTTTGATTTTATCTAAAGTTGTGTATAACATTGAAAAAGAACCACTGAGGTTCACATAATTTTTTTCATTTTTTGTAAAAACTTTGATTTTAAGCTGATTACTTAATTTTAAAGTCTCCATTGTATTGTTACTTTGTGTGTGTGTGCATTTAATCATGTTAATAAAAGAAAAAATGGAGCAAATTTAATAAAATTTGAAACACAAAAATAGAAAATAAAGAAAATAAAAAAACTTGGATTTCTGACTTCCCCCATCTTATACAACAATTAATTTGCAATAATTGTACATTTTATAGATTTGGTCCATAATTCTTCTTCTTGTTGTCTTGTAACTGTTTGCTCTGAAATTTTTGTCATACAGTTCTTTGTTCCATCTCGTGTCATACCTAAGTAAAAAATTATATATACACCCTCATAATTGGTACTGGTTTTGTTATGAGAGTTTCAAATTCTGCTTTTTCCCTCCCTCTTAATGTCCTGCCTTCCTTGTGAAGATCTGAGCTTATCCTTCTAGTAATTTGTAAAAGTATCAACGATGGTATATTCCAGCCTTCACCAAGTAATTCTTGCTGTGTTTTGAAATTTGCAGAATCTAAGTCAAGTGTGCCCACCTTTTTGGATTGCCTGGACCACATTGAGTGAAGAGGAATTGTCTCGGGCTGCATATAATATATATAATTTAATTAATGTATATCAATGCACATTATAATGTTAAAAGCTTATGATCTTATGGAGCCACAATTACTAGTTGTCCAGGGCCACATGTGGCCTGTGAACCACAGATTGGACATGCCTGATCTAAGTGGTCCAAATCTGTATATAGTTACTTTTTTGCACACTCTTAATCTTGGACTACAGCTTTTCAATGAGCAAAGAGGAGGCAGCTGAGCTCATAAAAGTCACTGCTTAGAAGAGATGCAGACCTGTAAATCCTAATTAGCAGGACTGTATGTAAAACTTGAACCTCTGTCTCCTGAGTTTGCAAATGTATTGCAAACATTGTCTTAGTTATTGATCTGGATTTTGTTGGGATGTGATCGAACTACAAGGAAAACAAAACAAAAAACTTTAGAAGGTTATTAGAAGAAAGCACTGAGAGTCATGTGGTAAGGAATCTGGCAACAGTCAATCCCAAAGCTAAACAAGATTGAACAGCTTTCTGAGACACATCAGCCTTCAAACTGAAGCTCCAAAAGTGGCTTCTTTCAAAATACGTATGTTTAAATAAAATTGGTAATTGGGTTAGAAGTTACCTACCATGGAATGGGCTAGTCAACAGCATCGTTAATTTAGCAGCTATAACATTTCCTAGAGTGTGGCAAATAAAGGTCTATAGGTATAACTTCTAAATACATACTTGTCTAATTCATGGTAAGATTTAAGCAAGCATACATGTTTATTGTGTAAAACATGGATATACATCTTTTGAGAGTGCAGGACTCGGCACACCTCTCAAGACAAGCCCAGGCTTCAGACAAAAAACAACAACAACACTACATATCCCAGATGTGGAGCAGAGATGAGGAACTGATGCTTTCCAGATGTTTTAATTTCTTCCAGCACCTCCACCCAGGCAAGAGATTGTTGGAGTTGTAGTGCACCTGCAAAACATGTGGAAGCTATGGTGGGTGACCCTTGATCTAAAAACATTTCTTTATTAACACTTACTTTTTCATAAACTGGAAAATATCTTTTTGTTGCTTTTTCTTTAATAGTAACAAGTTGGCGCTCTTGATCCTCCGGTGACAAGAAAGGGAATGGTAAAATAAAGAGAGAAAGGTCTGTTGTTCCTTCCACATACATGTCAATCCTAAAAAGACAAGAGTATCATGCATCAGTTGGAGCGCTCATCTTACCATCTATCATGTATGGCTCCAACTCTGGAGTCCAAGTAAAGAACACATGACAATTGCAATAAAATCCTAAAATAGGTGTACTCTGGTTAAAAAAAAAAAGAATATCCAAAAATGTTATCTTTCTAAATGGCTGTACATGGACAAATTTTTCAGGAAATGTATTTAACCAGATAGCTTTACTGGTCATAAGTAATATCTAATCAAGGAGTTAAACTTAGTCTGCAGCTGGTAGTTTATCCTTCCTTGGGTGCTAAGTGGCCAGTGGCAAATGCATAGCGGATGGTTATAGTAGCTATGCATAGCCCTGGGAGAAGTTCATACCACTTCAGTTTCTAATTCAAATAACTAAAGGCACACACAAGGAAAGTTGCTTTTCAAGGACCAGCCTTGGTAAATTTTCTTTTGGCGTTAAGCAAAGAAGTATTCTGAAGCATAACCCTATCCCAATGGCTGACCTACCCACAGCTTGCATGCCAACATGAGGTGGTGTACCTGTACATTATGTTAAGTTTGTTTAGTGGCAAACATGCATGGTTCTGCCCAATGGCTCCACCAACAACTGTCTTACGTGCTGTGTTTCCATTCAGCATTATCTTCCCAGAAGGAATCGGGAGGGAAACATACAAACAAAATGATAGAGCCTGGCTGACAAAATCACAGATGGTTTGTTAAGCTGCATGGGCCTGCAAGCAAAAGTAGCATGTGTTGCGAAACAAGTCTTATGGTTTAACATGGTAGACTGGCCCACATGGTATTTAGAGGAGTGGGCTACAATTTATTTCAGTGAGAAGAATGTTCTTATGTGACTGAATAAAAGGCAGAGACAACAGACAGGGCTCCAGCTGAAATTTCAAGCGTAGCTAAATACAGTGGGGACATTACAATGCTCTGTCGTTCATGTTCATCCCATACAAGTTGTACTTCGTAGCAATGTAACGGAGGATGGCCCTTGTCTGTACCAGCTTCATCCCGTCCATTTCCACCATGGGTGTTTGCTGAAACAGGAAGAAGCCATCTTTGGAGAGAAGAAAAACACAACAAATATAAAATATTCTGCCTACCAAGCACATATTTACTTTCAACACAGAAGCCAGGAGAAGCCAAGGTCATTTTATTGTTGTTCCGGCCTATTACTAGAATACTGATATAAAGAAACTGTTCGTTCAAGTGATGTGGGGTTTGCTGTTCTGTTATTAGATCTGCACAATATATCAAGACCTCATTATGCTCAATAAAGCAATAAGGGTGGTTTCACCCAATATGCTAAGGCATAAAACATGATTTACAAACCACAACGAATTTCACAAAACAAACAATATCATTATTTAATGCACTGCATGAAGCCCCCCCTCCCAGATTTCTGTTTAGACAAAAAGAGAGTATCACTGAACCTTACAGCTGTCTACCAGTATTATATCTGGGATCTTAACATATCAAATTTAAGGAATGTGTCAAGAGAACAAGCTGCCCTTTTTTAAATAAAGAGCTCTATTTAAAAAGTTACAGGACAAAAATGCACCTGTATATTTCCACGTCTTCCCAAGTGTTTTCTGAAATGGGATACCTATTCCTTCATTTTTCAAACAGGGTTTCTCCCTCAATTACAATTTAAAAATGTGGAAATACATGCACCAGATGCTTATGTTCTCCTAGAGTCTCATCCAATTTGTTACTAGAATAAACTTAGTTTAATAATACCAACAGATACGTTCTGTCTCATACTGATCAACCAACCAGAATTGCAAGCAATGTTTTGAAGTAATATTAAAGCTGTCCAAATAAGGCAGTAAGTGTAGCATTCAAGGCTACAAAGAATACAGCATAATGTTCCATCTGTATTACAATTCCTCTCCCTCAATTACAATAAAACATAAAACCAGGGATATTTAAAAGATAAAGAAACAAAACACAGACACACAATCACTAAAGACAATTAAAACGAAGACTTAAAACTCTATTATAAATGGTGTATTTTTAGTAAAATGAATAAGTTAAGTCACTGAGCCAGAATTGCATTCCAAAGACAGGGCAACAAGACAGTCACTGCAAGAACGTCCATCAACAAATAAAAGTTGCAGTTATTCTAAATATAGAGTCTTGCAAATTCTTAACATGTGTTGATGGAGGCTTCAGATGGTAATTTAATAAATTTAAGAAACATAGATTTGACATACAGAACCTGATGCTTTCCACCCAACAAATGTAAGATAATTTACATCCTCAAAGGCAGGGATCCTGTGCCCTTCCAGATGTTGAGTTACAGCTCCCAATCGGGCCAATGGTGAAGAATGCTGGGAACTGTAACTCATCATCTGGAAGGGCACAGAATCCCTACCTGTGGGAATGTAAATTATCCTATATTTTTTGGGAAGGACAGGATCAGTTTCTGTATATCAAACCTATGTTTATTATATTTATGAAGGTACCATATGAAGCCTGTGATGTTAAGAATTTGCAAGACTGTATATTTAGAAAAACCACAATTTTTACTTGCTGATGGGACTAAGACATTAGTAATGTTTAGAACAGGGTTTATCAAGCTATGTTCCATGGATGCCTTGTGTTGCACCAGAACTTGAAGAAGTTCTCTGAGAGGCTAAGGACCAAAAAAAAAAGTTCCCTCAAATGGAGCAAATTTTCCATCACCAGAGCTTTTCCTCTTAATCAGAGACACTGGGATTTTTTTTAAAACTAACATGTTTTGTGGTCTAAAAAAGTTGGACAATCCCTGGCTTAGAAGGCCACAGTTTCCCAACCGTCTCCAGGGTCATGGTGGATTATGGCTGAGAATTACAACTTCTGTTTGTTTCCACCCAAGTAGAGAGAGATTCAGTGCCATTGGTACAGCCAATTATTTGCAGTTTCATCAGACATAACCTTGAAGCAGCTTCTCGTATTGCTCTCGGGTCTCAAAAAATTCCTCTTCAAACTAAAAGACAGAAAAAAAAGATGCAGAGGGAATTGTCTTCAGAATTCTAGAGCCCAGGTCATAATTGAATACAATTCACAGAGAAGAATCACTGAACTTTTGCCTACAAATAACCATAGCTGAACATCAAGTATCTCAGACCAGAACTGAATCATCGTTTAGGGAGGCTTGTATATTTATACTGAGTTAGATTTTTTCATTTTTGAAACAAGTAAATTTTAGCAGGCCTATTTATGGTGGTTGTAATGTACGGAGTCATGTGATCACCTTTTGCGAGCTTCACTTAACAATCGTGTTGCTAACTTAACCACTCCAGTGTTTCACTTAACAATTGTGGCAAGGAAGGTCATAAAATGGGGCAAAACTCACTTGCTTAGCTACATAAATTTTGGGCTCAATCGTGTCGTAAGTCGAGAACTATTTATATCAGGGACGTTACAAAATATTTCTAGTGCTTTAGGTATAAACTTGAAACCTCAACAAACTGGGGACAGAAAACATCACTTGAGCTTTAAAAGCCACTCACACAGGACTATGAGAGCAAAAGAAAGGAAAGCATTGGGATTTGGCAGAAATCTAGTTAGAATCATTAACTATGCCAACTACTTAGGCACATATTGGTAAAGAGAGAAAAACGGCAACAGGGACATAGTGTCATAGATGTATGTTTCCTAGGCCGCCATTTTGGCCATGAGCAAATGCTTTTCAGCAGTGATATTGGAAGTGTACCTAACACATGTTCTTAGTTCCAAACCCAAAGCCCAGAGATGTTGTAGCTACCCTCTCACTCTCAACAACAAAGCTCTCTAGTGTGAGAAATCCTGGCTTAAATTTTGAGCAATTTTGAAGGCTTTGCCATCCATCCCCCAAGATTAGAACTTTAAAATCATGACTTTCGATCTTTCCCCATGGCACAAGCATGCCCTTGTAACACCATTTTTTTCCCTGCCACATCCCCACGATGTTACCTTTATCCCAGTGCACTGATGAATGAGGCTTGTTATTCTTAATTATCCGTACTGTAGCTGCAAGGTCTTCCCCACCCCAACCCCCACACCCTCCAAGGATAGGTAACCCAATCTCTTAGGCTTTGACCTCTGTTAACTTGGAGTCAAAGCAGGTGACTGAAGTAACTTTGGAAGAGGTACTAAAGGCCAGCCATGCCAAGTTTCCTGTTTTTATTCAGCAGCTTTCTGTCAAGGATTTGTGGATTGCACTTCCACTCAATAGTAGGTAAAGACTCTTAGAAAAGGCAGGCAAGAAAAATTAATTACGTGTAGCCCTCACTTAACGATGGTAATTTGGACTGGCAACTCTGTCACTAAGTGACATGGCTGTAAAGCGTGACAACATGGGCCTGCACCAACTTACAATGGCAGTTCCATTTGCCATCACTAGGCGAACCCCATCATTAGGCAGCACCTCACAGTCATGTGATGGCCATTTGTGACCTCCTGCCAGCTTCCTCCTTGACTTTGCTTGTTAGAAACCAGCAGTGAAAGTTGCAAAGGTTGACCAATCTACCTGGACCGCTTCTTACAGGCTTGCTGGCTTTTCTCCTCTCCAAACTAGACCTGAGCATGTTAAAAACACAACATTCTGAAGGTTTAGTCCTGACAAACAAAGTCCATGGGGAAAGCTAGATTCACTCAACATCATTAAACATGATTCGCTTAATGATGACCAATGATAAAAATGGTCATAAATGGTCATAAAATTAGGTCTGGTCACATGATGACTCACTTCAGAATGTAGCAACCAAAATTATGGTCCCAACTGTGGTTGTAAGTTGAGCACTATCTGTAGATCTTTCCTTGAAAATGGATTGATTTTTTTTTCCAAATTCCGAAAGATGATTCTTTCAGAGAGAAAAAAAATGGCAAAAATATTCCAATAGCCTTCTGGGTCCATAAATAAGGAAACACAGACCTCTACACCAGCAGCTGCTAACAACCACCGTATCTGTTCCATTCGGCCTCGTCCATTAAAGTAATACAATTTAGGTTTCTCAGCCATCGTTTCTTAATCTCCTGGGATGGGGGCCTGGGGAGGGAACAAAACAAAGTATAAAAAGTGATGAAGTGACCATTCTGTTGCAAGAGCACAGGAAACACATGCACAGTAAAAGCTAATTGATCAAATCAAAGATATTTCATCAGACCCGCAATTTTATTAACAGATATACTCATACCATTTAACATAATCTTTGTTTTGTTTATGCAGGAGGAGGCAAAGACTCCCAGTACAGGAAAATCTGTACCTAGGCTCTTACTTACTTAACCAACAATGCTAACATACAAAACAGTTTATATATTTTCATATTCAGAGAATTTGGTAGAAAACAGTAGTTTGAGCAACATAGAATTGGGTCTCTATAAATCAACTGCTAGTTCAGAAGTGATGTCCAGGTAACTTCTCACTTGATCCAGACCTCTGTGTCAACTTGATGACATAATATTCTGTGTGAACTTCATTTAATCCAACTATAATTGTCCTGGTCTGGATATATGGCTGACCCATCTCAAAGCGATCTTTTTTGCAAGACTTGATTCTCCACATGGTCAAATACCTACCTTTTAGTAACCTTTTCTAAACTGAGCATAGGAATCTGAATGTTATTTTATGGGCAAAATGTACATTCTTCAAGTGTGTTGTGATAGTTAAGCAATGCAAACCGAGCCTTTTTGCATGCATTCAAGTCAGAGGCTCAACCCAAAAGCCCTATGGTTACAATCATGTTGAGAACTGGCATATATCCAGATGAACTACAGCTGCACTCTTGAAAGACCTTGAAATTCCCTGTCTTTCTCTATCCAGAATGACCATTAATGATTCAGGAGAGGGGAAGGCACCTTTCCCTTTCCTGCAACCCACAACAACGTTCATCAACCATCGAATCTCAAAACATAACTAAATTATTACAATCTATTCACCTAGCATAAATGTCACAAAAAAGGCAACTCCTCAGCCATTTTCTAAAGCCCTATCTAGACTGAATGACTGGAAAGCAGATTTATTCCTGTAGAGCTCTCTGATAAGAAAGGTATGAAAACAAGCCCACTGCTTTACAAAGCCTGGCAGATAACAAAGAAGGGAAAACTCATAAATATGTGTGAGCTTATCTTGGAAAGCTTAGCTCGGAGCTCTAGTGGTTTCTTCCACTTAGTTGCTTCCCCCAGCTCTTTTTGCTTGCAGATTGTAATGTAGTGGGTCCAACGCAAGGAAGAGACGCCAGCCGGAGTACGTGTTCAGCTCTTTATTGGGGGGGGGGTAGCGTACTGCCAGAACAAGGGCTACCTGGCCTCCTTAAATACCCAGCCAGGTAGGCGACCAGCCAAAGGGGTTGGCCCTAGGTTTCCCGCTGAAACTAGGTTTCCCGCCAAAACCGTCCAGGCCAACGCCCCCTGGTGGCTGTTGCTATGCAGATGATTTGGATACATAATACCCCTCCCTCCCTAGAGAAGAACCACATTACCACTCTATGCATGCACAACTATATACAATGTGCCGATACCCATTCAACTACTGAAAGGTCACTTGCACACATAGTCCGCTAAATAGGCAGGTGTCCTGTGGGGCCTGGTGGACCGTCTGGGTGTGGCTTGGCCCTGGACTTGGACAGCCAGCTCGTGAAGCCTCTGTGCTGGGTTGAGCAGAGCTGGTTGCAGGAGGCCCCCCTCCTCTGGTTCCGGTTCTGGGTTGTTTCCGGTTGGGCTGACCTCCCCTGTTGGGCGTGTGTGGTGCACTCAGGGACCCTTCCTCTGAGCTGGTCGATGTGTCGCCTTATGTGTCTGTCCCCCTCCACCCCCACGATGTAAGAGAGAGGTCCAGTTTTCTCAACCACTGTCCCCGGGATCCATGGATGCCCTGCCCCGTAGTTCCTTGCCCAGACCAGGTCCCCCACATTGAGAACCCTGTGTGCTGCTGCTGCTGATGATGATGGTGGCCTATCCGTCTCTGCTGCTACTCGGTCTGGGTGTAAACGGTCCAGCTTGGTGATGAGACGCCATCCCCATCAAAGTTCTGCTGGGCTCTTTCCGGTAGCAACGCATGGTGTAGTGTGTTGGGCAAGTAGAAATTTCGCCAGTCTGTGATGCCAGTCCCCGCTGATGATGCGCCGGAGTGCGTCCTTGGTCGTCCTTACCATCTGTTCAACTTGCCCATTAGTCGATGGATGAAAGGGCGCGGAGGTGGCGTGCCTAATCCAATTCGCCTTCAAGAACGCCTGGAAATCAGTAGCGGTAAACTGAGGCCCGTTATCAGACACAATTACTTCGGGGAGACCGTGTGTGGCAAAGAGGGCTCTGAGCACCTGGATTGTCCTTGCTGAGGTCATGTTGGGGACAGGGACTACCTCCAACCACTTTGAGTGGCTGTCCACTACCACTAAGAACAGTTGGCCCTGGAACGGCCCCGCATAGTCGATGTGAATGCGGGACCAGGGTGTGTGTGTGGCTTCCCACCTGTGCAATGGGGCGTGAGGCATCTCTGGCCTGGATCTCTGGCATGTGTAACAGGCCTTGACCCGTTCCTCAATGTCCTTGTCCAGCCCTGGCCACCAGAGGTAGCTTCTGGCCAGTGCCTTCATCCTAACCACCCCCGGATGTCCCTCATGTAAGGATTCCAATACCCTACCCCGAACTGCGGGTGGAATGATGACCCTGCTTCCCCAAAGGAGGAAGCGTGGAGAGCTCGTGTCGCCTGGTGTCGCCTGGTGAAATAGGCCTGGAACTCAGTCCCCGGAGACTTGTCCTGCCACCCCGTGCAAACCCATGAGTGTATCCTGCTCATGATGTTGTCAGCAGCTGTGCTGGTTGCAATGTCCTTGACATTTACTGGGCATTCTGATAGTTCCTGCAGGGCTAGGATTTGTGTTGCTGGTGCTGGGTCTGGCTCAGTAGTGTTTATGGGTAGCCTACTTAGGCCATCTGCGTGGCCCATCTCCTTCCCTGGCTTGTGCACCAGCTTGCAATTGTAAGCTGCAAGGAAGATGGACCACCGGAGCATTCTGGGGGACAGTATTTGGGGGGTCTGCTTGTCCGTGGTGAATAGGCCTAGCAGGGGCTTGTGGTCTGTGTAGACAGTGAACTCCCTGCCATACAGATAATCGTGGAACTTCTTGATCCCGGCCACGATTGCCAGGGCTTCCCTGTCAATTTGGGCGTAGTTCCTCTCTGCTCCAGACAGCGTCCTGGAATAGTAGGCTATGGGGATTTGAGCCCCATTAGGCTCGAGGTGACTGAGTACTGTGCCCACACCATAAGGGGATGCATCACATGCGATGCATATGGGCTTTGTCTCGATGAAGTGGGTTACTGTGGACTTATCCGACAGTAGTGCTTTTAAAGCCCTGAAGCTTTGGTCGTGGACGGAAGTCCAGACCCATGCTGCCTGCTTGTCCAGTAACCTGTGAAGTGGCTCTGCAATGGCTGCCTTGTGTGGAAGGAATGTGTGATAGAAGTTAAGCAGGCCCAGGAATGCCTGTAGCTCCGCCTTGTTCTTGGGTGTGGGTGCCAGTTTGATTGCCCTCACCTTGGACTCTGTGGGGTGGATTCCCTTGGCATCTACCCTGAATCCCAGAAATTCTGTGGACTGGACCCCTATGCTGCACTTCTCCCTCTTCAATTTGAGCCCAGCAGTGCGCCGCCTGGTTAGTACCTTCCTCAGCCTACCTGCCAGTTCCTCCGTTGATGCTCCTGCGATCAGGACGTCATCAAAATAGGGACAAACCCCCGGGATGCCCCTGAGCATCTTCTCCATGATCTCCTGGAAAATGCCAGGAGCTACACTGATCCCAAACTGCAGCCTATTCACCCTGAACGCTCCCCTGTGAGTCACTATCGTCTGGGCATCCACCGTTGCCCGGGTGACCGTGAGTTGCTGGTATGCCTGCGCAAGATCGAGCCTTGCAAAGATGGCGCCGCCTTGGAGGGAAGCGAGAACGTGGCTGACCGTGGGGACCGGGTAAGCGTGCGGGTTTAGGGCGCGGTTCACCGAGCACTTGTAGTCACCGCAGATCCTCACCTCCCCGTTGGGCTTGAGTGGGGTGACTATCGGGGTCTCCCATTCCCCCCATCTACGGGCTCTAAGATTCCCTGGGCCACCACCTTATCCAGTTTGCACTCGATCTTGTGCTTGAGCGCGAATGGAACTCGCCGCGGCCTGACCCTAACAGGGGGAACGTTCGGGTTTAGTTTGAACGAGATGGGGGGCCCTGTGTACCTGCCCAGCGTCCCATCGAAGACGTCTGCGAACTCTTTGCAGACGGGCTCGATGGATTCTCCCTGGATCCGGTGGATCCCGGAGACGGCGATTCCCAGGGCCTCAAACCAGTCTAGGCCGACTAGGCTGGCTCTCCAGCCCTCTACCACTGCTACCTCCAGGTGCTCTTCGCGACTCTTAAACCCCACGGAAACGGTGGCCTCCCCCTTTAACTTGACCGGTGAGTTCTGGAAGTCGGTCAGGGCTAAATTTGAAGGCCGTAATTTAATCCGCTGCTTGCTCCGGCCATTAATGTAGTTAAGGGTCTCATCCGAAATGATGGAGACCGCGGATCCGGAGTCAAGCTCCATGCTGCAAGGAATGCCTTGCAAGTGGATTGTTAATCTAATTTTGGGTTTGAGCAGCCGGCGGCTACCTGTGTGGTGGATGGCCAGCTGGCTCTCAACATAGCCAATTCGCGTTTTGGTCGGGGCCCCAGTACCTTCGAACGGCGATTCCTCCGGTTGCAGCTCGTGGATCTCCTCTCGGGGGCGGCGGCTATGACAGACCGCGGCTATGTGGCCTGTTTTCTTGCAGGCCTGACACGTGGCCGACTGGAACTTGCAGAGGCTGCGCACGTGGTTTCCACCACACCCTGCGCACCTCTGCGGGTTGGTAGCATTGCTAGAGGGCCTGGGCTTGTCTGGGCGTCCGCCTCGATGGTCGGGGGTCAATTTCCATTGGAGGAGGTCGATGCTCTGTCCGCCCTCGGCTGAGGCGACCTGCTGGTGGACGCTGGCTGCCAGGCCGCTGGGGTTGGCTTCCTGGACCGCCTGGACGGCCCCGCAGGCTGCCTCGTGGGCCAGGATGGCGTCCTGGGCTTCCTGGAGCGAAACAGGCGCTCCTGCAGCCTCGTGTCCCGTAGGCCGCAAACCAGCCTGTCTCGTAGCCGCTCCTCCAAATTTGAGAACTTGCAGGCGACGGCGGGTTCTCGTAAGGCGGCGATGAAATCGGCCCCGGACCCGTCGGGCTGCTGGTTCCTCCTCTCGAACTGGGCTCGGGCAGCCAGCTTGGATCTGCGGGGCCGGAAGTTGGCATTCAGCTTAGCAACGAGGTCCCGGTACGAGACGGTATCGATGGCCTCTGGAGCAAACAGGTTTGCGGCGACCTCGAGGAGTGCGGGTCCGCCTAGGCAGAGCAGGGCTGCCGCTTTTGAGCCGTCTTCCGAGATTTGGTTAAATCTCATGTACAGCTCGACGTGCGACAGGTACCGGGCCCATTTCTCTGGGTGGCGGGTGTCGAACTCGCGGGGTTGCCCAGCTCGTGCCATTGTCCCGTCGGTCGTTGTGGCGTGTGGTTCCGTTGCTAGAGTGGCGGCCTGAGCCAGTGTCTCGTGGTGGCCGGTGGCGGTGGCTGGCGGTTGCATTGGGAGGAAGGGAAGATTCTTCCTTCCTTTAGCGTGCGGCACGCTCCCCAAGTGACTTCAGCTCCTTGTCGGCAGCAATCCCACCTTTGTAGCCACTGTAATGTAGTGGGTCCGATGCAAGGAAGAGACGCCAGCCGGAGTACGTGTTCAGCTCTTTATTGGGGGGGGGGGTAGCGTACTGCCAGAACAAGGGCTACCTGGCCTCCTTAAATACCCAGCCAGATAGGCGACCAGCCAATGGGGTTGGCCCTAGGTTTCCCGCCAAAACTAGGTTTCCCGCCAAAACCGTCCAGGCCAACGCCCCCTGGTGGCTGTTGCTATGCAGATGATTTGGATACATAACACAGATCTTGCAAGAAAAGCAGAAACTCCCTTTGAAACAAATATAAGAAAAAAGGATCTACTTTCTACAGCAATGCTCTCCAAACGTGGCAACTTTAAGACTTGTGGACTTCCATTCCCCTGTTAGTTGGGGAATTCTGCAAATTGAAGTCCACAAGTTTTAAAGTTGCCAGTTTTCAGACCCGTTCTATAGGAATAGATGCATACTTAAACCAATGTTCTTCCTGGCGCAATGGCAAAGTGATCCAGAATTGTGGGAGCTCTCTGTGGCTCCTATCCATGGTCTGATCACTCCCTGAAAACCCATGAGATTCTCTGGTGCTACCCCCCCAACCCACACACACAAACACACACACAGTGGGAAAGTGGGACATCTTTGATTTGTCTGCCCTTGGCAACTGATATAATTGATGGCTTTCAAAGGGAACTGAGGTTTTTTCCTGATGGTCTGCCACATGACCTGGGGGAGGCCTTGGATCAAGTCATGCCTATGTGGCCTTTCCTTTCTCACAGATCCTGCAATGCTCATGGTTTCTGGAAAAGTGGAAGAAAATGAAATAGGCTGAGAGACACCCAGTATGCGGCTGGAGGTCAACGAAGAGTGAATTTGACAAAAGGCTTACCTTGTGGAGGCAAAGCTGGCAAAACATCAATACATCTCCATCCTTCTTGTGTCCTCAAGAAGCCATCACTGAATTCAACCATACTGGACAATGTTTATCCTGGATCCAACCTTTCCATTTTAGGGACTGAAAAGGCATCAGTTGTACTTTCAGATAACGTCTACTTGAGAGCAGGTTGGGAATAACTGCATCCATCCTTGCTCTTCTTGGTGCCTTTCAGTACCACAAACTATGGTGTCCTTCTGGACCAACTCCAGGGTTGGGGATGGGAGGCAATGTATTATGCTAGTTCTCTCTTTTCCTCCAGGGCCAGTTCCAGTGTTGATCAGAATGAGAGGACCAGCCCTTGGTCCCTAGTACTCTGTGGGGTGCTGCAGGGCTCTCTCTTTAATACCTTTTAATATTTTTAACCACTCCTCTGTAGCATCTACATGAGATCACTGGGTGAGTATGCTGATGATGCCCAGTTTATCTCCAACCTGGAAAGTAAATGATGCTGCTGATATTCTGTCCTAGCGTCTGGAGGCTGTGGGGGTTTGGATGGGGAACAATAAACTTCAGCTCAGTCCTCGCAAGACTGAATGGCTTTGGGTTTGAGGGCCCTTGGGTACTGGGAACTTACCATTTTTTGGCACTGAATGGGGCTGCACTGTCCCAAAGAGATCTACTGCACAATCTGTGGGTCTTTCTGAATTCATAACTCCTGTCTGAGGAGCAAGTGGCAATTATTGCTAGGAAGGGCTTGTGCACCAGTTGCATCTGTTTCTGGATTGAGAATTTCCATTCTCAGTCACTCATGCCTTGGTCATCTCCAGAATGGATTACCGTAACATGCTGTTCACAGGGGTACCCTTGAAGAACACCTGCAAGCTACATTTGTGTCAGAGAGAGACTGGCAAGCCAGGGGGAGAAGTTAAGCAGGGAATTAGTCTGGAATCCTTATATAAGGTACAAGAGGGCAAGGTCTGACACCACCACCATCACCCTTGAATGAACCTTATCTAGTCTGGCCCAGATGCAGATTGCCAGTCTGGGAAGATTCCTGTGTAAAAGGCATGAGCAATAAAATAGCTAATTGAACTCTTTACATATGGATCTTGTTGTTCACATCTAACATTAATCTTCTCAAACTCATTACTTGCTTGACTCTTGCCTCTGGCTCACCCAAACTCTCCCTGACAATCTGGTGCATAATGCAGTAGTAGGGGCAGTTATGTGTACTCCTTGATCACTGCCTGATAACACCTTTGTTGGACAAGTTCTGCTGGTTGCCAGTTTGCTTCCAGGCTCAATTCAAGACGCTGCTAATCCCGTAGCTTAGGGCCAGGTTAACTGAAAAACCACCTCTCCTCAATTACATCTACCTTTCCCATCAGGGTCAGCAGCAAAGGCATATTACAGGTCCCATAGGCTAAGGAATGTCATCTGATGGGATCCAGGAGGAGAGCCTTTTCTGCAGCAGGTCTCTTGGAAGATTCTTAAGACATTGTTTTGTCTTCAGGCCCAGGGGAATCCGATGATTTTTATGGAGCCCGTAGCTAGTTGTATTGTTAAATATTGTATGGATTGTCCCCTCTGGCAAATTACATTTTGAATTGCTTTAATTGTTTTTTTCCTAATGGTTTTTAATTATTTAGTTATAATTCTTTATTGCTTTTTGGTTTTCAATTGTATGAGACACCCAGAGTCAAATATGTAAGATGGGAGGCTATGTACACATTCAATCAATCAATCAATCAATCATCAATCCAGTTACATAATTCCTGAGGAACAGTGACAAAGTGTGACACTTGTCATATTTATGGCAATGAAGTGGCAAAGAAGCAGAAGCTTTAGGGTAGTAATCGGTGGTCTGCCACTACTTAAGGCCCACTGGTGCCTCAGAAAATCCTCTTAAGATCCAGCCACTGAAAAAAAATCACTCATTTTTGAAAGTACAATTTTCTCTTGAAGGGGAGGGGGTTGTTTTAACATTGGAAGTGGGAGTGCCAGGGCTCTGTGAGACAAACTACTTCAATTCTCATCTGAGTTGAAGGGATGGCTATTGAAGCGTTTTGTTTGTTTTTTAAAGATAAAGATCAGATGCAGAAAGGAAGATCCGAAAAGGAGGTATGAAGTCACCAGGTCTGCCAATATTTGCTCTACTCCTCCCATCATCTTCATGGACAAGAGTGATGGCAACGGAGAACTAATGCATGAAATAGCTATCTTGGAATTTAGAACTGGCTATCTTGGTGTAGAAATATTTTCTATGCCACAATGGAAAGGTATTGAAATCCTTTAGCCTTTGAAGCTCTATTAGCTGGTTTTACAGGGAATAACTAAAGATGACTTTGTGTGTAACATCTACCGTAATTTGACTGCACGGTTGAGAATAGCCAGCATGATATCTATAAAGCTCCAGATAAGATCTTAACTACCACTGCATTCTTTACAAGGAGAGAGAACACAGAAACAAAATGTTTGAACAAAAGTCTTGACGCATCTCAGTGGGAAGTCAGAGGGAGCAGAATGGTAAATTCCATTCTAAATGGACCATTGCAAACAAAGGTCATCTGCTCACTTCTTTAAAAAGTATATTATGAAATACAGGCGTGCTTGCTTCGGGGAGCTGATAAAACCAATATACAGTACTGTGTTTTTACTAAAAGCCCACCCTAGTAACAACTCTTCTCTTTCAGGAACGAAATGTAACTTTATTTGAAATCAATTCGGTGCCCAGAGAATTCTTAAGAAACAAACGGGAGGAGAAATCAGACAAATGATGAAAAAGCTTTCAAAACTCCTGCCGATTGTCGCGATGGCACTCTAGCAATCTTGTCACATGTTCACTTAGGGTTACAAAGCCTAAGTCAAAAACCCACCGCCTTGTCGGGATACCCAAAGGGATGAAGCATCCGGCTACTTCTGTATGTATTTGCAGTTCCATCTCACCGCCCTCACCCCACCCCCCCAAAAAATTAAGAATAGAATAGAATCAAACAGAGTTGGAAGCACCTTGGGGGTCTTCTAGCCCACCCACCCCTTGCTCAGGCAGGAAAGCCTATTCCATTTCAGTCAAATGGTTGTTGTCCAATCTCTTAATAATAATAAGTTGGAAGGGACCTTGGAGGTCATCTAGTCCAACCCCCTGCTCAGGGAGGAAACCCTATACCATTTCAGGCAAATGGCTGTCCAGTCTCTTCTTAAAAACCTCCAGTGAGTTGTTCCACTGATTAATAGTTCTTAATTTCCTTCACTTAAATTACCTTCACTCAAACAAAACAATTCCCATTAGCAAATCAAGCAATCGCAGCAAGCCCACCCTTCCTTCTTTCATAGTGCTTCTTTTCTCTACACAGAGTCTGGTACCTCTCCGAGCAGAACAGCACCTCGCCGTCCCTTCCCAAGCCTTCCCAGCCTCTGCTCCCGACGAGCCTCAGACTGAGCGGGACGATCCGCGTCTAGTTCTCGCTTCCGCTCAGCTTTTGGGTCCTTTGGGAGCCGCCGCAGACCTGATTTATTCTGAGCCGGTACCCCCCCCCCCACACACACACACCTCCTCCTCCGCCGCCGCCGCCGCCGATTGGAGCCGGGGGCGGGGATGAGCCGCCAGGAGGAGGTACTTCAAACGGTTGCTTTGCATTCTTCCCAAAGCCTCTTGGGAACGCGCTTAAGGACGACTAAAACGGACTTTGCAGTTACAATCATCGCTTTTTCTTCCAGGTTTGGTTTTGCAACGCACGAATAACTACATTTTTTAAAAAAACCTATTTATTTATTTATTTATTTATTTGATGAGCACCACCATAATCTCGAAGGTAGCAATATTTTGCTTTTCATATAGGTATGAGGCATCTTTCTTTCTTCGGATGTGAGGGCGATCTGGCTGCGACATCTGTCACCCCATTGATCGCCAGGGTTGATTCGGCTGATCTGGCTGGCTAGGCGGGTGTCCCCTTCCTCCCTCACCGCTCCATGTGCGTCCCTCCCGAAGCTGCGCGCTCGGTGGAAGAGGACGACCATCCCAGATAGAAGGAGTGTACCGATCTTCGGTCAAGGGTATACGATAGCTGCGCTCCCCTGCTAGAACCTCCAAACAAGCTCAAGGTCCATTTGTAGGAGAACGTAGGGTAGTCAAGCTTCCAAGACTCCAGACACATCCAAGTGAGGCGCTGCACGTGGCAGTTTGCCATTCTTTTCTTTCCGGCTTCCATTTGTATTTATTGCTTTACTATATATAAAACACATATAATAGCAGTTTGCCATTCTTTTCTTTCCAGCTTCCATTTGTATTTATTAATAATATAAATAATATAAATTATTTTCAAGCAATTAATCCTAACTAAACAAGCTAGAACTAGATACAGAATTATGTTTTGTAAAGCATACGTTTTCTTTGGTTATGTAATGTATGCTTTTCTCTAGATTCTAAAGCTGCATTCTTCCTCCTTTCCAACTTTCTCCAAGACAGGTCAGGCTGAGAAGTTGATGAGCAATCCTTGGCCGTGACGGTGACTGGGGAAAATAGCTTTTGCCTAAATGTGCAGAGGTACAAGTGGCGGCAAATACTTTTTCTCTTTTACTGCTCACAAAATCCAGCATCCACACACAAGACTCAACTATCACTATTGTTACTGCCAAGAATTGACAAAAAGCACAAATATTCGTGGATTAACAGCTGTTATCAAGGCAGGAATATACATTTGGTAATGTCTATGTCAAGTGCAGGGCAAATCAGGAAATCCAGGCTGTTCAAATGAACATAAAAAATGAACATATTGCAAGCTTAAGCTCGCCACAAGAATCTGTATTACTAATAGTCAAAGCAACTTGATGCTAGATAAGAGTCAACAGAATTCAAGGTGGGCTGGACTTAAATCTCTTGTGAGTGCAAAAGAACTCAAGACTGATGACACATTTGACCTCTCCCTCGGGCTCAGCCTGGTCAGCTCTTACAATCTAGACCTTTTGCTCTTGCTCCCTACTTATTTTTTGCTTTTGCCCCAGCACCATCCAGTTTCATTCCCTCTTTTCCCCTTTCCTCCCTTCCCAATATTGCTATCCTTTCTTCTTCCATTCAGTTTCTCTTCTTTGCTTTCTACTAGGAGGTAATTTTGTGTGTGTGTGTGTGTGTGTGTGTGTGTGTGTGTGTGTGGTGCATTTTATACAAAAATGCCTCCATTCTCAACCAGATCAGCCTAAGGATGCTAAAGCCAGCCAGCACTGATTCTTTAGATTTTTACATTTCCCAACAAAGGTCACATTTGACTTATGTTTGTCATGACTTTGTACAAGTCACACTTGTATTTCCATTGGATAAATGAATACCTGAACAATGTTGGGAGTGAAACGGCATAGAAATTTAAATCAAACAAATAAAATCAAATTATTAATTCAATTAATAATTTAACCAAAATGTACAGGCACTAAACAGTTACTGGTTGATGGTGATTCATATCCTGACAGCAACCCACATGGATCACTTGCTTGTCATATGGTTTTGCTTCAGGAGATAACCAAGAAACTCCAGCTGGTGCAGGGTGCAGCAACTAGACTAGCTAGGCTGCTAGTGGACATATCCTGCCAGTCCAGAATAACGCCAGTTGTAAAGTCACAGCATCAATTGGCAGCATGCTTTCAGGCAATGCAAAGTGTTGATTATTCATTGAAAGCTTAAGGGAAGATTCCTTGCTTGATGAACAAGCTAGTGAACCTTCATATTATAACTGCTTTGAATCATTAGTGCACAAAGAGCAAATGGCCTTTTCAATGTGAATATTTTTTCAGAGTACTATGTTTGCTGAAACTTTGTCATTAATTTTTAACTGAAATAACAATAAAATAATAAGTGAGAACTCACTGGAACTGAAGCTGCGCTTGCCACACTGAACCCAAAATGAAAAAAAAAACCTGAACAACATGTATATATATTGTAAGAATTAATCAAGCTTTTACATTCTTCATGCATTGTGAAAACTAGTTAAACTATTTTAATTAACAAAATATTGAGTTATAGAATTGTAAATATGTAAATACCCTAAATTAATCTTATATATTACAGAAAGTACAAATGTCAGAAGATGTAATAATTTATGTTAGAGGTCAAATAGGAACCATATAGTGCCCCTAAGATGGTGCAACACCTGTGAAGAATTTTATTGTGACAGCCTGAAATATATATTGGAAAAATATTGTTGTCAGGACCCACCCCAAACCACGTCTTAGGAAGACAAAAACTCTTGGAGTCAAATTTTTTAGTCCAAAAGGAATCTTTACTATGACATGCTTGGTTGTAGGAAATGAGACAGGGCTTAATATTTCCACGATGTAAACCCTTATAAAGAGTTCCCGGTTTAACCCCCCTTAATCCCCATTTGGTCAGTCCCCCATCCTTCCTCTCGTATCATCCATCTCGTGGGAAAAAGGAAGTTAGGACCCTTTTGTTTATTGCTGTCTACCGTGACAAAAACCAGATGCTAGCCCCCCCCCCTTTTGTTTCCCCAGTTCAAAAGGCTTCTCCTTTCCTTTGAAATGCCTATTGCCGGTTCAATACACATCTATCCTCTTCTCTTCGGGAGATGGCAGAATCCATGGGATATGTTTGAAACATTCCATTTATGAATATGATATAAATGGATTCTGACAATTGTTTTCTAAATGCAGAGGCTGTGATGGAGACATACTGTAGATTCTGTTGATAGCTTTCTTAAAATGATCATTTTACAAAATTTTTGTAAACAAAGAAAAAAAAATCTTCAAAACTACTGATGGATAAAGTGCTGCATTGCACTAGTATCAAATCACTCAATTGTTTGTGCTTAACCATTGATGGAAGTTACAAAAATCTAGACATACTGAAAATTCAGCTCAATTATCAACAGCCAATTATGTGACACCCAAAATGTGTTTAGGTATTTATTATTTATTAATACATTTATGGCCACCCATCTTACAGTGAATCAGGGGGGCTTAAAAAAATAAAATCCCAGTACAAAAGCCAATAAATGTCCATCCCCTGTGGTGACAACAATCAAACCAACCACTTGATGGGCTCCATACTACCCTGGGATACCCAGAGCAGTTGGCAAAATCATGTCTTCAGGACCTTTTGAAAGAGTGTCAAAGTGGGATCCAATTTTATTCTTGCAGGGACGATGTTCCACGTTAGGGAGAGCCACCATGGAGAAGGCCTCTCTTCTTGGTCCTGCCAGATGGACCTCTTTAACAGAGGGGAGACATAACATACCCTGCCTCCCTGCTTTGGTGAGTCAGGTAGACATAACTGGGAGAAGACAGCTCTCCAAATATCCTGGCCTCAAGCTATGTAAGTCTTTAAAGGTGACAGCCAGCAGCTTCAATTGGACCCGGAAGCAAATTGGCAACCAATGCAGCTTCTGCAGGAGAGCTCACACGTGAGCAAATCTAGACTTGCACAGAACCATGTGAGCTGCCACATTTTGAACCTATTGAGGCTTTTTTTGGAGCAGATGCTTTTCAAGAGCAGTCCTACATAGAGTGTATTGCAGTTGTCAAGACAGGAGTGGCTGTGAGCAGGGATTGCTGATCCAGGAAAGGGAATCACTCATGCGTGACGGTGCTGCAAAGGTCCTCCTGGCTACGATTGCCACCTGCTCCTTGAGCAGGAGTCATGAGTCCAGGAGAATCCCCAGATTACACACTGAGTCTGTCTGGGGCAGTGTGACCCTATCCAAGACCAAAGATGACAATTGTCTCCAGACCAAAAAACTCCAAACCCGACTCCTCCTGTCTTGCCAGGGGTGTGTCAGCCTGTTGCTTCCCATCCAGCCCTTAATGCATCCAGGCACTGTGAGAGGAAGGAATATAAATATAAATATAAAAATCAGATGTACAAAAATCAGATTTCTCCACAGCCAGGTAAATATTCTGTTTTGTTATCTGAAGTACCTGAGCATATCAGGAATTTCAAGTCTCACAATGGACCTAACAAAGAAAACACTGGAGTTTTGCTTGAAGTAGCAGGGTTTTCTTTCGCTTGTTTCTTTTTGAACAAAAGAGAAGACTTTGAGTGGAAGGTTGAAGGTTCAAATGTCTTAGGGGGCATTTTCCTACATGCTCTGTCTTTTTGAGAAATGCAGCCCTTTCTTCTATCAGCTATGTAGTTTTCATTGCGATTGAGGGAATGTTAGTTTTTTTTACCTAAAGACGTGGTCTTGTATTTTATAGAAGCAAGACTATAGAAGTAGGTTTTGGAGAATATTTGTATGCACACCGACACAGATGCATGCAAAGGTATGCATTCAAAGAAGGGTTTTTAATGTTTAAAGCCACATGCAGCCTCTTTCATTTAAACATATTCTATACCGTACACTACATTTTATACACTACACTATATCCAATGTAACTGAAAAAAAGTCTCATTTAGAGGAAAATAGCTATAGTTTCTCTTGCCATATTCCTTCTCCAAACCCTTGTCATTTCTCCTTAGCAGCTTGTTACACTTTAAATATACTTCTCCTCTACTGTTCTGCTCCTTTGCAGAACATTAGAATTTGACAGTTTTGTTCCTTGTTCGGCTAGTAGAGCATTTGGTTTACTAATAAAATGGCAACTATTGCCTGCTCTGAGTGTCAAACCGCTGGCCCACAGGCCAGATGCATCATCCAGAAGCTGCGCCCACCCCATTGCTGGCAATGGCAAAACAGTCCTGATACGTCTCGCGACGTCACATGACATCGCAAGTTTGACATGTCTGCAGTACCTCTGCTGCCTCTACATTCTTAACATTTACTTCCTGCTTGCCATTCTATGATGCCACCATCACCCTGCATGGCAGGGGTCTTCAAACTTGGCCCTTTTATGACTTGTGGACCTCAACTCGCAGAATTCCTCAGCCAGCGTGCCTGTAATAGAAATTGTGAATGGGAGTCTTCCATGCAAGGCCTTGTTTCAGAATCTTCTTCACTTATTCTTTGCTTTTGCCTTTTGTGTTCAGAATTTTTAAGCTTTAATTTCATGATTTCTTGTACCGAGCATACTGGTATTATTTCATTTTGCATTGAATTATTGATTGAATTGTTTGGTGTTCTTGGGGTCCAGGTATCTTCAGCAATTATTCCAGCATTACAGACAATGGCCCAGCTTTTTCTGTTCAGCTTTTTGGATGATCAAGCTTCCATAGGTATGGTTACGGCTTGGAAAACTGTGGCCTTACTTTATGTATCTTTGTTGTCAGTGTGTTGTTTCTGAATTTTAATACTTTTTGAAGACCATAATTCTCTTTCTCTCAAGTAGCAGGTGTGTCTATTGCATGGTTACACATACCACATCTATGGATTTTTGAACTTAGCAAAATGAAAGTTAAAAAAAAATGCCAACCCAATACAAATAGGTGGAGAAGTTGAAGTAGTAATAGACTTTCATTTTGCTAAGTTCAAAAATCCAAGCTGTTAAAATTATGGCTTTTTAAAAAAAATAATTTTTGCCTACAATAATAACTTTCTTAAGTCTACCGGCTTCCAGCCTTTTGCAGGTTTTAATTTTAATTCCAATTTCCATCTCTTCCAATTCAGCATCTCTGACGATCATAAAAACTCACACCTGGCTCTTAGCTAGTTAATTTTGTGAGCTATCTCACTTGTTAAAATTCACTTGTTTTGACTATAAATATTTACATTATTTATTTCCTAAGAGAAAATAAATCACCTTGGAAAATATGTGATATATGTTTTCAATTATACAGCAAGCAGACTTCAAAGGGTATTTCTTTTCAAAGAATATTTAGGAAATAGTAGCCATATTTGTTAATGCAGAAACTATGAAATAGTAATCAAACAATGTTTAAATAATTTTATTTTGGGAAGGATTTTCGGAGCTAGAAAAGGAAACAAACACAACCACACAAAAGAGGGAAAAAATGAAGAATGTTCATTTCTCAGATATTATCTGCTTACTCAAATTAATTTTTAATACTTTCTATATCTACTGTTCTCAACCACAGGACACAATACTTTTATTTTTAAAAAACCTAAAGCTTTCTATGGCAGCAATGATCTGCAAGCCATGGTAGATTTGTGGTGGCAATACAGTAACCTTATTCAACACTGATAAATTTGTACTGACAGAATAACAGAATTATTCATAACAAATGCTATGAATAAGTATTGCTCAATAGGATGACAGAAACTTTGTTTATTCATATGTAACTTCCCAGGAATGTATTACAATGAGTAATTATATTAAGGATGGTTTAAACAAATGAAAAATAGGTTTGTGTTACTTTAAAATAGGATAGAGGGAGTATTTCTCTTTCAAGTTCTGATCTGCTGCATGAGTTTTTATGTTACATATCTAATTTTATCACTAATTAGGCATACAGACTTCTTAAATCATCTCACATTTTTGATAGAATTTTTAAAAAACTATTGAGGACTACTGTATAGTGGAATAGATTGCTTTTGTGCTTATTCCATTGTACAATTTTATTATCTCATTGTTTCCCAAAAGAAGAACTAATGGCCAAATGTAACTGGTGTATGATTTCAGTTTAGAGAATAAGGTATTTTTAGACATTGCAGATTTTTTACTGCCAAGAACATGCATAAAGTCCAATATCAGTGAAGATGGCTAAAGGGGTCGGTTTTCTCTCCCCTCCTGTTCAACATCTATATGACGCCGCTGGGCGAGATCATTCGTGGTTTCGGGGTGGGGTATCATCAGTATGCTGATGATACCCAACTTTTTTTCTCCACCCCGAACCAACCTAGTGATGCCTTCGCCGTGATGTCCCGTTGCCTGGAGGCGGTCCAGGTCTGGATGGGGAGAAACAGGCTTCATCTCAATCCTGCCAAGTCTGAGTGGCTATGCATACCGGCATCTCAGGTTAACCAGACTATTCCATCTTTAACGATGGGGGGGGTGAGGTGTTACCCCCGTTGATAGGGCTCGCAACTTGGGCGTCCTCCTGGATTCACGGCTCAATTTTGAAGATCACATAGGATCCGTGACCAGAGGGGCTTTTGCCCAGGTTCGCCTGGTGCGCTAGTTGCGACCCTATCTGGACCGAGATTCCCTACGCACAGTCACCCATGCGCTCGTGACCTCCCGGTTGGACTACTGCAACGCTCTCTATATAGGGCTGCCCTCGACGACCACTCGGAGGCTTCAGCTGGTGCAGAATGCTGCTGCACGAGTTGTGATGGGGGTTTCCCGATACTCCCATGTAACACCTCTACTCCGCGAGCTACATTGGCTTCCGAGTGAGATTCAAGGTGCTGGTGATGACCTATAAAACCCTAAATGGCTTGGGTCCCGGATATTTGAGGGAACACCTGCTGCCGGCATCAAGTTCCCATCGTCCTGTGCGCTCCCACTTGGAGGGCCTTCTCAGGGTGCCGCCGGTAAAAGACTGCCGGCGGATAACACCCAGGGGGAGGGCCTTCTCAGGGGTGTGCCTGCCCTTTGGAACCAGCTGCCCGTGGAGCTTAGGACTGCAAATAATATGCAACACACTGAGGGGTCTAGAAAACAGCACTACGGAAGAGATATGGATGCTACTTCCAAAATTAACTGGAATGCTCACCTGGGGTTTATTTCTCCCTGAGAAGATGCAGCATCCAGCCTTCTCTGTGAATTGACATGCATAGAATTTAATTCTTCCATATATTTTTTTTGCAGCAAGGTTAACCTACTCCTGAAAGCAAGCCTTTAATTACATGAAAAGGAATGTTTCAAAGAAGTTTATACTGAAGCAACAAAATTGTATTTTGGCAAAAGAAAAGCTAAGGAATTAAAAATAAAATGTAGGCTATGAATATATAAAAATCTTCCACTCTGATGCTGCTGCTGGTGCTTATTTTAATACTTTACACTTCATTATATTACTCTATAAACCCAGCTTTGTCATATTTAATATTGATTTAAATAGTTCCCAAGACTGACTCCTCTACAAAACATATTGCTCACAACTGAAGCAGGATCCCCTATAATAAATTTAGTTTTCACTGTGAAACGAGGCTAGTGTTAAGTATGAAATGGCATGGGGTCAAAATGTGGCCATTCTAGTACACAATTATGCTTATATTTCACTGCCATTATCAATGAGCAGAACCATGTTCTAATACTTATTGTGAATTATGCCAACCAGTAACTTTAGAATTTCATAGAGGTATGATACTCTAATCAAATATTGTTCAAAATGTAATGAGAGAAAATGCTTCTTTCCCTGCCAAAAGTATATTTTACCACCTATATTCTAAAATTATACAACTGTGGTCAAGATTGTGCTCTGCTGATTTTATACACTGGCTCTAAGAATTCCCAGTCATGTTAAAACAAAATGCCCAGCTCATGTTTTACTACAGAACAGTGAAGCTTAGTACAATCATTGTGGCTGTTCAGTTATGGAGTTGTAGAAGAATGTAGATACTCCATGGGTTATTTGCCCAGCATACCATATTCAGAAACTTAACTTATAGAATATTTGGTAAAGGTCATTACAGTATGAACTGTATCTTAATTGTATTAAATACTGCCTTATTGCTACATTAATTCATTTATATAAAATGTGGTCAAAAAAGAAAAGAAAAAAAACCCCCTTTTCTTTCTAAAAATTTGAATTTCAAAAGTTATCGTTTAGAAAAGCCCCCCCCCCAACAAGAATTCCACAATTCTAGGCTGATATACAAATGTGCATTGGTCCTATGAAAATAAATGCCTCAATCATAAAATAAGAACAATACAAAAGTTACACGTTTGCATTCAAATACATACAACTAAAAAGTAAACTCTCTTAAAAGGTCCTGAAATGTCTCGGTCGTAGAAAATACAGACAGGAAGAACGTTACAGGAGACAGTGTCATGGAAGGCATGCTCCAATCCCATAATTCAGCGGTGAGCAGCATATTTTGAAGACCAGTCAATCCTTCCATGCACTGGTTGAACAGGAGGTGGGGCTGGCAGCAACCCTGGTGTGCTTTTCATAGACATGTTAAACGATGGCCTCCCAATATGAGGTCTGATAGTCTTCCAAGAATTGTATTCTACAAATGAAGAAGAAAGATATGAAAAAGAGAGAGCAAGTCAAGGTGACAATCAGATGTGGAACTTGGATTAGAGCATCCTATTTCAAATCAAAGCACTGGATTCAGAATTCTGCAAATGGAAGAAGACACAGTTGGGTCTTGGTTCATCCAAAATCTACTCAGATTTTGACACTGTTCTTCCCAAATAAAATGTAATTGGGAAGGGTGATATTCCATATCAGAATAGGAAATGGTAAGAAAGAGCTCCTCTCCTAAGAACAATTTAATTGAAAGGGAAGCAAAATGCTGGGTGTCTTTTTAATTATAAAAAACTGCAAGAATTTGGTATTGATTCTATCTTATCTGCATGTATGTTGCATCCTGTGATTGGTGATGTTGATAGCTCTGTAGGTGCATGCCCTATGAAGTAGTCCATATACAAGAAGCACATCCAGAAGTATCAACACTAATGTAAGGTTACATTAAACAGAACCTTACAATCTCCTCTCCTTTTAGTCTCTGGAAAGGGTCCCTCCTGAAATGCTTCCCATGTTTTTTTTCTCACTTGCAGACTGAGCTGCTGGTTATCAGACTGGGCTGTGAGTATTTCTCCTGTCGCCTAAAGTCATTCCTACATACCATCACAACAGGGCACAACCAACATGCCCATAAGACAGACTCTTATCAGCTAAATAAATAATCACCATCAATCACTTGCAAAATAGTATCTATGCATAGACCCATACATCTAGGACAAAGCAGGCATAACCCCTTCCAATGAATGAACCTCGCTTCCCTAAAATGCAGCAGTTGGGCAATGAAACATCTACCACCCAAAAGCCAAGCTCAGAGAAATTCAACAATGCAAAAGCTGTATTAGATTTCCACATAGCTTAATCCATATATTTTTCTTGAAACTAAATTAAAATCTCTCCACTGAATCTTTTAGCTTATTCTGTGCAGCTCTCAGAGACGAGTTTTAAAAAAATAAAACACATTCCCTAAAAAATAAAACACATACCTCAGCTTGAACAACGCCCCACCACCCCACCAAAATGACAGTCTTGGTTAACGTACAATAACTTATCAATAAAGGAGAATAATTGTAGCCCAGGGTTGAAATGAGAGGTCCTTGGTGCTCTCTGAGCTTGGTTGTTTTCTTGCAGATATTTCATTATCCAAATTAGGTAACAGGATCAGTGCTAGTTTGGATAATGAAACATCTACAAAAAGGCAAACCAAGTTCAGTGAGCACCAAGGAAGGACCTTTCTTACAATCTTATTCTATTACTGGCATCCATAGTCATAAGGTAAAGGTAAAGGTTCCCCTGCACATGCGTGCTAGTCATTTCCGACTCTAGGAGCCGGTGCTCATCTCTGTTTCAAAGCCAAAGAGCCAGCGCTTGTCCGAGGACGTCTCCGTGGTCATGTGGTCGGCATGACTAGACCCCAAAGGCGCACGGAATGCTGTTACCTTCCCACCGTAGTGGTCCCTATGTTTCTACTTGCATTTTTACATGCTTTCGAACTGCTAGGTTGGCAGAAGCTGGGACGAGTAACAGGCGCTCACTCTGCTATGCGGCACTTGGGATTCGACCCGCCAAACTGCCGATCTTCTGATCGACAAGCTCAGCGTCCTAACCCACTGAGCCACCATGCCCCTTGTACTGTAAGAACTAGAAATATTCAAAAAAGGAAGAAGAAAAACCAAGATGAATTTCCAAGTACAGAAAAGGCACAGGTCATACTCAAGAGTACTGAAGAAGAGAACATTTTCTGATTAATGTTTTCTTGATTCTTGGTTTTCTTGTTCTGTTACTTGCTTGTTTGTTGAATGTTAATCCCAGCTTATCTAAGTTTTCATACATAACACTCAAAAGAGACAATAAAAAAACCCTAAAAAGGAAACAATAAGACCAGAACGTATCTTCTCCAGCAGTCAACACCCAGATAAGCAGGGATTAACACCTGACAAAAAATCAAGCAAAAAAAACCCCAACAGTACCCTAATCAAGGAACTACCCAGGAAAAAAACAACCCCTACCAACACTGGCAGGGAAAGCTACTGTATATAAGCAGGGAGCAAGCCCCATATTCATTAACACTGATGATTACCTGGTTGGGGGAAGAAACACCTGCAAACAGACAAACAAGCTCAAAGACCACTTAGCATTCCACCATTCAATCCTGAGCTATAGATATTCTCTTTTATTGGAAGAGAATATTATGATATACAATAGGTCAAGGCACAATAGAGCATACAATAGAAGCATCCATATTTCTTGTTGTTTTTTTGACTATCAAACACAGAAAGTGAAGTTTCCAAAAGAAAAGATCCTTTCCAAGCAGCTACTTATTAACATGAGGTCTGCCTGGCTGGTTGCCCAATTAACATCCAGTTGAAGCCCGAGGAGCTGTGAACTGTGAGGATTTCCCAAACGAAATGCCACAATTTCTAAAGCAGTGGCTTTCCCATCATAGGGCATAACATCATTTCCAGAGAGAAACAAGCTTACGAGAAGATGAATCTGCAGGAGACGGATCGAGAATTGGTGCCAACTGCACTCTCTGGCCAGCTGAGCCAACTTCTTTTTTCAGAAAGGAAGGGACATAAGCACCCAGTAGGCCACTTGACCCTGTGCAATCTAAAATAATTTACAAAAAAGGGGGGTCAATGCAGAAGGTCAGGTAACCATTCCTTAGGCACTGCACACCTCTTGTACCGTATTTTCCGGCGTATAAGACGACTGGGCGTATAAGACGACCCCCCAACTTTTGAGATGATTTTCAAGATTTTTCGTCTTATACGCCAGAAAATCAGCGAGCCCGGGAAGGCACGCCCTCCCCTCTCACTGTGGAGGAAGCAGGGCAGGCTGGCGTCTGGCGGGAGCCGGCAGGGCAGTCCTGCGCACGCACGCGCTCCCCAGCTGTTAAGGAGCACTCCTTAGCAGCCGGGGAGTGTGCGCGTGTGCAGGACTGCCCTGCCGGCTCCCGCCCGACGCTCTTCCCTCTTGAGGCAGCATCCCCGAGGACTCCTTAGGAGCCGGGGAGCGATGCTGCCTCAAGAGGGAAGAGCGTCGGACGGGAGCCGGCAGGGCAGTCCTGCACACGCGCGCCCTCCCCAGCTGCTAAGGAGTGCTCCTTAACAGCCGGGGAGCGCGCGCGTGCGCAGGACTGCCCTGCCGGCTCCCGCCAGACGCCAGCCTGCCCTGCTTCCTCCACAGTGAGAGGGGAGGGCGTGCCTTCCCGGGCTCGCTGATTTTCCGGCGTATAAGACAACTGGGCGTATAAGACGACCCCCCAACTTTTGAGATGATTTTCATGGGTTAAAAAGTCATCTTATACGCCGGAAAATACAGTAATTAACACCAGTGAATGCCTAGTTGAAATATATTAGACATGACATTGAATTAGTATAACTTCAAATGCAAACATTATTTCAATAGGCATAAAAGCCCCAATTTTATATATTTTTGAGCTATATTTTAAAGGTATCTTCTTTATACCCTATGGGGGGGGAAACACGCCATCAATCTCTAAAGGGATACTATCCCCACTACTTTTATTAAAAAGGATGCTTGTTGGAAGCCGTTCTCTTTGTAATAAACCCCAGCCCATATGAAAGGATGCCACGGAGGTAGCTTCCTTTACTCTGACAAGTTCATATAAAGCAGCAACCTAAATGAAATATAATGCAATAGCAATGGGCAAAGACAGTACTATAGCCAGCAGATTTTCTGAGCTGACAGTGAAAGGCATACTATTAACTTTAAAAAGGAGTGGTTTTTGTCATAATGATCTTAAAAGCCCAATTCATAGTAAATCCTATCCAGAATTATTCGAAAGAAAGTACCCACTGAACTCAGTCAAACTAAAAATGCATTTAATATCTAGGTTAAGGAATCTTTTAGAAGCATCCCATTCAGAAAACTGGTCATGGAGGGGATCAGAATGACTTGAGTAAATCTTTCAGAAGTTTTCAGTAACACTTCTTACTGGTGTTCAGCCTGGTGATCCCGCCTGCTGTTGCCGACGTCTTTCTAGGCAAACTAGAGCTTGGCCATGGATTTGGTAGGACAGAATCTTTCCTTGAACTAGAGACCAAATTATTTCTTGGGCTTATTCCTAAGGTCAAAACAAGACAGTTGATAAAATGCTGCAGATATATTGTATACTGATATATCTTTTTCTCTCTGTTTCTGTGCTATTATAGTTCCCAACTAACTTATTTGCAAATGTTATTGCCAATTGGCATGATTCTTCTTAAAGTAAGAAGATTATTAGAACAGGGCTTTTCAACCGGTGGTATGCGTGCCACCTGTGGTACATTAGCACGTGGCAGGTGGTATGCAGCCCTGCCCAGCCAAGTGTAGTGGGGGAGGGAACGAGCCAGCGCAGCGCAGTACTTATTGTGAGAGAGTCCTCTGGAGCTGCAGAGTGGCTGGGACGAGGCAAAGGCTCCAGGATTGGCACTTCTGGCTCAACCGGAAGAGAAAGGAGGAGTGGGATGAAGACAGGAGAGGCTATAAAAGGAGGCAGTTTGGGCAGGAGAGGCAAGAGAGAAAAAAAGAGGCAGCCTTGGGAGGAGATGGAGTCAGCTGGAGCTGCTCCGAAGGGAGAGGAGGAGGAAGAGGGTAGGGGGAGAGGAGATCAAGCAGGCCGGCCATGAGCCGATCTGCAATTTCTGTGGCAGCCACCTGTGCTGGCAGCAACAAACAGGCAAGAAACGCAGTGGGGGAGGGGTCGCCCTCCATGAAGAATGAAGAAAGGCACCAATGAAGAAAGGCAGCATCGGTTGGAGGTGAGGCACAGAGGGAGGGAGGGAGATAGAGAGCGGAAGGATTCTTATGTGCTTTTGTGACTTGGAAGTTCTGGGATTTGTGCAATGTGGGCTTTGTGTTCTTAAGGAGTGTTTGGCAATTTCTATTTGGCTGATGGCTGATGTCTCGTGTTAGCTTCTATTGCTCTGCTATTGTTAGCTGTAAGTTTTGCTGCAAGGAATTTTGAAGTATTTTTCTCCTGAATGGATTTTGCCTATTAGCATTCCTTTACTTATGAATTGAACCATTTGGGGAATACTTACATTTTGTTCTTCTTTAAGTGCCGGCTGTCAGCTCCTTAACTTTCCTTAGTAGCCAATAGCTAATTCTTAAAGGGGAATGCACTTTTTAAAGCTAGTTCCCTCAGCGCCTTGTCTTTTCTGTCTCTGGAGGCTTTTTCTTGTTTGATGAATATATGGAAGAGGGAAAATATGGTGTTTTTTTTCAAATTCTTCCTTCAGAAGGAGATGGGAATGAGAAAGAGGGAGGGAGACAGGGAGGTGGGGGGAGGGAAGTCCCGCCTTAGCACTTGGCCACCAGCAGCTCTGCCATTGACTTTGCTCATCAAAAGGTTGCAAAAGGGGATCACATGACCCTGGGACACTGTGACCATCATAAATATGAATCGGTTGCCAAGCATCCAAATCTAAATCACATGACCCTGGGCATGCTGCAATGGTCATAAGTATGAAAAATGGTCATAAGTCATTGCAGCGTAATTGCAACTTCGAACAGGTTTGTGTTTTTTGGGGGGGGTCAAGTTTTTGACACCTTGCTAGGTGGTACTTGAATATTGCCATATCCTAAAAGTGTTACAATCGGTGAAAAGGTTGAAAAGCCCTGGCTTAGAAGATTCTTCCTTCTTCTTAGAAGGAATCCAGACGTTTGGACAGTTAATCAGTTACGAGCCTTTAGAGAAAAGAAACAAGAGGTGCTGGAATAATGAAGAAATGGCAAAAGTGGGCTGCTCAGAGACACCATTGTGTCATTTGAATTTAATGTAAACTACTGGATGGTGCAAATATACTATGAAAGCTGACTGCTAATTGATACAAAAGATCTTCCTGTTGCCATCCTTTGTTTTCAACCAGATGATGACTTCCCAATGTTCTCCTCGGCTTCTTGGAGGAAAATTGCTCCAACACAAAAGCACAAGACTGTGTTCTGTCTAGTTTTGATAGATACATCATTTAGCTAGGGTATCACCGTTGCTTTAATTGAAAGGCTGTCCGATGGCAGTTGCTGACCCTGTACAGTAGGGTGAGCAACCTTCCACCAGCTAATTACTGCATTTTTATTTATTTTATATTTTTGAAGGAGGCAGCTAAGAGCCAGGAGGGAGGAAGAGTTCATTGTCCGATTAGAGGGGAGAGTTTTTCTGCTTGGTTTTGGTTGTGTTAAGGCAACAAAAGTTGACATCTCTTTAAAATGTTTTCTACCAAAAAACGATGGGAAATTCAGTTTCTGTTTGCCAGCAAAATTTGGTGGTATATTTTCTGGAGTGACAGAAAGGCTAATATTGCCTGCCTCTTTTGCAGGCTATATTTTGATAATTTAGAAAGGGGGAAAAATAGTTTGTGATGTATTTTAAGTTTTAGACAAGACCAATTTATGTTGAACAATGAAACTCAACAAACAGTTTGAGCAATTTGCTCCTTTGAAGTCTGGCACAATTCACAGGATTTCTATGAAAGAAAACCAGCTACTACCAAAGTAACAGACTTTGCTCCTTGGAGGAAGGATGGCCTAAGTAATTATTGTTAGAGGTTTCAAACAGATCATAAACTGAATAGAATTTAATCTATGAAAATATTTTCTGCAAAGTGCCCAATAAACCTAACTGTTTGACATTAGAACAAATTTATAACATTTTGAAAAGCCAGCCGTTTAGAACATCTGCTGCTATTTGGACACATGAATAAAGGGAACAAAAACAAGTATACAACAAGCAGTTTGAGGCTGTGAATTCATATGGTACTCCTCCCTCTCCCAATCTAAATGCCATTTCCTAAGAAATATTACAGTCAAGATTATGGTTTGGGTTGGTTTGTTTTACTAACCAGGTAAATACCTAGAATGTTTCAAATAATGTTGCTTGGCTGCAGAAACATGGCATGTTGGCATGTCCTGTTGAAGATAGGAAGGTGCACTGCTTCCCGTCCCTATGCAGGCTGAAGGTTTCAGATCCAAAATACTTTCAAATCTATAACCAAAAACAGGGAATAGGGCGGTATATAAATGTAACTAAATAAATAAATAAATAAATAAATAAATAACCCAGTTCAGACGCTCACAATACACCCCTCTGTATCAATTCACATGCTTTTTTTTCTGACCAAAAGAAGCTGCAACTGAATCTTCCCAAGGCTGCTGTTGTGGGGAAAACAGAAGAAAGATGGAGTATTGATATGTTTGCCACCTTGAATTACATATAAAATAAAAGGTGGGATAAAAATCTAAACAAATCCCCCAAACCATCAGGGTTCAGTGCAAATTCCAACACGCATTTTTTGATGTTCAAATACCAAAAGTAATTGCATACTAAGGTGGTTCATTCAGATCACAGAGAAAAAGATACATAACACTCAGATAACTTTTGCTCTGCTCCACCACCAGTAACACACACTCATTATGCAGGGTTACTTAAGACAGGAGTTCCCAGTGAAGGAAACAGAGCTCAAGTCTTAATAAATATACATGTAACTAAATTGTCCTTCCCTGAGAGTAAGCTCCATTAAGCTAATTTGGATGCACTTCCAAATAAACATGTGAATAAATAGCTAGACAACTACTGAACAGGCTGAATAGCTATTGATGAGGCAGCTTTACCTTAAGATCAGAGATCTTTGTACGTTAAGTGAGCAAAATCACCACATGACACACAAATGCATATTTACACAGGATACTGAAAATGTGATTTTCTGCCATTCGTTGCTCTGCAGGAATACAAACTGGTTGCACACATGGTGCCAATACAATTTGTGTATTCATATTTCCTTGAAAAAGAGTATTACTAAGTTCAACTTTAATTAATCTTATGTTAAGCAAGAATGGAATATAGCCTATAAATCAGGGAGGAGTTATACTGTATGTGGCCCTCCCAGGGATGACTGAACTTCCCGTCAGCTCTAGCCAACATAGCGTATAGTCCTCCATTATCGGAAAAAAACTATGTTGCCCATCCTTGTTTTGAAAAATATATCATTAGGATAGGAATGGGTGGCTGGGGAATTCTGGGAGTTGAAGTCCAAACATCTTAAAGGTTGGGAAACATTATAATACACACAGGAAATCAAAAGCGTACCTACAAAGAGCATCATCACTCAGCCCTTGGTTTTTAAAATCAATTCTGCTGAGGGAAGACTTCCTATCACTCTCTTCCGAAGTATCCAACTCCTCAGAACTTTTTATTGTTCCAATAATGTGGCCCCATTTATGTTGGTTCTTTGGTTTGAGATCTCCGTTGGCGTCTTCTGTTGCAATGGAAGTTCTCTGTCAAAATAAAAATAGGACAGAGTTTAAACTGCTTTGTAAATGAAAGGAAGTTGGGGATCGCCCTCCGCGAGTATCTGATTGGCTTCCAGGTGTGACTTCTCATTCTCCTATAGCTGCTGCAATCTGACCACATGGTCAGTTTCCTCTCCTGGTCTACTTACTTCTC